>NW_024070210.1:89328845-89928845 GCF_014754425.2 Oryx dammah
TTATAAACTTGGTTACAGTTTATAAATTATAAACTTGGTTACAGTTTATAAATTATAAACTTGGTTACAATTTAGAGTCATAACATGACAGATACATGAAGTTCACATGTGTTTAATTGTCTCTGTGTAGAAACAGGTTAAGATGCTTTCAGATCTCGATTGTTTCTTGGTTTTAGGGTTTTAGAAGTACGTTTATTTCTGCTTGGTGCTGGTTTACTTAACAGAAGTATTGCTTTTAGTTGTTGATATTGTGGAATATTGACACAGATGATGCCTAGCTGACTTATTTCAAAGCAAGCTCTTAAATTAAATTTTCTATATGGTCATAATTCAAGTAAAGGTCTACTGTAACTATTTTTTTTTACAACTAATTTCCAGTATTTTTCTTAAACAGATTATGAAGCAATTGTGAAGCTTTCAGATGGCTTTAATGGGGCAGACCTAAGAAATGTTTGTACTGAAGCAGGTAAGGCTTTAAAGTACAGTTTTTACTCTTGATTTTGATTTGTTTAATTTGCTAAAAATGTGCTTGGGTTTGTCCAGATGCAGAGCCTGGACTTCGCAAGGTTTTGAGTGCTTGTTATTTTCTGGGAAATTGAGTCCAAGAAGTAGGAGAGAACAGGGCAAGTCAGATGCAAAGAGGGAAGGCTGTTACAAGGGTACATAGCTAAAGTAACTGTTGTAGGCAGGAGGTGTTTGATTCTGATGAAGCTTCAGAGAAACATACAGAATTCTTTCCAGGATTGTCTGGCTGAAATATGGGAGACCAGAGCATTTATTTACCAGCTCTTATCCTCTATTCCTCCATGGGACGAGATCTTCTTGGGAAAGTTAACTTCTTGGCAGTTACAGATGCCTCTGGGTAGGGTATGGGAAAACCTGCATGTGATAGCATGCTGTCCCCCTGGAGTAAGTAAGTCTGAGACCGTACAGAACTGCCATGCCTGTGCTAGAAACCCAGCCGAGCCAGCACTGGGGGTCACTCCATCTGCTGCAAAATGGTTGACAGGCCTTCTGACACTAGTCAGCCAGTAGTTCAGTTTGAAAGATGGATTTATGAATTCTGTGTTCATGCAATTTGTGGAAATGTAGTAGGTTTTTAGTATGATTTTCTCTGTGAATTGTATGATTTTTATTTCTGGTAACAAGTGGCTTTAAAACCCTATAGAGTCACTTAGATTTGTCCTCCACACAAAATTTTTAAATTAAAAAAATTAATATCTACAGTAGATTTTAGACTTTCATAGGTTGCATATGAACAGTTTTTAAGTATTACAATATGTGATTTCCTCGTTTTCATTTTACCTTTAGCCTTATTTTTAACGTTTCTCGTAAATTCACCAGTGTTTAAAGAGGCTCCTCAGACATGCTTCTCCATAGGAGTATCTTCATGGGTATACTGTGACTCAGTATCTGGATCAAAATCTCCAGGTCCAGAAACTCTCAGTAGAAGTCACAGTAAATCATGCTCACAAAGGCTTAATAAGCAAAAATATTGAGGTAAACTCAGTAACCTACACTAAAGGCAAAGCAAAGTGAAGTTGCTCAGTCGTGTTGGACTCTCTGGAACCCCATGGACTCTAGCCTACCAGGCTCCTCTGTCCATGGAATTTTCTAGGCAAGACTACTGGAGTGGGTTGCCATTTCCTTCTCCAGGGTATCTTCCCAACCCAGGGACTGAACCTGGGTCTCCCACATTGCAGGCAGATGCTTTACCAACTGAGCCACCAGGGAAGCCCACAACTTAAATTATGACATTCTCCTTTCAAAATCTACATTGGACCAACTTATTAGAAGATTTTTTGGTGAAACTGAAATCCAAACAAAAGCAGTATCATAATCTTAAAAGCTGATACCATTAAGTTATATTCTTTTTCCCACATTTTTTAAAGTTTATTTTTAGCTATTTCCCAATAAAGAATTGTAACTTGGTGTGGATTAAAATTTAAGCTTTTTATGCTTCTCATCTGGAGACTGAATTTGGTTTTCTTTTTATTGAGCTTCAATTTTTTTTTTTTTTTTGTTAACATATCTTTCTATGAGTTAAAATATATTTAATTCAATTATAGTTGTGTTTTCCCATTCAAATCCTGAGATTATCTTTTTTTTTTGGATTAGAATGTATCTCAGATTCACTCATTCACTAAAAATTATTTGGAAACAGTAATATGCACAAGGTTTGGAAAAATAGCTTGCCTAATTAAATTACAGCCTTTTAAACAGGTTTTAAAACTTCACTATTAAAAAAACCAGTCATTTCCATTCACCTAATTTCTGAGGATAGCACAGAATAACTATTGCCAAGATTTCTTATATAGAAATCTTGAAGACAGGAAGCAACCCTTGAAATTTTCTATTGCAATCCAGTCATTTAATCTTAGTGAAAATTCAGTATAAGCAGATCCTAAGTGAAAATAGTAGTAGGATTCATTTATTTAGTAGATAATTTTATTTTACTAGTTTTAACTTATTGGGAGATTAGGTTTGTCTAAAAATCTGGGACCTACATCTATGACACAATTAATGTTTCTTAAAAACACCTACAAACCTTTACCTCCTTGTCAAGTAGTATTTGACAAGTAACTTGTCAAAAATTTGAAAGCAAAAATTGAATTGTTATTTGAATATGAAAGTCATGTTATCAACTTGTACATGAAAAAGGTAAATTTTCTTACATGAATAATGCCATTGGTTTTTGTTAAAGCCCACTGTTGACTTTATTTAATTCTTATTCACTAAGTTTTTGATTATTAACAAGGAAAAGGTATCAAAATTACTGGAGTTGTTTTATGTTTTCCCAAACCATAGATCGAAGAAGGCAAATGGCACCCCACTCCAGTACTCTTGCCTGGAAAACCCCATGGACAGAGGAGCATGGTAGGCTGCAGTCCATGGGGTCGCACAGTCGGACATGACTGACTCGACTTAGCAGCAGCAGCAGCAAACCATACATGCGCTCCCTCCTTCCAGGGGATTGCTGCATGTAGAGTTAGGAAAGAGCTGCCTAAAATGTTATGTATTGTTGATAGCTGGGTTTTGTTCGTTGCCTCCCCTGGTGGCTCAGACATCTGTCTGCAGTGCAGGAGACCTGGGTTCGATCCCTGGGTCGGGAAGATCCCCTGGAGAAGGAAATGGCATCCCACTCCGTACTCTTGCCTGGAAAATCCCATGGATGGAGGAGCCTGGTGGGCTGCAGTCCATGGGGTTGCAAAGAGTAGGACACAGCTGAGTGACTTCTCTTTTACGTTCACTTTTGTTTTTTCAAGATGCCTTTAAATACAGGGACTATGTGAGCTGGAGTTAAGTATCCAGATAATTGTTTCATTGTTTCCTAATTTTTGGTTTGGAAAATAATGTTCACTATAGCTATGGAAATTAGTTGAACAATGATAGTGGTTTTTAACAAATTGGAACTGCTTGCTGAGAAGTAGTACATCTGGGTTCCTTCACATTTATTCCATAGAATAATATTACATATTTACTTTTCTTTAAAGTTTTTTTAATTGAGATATAGTTTTAATTGATATATAAATTAAATTGACATTTAGTCTCATGTGTGCAACATAATGATTAAGTATTTGTATATATTATGAAATGACTACCACAGAAAGTCTAAACATTCCATCATTGCACATAGAAAAATATTTTTCTGGTGATCTACTCTTAGCAACTTTCAAATATAAAATGCAGTGTTAATAAGTATAGTCATCATGCTGTACATTACATCCCCAGGACTTATTTTTTTAAGTGGAAGTTTGTACCTTTTGACCACCTTCACTCATTTCACTTAACTCTTCTTCATTATTTTATAATAAATAATCACATATTAAATATAGCAGTCGTGTTGTTTTATTCTCCACAGGTATGTTTGCAATTCGTGCCGATCATGATTTTGTAGTACAGGAAGACTTCATGAAAGCAGTCAGAAAAGTGGCTGATTCTAAGAAGCTAGAGTCTAAATTGGACTACAAACCTGTGTAATTTACTGTAAGGTTTTTGATCGCTGCATGACATCTATTGGCTTAATTTTTAAAAAGTTAAAATAATGTATGTATTGGCAATGATCTCATTAATAGCATATGAATAAAAATGTGTATGAATAACATTGTAAAAATTAGTAATTCAGTAATTCTGCTTTTAAGAAGTACAGAGGAAATTTGTATGTTTGTTAATGTTGCATTTATTGCAGCAGAAGTCAGAAGAGTATGTTGAAGCTTTTTGTATTTGCTGTGTGAGTATTTTGTAAAACCTTGAAAATGGTTTGAGATAGTAGTACCAGGGAGCATTTCTTATGACTTATTTTATATCACTTGTTTTCCTCATCCTAAAAAGTTTAATAAAATCTGTTTTAGTTCTCCTACAAATATTCTTGTCTTTTATAAGACTACATTTACAATGGTCTATTAGGTTCTTTAGTAAGTATAATAAACTAATAACCAAGATGAAGTTGTATTTAGATCGTAGATTTTTGAACTTGAACACAGTACCTACACTCAGTGTTCAAGACCATTTTACTATATGTAACATAGATGTGTGTGTGTGTGTGTGAGTGAGAGAGAGAGAGAGAGTCTATATCTGTATATCCGTCCTTCCAGAAACTCTTTATTTTTTGCCTTCTATGATTAGGCTGTATGATAGTTGATTGATACAGTACATGCACATCCATACCTTTTTTTTAAGATTATGATTAAAAGTAATGTTTGCTATTAAATGTGACTTGGTTTTCTTGATTTTTGTAAGATGCTAATTTCCTTTTGAGGTTTGTACACTCTTCTCAGAAAAACTTACACATATATACACACAATTTTGCATATATTAAAACTTGCGAGATGTATTATTTCCCAAGCTCACCCATGGACTCCATAGGTATCTATGGATACCAGGCTCAGAGTGTCTGATGTAGGGGATGTTGATGTCAGAGTGTTCAAAACAAAAGTTCTGTTACCTATACACAATTCTTTCTCATATTATGTGGCAATTAAAGCTTTAACAAATTACAACAGGAAATCATCATTGGGCATCAATTAAGATTATGTTATTAAAGGTGCAGTTAAAAAAAAGAAACTATCTTCAGTTTAGTAAACACTGAAGAAATGAATATGACTCAGGTAATTATAAAATCATTCTTCTAATAAAAAACTTGCTAGCAGAGTAATATGTGCCTTTTTATAAAAGAGAACCATTTACAGATAGTGGTAAAGAAAATGGAGCCCTCAAACTAGCCATTTAATACTTAAAATTATTAAACAGTTCTATTTCTCTATATATTTAGTGTGTTTCATAAATATGACTATAAAAAGTAATAGGATGTCAGGTTTAGGTCAAATATCAATGTGATCTTTTTTATTATTTCCATTGTAATTTGCAGTGGTGGCTGGGTGGGGGGGGGTCGTTTTTAAGAGGAAGTTTGGTGTACAAATCTTGAATGTTTAAGTGTGGGTTCCTCCACTAATCTTAATTTTCTTCATCTGTTTAAAAACAAAAAAGATACCATTATCTCCCTAGGCCCAGAAAAAGTGTTATATACCTGAACTTTATTAACAATATCGTATTAACTGATTCAAACTCCTTTTAAAAAGATATTGAAAGCCATATAGTTTATAGTTTACTAATACGTTGAAGTGCAATAAGCTTAAAATTAAAGGAAGAGACCTTCAGTGTTATGTACAAATCAGTGAGCTATCAATTTTTCTTATTTAAGATTTTTTCTGATATTTTCCAATTGTCATATTCCCAAGTATTGTTAAAAGTACACCGTTTCGATTTGCTTAAAAGTGATAAGTGTTTCATTCTCTGTGTCGCATTACATAATTTTCAGGTGAACTCTTCATTACTCTTTTGGTTATAACCTCACCACAGATTGCGCAGGATTCTCAGGAAGGGAGAAAACTATAGTTTTCTTTCGTATGCCAGTTTCGTATGGTGGCTAGGATGTCTTCCCGGTTCTTACACCAAAGTAGGGATTTGCGTTGGATCCAGAAAGGGCAGAGTTGTTTCAGATTATCCCACTGCCTTTCCCAGGACAGTCCTTCGTTCTCCCTACTGCGGCAGCCCCACCTCCTCCACACCCAGCGAGCTCCCGCCGGGGCGCCTCCGGGGCCCCGCCCCCCCGCGTCTGCGCGCTCGCGAAGGGGCGGGGCGGCGGCGCGCTGACACCTGGCGGCCGCAGGGGGGTGGGCCGAAGGCAAGCGTAGGCTGGGATTGGCTGGGGCGGTGCGGGGACGGCGGGAGGGGGAAGGAGGGGAGACGGTTGTAGGGCTCGTGTTGGTGCTAGAGCTTGGGCGGCCTGAGGGGCGCGGAAGCACGGAGGGGAGGAAGACGGCAGCAGCATGGCGGCCGGATACGAGCCGCCCAACCCTCTTCCCGGCTGTCGCCGCCGCTGTCGCCGGAGTCGCCGGGACCCTATAGTCTGCGTGTGTTAGTTGTAAGCCCGCTGCCTCCCGGTCAGTCCTGTCTACCTTTCCTTTCACCGCCACTGCCTGCCCGAGGGTCGGCCGGCGGGTAACTCCCACTCCTACCCGGCCCCACCCACAAACCCGCGGGCCCGGACCATGGAGGACGTGAAGCTGGAGTTCCCCTCGCTCCCACAGTGCAAAGAAGACGCCGAGGTGAGTCTGGCAGGGACGAACACGCACAGGCCTCAGTGGCTCTTCGCCGAGGGGCGGACCCCAGGCCCCAACCGTCGCAGCCCTCACCTACTGGTAGCCCCGTTGCCTCCTGAGGGCGTCTCGGGACCCCGGGGCGGAGTCTCGCGCTCCGGGGCCGTCTGCCCCGACCACGGCGCCCGGAGTTCCTCTTCCCCTCCGCAGACGCCCGGGCCGGGTCTGGTCTACTTACTTCAGTCCTTTTCCCATCAGATTCGGCGTCGAGGACTTACTTGAAGTAAGATAACCCTTTCATTGCCAAAGCAATGTAAGGGTATGTTTTTAATCTCATTTTGAGGGATAATCTTTGGTGTCATCGATTGACTTGTGGGACACATGAGCCCACGTGTGGAATTGATGTGGGGCCTGAACTTGGAAGTGTGCCTTCAACAAGTTTCCCGAAGTAGTTGGTTTGTTTTGGTTTGATTTGCTTTTGGTGTTTTTGAGGCAAGCCGTGATCATCAGAGTAAAATGTCACGAAACTAGCTCATTTGAATCTGAAAACATCAGTCAAAAAACTTGCCCTTTGGAGGGAACTTAATATGGGGAATAAAATTCTTTATAACTTGGTCTCCTGATTTCTAACTCGGGGTTCTTTTCATCCCACCTTACATCTTCCCTCCCTAACGTTTGTATTGCGTTTTCCCGCATCTATTCCTAGTTTAAAATGCTTTATGGTGTTGGAGACTACTAAATTAGAAATTTTCTGAAGACAGAATGCGCTCTAGTAGTCTCAAGAAAGAAATGTTAAATTTCTACTTTTAAGAGATCAGTTTATGGCAGGTATTCATTCTATTGAATGTCTTCTTTGGTGGTTGGTTCACTTTTTTTGATTTGGGGGATTATTGCTTTTGATGATAATCCTTGAGAATTTCATGTTTTAAGAGTAGATTCAAATAGGAAAAAAGTAGAATTTAGGTTAAGAATGATTTTATACTTTTTTCTTTTATATGGAATAATGTGAATGAAGAGTATGCTTATATATCCTTGAAATGATTCGTAATTTCAACACTAGGCAGCCTTAGAAATAATGTAGAGCTTTCCCACTTTTAAGATGAAGAAATTGTAGCTTACTAAGAATAAATGGTATTCCTAGTGCACCTTGGTGTCCTCGTTCTTAATTCATTGTCCTTTTAAATACACCTCAATTCTTCCCTGTTCTCATCTTAATAGTGATAGTTTAAAATGTTTACAGACTTTGCATCTAATCTCTTATTGAATAATAATACATCTTATCCTTGCAAAGATTGTAAAATTCTTAGGAACACAGCTTGCTTCTTTCCTGCTGGCTGCTTTTCCTGTGTTGGAGAGAATACTTAACCCTAGTACATAATGATATTCATGTCATCTACTGAAAGCCAGTTCCTTCCTTATTCTGTAGCATTGGATGTTTGTTATCTCTCAGTTACAAGTGACAGAAACCAGAGGAGCAGAAGTAACAAAGAAAAGAAGTAACTAAATCCAGAAAGTTTGGAGTGCATACTGGTTTCAGAGACTTGACTGCAGCTACTGCTAAGACGCTTCAGTGGTGTACAACTCTGTGTGACCCCATAGACGGCAGCCCACTAGGCTCCTCCGTCCCTGGGATTCTCCAGGCAAGAACACTGGAGTGGGTTGCCATTTCCTTCTCCAGTGCATGAAAGTGAAAAGTGAAAGTGAAGTGGCTCAGTCTTTAATACCAACAGACTTGACTAGATGGTATTAAAATGCAGCAGTACTGCCCCTGCCTTTCATTAATGCCTGTCTCTCTTTTCTGTCAAGATCTGTTCTTTTTCTTGGGCTTCTCCACAGGTATCAAGTTTCACCATCAGTTGCTTGAGGGTCAGACCCTTAGAGCATTCACATTAAGGGGGAAAGGCACTTTTCTCTAAGCTTTAGTGTTTAAAATCTAGTGGATTAGCTTATCCTTGGTATCAGTCAGGAGAGCCAGGAAGGGGTGAGTATAGTGAGGGATCCAGTCTAGGTCACACACTTCCTGGGCTAAGGGGACTCAAGTTTATCATTGGTAGCCCTCCCACCAAGATGATAGGAGCATTTCACAGAAGATGGAAGATGCTTTCTGGCCAGACAGAACTGTAAATAATCATAAATAGGGCATCTAGTTAATTACACATGGTAAAGTGTCTAATAAAACAGAATGTTAATTTTTTAATTTCCAGTGAAATATGTAAAGTGGCAAATGGTCTTACACAATTATGGTGACTAGCCAGCATAGTTTTTTCCAGATAGGAAGTACTCCCAATCACATGCCAGTCTTGCTTAAGTAAAAAAGAAATTCAGGTACAGTAATTTCAGTGAAGACTGTTAATGATTGATGTAATCAGGATATGATAACTTTGTGATCCTGTCACCTCTATAAAAATATTACTTCCAAGTTTCTTGAAATACTGGATAGAGCACTCTTCCCAGGATGGTTGCTAGCAAAAATTTAGATCAGCTTGCAAAAAGATTGTCATTCCTTTAAAATTGCTGTAATTTCCTGTTGTTTTGAGGATAAAGTTCAGACCCTTAATGTCATCAGCATGGTCCTGTGTGAACTGGCATCACCTACCTCTCTTAATCATGTTATGAGCGACTCTTCCCCTTGCTCCATTCGGTCCCTATCCATAGTCACCTTCTCTCCATTTCTGGAATGCTTCTATGTTTTTCCCCCTACCTTAGAAGCCTTTAAACTACAATTTTCCCCTGCCATGACTGCCAGCACATTCCCCTTGCCCTCTACTGATTAACTACTTATTCTTGGCCTAGATCCCACTTGAGGCATCATTTCTTCAGAGAAGCTTTCCCTGATTTTGCCAGTTCCTCGTGTCCACTCTCCCATCTCCAGATTAGTTCAATCCCCAGGTTTCTAAGCTTCTGTAGCACTTGCTGGACTTTCCCAGTGGCTCAGCTGTAAAGAATCTGCCTGCTATGCAGGATACTCAGGTTTGATTACTGGATTGGGAGGATTTCCTGGAGGAAGAAATGGCAACCCACTGCAGTATTCTTTCCTGCGAAATCCCATGGACAGAGGAGCCTGGTGGGCTAGAGGAGTCCAAGGGGTCACAAAGAGTCGGGAACCACTGAGCGACTAAACAACAAGAGTAGGCTCACTCAAGGAACTTTTAAAAAATAACCAAGCCTGGACTCCTTTTCTGAGTTAATTGGTTTAAGATGGAACTAGATAATTCCAGTGGGAGTTAGGTTTAGAAGTAACTGATTTGGAATACTTATCTGTTTTTCCATATCCTCCCAACCCTCTCATTTTTAAAGTAAAAATCTCTTTTGGTCCTTTGGTTTAAGCAGAACTTGAGCTAGGCCAGAAGGAAAGAGGTTACTCTGAAGAGGATCTTTTTGGGGGTGGGGAGCGGTGAGAGAAACTATACTACTACTTTTCCTGTTTTGTGAAGTGTCCCAGCTCAGGTATAGTATTCTGATTTTTTTTTTTTTAACTGCCCCAACATGTTGTTTAAACAGTCCTCTTGGTATTTGTAAACATTATGTTTCAACCAGCCTAAGTTGGTACATTTATTTGTTTATTCGTCTTTGAACATTTTTATAGCATTTTTTCTGTCCCCTAAGTGTAACTTTATAGGTCATGTAATTGCATTTGCTTGAGAAGTAAGAAGAGAGCCTGAAAGATGTTTTAATATGTGGTATCTTCTAGCTCATATTGATTGAAGGATTTTCACTTGTGAATTCCCATCAGAAGCATGGTGTGTTTTACAATTAAGAATATTTTGGCTTAACTGGCTTGCTGTGGTTTGAGAAACATAGTTGGACTGCTCGGCTAATCAGCAGAGTTTGGGAAATTGATTCTACTAATTACAGGAGTAACTCAAAATACATCATATCAGTTATAATGAGAGTCTGCCTTATTAACACTACCATCTCTAAAGAGGTGGATTTTTGAAACAATGTGGGCAGGCTGAGATTAAGATTGTGTGTGATATATGCAAGACTTGGTTATTAGATATATGTTCAGACAGATACATGTCTGGTAGAGCAAGACTGTGGCCATAAATGACTTTCAAAGTCCTGATCTAAAGGCAGAATTGGTAGACAAGGCATTTGTTAAGATTTGTTCTGAGATCAGGATCTGATGCTGGCACCAGGAAATGCTCCAGATGAAATTTTCTATAAGAAAAGACGTTCTAGGTTTCAAAGGAACCATGCCTGTTACAGCAAGTCATATAACAGGTGAATAGGAGTAATTTTTCATTCTCTTCTATACAGCTTGCTTCTTACTCCTTTGTTATCTCTTCTGTAAATACAGCATATGTGTTCTATCGAATACAACCTTATGAGAAGCTCAAAATTTATTTGAAGCCTCTTGTTTCACTTATGTAAATTTTGAATTCTATTCATATGTTCATGTTTGTTTTAACATGAATGTTCTAAGATAGTGGTCAGTGAAAATATTTTTTTCCTCGGGGGGGTTGAGGGAGGTGGAATTTATGATAAAATTGACACCAGGAAGAAGCACATGTTTTTCCTGTGGCTTTAAGTGCCATCAGGTATATTGCCTCATATTCCCTAAAATATATGTACACCACTTCTCTATATATGGTCCTCTGTTCTTTTGTCACACATAATGTAGCGATTTCAGTTTTAGTAAATTCAAATGTACACATTTCTTTAATTACATTCTTTCTCACAACTCTGACAAGTTTTTTTCAGGAATATAAGGCTGCTAGAGAATCTTTAAAAAACAAAAGTAAGATCCATAGAGTGTAGTGCCATGAATCTCCTCAATGCATATTCTTTGCAGGTACTGTGCTCAGTGGTTAAAGGTTCTGTGACTAAAATGACAAGAGTATTTGACTTGTTTAACATTTTTTCAATATAAGAAGGTTATAAGTTGTTATATAATTATTATAATTATAATTTATAATATGTTATAAAAGCAGATAAACAATTCAGTTTGTACAGTTTGATTACATTTACCCCTCTACTGGCTTGTAAATTATATACTTTTTCCTATTAATCTCTATAAGCTAATCATATCGTCTATATTTGTTAAAATATAACTATATATTTGCTTATAGTTCCTTCTTACATTGAAAGACTGTATAGTGTAGTGATGAACAAACTACTTGAACTTGAAGTCAGGTTATGTAGGCTCTCAGTGCCTAAAGTAGAAATGTAAAATAGAGACAGCAGTACTTTTTCTTAAAAAATACATACTTTAGATGTCCTTTAATAAGAGTCTGCTGGTAGTAAACTCTCTTTTGTTTGTATGGAATTGTCTTTTATCTCACTCTTGTTCTTGAAAGATGATTTTCTCAATATGTATCCTAGACTAACAGTTATTTATTTCACCACTTTGAATGTCTTCTGGCGTTTCATTCTTGTAGTTGAGAAATCAGTTAGTTGAATTATCTTTTATTTATATGTAATCTGTTGTCTTTGTCCGGATTCTCTCTCCTTTTGATAGAGATTATAAAATTTACATAGAGTATAATGCAGATATTATGTACAATCAGTGAGTTTTGTTAAATATATACACCAGTGTTTACTGCCTCTGTCAAGATATAGACCATTTCTCCCAACATAGGAAGTTAGCTCATGTTTCCAAGCAACCCCTACCACACCCCACATTAGGCAATGAATATTATGATTTCTATAACCATAGTGTAGTTTTGTCAGTTCTTGAACTTCATATAAATGGAATCATGCAAAAGAAACTGTTTCATTTATGACTTTTTTCACTGATCATAGTATCTGTGAAGTTCATCTCTGTTGTGTTTATGAGTTGTTGATTCTTTTTTATCGCAGAGTACTGTTTCATTGTATGAGTATACTGTGTATAGACGTTTGGGGTTATGATGAATAAAGCTGCTTTGAATATTCTTGGACAAGTCTTTTTGGTGGACATATGTTTTCATTTCTCTTTAGCAAATCTTTGTTAAGAATTGCTCAATTAATAGAGTAAGTGTATTATTAGCATTTCATTTTATCCTCCCATCAGCAGTGTTTGAGAGTCCCACTAGCTCCACATCAACACTGACATACATAGTACTGTCACTTTTTAACATTAGTCATTAGTGGGTATGTAGTGGTTTTAATTTGAATTTCCTTAATGACTGACTAATGATGTTGAGCATGTTTTCATGTCATATTGGCCTTTTAGTTACCTTCCATGAGATGTCTGTTCACTTATTTTCCCGTTTTAAAAATTAGGTTTTCACTTTATTGTTGGTATTTTGTATTTTGGATATAAGTCTTTTGTTGAATGTATGTACTACAAATATTTTCTTTCAGTTTGTGGCTTGATCTTTTGTTTTCTTACAGTATATTTCAGTTGATCAGAATTTTTTAATTTTCATTAAATCAAATTTACTAAATTGTTTTTCCTTTGTGCTTAGTACCTTTTGTGTCCTCTTTAAGACATTGTTTCTTTTCCCAAGGTTGCAGATATTCTTCTATGTTTTCTTCTAGAAATTATATCATTTTTACATTATGTTTACACACAAACACACATACTTTTTTTTCATTCATTCAACAGTTAGTGAGTGCCCACTGGCTTACCCAGGTGGAATTAGTGGTAAAGAACCTGCCTGCCAATGCAGGAGATGGAAGGTAGGTTTGATCCCTGGGTTGGGAAGATCCCTTAAAGAGGAAATGACAGCCCACTCCAGTGTTCCTGCCTGGGAAATTCCGTGGACAGAGAATCCTGGCAGGCTACAGTCCATCGGGGCTGTTGAGAGTTGAACACAACTGAGCTCCTAAGGCACACAGGAGTCAAACATTCTTTGGGTCAAGTCTCATAGGCCCACACAAAGCTGCATCTCTTTGATTGATGGACTGTGTGCCAAGCACTGTCATCAAGTATTGGAAGTAGATTACAGCAATGAAGACACATGAGACATTTGTGTGTGTCTGTCTGTGTGTGCGCACATGTGTGCATGTGTGGTCAAGATCAAAATTTATTTTATTTTCCAGACATTTATTCAGTTATTTCCAGCATCACTTGTTGAAAGACTTTTCTTTCTCCATTGAATTACATTGGTGTCTTTTCAGGAAAATTAATTGGCTGCATATATGTAGGTCTTCTGGCCTCTATTCATATTTTCCATTCTTCTATTTGCTTTTAGTCTGGGAAAAAAAAAATCTTTCTGTGTTTGCTATGCTGAGCAGTTTCCTCTTTTCCTGTTTATCTGTGCATTTCCTTCCCTTATAAGCTGCCTATTTCTAAGGTACCTTTAACTAGTTTTGGGAGATTTGTATTAATATTGTGTATAATATGTCCCCTTTATTTTTTCACCCTTCCTTCTAGAACTTAGATTCTATGGATGTTAGACCTTTTACTTCTATCTTACCTGTCTGTTAACTGCTCATATTTTCCAACTCTGGATTTAGGTCATTTCATTAGTTCTGTTTTCTAATTCACAAATTCTCCCTTTAACAGTGTCCTTTCTTCTGTTTAGCCTATCTGATGATTTTCATTTCAATTGTACATTTTCAGTTCTACATATTCCTTTTGGGTCTTTAAAAAATTGATTTCTTAATTTTTGGTTATACTTAAGGGTACTCTTTTTTTTTTTTTTTTTTTTTTGCATTCCAGTCCACTATAATGAGAAGGACATCTTTTCTGGGTGTAGTTCTAAAAGGTCTTGTAGGTCTTCATAGAACCGATCAACTTCAGCTTCTTCAGTGTTACTGGTTGGGGCATAGGCTTCGATCACCATGATATTGAATGGTTTGCCTTGGAAATGAGAGATCATTCTCTTGTTTTTGAGATTGCATCCAAGTACTGCCTTCGGACTCTTTTGTTGACCATGATGGCTACTCCATTTCTTCTAAGGGATTCCTGCCCACAGTAGTAGATACAATGGTCATCTGAGTTAAATTCACCCATTCCAGTCCATTTTAGTTCGCTGATTCCTAGAATGTCAGTGTTCACTCTTGCCATCTCCTGTTTGACCACTTCCAATTTGTCTTGATTCATGGACCTGACATTCCAGGTTCCTATGCAGTATTGCTCTTTACAGCATCGTCAAGGCTGTGTATTGTCACCCTGTTTATTTAACTTATATGCAGAGTACATCATGAGAAACGCTGGACTGGAAGAAGCACAAGCTGGAATCAAGATTGCCAGGAGAAATATCAATAACCTCAGATATGCAGATGACACCACCCTTATGGCAGAAAGGGAAGAGGAACTAAAAGGCCTCTTGATGAAAGTGAAAGAGGAGAGTGAAAAAGTTGGCTTAAAGCTCAACATTCAGAAAACGAAGATCATGGCATCTGGTCCCATCACTTCATGGGAAATAGATGGAGAAACAGTGGAAACACTGTCAGACTTTTATTTTGGGGGGCTCCAAAATCACTGCAGAAGGTGATTGCATCCGGGAAATTAAAAGACGCTTACTCCTTGGAAGGAAAGTTATGACCAACCTAGATAGCATATTCAAAAGCAGAGATTTTTTTTGCTAGCAAAGGTCTGTCTAGTCAAGGCTGTGGTTTTTCCAGTGATCATGTATGAATTTGAGAGTTGGACTGTGAAGAAAGCTGAGTGCCGAAGAATTGATGCTTTTGAACTGTGGTGTTGGAGAAGGCTCTTGAGAGTCCCTTGGACTGCAAGGAGATCCAACCAGTCCATTCGAAAGGAGATTAGTCCTAGGTGTTCATTGGAAGGACTGATGCTGAGGCTGAAACTCCAGTACTTTGGCCACCTCATGCAAAGAGTTGACTCATTGGAAAAGACTCTGATGCTGGGAGGGATTGGGGGCAGGAGGAGAAGGGGACGACCGAGGATGAGATGGCTGGATGGCATCACGGACTCGATGGACATGAGTCTGAGTGAACTCTTGGAGTTGGTGATGGACAGGGAGGCCTGGCGTGCTGCAGTTCATGGGGTTGCAAAGAGTTGGACACGACTGAGAGACTGAACTGAACTGAAGGGTACTCTTATAGTGAATGTTTTATCATATCCACAAAGACAGCAATACTTTTTATTGTAATTAATATCTGAAGTTTTTGTGGATGTGATTCAGTTGTATGGCTTCTGATACTGGCTCATTTCCTCCTTTTTTAAATGAATTGTTAAATTGTGAGTATCTTAGAACTTAACTTTTGAATTATTTCTGATTTAGGTTTAGGGTATGTTCCTTCAGAGAGAAAATGCATTTACTTCTCCCAGGACACTATCTATTCAGGACAACTTGACATTAAATTTTCACTTGGTCTCATGAGTCAGACTGGTTAAGACCCCATCCCACTACTACCACCACCACCTACTCAGACCCAAAGATAGGAAAGGCAGGGGTACTCATTTTTATGGGGATAAAGTAAGCTTCTGCTCCCTCCAGTGTGTTTTCATTGAAGGTATTGCCCCTTGGGGACCTAGTGTTTTGGTCATGATCTCGTTTCCCACTTTGAGCAGATCCTAGGCTTTCTCTCAAGTGAAGTGCCATTTAAAGTAAGACCATGGTGAGAACGTGGAACAACTAAAACTCCCATCCATTGCTGGTGGGAGCATAAATTGCTTTTGGAAAACTTTTGACAGTGTCTGGTAAAGCCAGATACAGGCCTACTCTGATTGTCATTTAATTGCCACTTATATATTCAAGAGAAATAAATGCATATGTCCATCAAAGGTCATATAAAAGAGTTTTCACAGCACCTTTATTCATAATTGCCCAAACCTGAAAGCTACTTAAATCTCCATGGACAGGAGAATGAGTCAGTTGTGACTGCACGGCAATAAAAAGGCATAAACTACTGACATACACAGCAGCATAGATGAATCTCATAGACATTAGGTTGAGATAAACCAAACCTAAAATAGTACTGCTGTATGATTCTTTCCTGGTGGTTCATTAGTAAATAATTCTGCCAGTGCAAGAGATGAGGGTTTGATCTTTCGGTTTGGAAGATCTGGAGAAGGAACTGGCAACCCTCTCCAGTATTCTGGCCCGGGGAATCCCATGGACAGAGGAGCCGAGTGGGCTCTGGTCCATGGGGTCACAAAAGAGTTGAACACGACTTAGTGACTAAACAACAAATGATTCCACTTACATGAAGTTCTAGGACAGACAAAACTAATCTGTAATGATAAGAGTCAATCTGAAGACAGGAGATACTGACTGAGAAGGGGAAAGAGGGAACTTCTTAGGATGATGGAAATCTCCATCTGAATTGTGATTTTGTGGGTAGGTATATTTGTAAAAATTATTTGAGCTCTACATTCAGATTTGGTTATTTTAGCACTTCATTCTTACATCCATTTTAAGAGCTGACTCACGGGAAAAGATCCTGATGCTGGGAAAGATTGAAGGCAAAAGGATTAGGGTGTGGCAGAGGATAAGATGGTTAGATAGCATCATCAACTCAGTGAACAGGATTTTGAGTAAATTCTGGGAGATAATGATAGTGAAAGTTGCTAAGTCATGTCCAACTTGTTGCGACCTCATGGACTATACAGTTCATGGAATTCTCCAGAATACTGGCTATTCGCCTGCAATGCAGGAAACCTGGGTTCAGTCCCTGGGTTGGGAACATCCTCTGGAGAAGAGAAAGGCTACCCACTCCAGTATTCCAGCCTGGAGAATTCCATGGACTGTACAGTCCATGGGTTGCAGAGTTAGACTCCACTGAGTGACTTTCACTTTCTGGGAGATAGTGGAGGACAGAGAAGCCTGGCCTACTGCAGTCCATAGGGTCACCAAGAGTTGGACATGAGTTAGGGACTGAACAACCTGCTGTCCTCATAAAATGAGTTTGAAAAGTGTTCCCAGTTTTTTTGTTTTTTGGAAAAGTTAGTAAAGGATTGATACTAATTCTTCTTTGAACGTTTGGTTGAATTTACCAGTGAAGTTGTCTGGTTCTGGACTTGTTTGTTGGGATGATTTTGATCACTAATTCAATCTTCTCCTCGTTTCTCCAAATCTTATTATTGGGTTTTAAGAGTTCTTTTTATGTTCTATATAGATACAGTTAGTTTATTTATCAAATACATTCCTCACAAGTATTTTCTCCAGTTCATGGCTCCAATTTCAATTTTTAACTGTGAATGCTTCTTACAAAGAACACATATTAGTATCATGATGGAAGTCCAGTTTATTGAATTTTTTCTTTTATGTATTGTGATTTTGGTGTCATATTTAAGAAGTATTCGCCTAACCCAGTCACAAAAATATTCTCATATGTTTTCTTCTAAAAGTTGTTATTTTGGGTTCACATCTAAGTCTGCAACATTTTTGTTAAGTGTAAGATATGAATAAAATTTTATTTTTTATTAAAAAAAAAAAAAAAGAAGAACAGAAACATAAGACTGAAAAGACTAGCAGATCTTCTCAGGATGCTGTGTTTCAGTGTTTACTGCCCTTGCTGGGTTTGTGCTTTCTTGTGTTTGTGTGTGTCTGTCTGGGGACTTCCCTCACTTAGTTCATCTGTGCATTTAAAGATACTTTGAATTTACAGTTAACATGCCTCAGATAAACTTCATTGGCTATGATACTGCCACTGTGCAAAGCTAAAGATACTTTGGAAAATATATTTTAACAGTCATTTGGTTTCTCAGGGTTTATAGACCAATTCTACATTGTTGAGATTTTCAAGATTTGAAACAAAAAATGTATTTTGTTTCTCTTTATAAAAAAAAAGGAATGCTGATAGTCATTGTAGGAGTATATATTCTCTCTTTCTGTTACAGAAATATAACATTTCTACCTTCTGTGTTAAAAATACTTTTCTGACTTGGGGAATCTGGATGGAGGGTAAAGGGAATTCTTTGTACATTTTTTTAACTTATCTGTAACTCTAAAATTTTCTAAAGAAATTTAAAAAACCTTTTTGCAGTTTTAACTTCAGAAACCTAATTACTATTTTTAATTTCTAGTTTTAAGCAACTAAGCTAGAAACTTATAGAATGTAGTCCATTTACAAATGAAGACTACCTGTAGTGTATTTGATTCCTCATTTCAATTCACTGTAATTGCTTTTTTCTTCTTCTAACTTTTTCTGTCTTTGCCATTTTGCGTTGGCATTTTGCATGGAGAAGGAAATGGCCACCCTACTCTTGCCTGCAAAATCTGAAGGACAATGGATGGAGGAGCGTGGTAGGCTACAGTCCATGGAGTCGCAGAGTCGGACATGACTGAGCGGCTTCCCTTTCTAGCTATTTTATTTTGGTCTGCATTCCAAGAATGAACCCTGTACTGATGTAAAGTGTTTCTTTAAAGGGACTTGAACTAGACAGAATCAAGCCCAAGTGAGATATGGGGAAGGCTATTTGATAAGCATCTAGCAGTTTAGATCAGGCATGGCAGATAAATACCTATCATATTCTGTTCTTTTTTCATCCGTTGCAGATGTTGTTCAATGATCACAGCACTCTTTTCTTCCTTGAATTTTTCTCCACATAGAGTTTAATTAATAGCTGTCTGAAAGTGAAAGTTGCTCAGTCGTGTCCAACTCTACAACCCCATGGAGTATACAGTCCATAGAATTCTCCAGGCCAGAATACTGCAGTGGATAGCTTTTCCCTTCTCCAGGGGATCTTCCCTACCCAGGGATCGAACCCAGGTCTCCTGCATTGCAGGCGGATTATTTACCAGCTGAGCCACAAGGGAAACCCATGAATACTGGAGTGGGTAGCCTATCCCTTCTCCAGCGGGTCTTCCCGACCCAGAAATTGAACCAGGGTCTTCTGCTTTGCAGGCAGATTCTTTACTGGCTGAGCTATCAGGGAAGCCAATAAAGTGAAAGTCGTTCAGTCATGTCTGACTTGGCAACCCCATGGACTATACAGTCCATGGAATTCTCCAGGCCTGAATAGTGGATGGGTAGCCTTTCCCTTCTCCAGGGGATCTTCCCAACTCAGGGATCAAACCCAGGTCTCTCTCATTGCAGGCAGATTCTTTACCAGCTGAGCCACAAGGGAAGCCCAATAGCTATCTACTGTCAGTTGATTAGAGGTGGCAAAATGACAAGGTGTCTGTTTTACATCTCTGATTTAGAGTATCATTTTTGCGAGAAACATCTGGAATACCTATACTTTTAATTACTGAACTATTCAGTCTGTTATAAAGTAACATAATCATAATTTTGGAAGCCTGACTACTTAGAGTCAACTTAATCATTTTTCTTGTCAGTTAAATTTTCACATATTTATGAAGCCACTTGATCTGCTGTGTTTATAGAATATTCTCTAAGTATAATGTATTTTAAAAAAATCCGTACACTTGTATATTACATCTTTGACCTATAATTGGGTGACATTTTTCATAATGTTATTTACTTTTCTTATGTTTTCCTTCCATTTTTAAGGAGTGGACCTACCCTATGAGACGAGAGATGCAGGTATGACAACCTTCTTCTTTATTCCAGCCAACCTGTATTACTGTTACTATCATTATTAAATAATTTAACCTAATTTCACAAAGGATTTGAGTCCCATTGACTCATGATCTGTAGGTTCATCACTGAGTATTTTAAATATTAACATATTAAAAGTTAATTGTGGCTCTTAAAAAGATGGGAGATGAAATTTCTTAGAATTACTGAAATAGTTATATATGTATGTGCTTAATGAGTCACGTTGTTTTTCTTCATCTGAAAAATTGGGCACAGTATTTGTATTATTTCTGAAAGCAGTTTGCTTTCTGTGTTTGTGTAGTTTAGATAAACTCTGGAGAGTAGACTGTAAGGCAGATCACCCTTTTCACTTAACTGTTCACATTTGTGTCTGATTTCCAGTCAACTTCAGTTAATTTAGTGAAGTTCTCCAGAAGATTGAGTTAATAACTCACACTATATGGAGGAGGAAATGGCAACCCACTCTAGTATTCTTGACTGGAGAATCCCATGGACAAGGGAGCCTGGCAGGTTACAGTCCATGGGGTTGCAAAGTTTTGGACACGACTTAGCAATTATAAAGATACAGAAAACAAACTAGTGGTTACCAAAGGAGAGACAAAGTGTGGTGGGACAAATTAGGTGTATGGGATTAAGAGATTAAAAACGCCTATGTGTAAAACAGCAACAAGTTTTTATTGTATCAGATAAAGAATTATAGCCATTACTGTATAATAACATTTAATGGAGTATAATCTGCAAAAATACTGAATTACTATGCTATACACCTGAAACTAGTATAATATTATAAATCTACTATACTGAAATTAAAATTTTTTTAATTTTAAATGAATAAGCAGGTGAATTTTCCACAGGAAACTGATAAAGACTGTTTGTTTGATGGTACAAACCAACATTTAATAAAGGGAATTTATGGGAAAAAATGCAATATGGGATGAATGAATTAGTGATAACTTGACATTGTATGGGAGACAGTGATCAAGACTATCCTCAAGAAAAAGAAATGCAAACAGGCAAAATGGTTGTCTGAGGAGGCCTTACAAATAGCTGAGAAAAGAAGGGAAGCTAAAGGCAAAGGAGAAAAGGAAAGATATACCCATTTGAATGCAGAGTTCCAAAGAAAGGCAAGGAGAGATAAGAAAGCCTTCCTCAGTGATCAGTGCAAAGAAATAGAGGAAAACAATAGAATGGGAAAGACTAAAGATCTCTTCAAGAAAATAAGAGATACCAAGGGAACATTTCATGCAAAGATGGGCACAATAAAGGCCAGAAATGGTATGGAACTAACAGCAGAAAAAGATATTAAGAAGAGGTGGCAAGAATACACAGAAGAACTATACAAAAAGATCTTCATGACCCAGATAATCACAATGGTGTGATCACTCAACCTAGAGTCAGACATCCTGAAGTCCAAAGTCAAGTGGGTCTTAGGAAGTATCACTACAAACAAAGCTAGTGGAGGTGATAGAATTCCAGCTGAGCTATTTCAAATCCTAAAAGATGATTCTGTAAAAGTGCTGCAGTGAATATGCCAGCAAATTTGGAAAACTCAGCAGTGGCCACAGGACTGAAAACGGTTAGTTTTCATTCCAATCCCAAAGAAAGGCAATGCCAAAGAATATTGAAACTGCTGCACAGTTGCACTCATCTCACACGCTAGTAAAGTAGTGCTCAAAATTCACCAAGCCAGGCTTCAACGGTATGTGAACCGTGAACTTCCAGATATTCAAGCTGGATTTAGAAAAGGCAGAGGAACCAGAGATCAAATTGTGAACACCCACTGGATCATCAAAAAAGCAAGAGAGTTCCAGAAAGACATTTACTTCTGCTTTATTGACTAACCAAAGCCTTTGACTCTGTGGATCATAAAAAACTGTGAAAAATTTTTAAAGAGATAGGTATACCAGACCACTTTACCTGCCTCCTGAGAAATCTGTATGGCAGTCAAGAAGCAACAGTTAGAACTAGACATGGAACAACAGACTGGTTCCAAATCAGACAAGGAGTATGTCAGGGCTGTGTATTGTCACCCTGCTTATTTAACTCATATGCAGAGTGCATCATGTGAAATGCTGGGCTTGATGAAGTACAAGCTGGAATCAAGATTGCTAGGAGAAATATCAATAACCTCAGATATGCAAATGACACCACCCCTACGGCAGAAAGTGAAGAAGAACTAAAGGGCCTCTTGATGAAAGTGAAAGAGGAGAGTGAAAAAGTTGGCTTAAAGCTCAACATTCAGAAAACGAAGATCATGGCATCTGTTCCCATCACTTCATGGCAAGTAGATGGGCAAATAGTGAGAGACTTTATTTTGGGTGGCTCCAAAATCACTGCAGATGTTGACTGCCACTATGAAATTAACAAAAACAGAGACATTACTTTGCTAACAAAGGTCCATCTAGTCAAAGCTATAGTTTTTCCAGTAGTCATGTATGGATATGAGAGTTGGACTATAAAGAAAGCTGAGTGCAGAAGAATTGATGCTTTTGAACTGTGGTGTTGGAGAAGACTCTTGAGAGTCCCTTGGACTGCAAGGAGATCCAACCAGTCCATCCTAAAGGAAAGCAGTCCTAAATATTCATTGGAAGGACTGATACTGAAGCTGAAACTCCAATCCTTTGGCCTCCTTATGTGAAGAAGTGACTCATTGGAAAAGACACTGATGTTGGGAAAGATTGAAGGTGGGAGGATAAGGGGACAACAGAGGATGATGATTGGATGGCTTCACTGGCTTGATGGACATGAGTTTGAATAAGCTCTGGGACTTGGTGATGGACAAGGAAGCCTGGCGTGTTGCAGTCCATGGGTCGCAAAGAGTTTGGCTACGACTGAGCAGCTGAACTGAACCTACTACATAGCAAAACTTTTTGTTGCATTTTTCAGCTCTGCCACTCCCAAGGTCAAGCAGTGTCTCTCCTCAGGAATTCCTTGACCTCTAAAAAACCTGTTTCTCTTAGTGAAAATTCACTTATTAAAAATACATGATTACCTGTGAGGTATTTTACTTGGTGCTATGGGGAATGTAAAGATGAGTAGAATTTAGTTAGTTTCTATATACAAGAAGCTATTAAATTAAATCTATACACAAATAATTCTGATATCCCATAGAATTGAAGTACAAAATTGTATTAGTATATAGGGTAAGGTATATCCCTACTGAAGAGCTTCTATATTGAATTCTCATAGAATAAATTTTAATTCATGATTCAGATGTTATTATTTAAATTGCTGAATCTTGTGCTACTTTTCATTTGATTGAATAAGATTTTGTGTAATTCCAAAAGGATGATATTTTTTTATAACTTTTATTTCTAGATTGTAGCAGAGAATAGAAGTAAAATTAGAGGTGTTTTAGTAATCGAAAAGACAAAAATACTAATTATACTAAAAGACAAAAATACTAATTCTCAGACTGCTTATAAAAAAGCACTATGGAAGTTCAAGTACCTGACTTTTCAGAATTAATTTAAATTTTAAATGTGTCATCCTGTTATATAAAGCACATCTGCATTTCTCTTCCCAGTCATTTGCTCAGTGTTGCTAGAAAATTCTCCCTAAATAATAAACTTTTTAGCAAATTATTAACATGGTACATATTTTGTATAGATTTAAATTACTGGTGGTAAATAGCTCAATATTTTTTTCTAGGAAATTCTGCCTGGTTTGTTTTTAGGCCCATATTCTTCTGCCATGAAAAGCAAGGTAAGAACTTTAAGTTAGAATCATCAGTAGACCTTATTAACCAACTACTTGGGGTAAGTTTTTTTAGTAGAAAGAGTTTTGTTTGAGGAAGCGTCCACTGATATTGCATATTACCAGTAATTGTGACTCTGGAGTACCTACTTCTTTTTGGATTTTATTGGATCAGTGATTCTCAAGTGTTTAAAAATAAATCACAAGTGAGGTTTTGTATTTTTATTTTCCTCATGAAATCCGTGTGTTTAAAATACTTGGCAAAAACTGACCTTTAATCATTTATTTACCTTCCAAGATACCTGATATTGCTAATCTGGATATTGGACATCTGTAATTGCTAATTATAGTTTCTGAGAAATATGTTATTAAATCCCCAAATAAGATTATTTAACATATTAGTTAAAGGGTAAAATAGAATATGTGTGATGAGTGTGTACAAATACATTCATAGAAACTACATATTTTAATTGAAATGACTCAAATTTTGTTTCTGTTTTTCCAAGCTATGGAGATCTAGAACCTCCAGGTTGTAAAGTGTTGTATTATATATCTAGGTGTCCTGTATATTTACACTGAAATCTATTTCTTCAGTTACACAATTGAAAGGGTAGATCTCATTCAGATATATGTATTAATAGCAGTGTTGTTACCAATTCCTAGAGGATTCAGCCCTATGAATTATGTAAATGCTAATTCTCTTTGAATTATAATATAAAACATTATATCACAGATGTTTTCCCTAATACCCTGCCTATTTAGAAGTCGGTTTGATACCTGAATAGGTTTTTTAAAAACTTTAGAATTAAAAACTTTTTTGAAATAATTTGATAAGTTAATGTCATTCATTTTGGAACTGGAAGGCTTTTTGACTGTTGAGGCATATCTAAGAGTAATAGTGGTAATTTGATGGCCTGCAACTAAGTTGAGAAGGTGGGATGTTGATAAAAATATATATCTAAATAAGTACTTAGAAAAAGATATAGTAGATAACTATAGGCTTTATAGATCTACTTTGTAAAAACAAAGTTATTGCCCAAATAATGTAATACAAATACTGGGGTTCAGAATGATTTGAAACTATTTGCTTTTACATATTATACTCTTTGTCATATTAATTTGTAAGTATTTGTTTACAGATACGTTGTCTCAAAACCTCTTCCCCCCTAACTTCACTGTGGTCTCATTAGATTGAAGAAAAGCTTCAATGGCAAAATTTGATTATTTTCCACCATAAGTCATTATAGTTCAGCCCATATTTCTTTTCATATCATCATATAAAACAGTAACATCAGAAGAATAATAGAAATAAAGAAACCTTAAGGAATAAGCTCCTAATAAACTCATTTAGTTTGGCCTATCTTTTACTACATTCAAATACAGTTTTAATAAAAGGGACATATTTAGGGTCTTTGTAGGTAGTGAACTGTTTCTTTTTATAAAAATTTTTTCTGTTTGCAGGTATGAGATAAGGTTATAGTTTGCTTTATATAAATAAAAGTCTGTTGAAAACTAAAAAAAAATATTTTGTGTGCTATTATATTTGGGTTCCGTCTTAAGGTTTGTTTTTACTTGGTAATCTAATGTGCCTTCCAAGCTTGATAAACAGGTTTTATCCCTGATTAGATATGTCTTCTTGTAGTTTCTCATATTAATAGAGTAGGTATGAAAAGTTCATAGATCAATGATAGACAAAGGAATGAATATTGAATTCACTTTGGGGGTTCTATAAATGTGAATATAGAACATTGATTTATTATTAATCCTACCAAATTCTTAACCTCCTTTCCCCTGTCTCAGGATGTACTCAGGAAATACAGAGATAACTGAACTGTAATCTGTGCCAGACGTAAGAAATTTTGCTGCAAAAATTAACATTTAGAAACCACATTTTCTTGGCTTAAGCTGCTATAATAAAATACCATCGAGTGGATGGTCTCAGCCACAGACATTTATTTTTCACGGTTCTGGAGGCTGGGAAGTTTGAGATGAGGGCGCCGTCATGATTAGGTTTTGGTGAGGGCCCTCTTCAAAGGTTTGCTTCCTTCTTGAGGTAGTCTCACATGGCAGAGGGATGAAGCTCTGATGCCTCTTCCTCTTGTAAGAGCACTAATTCCAGCATGGGTGCTCCACCTCATAGCCTCATTTATATCTAATTAACTCCCAAAGGCCCCACAAACTAATATCATTACCTTGGAGGTTAGGGCTTCAACATAGGAATTTTAGGGAGACACAAGCATTCAATCTGTAACAGGTAGAAATTATTCTTTAACTTTTTCCATGAATTATTAGTATTGCTGTTCAATTAATACAGAAAGGGAATTAAATATATAGGATTATAAACTGAAAATAGAAAACACAGGCTTATTAATAATTCTGATTCTTCATGATTTGTTCATTCATTTCTTGAACATGTAATTACTGAACAACAACTATGTTCCAGGCACTGCTTTATACATAGTGTGAATCAGTGAACAAAGTCCTTATTCTCGTGGCATATATATTCTAACTATTTAAATAACATGTTGTCTGTAAATTTCACTGAAACCTATAGTCACTTACAAATAAAAACTTACAGTTTTTAGAATTATTATGTTAAATTGCTTTAAATATAGAGCCACAAAGCATCACAGAATAATTTGGAATTGCCAGTTTTAACTTTAGGAGAATTTTTAAACCCTAGAAGTTAGTTTTTGTGAATTGTATAAATTAATTCTGGCTTAAAATCGAGAAACTGTACTGGGAGATGCAGAGAGTAGTCTAGAGATTTGGGCTCCAGCACTGCTATTAGCTAGGTCAGAAATGTTGAATAACTGTTTATGTTAGAGTAGTTCTCTCTAATAAATAAGAATTGTAACCAGTATATATAACTGCCATTTACTAAAAATACTTGCTATGTGTCCCAGTCACTATGCCGAAGATTATCTTATAGAATTCTTACAACTATTCAGTGAATAGGTAGTGTTTTCCTAGTTTTCACGTGAGAAAATTGAGCCACAGTGCTCAGGTCATTAGCAGAGCTGGGATCTAGAGCTTGGACTCCATAGCTCATGACTCTGTACATAGCCCATGCCTTTAACCACTATATAGTATTAAAAATAAACAATAAAGAGTATATAAATGTAAATTATAAATAAAGTATGTTACACATAATATAAAGGTCAAAGGGTTAATATATATAATGAAGGTAGAGTATTGTTTCCCAAATAAATTATCTTTAAGGTCATATCAAGCTCTGAAATTATAGATATAAAATAATTCGATAAGCCTTTTGAGAACATGTAGTGTGTTTATCTTGAATCATTGAAATATTTTGCTGATGACTTCAAGCATGTTGTTATGAAATTAGCTTTGATTCCCTGTATTTAAAGCTCAGATGTGGCTGTATTAACTATAAAGTTGAGTCCTGTGCATTTTCAAATCTCTGTTACAGTAAGATGAAGTTTTGTATTTCAAACTATTTCTCTCTTTTTTTAAATAGCTACCTATACTACAGAAACATGGAATAACTCATATAATATGTATACGACAAAATATTGAAGCAAACTTTATTAAACCCAACTTTCAACAGTTATTTAGGTAAGAATTGTTGATATAACATATAAAAATGTTATGGGTATCAAACATGTAATGTTTTTATTTTAAGTTGATTTTATTATATTGGACTTTGTATATATATGTCTTATAAAGATGGGTCATACAGTACATCAATTAAAGAATAAATTTCCCTTAAAATATTTTAAATAAGTAATTTATGCACATAATGTAGAATTCTAAATGTTCAAAAGAATGTGTACTGAAAAATAGTTTCCCTATTCCTGTCCTATAAATAGTCAGTTCCCCTCACTACAGGTATCCATTGTAACTTCTTTTTGAGTATCTTTCTGGAGTTAAGTTACATATATATTCACAGATCAACTTAGGCTTTTTTAAAAAATTACATATTTTGGAGATTGCTTCATATTATTACTTAGCTACATTCTTCTCTCTCTCTTTTTTTTTTTTCTCTTCATTGCATCTTCAGACTGGTAGAACCTCAGTTCCCTGACCAACTGGGCCACATCAGTGACGGCCTGGAATACTAACCACTAGCCCACCAGAGAACTCCTGTGTTATGCTTTTTAAGTAGACAGTAATCTATTGTATTACTCTACTAAAATCTGTTCAAACTATCTCCTATTGTTAGACATTTAGATTGTTTCCAGACTTTTGCTAATATAGTGACTATCCCTCTATGTCATTTAATTCATATGTGAATATATCAATAGGATAAATTTGTAGTAGTATGACTGGATTAAAGAATGTGAGCATTTAAATTTTAATAGATGTTACAAATTGCCCTCCAGTGAGTTGCATCAGTTTGCATTCCTAGTGCAAAGTGAATGACAGTGACTCCTTCCTTGGTATCTCTCTCAGATAGAATTATAAAATATTTTTAATTTTTTCCAATCTTGTTCATTTGCTAGTTCATGTCTGACTTTTTGCAGTCCATGGACTGTAGCACACCAGGTTGCCCTGTCCTCCACTGTCTACTGGAGTTTGCTCAAATTCATGTCCATTGAGTTAGTGGTGCTATCTTAACCATCTAATCCTCTGCTGCCCCCTGTCCCTTTGCCTTCAATCTTTCCCAGCATCAGGGTCTTTTCCAGTAAGTCAGCTCTTCGCATTAAGTAGCCAAGGTATTGGAGATAACAGCTTCAGCATCAGTCCTTCCAATGAATATTCAGGATTGAGGTTTTTTAGGATTCACTGGTTTGATCTCCCTGCAGTCCAAGGGACTTTCAAGAGTCTTCTCCAGCACTACAATTAGAAAGCATCAGTTCTTCAGCGCTAAGCCTTCTTTATGGTTCAACTTTCATATATGTATATAACTACTGGAAAAACCATAGCTTTGACTATAGGGACCTTTGTCAGCAAAATGATGGTTTTGCTTTTTAATACACTGTCTAGGTTTGTCTTAACTCTTCTTCCAAAGAGCACGTGTCTTTTAATTTCATGGCTGTGGTCACCACACCATGCAGTGATTTTGGACTCCAAGAAAATAAAATCTGTCACTACTTTCACTTTTTCCCCTTCTGTTTGCCATGAAATGATGGAACTGGATGCCATGATCTTAGTTTTTTGAATGTTGAGTTTTAAGCCAACTTTTTCACTCTCCTCTATTACCCTTATTAACAGGCCCTTGAGTTCCTCTTCACTTCCTGCCATTAGAGTGGTATCATCTGCATATCTGAGATTGTTGACATTTCTCTTGGCAATCTTGATTCCAGCTTGTTATTCATCCAGCCCCACATTTCACTTGATGTAGTATACATATAAGTTAAATAATCAGGGTGACAGTATACAGCCTTGTTTCCTTTTCCAGTTTTGAGCCAATCAGCTTTTCCATGTCCATCTCTAACTATTGCTTCTTGTCCTACATACAGGTTTCTCAGGAGGCAGGTAAGGTGGTCTTGTATTCCCATCTCTTCAAGAATTTTCCACAGTTTGCTGTGATCCACACAGTCAAAATTTAAAAGAAGTAGAAATAGATGTTTTTTCTGAAACTCCCTTGGCTTTCTCCATGATCCAGTAAATGTTGTCAATTTGATCTCCAGTTCCTCTGCCTTTTCTAAATCCAGCGTGTCCTTTTCTAAATCCAGCGTGTATGTCTGGAAATTCTCAGTTCACATACTGTTTAAGCCTAGCATGAAGGATTTTGAGCATAACCTTACTAGCATGTGAAATGAGCACAATTGTATGGTAGTTTGAGCATTCTTTGGCATTACCCTTGTTTGAAATTGGAATGAAAACTGACCTTTTACTGTCCTGTGACCACTGCTGAGTTTTCCAAATTTACTGACATATTTAGTGCAGCACTTTAACAGCATCATCTTTTAGGGTTTTAAATAGCTCACCTGGAATTCCATCACTTCTACTAGCTTTGGGCTTCCCAGGTGACACTAGTGGTAAAGAACCTGCCTCCCAAAGCAGGAGATATAAGAGACGCAGGTTTGATCCCTGGGTTGGGAAGATCCTCTGGAGAAAAGAATGGCAGCCTACTCCAGTATTCTTGCCTGGAGAATTCCATGGATAGAGGAGCCTGGCAGGCTGCAGTCCATGGGGTCTCAGAGAATTGAACATAATTGAGCAACTAAAACACACTACTAGCTTTGTTCTTAGTAATGCTTCCTTAGCCCACTTTACTTCACACTCCAGGATATCCTGCTGTAGGTGAGTGACCACAGCATCGTGGATATCCAGGTTATTAAGACCTTATTTGTATAGTTCTTCTGTGTATCCTTGCCACCTCTTCTTAAATCTCTTCCGCTTTGGTTTGGTCCTTACAGTTCCTGTCCTTTATCGTGCCCATTGTTGTGTGAAATGTTGCCTTGATATCTCTAGTTTTCTTGAAGAGATCTCTAGTCTGTCTCATTCTGTTGTTTCCTCTGTTTCTTTGCACTGTTCATTGAAGAAGGCCTTCTTACCTCTCTTTGCTATTCTCTGAAATTCTGCATTCAGTTGGATATACCTTTCTTCCTTGCCTTTCACTTCTCTTCTTTCCTCAGCTATTTGTAAAGCCTCCTCAGACAACCACTTTTCCTTCTTGCATTTCTTTTTCTTTGAGATGGTTTTGGTTACTGCCTCTTGTACCATGTTATGAACCTCCATCCATAGTTCTTCAGGCACTCTGTCCACCAGATCTAATCCCTTGAATCTATTTGCACCTCACTGTATATTCATAAGGGAATTGATTTAGGTCATAACTGAATGGCCTAATGGTTTTCCCCACTTTGTTCAATTTAAACCTGAATTTTGCGATAAGGAACTCGTGATCTGAGCCACAGTCAGTTCCAGGTCTTGTTTTTGCTGACTGTATAGACCTTCTCTGTCTTCAGCTGCAAAGAACATAGTATGATTTTGGTGTTAACTATCTGGTGATGTCCATGTGTAGAGTCATCTCTTGGGTTTTTGGAAAAGGGTGTTTACTATGACCAGCGTGTTCTCTTGGCAAAACTCTTCTAGCCTTTGCCATGCTTCATATTGTACTCCAAGGCCAAATTTGCCTGTTATTCTGGGTATCTTTTGTATTCCAGTCCCTTATGGTGAAAAGGACATCATTTTTTTGGTGTTAGTTCTAGGAAGTGTTGCAGGTCCTTGTAGAACTGGTTGTCTTCAGCTTATTCAATATCAGTGGTTGGGGCATTGATTTGGATTACTGATGTTGAATGGCTTGCCTTGGGGACGAAGCAGGATCATTCTGTCATTTCTGAGGCTGCACCCAAGTACTGCAGTTTGGACTCTTTTTGACTATGAGGGTTACTTCATTTCTTCTAAGGAATTCTTGCCCATAGTAGTTGATATAATGGTCATCTGAATTAAATTCACCCATTCCAGTCCATTTTAGTTCACTGATTCCTAAGATGTCAGTGTTCAATCTTGCCATTTCCTTCTTGACTGTGTCCAGTTTACCTTGATTCATGGACCTAATATTCCAGGTTCCTATGCAGTATTGTTCTTTATGGCATTGGACTTGACTTTCACTACCAGACACATCCACAACTGAGTGTCATTTCCACTTTGGCCCAGCCACTTTATTCTTTCTGGAGCTATTAGTAATTGCCCTCTGCTCTTCCCCAGTAACATATTGGACATCTTCTAACCTGGAGGCTCGTCTTCCAGTGTCATACCTTTTTGTCTTTTCATACTGTCCGTGGGGTTCTCCTGACAGAAACACTGGACTGGTTTGCCTTTTCCTCCTCCAGTGGACCACATTTTGTCAGTACTCTTCACTCTTCACTATGACCTGTCTGTCTTGGTTAGCCCTGCATGGCTTCGCTGGTAGCTTCATGTCTGATTGCAAGGCCCTTCACCACCTGATTTGGAGTAAATTGCTCTTCAGCTTTATGATCTCCTGGAGTAAAAATTGTGTTGTGTAGTTTTAGTTTGCCTTTCACATTTATCTTAAAATGATTAGGTTGAGCATCTGATGGTTTTTAATGTTCTTTATTTTGGCTTCACTTAAAAAATAAAGCGTATATTACACATGATACAAAGACCAAAGGGTCAAAAAGGTATGAGAGGAAGGATTTCTTTCCTTCCCTAAACCCAGCTACCTGATTTATCCCTAGCTAGGAGGCAGGTACTGTTAACTCTTCTTTGGATATCATTCTAGAAGTATTTGTATAAAACCATATATGTTAAAAGTCTTTAATGTTCTGCTTTATTTTTGTAAAAATGAAAACAACCTGAATGTCCCTCAGTGTAAGATACTCTATATTGTGTGAATACATAATAGACTATGTAGTCATGAAAAAGAATGAAATATTTGTGTATGTGCTGATATAGACTAATCTTTATGATTTATTGCATGAAGGAAACAAGGTGCAGAGCCACATGTGTGCTCTCAAAGTGTTTAAAGTATGTGCAGTAATTAGGCATTATTCTTGCAGATGTGTAGGAAATTTCTGGACTGACAGACTAGAAACTTGACAATGGTTACTTCTGGGAAGGGAAATTTAGGATCTGGGATCTACACATTTTTCAGTTAAAGAAAATTAGTTTTAAAAAGGGGATTGCATGTAATCTAAAATGAAATAGATTGATTTTTTTCTAATTGCAGAAGATATACTTGTTCTTTATACATATTTATGAAAATACAGAATGACACCAAGAAAAATATTTAAAAAGCCATCCATAATTCCACAACCCAGAGGAGCTTGACTTCAACATTTTGTTAAATTTCCTTCTAAATTTTTTGTGTTACGTATGTTTCATGTATACACGGGCTTCCCAGGTGGCACTAGTGGTAAAGAACCCGCCTGCTAATGCCGGAGACATAGGAGACGCAGGTTCGATCCCTGGGTCAGGAAGGTCCCCTGGAGGAGGGCATGGCAACCCACTCTAGTACCCTTGCCTGGAGAATCTCCATGGATAGAGGAGCCTGGTGGGCTACAGTCCATAGGGTGGCAGAGAATTGGACACAACTGAAGCAATTTACAGTGCACGATGCATGCGCATCATGTCTACACACATTTAGACTTGTATATATTAAAGAAAATGACAGTGTTAAATTTTAAAGTGCCATACTGTACCTTTCTAATTTTTGTTTTTAGTGCCAAAATGTCCTGGGTATAGCTTCTCTGTGATAAGTCCTGAATTTATTGAAGTTGCTACCATCAAAGTAATTATTAAAGCAATAATGACTTTACATTTTAATGTTATAACTCAATTACTTAACTAAGTTGTGTTAATAAACAGATGGTCTTGGATAGATTAGAAATGGAAGTTTCTTTGTTTTTTGGCTGGAGGTGGGGTGAGGGGAGTGGTTGTTGAGGCTGTATGACAAGGCTTGCAGGATCTTAGTTCCCCAACCAGGGATAGAACCCTGTCCCCAACAGTGAAAGCACTGAGTCCTAACCACTGTGAACTGCCAGCAGATTTCCAGAAATGGCAGTTTTTCACAAGATAAAATAAGGCTTGTATATTGAAATGACTTATTTTAAATGTTTTTCAAGGTGTAAAATTTGAGGACAGGCGGTCTTTGGGTTGCTTGTTGCTCTGTTGTAGGTTAGTTCAAACAATGAATGTTTGACTCACGGCTCTGTCAGACTGCTGCATTCTATTTCCATTAGTTTTTTTCTCTCAGGCTTTGGTCTGTCTCTGAATTGTCCTCTGTAGGGTTGTGAGGAAGGGTGGCAGGGCCATCCAAAGAAAACTCTTCTAGTCTTAGGGAAGTTGCTAGAAATAGAAGAATAACAAAGAGGAGAAAATAGGCAATTTTTGTCTTTATTTTCTAGGTCTACTTTGATCTAGAGGAAAATTTCTTCCTGTTTATGATTTTTCTATTTTAAGAAGATAGACTTTTTTAATATACATATCAGAGAAATGTTAATATATTAACTGTTCTTTAAGGCTTTAATTGCTGTGCCTTCAAACATTATAAAATATATGGCTTGGTCCTTGGGAATATGATATTTTGAAAGTTATTTTCATGGTTGTCAAGAAATTTTTGTATTTTTTATATATGAAGAGTTTTATCTGAAAGTGTGCTTAATCATACAATATTCTATTTTCAGATATTTAGTCTTGGATATTGCAGATAATCCGGTTGAAAATATAATACGTTTTTTCCCCATGGTAGGTAACAGTATTTTAATATCATTTAATATTTATGATTAGCTTTCTTAATTGTGCTTTTAAAACTTAATGAAACATGATTTTCTCCTATACTGCTATTATTTGTAATGTCTGAAAATAGTGGGATTGTATTTTAAAGAAAATTGACTATTTTTAAAATCTTTCTTATGATCTCCAAATATTTGAAAAATTATATTTCAGATTTCTTAAATGCAAAATAATATTTAAACTTATAACAATTATATCTGTAGCATTTTGGAAATTTTTGATGTAAGGTAATTTTTATTCATATAAATTAGCAGGAAAATATTTTCAGTATATTTTGTTTCACTATGTATATATGTTTGTATTTTATGCTTATGTTACTCCATATATTTTATTATAACACACTGTCTTTTTCCTTCAGACAAAAGAATTTATTGATGAGAGCTTACAAAGTGGAGGTAAATAATTTTTCTTTCATTTAACTTATGTTTATTTTTAGGAAATTATTCATTATAGTTAATTTTTAGTTAGTATTTGTCTTAAATGAAGAATATGAAAATTATAATTATGTATAATAGACTTCCAAATTTCCCAAAACTTATTTTATTTGGATAGACTTTCTTAAATATCTCTATAGAACTATTTTCATGTTGTCAGCTTTAAATCTTTTTACTCTAAAAGTCTATTGTAGAGTCCACACAGTTAATATAAATAAATTCAAGGATTTGAAAATTAGTAAGTATCCAAGTTGTGTATACAGAATACATAAAATGCTTAAGGTTTATTTTACTGTGGTATGATACATGGTTTCAGTATATTTTAGCTGCTGCATCAGGTATCTTTCTATCAGAATAACTATTTCTTGTTTTTCAGGAAAAGTTCTTGTCCATGGGAATGCAGGGATCTCCAGGAGGTATGATGTTAGCAATAATCTTTCTTTCTCCAGCATTTAATTAATGAGTATGTTTTCTGTTTTTTTTTTCTAAAATATTTTCCCCCTCTTTAGTGCTGCCTTTGTTATTGCATACATTATGGAAACATTTGGAATGAAGTACAGGTAAGAAAGTATTCTGAAACCTAGACACAGTTTAAATTCTCATTGAAATGAAGCTTAATGGAGACAATTTGGGCACTGGAAGTTAATAATCTCCTGATTTTTGTCATCTAGTTATGGTTGATAATGAGGCTCTTTTATCCTGTGATTAGTCTCTTAACCTCTGTAGCTGGTCTGCCTTGTAGATCCACTTGGGCTATTTTGTTACTTTATGAAGCTAGTTCTTTTATTATTTTAAAAACCCAAGATAATTACAGTTGGAGTAACCCATGGAAAACTGGTTGCTTACTACTAGGAAATCTAAGTTTTAAAATTCTTATTAGACAAAGATGTAATTGCTTTCTTTGTTTAAAAGGTTAATTTATTATGTTTTCCTTTAACAGTAGTTGGGTGAAAAATTGCTTAAGAATTGTTTTATTGTCTATTCACAATTTATTATTTGTTTTATGCAAAATCATCTTTTCCAAGCATATTGCATAGACGAAAGGGAGAGAGAGGCTAATGTGCTTTTCACCCTAAAACAAAGCTGGCCAATGTACAGTATTTGCTTTCTTAGAGTGTCTTGTACAAGTTACAAATCTGCTGTAGTCATTGATACTCTTTCACTTATGTCCCAGACTAATCCATTACCAAATTCTGTTTTATGTCCTAAAATATTCCTCGATTCTGGCTCTTTCTCATTACTGAATCACCCTAATCAAGCTCTAGTCATGTCTCATTATTTAATCTCCATAATACAAGCTCTTCCAGTGGTTATCATTTTAGTGGTCTTCTGTTTTCTTTCCTTCTCTAGTCTGTTCTGTTCTTCACACCGATTGTTTCAAAAGATAAATCATATTTCACCTTACCCTAAAAAGCTCTCAGAGGTTTCTGATCCTTAATAATTCTAAATGTGGCCAGTGAAACTTCACATGACATGCCTGTATCAACCTTTCGTTCTTATGCTGTGTACTCCATTAACCGTGTCCATTTGAGCTATGTTCACCATTGGATCCACATGCCTGACACATAGTGGACATTCAAATCTTTTAGTTCATTTGGTATTTTTGTCTTAAAATTATAATGGAAAAGTTTGCTTAAAGGTGTTCTTAAATATTATTTGAATACAACTTTTTGTGTTTATTTCATTGTAAAGATTAATGCTTGGTAGATTTTGTTTTATTTTTTTTTATTATTATTTGGTGCCATGTCAGCAATAATAGTGAAAATAACTTCTATTTATTGGGTCTCTGCCAGATGCCAGATACTCTTCTGGATACTTTTATCTCAGCAACACAAGGAAGTCCATATGTTTCTAATTTAACCAGTAATAAAATCTGAGCATGTAGTGTGTGTGACACATGCTATACACGATATGTTCTACTTACTGTCTTCCATATTCACAGTAGTGCTTAAAGATAGGAATTGTTATGATCCCCAGTTTACATATGAAAAAAATAAAGCTTAGAGAAGTTGAAAACTATCCCCTAGAACACAGCTGGGAAGCAAAGGATTTTCCCACTGCAGTTCACTACCTCTCTGTAGTACAAGCTGTCTGATTATGATTTTCTGTTTTAGGTAAATTGTTAGGTAAGTTCCTACTTTAGATAAATTCTGGGAAAATTGAGATTAATTCATGAAATAATGTTACTGCCTTAGTTTTCCTATTTTTTTGTTTTCAGAGATGCATTTGCTTATGTTCAAGAAAGAAGATTTTGTATTAATCCTAATGCTGGATTTGTCCATCAACTTCAGGTAACTTCTCTATTTTTCCTCGTTAAGGCAGTCAGCTGCTGCTGCTAAGTCACTTCAGTCATGTCCGACTCTGTGTGACCCCATACACGGCAGCCCACCAGGCTCCCCCGTCCCTGGGATTCTCGAGGCAAGAACACTGGAGTGGGTTGCCATTTCCTTCTCCAATAAGGCAGTCAGAAAATATGATAATTAAAAGCTTGTATTCCTATAATTTAGTTGTAGTACGTGGTAAATACTTAAAAATTGCCATAATCTGACTAATTTCTTTGTTCAAGTTTAAATCTATTTAAAAGTATTTTTTTAAAGCTGCCATTGACAAGGAAAAAAGGATTAAAAGCACATTGTTAAATCTAAAGTAAAATAGTTGATCTTAGATGTGTCCTCCATTTTCCCTCTATTTTGATTACATACAAAGCATAAGAGAAGTTTGGTTCTAAGTGTGTTACATGTAGCAGCTTTTTCTATTTTATATGCTTTATCTTCTCCATGTTCTTTCACACTTTGATGTGTAGAAGATACACTAAAAAGAAAGTAAACCTGTGGATTATCTGATTAATTTTTTCCAGGATGAAAAATCGTAAGTCAAAGAATGTGCTCTGGCTGATTGCATCCAGTTATGCAGGAATAAATCTTACATTGAAACATTAAGAGCACTACAAAATGTGTTAGTTACCAAACTTAATTTACTTCGTTTTTATTTGATTTTTTATTATTTTTATTTATTTTTTTGCCATCTCTACAGTGTTTTAATTAACCTCACATCCATCATTTCGGTCAGTCCCATAAGCAAAGCTGTCAGATCAAATGGCATTGCTTGGAAACTTCCATGTAGGGAGAAAAAAATTTTCTTTCCAGTTTAAAAAAAAATCTTTTTGCTTTCTGCACACTGACATAGAGGTAAAAGAAAAAAAATGACTGCAACTTAAATATGAAAGAACTCTTTACATAAATCCACAATTTTACACATTTATCTCAATGATGTGTCAGTGGAAAATCACCAACTGTTACAAAATAGGAAAAGTTATATGACAGAAGAAACAAAAAACTTGATAAAAAATATATCTCAGCATGAAAAGTACTGTGTCTTGGTGTCTTCACATCCTCCTCTTCTGTGTACTTATATACAACACATTGTTTCCTCAGATAAATGCATCCCCATACTTATTCTTCAGCTGTCCATTTACATACTCCTCTGTCTGCTCCAAGGCTATATTCATGTAGCCATCCAGGCAAGCCAGGACCCCTCAATAATCCACTCCCGAATTTAATTTCACAACGACTGATTGCCCGATGATTTGCTTCAGGAAGTCACTGGGTGTTTGCTCCCGCAGACTCATTTTAACAATCATGATCAGAAATCTCACGGCCGGGATCCGAACCCCTACTCTGGGCACCCACAAGCCCGGCCTCCGCCGATCCACCGGGCAAAACCGAAACTGAAAATCCATTTTTATTTTTAATTCACTTTTAGTTTTTATTTCATTTTAAAAAGAAAAAAATAGTCATGATAAAAAATAAAAATTCAGTAATGCTTAAGAAGAATACTTGAAAAGTAAGTCTCCTTAATAGTATATCTTGAAGATCATACGTAGCTCTACCTTCATAATATTTGTGTGTGTGTGTGTCACAGTTTTATGTGACCAGTTCCTTATACATAGGGCTTTAAGTTGTTTCCAGTCTTTCATGATTTTAAACAACATTGGAAAGAATGTCCTGATAGGTATATCTTTGCTTACATATGTGAATGTACCTGTAAGATAATTGATCAGAGTGGAATTGCTGGATCAGACGGCATTTGAAAGTTGATGTTGCTAAATTGCCTTTAAAAAGACTCCAGGAATCAAAGAGTACCTGCTTACCCATACCTAATCAATACCAATAGCAAAAGTGTTTTATGAAACTTTTGGATCATTGTTGTCATGGTGGTAAAAGTGACAACTGCTTATAGTTAGCCCATTTTTCTAATAGGTTGTTGATCTTTTTCTCATTGGTTTGTAAGGATTCTTTGTAGAAAATTTATCTGTAGCCAGTGATTTGAAGGCTTCCCTCCTGGCTCAGATAGTAAAGAATCCACCTGCAATGCAGGAGACTTGAGTTTGATCTCTGGGTTGGGAAGATCCCCTGGAGGAGGACATGGCAACCCACTCCAGTATTCTTGCCTGGAGAATCTCCATAGACAGAGTAGCCTGATGAGCTACATACAGTGCATGGGATCGCAAAGAGTTGGACATGACTGAGCAACTTAAGCACAGCACAGCCAATGATTTGAAATGCCATTTTTATTATATACCAAATTCTAAATCCGCACTTGAGTCTATTTCTGACTTTGTATTTTGTTCCATTGATCTGCTTATTGCTGCCTTTGTATCAAAGTTTTAAATGCTATAATATTTGTAAAATGTCTGTATTACTTATATTAAGTAATTTAATCAAGATTTCCTCCTTAATGTTCTTTCCAAAATTTTCCTGCCAAGTTCTTAACACATATTTTGTGGTGTGAACTTTACTGGAAAGGGTGCAGAAAGAATTGACACCTTTAAATTTTTCAAAGAGTATGTTTCTAAGAGTGTGTTCCATTTATTCAAGTCAATTTCTGTGTCCTTTAGTGTTTTAAAGTTTTCATTGTACAAAATATATGTATTTTTTATGAAATTTATTCCTAGCTATTTTCTTTTATTCCATTATAATTAAAATTGTTTTTTCAAGTTTCTTTCTAGTATGTTTCTAATTGCTTATTTGCTTACAGGAAAGCTGTTTATGTTTTCAATTGGCAATCTTACTAAACTCTAGGACCAATTCTAAAGAATTTTTTAGTTGATTGTCCTACATTTTCATCTTCAAATCATAATAATTTTGCCTCTTTTCTAATTTTTTTTCTTTCTCACTTTGATGGTCATTGTATCAGAACAATTTGATAAGTAATAGTGATGTGATATTCATACTTTATTCTTGATTTCAATTTCATTGCTTTTATTATTGCACTGTGTGTGTGTGTTTCAGTGAGTATTTGCTTGTGCATATTTAAAAGGTTTTTTATCAGAAATAGATACTGATTTTTAACTTAAAACAATTTTTTATGAAATGACTAGTTTCACTCCTTTAAGTCATTAATATGGTGAATTGAATCACATTATGTTGGACTTGTTAATTTTGAATCATTTTGATTCACAAATGAATCTCACTTTGTTATGGTAGACTATATTCCATTAATGTGTTGCTAGATTCTGTTTGTCAAAAAAAAAAATTTTTTTTAAGATTTTGGAGTTAGTTGAATAAGTGATACTGGTTTATAATTTTTTTTCTGTACTACCATCTTCTGGTTAGAGTGTCTGTCATGGTTTTCTCATTTTTAAAATGAAAACTTGCCTTCTCTTTATGTGCTCTGTGAGTGAAGTTGCTCAGTCGTGTCCAACTCTTTGCGACCCCATGGACTGCAGCCCACCAGGCTCCTCTGTCCATAGGATTCTCCAGGCAAGAATACTGGAGTGGGTTGCCATTTCCTTCTCCAGGGGATCTTCCTGACGCAGGGATCGAACCCAGGTCTCCCACATTGCAGGCAGACACTTTAACCTCTGACACCAGTGCTCTAGAACAGTGTAAATTAGATTGGAGTTAACTGCTTCTTAATGTTTTATATATATATATATATATATATATATATATATATATATATATAGTACCTGTGAAATCACTGGACCTTGATTTTTTCAATTTAATTAAGTTATTCATTATTTCATTCATTCATATATTTTGAGAGTGAACCAATTCTTGGACAGCTTTCTTCATTTGGTTAATGGTTAGGTCTGATTTTCGTAGACTGTTTAGGTCGCTTTGGATGGTTTCATAATCTTCTATATAATTTCATTGGATTTGAGATAAAATTGAGGAAAATAATGTTTTGTATTTTTTGATATCTTCTAATTTCTGTGGTTATTTTTTTCATTCTTTTTTTCTAATTTTGTATATCAGTGCTTTCTTTTTCCCCTTGATCTGGTTAGTTTATATAATTTTTCTGTATTTGAATTTCTTCTTGCTTTGTGCTTTCCTTAGGTTTTTGTTGTTTTTGCTGCTGCTGCTGTTATTTTGTGGATTTTCTCAGGTGCATGCTTAGTTGCTCAGTCATCTCTGACTCTTTGCAACCCCATGGGCTATATCCCTCTGTTCTTGGGATTCTCCAGACAAGAATACTGGAGTGGGTAGCCATTCCCTTCTCCAGGAGATCCTCCCAACCCAGGGGTCAAGCTCAGGTCTCCTTTACTGTCTGAGCAGTAAGAATTCAAGACTGTAAATTATCCTCTTAGCATTTCTTTAGCCATATTCTACATATCCTACATAGATTTTGCTATGTAACATTTTTATTCTTGTTATAACTCGATATTCTGTCATTTCACTTTTTATTTTATTTTACTTAGTATTTGAGAGTTTTCTTTATAAATCATATAACTAAATTTTAAATGTTTTGTGATGTAATAAACAGTTGTTATTATGACTATTGGAAAAGAAGATATATTCTCTGTTTTCAGGGCATAAAATTCAATCTGCAGTCATCCTTCTATATCTGTGAGGAATTGGTTCCAGGGCCACACATACCCCTCTACTCCCTCACCATGGATTCCAAATCTTATATAAAATGGCATAGTATAGTCAGTTCTGTGTAATTGCGGGTTCTGCATTCATGGATACAGAAGATACATTGTATTTGTTCACTTCATCTTTTGGGGGCTTAGAGGTGAACTGAAACTCGCTTTGTTCTGTTTCTGTTTATTTCTTTAATTCCTCTAGTTTCTTTGCCAATTTTAGTGCTGCATTATTTGGTAGATTAAATTCAAGTTAGATCTTTGTTGTAGTTATATGTTTATTATCTAGTTATTTTACTTTGAAATTAACCTTAATATTGTGATCCTTTTTTGTTTGCATTTCCCTTGTGAGTTTCTTCATTGCTTTTCTTTCGACCTTTGTAAATCAGTTTGTTTTACATGCATTTCTTGTATGTGCCCTATGGGTGGATTTTGTTATTTTGATTTGTTACCTGTATTTTTCTTTAATAGGTGAATTTATCCCACTTTTTTTGTACTAAAAATGACATACACTTTTGTCTGTCATTTTATTTTCATATCATGCTTTCTCTTAAAATACTTTTCACTATAAATTGATGAATTTTTTATTTGTATTCTTTTGGTACTTTTTAAATTTATAAGTTGTTTACTTAATGGGCACAATCTAACTTTATAGTATATACATATGTTGCTTGAGTTACCACATTTAAGTAACTATCAATGGATTTCAAGTATAAAAGATAAAAATTTATATACCTCTACTTTCCTCCTTCCCCTCCACAACCTGTTTTGTTGATACTAATCTTAGTTCTTTTAGGAGATACCGCTTACACTTTTAAAAATATTTAAATATTATACCTCTTGGTTACTTAGCAATATAGGATCATCCACTTAAACTATGTCCTGTTACATTTCCTGGATTTTACTTTCCTACATTGTTACAAATTATAATATTTGCATTCTGTGCTATAACCACATTTTCTCATTGTTCATGCTGAGTTCTATATCTAAATAGGATTCTAGCTTCTTTATTCAGCTCCTGGAGTTTGAGCATTATTTTCAAGAAGAGTTCTTGGAAACCAAGTCCTAGCATTTTGGAAAATGTTTTTCTGTTGCTCTTACGTTTGTTTTGGCCACACTGCATGGCATGTGGGATCTTAGTTGCCTGACCAGGGATCAAACCCATGCCCGCAGCAGAGGAAGTATGGAGTCTTAATCACTGGACCACCAGGGAAGCTCTGTTGTGTTCATGTTTGAATGGCAATTGGCTAGATTACAAAAATTTTAATACTTTTTCTCTTATGAGTTTATACACAGACCTGACATTGAATAATTGTCCCTAGAGAAGTCTGACGGAGAAGGCAGTGGCACCCCACTCCAGTACTCTTGCCTGGAAAATCCCATGGATGGAGGAGCCTGGAAGGCTGCAGTCCATGGGCTCGCTGAGGGTCGGACTGAGCAACTTCCCTTTCACTTTTCACTTTCATGAGTTGGAGAAGGAGATGGCAACCCACTCCAGTGTTCTTGCCTGGAGAGTCCCAGGGATGGGGGAGGCTGGTGGGCTGCCGTCTATGGGGTTGCACAGAGTTGGACACGACTGAAGTGACTTAGCAGCATCAGAGAAGTCTGAAGGTAGACTAATTTTTAAAACTCCTCCCTCTTAGAAGACTTGATTGGGAGGAGGAGGTGTTGTCTGGATGAGCATAGGATGCTTTATTAAGTATATCTTTTTGATTGCTCTATATTAATTTCCTTTTAGTTATAATATGCCCTACCACTTAGAGATTCATATCTTCCCTTATACAGAAAGTTTTCTTCTGATGTGTATTTGGCTATTGTTGTTCTTTTTCACTTCCTTTTTTTTTTCTTCCAGAGACATATTTTATATTGTTTTCTTTTTTTTCTTCTATATCTACCATTTTCTCTGTAATTATTTTCAACTTTGTTTTTTTGTCTTTTGGCTTGATTTTTGGCAAGCTTTTCTTTCCTTTCCCATGCTTTGTTGTTTCATCAGATGTTTATTTGACATTGTTATAAGCAGTGGCAGTAAAGCAGAGAACAAAACAGAAATCCCTGACTTCATAAAATGTATTTTAATGAAATAGACAGTAAGCCAACCTGGTGGGCTGCCGTCTATGGGGTCGCACAGGGTCAGACACGACTGGAGCGACTAAGCAACAGCAAACTAAAATATAGTAGGTCATGGAGAAGGAAATGGCAGTATTCTTGCCAGAGAAATCCCATGGACGGAGGAGCCTGGTGGGCTACAGTCCACTGGGTCACAAAGAGTCAGACATGACGGAATGACTAAACTACAACAACACAAAAGTAGTAGATCATATGGTAATAGGTCACAGAGAAAAATAAGAGAGCCATTAAGGTCATATAAAGAAGTATGGCATTAATTGCATTTTTGAAAGGTGATCAGGAAAGGCCTTATCGCAAAAATGTTATTTGACCAAAGACCTGAAGAAATTAAGAGAATGAGCTATTTTGATACTTGGGGGAAAGCATTCTAGATAGAGGGAATATGTGCAAGTGCCTTGAGATGGGCGTATGCATAGTATTTTCAAGAAGTGTGAGGAGGTCAGTATAGCTGCAACAGAGTGAGCAAATGAATAGTAATAATAGTTTAAACCTGGGAGGTAAGGGGCCACGTGATAGGCATTTATAGGCCATTATAAATAAGGCCTTTGACTTTTAAGTGAAGGAATAACTGGGTCATCTGTGTTAAATGTAGTATACCATGTATATATACTGTAAGGGTTGTTGGGGTTAGGGCAGAAGCAAGTACATGAGTTACAAGGCTATGGAGTGATGGGAGGGAGTCGAGAGAATACAGATTTAGACGAAAGTGATTGTTGATGAAAAGAGATCAGATTCTGGATTTACTTGACAGTATAGCTTACAGAATTTGCTGTTGGATTGGAGAAGAGAGACTGGGATGATTCTAAGCCTTTTAGTCTGAACAGCTGGAAGAGGAACTGTTGCTTTCTTGTATAGAAGAAACTGCGTGAAATTTGAAGGGAATAAAATCGAGACTTTTTGGTCATGTTAGGGTTAAGAGAGCTATTAGATAGTGGGCAGTTCTGCACATAAGCCTGGAGTTCATGAGAAAGAACCTTATATCTAGGGGTTTTCGGTATATGGATGCTATTGAAAGCTTTAAAACTGAGTGAGATCACCAGAGAAGGGAGTGTGGGTAGAGAAGGATTTCAAAAACAGAAACTTAATGTACTCCCAACATGTAGAGATTGGGGAGATGGGGAATCAGCAGAGGAGGCTGAAAAGAGTGGCCAAAGAGTTGGGAAGAAAACCAGGGTGGTCTGGTGCTTGGGAAGTCAAGTGAAGAAGGCATTTTAAGAGTAGGAGATGATCCTTTGTTTCAAAGGTTGATAGGAGTACGTCAAGGCTGTATACTGTCACCTTGCTTATTTAACTTATATGCAGAGTACATCATGAGAAATGCTGGGCTGGAAGAAGCACAAGCTAGAATCAAGATTGCTGGGAGAAATATCAATAACCTCAGATATACAGATGATACCATCCTTATGGCAGAAAGTGAAGAGGAACTAAAAAGCCTCTTGATGAAAGTGAAAGAGGAGAGTGAAAAAGTTGGCTTAAAGCTCAGCATTCAGAAAATGAAGACCATGGCATCTGGTCCCATCACTTCATGGGAAATAGATGGGGAAACAGTGGAAACAGTGTCAGACTTTATTTTTGGGGGCTCCCAAATCACTGCAGATGGCGACTGAAGCCATGAAATTAAAAGACGCTTACTCCTTGGAAGGAAAGTTATGACCAACCTAGATAGCATATTCAAAAGCAGAGATATTACTTTGCCAACAAAGATCCATCTAGTCAAGGCTATGGTTTTTCCTGTGGTCATGTATGGATGAGAGAGTTGGACTGTGAAGAAAGCTGAGCACCAAAGAATTGATGCTTTTGAACTGTGGTGTTGGAGAAGACTCTTGAGAGTCCCTTGAACTGCAAGGAGATCCAACCAGTCCATTCTAAAAGAGAATAAAAGGACTCATGGAAGAAATGTAACAATGAAAGAGATGACATAACTCTTAGAGCTCAATAGAAAAAGAAAATAAACCACAAAAATAATGACTGTAAGAGAATCAACAAAGAGGAGAACAGACCATTCCTTCTTTGGAAGGAATGACGCTAAAGCTGAAACTCCAGTACTTCGGCCACCTCATGCGAAGAGTTGACTCATTGAAAAAGACTCTGATCCTGGGAGGGATTGGGGGCAGGATGAAAAGGGGACAACAGAGGATGAGATGGCTGGATGGCATCACCGACTCGATGGACATGAGTTTGGGTGAACTCTGGGAATTGGTGATGGACAGGGAAGCCTGGCGTGCTGCAGTTCATGGGGTCGCAAAGAGTTGGACACGACGGAGCAACTGAACTGAACTAAAGGCTGAGAACTGACATTGGGTAGGAGCATGAAGTGTCCTTGACAAACAGGTTTTTGTGGAATGGGGAGTATAAGCTTAATGGGAAGAGAGGAATGTGAACAGCAAGAATAGATATTTCCAGGAATTAAAAGGGGAAAACAGAAAAACAGTAGTTGGAGGGGAAACTAGGATTAAGAGGGGCGTTTTGTTTGTTTTCTAACATGGTAGGAAAGGGCATATTTATGTGCTGTTGGGAACAATCCAGGAGAAAAGGGTACATTAATAATGTGCTAGAATTGCATGGTATGGTCTGTTCTCCTCTTTGTTGATTCTCTTACAGTCATTATTTTTGTGGTTTATTTTCTTTTTTCTGTTTTTCTATTGAGCTCTAAGAGTTATGTCATCTCTTTCATGGTTACATTTCTTCCATGAGTCCTTTTATTTCTTCTTTGAACTTGTTTCAGAAATGCCATATCTCATTGATTTTTATGGAGAATTATTCACAATTTTCACCTGCCTTGTGTAATTTTCATGCAGTTTTCTTCATATATGGGCTTTGGTTATAATGTTGCTTTTTTCCCCTTACAAACACCTTTACATAAGACTTCTATTGGTTCCTTTTTGATTATTGGTCATCTTTGAACTGGAGATGTTCTTCTTAGATAAGCCATTTTCCCAATAATAAAGTTGTGGGAAGAGATTGGGAAATATAGGCAGCTTAAATTTTCCCAGTTGTTTTGGAAGACTTTCTCACCAACAGTTTTTTCCAGTAGTATGACTCTACTCAGTGAGTGGAGAAAAAGAGCCCCTCTGTCACAGGTTTTTCTTGTTTAGGTTCATAAATACTACATGCACATTGGAATCACCTGGGGAAGTTTACCCATACCATTAAATGAGAATCACTGACAGGGGGCAGCCAAGGAGAAGGGTAAGCTGAGTAAATATACACTGGTTTTAAGACTTTTCAGGTGATCCTCAGGTATAGTCAGGCCTGAGAATTAGTGATTTAGTTTTTACTTTTAGCTGACCAAGATTAGCAGATGCTTGGCAACAGTTTCTCCTCTACCAGGCTTGCTTCCTGCAAAAATGCCAGATGTGGATGTTCACATTTTCCTTGATAGACCCACACATACTTCATACTATGCAAGGGCTTCTAAGATTTGTCTTAGGTCTGCCACCTTTGTGGAGAACTCTAAATTGTATCCACTTTGATGTATGCAGCCAGGTATCTTCTGTGCATAGCTTAGTCTGGATCCATTTTTTTAATGTTATTGTGAAATATAATACACATACGTAAGTGCATAAAGTGTAAACAAACATCCATGTGACTACCATCCAGATAATGAAATTGAACATTTTCCAGAATTCCAAAAGTCCTCGAGGCCTCTTGCTAATTATAATTCTCTTTCTCCTGTCATAAAGGTAGGCACTGTTCTTTTTTCCTTACTTTTCTTTCTCATATTCATGGTTATCAATGTTTTGTAGTTTCATCAAATCAGGAGTTCTCTGTATATCTTGTTCTATCTCTTCCCTTTAAGGAAAGAAGGTACATGAATGCCTTTATTATTTCATCTTTAACTGGAAGTAGAGGACTGTTGATTTTAAGAAATTAGAACCAGATATATACTTGAACCAGATATATGCTTGAAGATTGAAGGCGGGAGGAGAAGGGGACGATAGAGGATGAGATGGTTGGATGGCACCACCAACTCGATGAACATGAGTTTGAGCAAGCTCCAAGAGTTGGTGATGGACAGGGAAGCCTGGCGTGCTGCAGTCAATGGGATCACAAAGAGTCAGACAATGAGTGACTGAACTGAACTGAATATACTTGAATCCATTAAGTGCTTTATATTAGTCTGATTTTTTAATATTTTATTTCATTTTCTTAAGTCAGAGATCTGCCCCAGTGGCAGAGAATATGTACTGATTGCTAGTTCAGTGTGTGATACCCTGGTGCAGGCTGTTGGCTTGATTTAATTTATAGTCTCATCAGTATATGTGAAATTATAATATAGGAATTTTAAGCATTTCTGTTATAGCCACATGGCATTGGAGTTTTCAGTATAAACTAAGAGTACCAGTAATGCATGCATTAACCACTTTTTAAATTTCATTTTGTTTTGGGTATCCAAGAATTTAAATGTATATTCAAGTTAATTAAAATCTTTTCTAGGAATATGAAGCCATCTACCTAGCAAAATTAACAATACAGATGATGTCACCACTTCAGATAGAAAGGTCGTTATCTGTTCATTCTGGCTCCACAGGTAAGGATTTTTTCATTTTGGAGCAATTTGGGGAGATAGATGATATGAAAAGTAGAAGAGAAGACGCATCTGTCACTCATTAGCAAGTTACACTGAGCAATTTAAATTGTTTAGAAACTTTTGGATGGGCTATTGAATTAAAATAATATGAAATTTTAATTTTATAATTAATTATGTATTATACTGAGCTTACCATTTTGTTGAGCTTTAAATCTTTAAGTAGTTTAAAGTGAACGTGTCAGTGGTGTCCAACTCTTTGTGACCCATGGTCTGTAGCCCGCCAGGCTCCTCTGTCCATGGAACTCTCCAGTCTAGAATATTGGAGTGGGTTGTCATTCCCTTCTCCACAATAAGTAGTATAACTGTGTTGCAAAGATTAAAATAATAAGAGGGCTGTGGTACCAGAGGCCCTAAATACACTTAGGTGATCTTATTGAAAATAAAACGTGGCTACTAAGTGAAAGCAGGGTGACTCAGTTTCTCTTTTGCCATAAATATTTGTCCTTTTTTCTTCCCTATTTTAGAGTGTTTCCTCCCCCATTTAATGATCCAGGCTTGCTCTCAAAATCTTTTAACTTTTACATTCCTCTCCAAGACCTTGCTACCCTTTTTTGTCTCCTTTCTTTTTATTAGAGCATTCATGGAATTTATTACTTTATTATTTTCCTCTCCCAGAGTTCCTTTCAGTCTTATTTGCAGCAACAGCCTTTTAAGTTAGGAAAAATAGGTTACATACCTGGTTAGTGTTGGATCTAGAAATTGAACACTGGTGATCTCATGCACAAGTCCAGCACTATATTATACCTCCTTAGTGATGAAACTATATAACCACTCTTCAAGCTTAAATTTCCTAGTTGTCATTGACTCTTTAGTTTGCACCTTCTGTGTAATCATTTTCCAAAATGGGAGGGTCTGTTTCTTCAGTAACAAAAATTCTTTCTTTTTATAATACCTTTAATCTCAGTATAGTTCACGTCTGTATTGGCCTCCCATCCTAAGTGTTCCATATATTGTGGCCAGACATATTTTCATGAAAGATAATTCTAATAGTGGTTTTCTTCTTGTGTAAAAGTCTTCATTGGCTTAATTTTTTACTGAAGCAAACACATCATAGATAGTAATTAAAGGCCCTTTTGATCTTTATTTGTATCTCTGAATGTACCTCTATATATGCACTGCAGAAAACTGAGCTACTAATGCTTTCCTATGTGCCTTCTATTCTCCACCTAGAAAGCATCATATCCAGTCTCCATAAAAACTTGGTTCAGATGTCATTGCCTCAAGAAAACATGATGATTAACTTATCCTTCCAGTAATTTCTAGTTTGTCCACCATAGAGCTTTATCTGTACCTCCTCACTTTCTGCCTTGGATTAGTTACCGATGTCTCTCAACCTCGAGTCGAATGCAGATGTAGCACTGCATCTGAATCTGCTGTAACAGCTGTGTTTAGACTTAAGGCTTTCCAGGTGGTGCTAATGGTGAAGAGCCTAACTGCCAGTGCAGGAGACATGAGAAGCACGAGTTCAGTCCCCGGGTCAGGAAGATTCCCCTGGAAGAGGCTGTGGCAACCTACTCCGGTATGCCATGGACAGAGGAGCCTGGTGGGCTGCAGTCTGTAGAGTCACAAAGATCGGACACAACTGAAGCAACTTAGCACGTACGCACACATTTAGACTTATTTTAATGACTAGCATATTTTCTTCTTTATTCCATCAGTACTATATTTCTGTTCTTTTCTTATTAATCTTATAGTGAAATACTAGTTTCCCATTGGAATCCAATCCACCCTCTGGACTAACATTATTAACCATGATTTAGCACAACTTTTAGGGCATAAGTTTGAGGTGATGTAATTATTTGGCAGATAATGCAGCAAACCCTTTACCAGTTCAGTTGTTCCCTAAAGTTTTCCTCCATTGAGACTCAAATTTCTTGATTATGATTGTTGGGCATGTACAATCCCACACATACTCTGTGTGGGAAATTTCTGTACTAGCAGACTGTGATATGAGGAGTAGATAAAAGAAATTCTCTTATCTGCTACTTGCCTTCCTTCCGGTTCTACACTTGTTGGTAACAATCAGTTTCACTGGAAAAACATTTTTGACAGCATCTGTGAAAGCAAAAGGATAATTACATCTACAAAATAAAATTATACAAATTATAACTTCATAAAGTTATATGAAGTTCATAAATAATGTTCTGAGTCACATGTTTATGATGGATGCCCGTAAAATGGTAACCAAACATTTATGAACTGTTATTTTAAAAATTAATGTTCATTATATAAAATACCTTAATAATTATTAAGAGGGACAGTGTCACGAAGATACTAAGTTCTTTGGGTAATTTGTAACAAAACTATTTTATCAGTACAGAGGTTTACTAAAAATTCAGTCATGAAATTTTCATTGTCATATACATGATAACACTTCATGAAAAATGAAGCCTTTCCTAGCTGTAACATTCTAATGAATGAATTTAAGTTACCATTATACCATATGTTATGTTCATGCAATAACTTTTAGGCAGTTTGAAGAGAACACATGAAGAAGAAGATGATTTTGGAAACATGCAAGTGGCAGCTGCACAGAATGGCTGATTCAAGAGCAACATTATAGAGGATGTGAATTTCTATTTGAGGAGAAAAATACTACAGACAGTAATAATGTAAAATGGTAAAAACACAAGTAGTTTCTTTTCAATTCTGTGTTGCTTCCAGACGTGTTTCTCTGCGACTTGTTGAGCAACATTTTAAGATGTTGGACTTCTGCAATAGATGGCACTGATGGTTTCACTCCTTTTTTTTTTTTTTTAAATTCGTTACAGTTTTATTATAAACCAAGAATTTTGGACTTGCAAAGAGGTATTATTGCAATAATGCACTTTTCATACTTGAAATTTATTTGTATGATATAAAGTTGTTACTTTAAACAAAATGCAAGTTAGGGGGATTTGTTTATAAAATCTGGGTAATTTATAACAAAAGAATTTCCTAAAGTTTGCTAAAAATTCATTTTATGTTCTACATATTACATTTTTAAAATAATTTTACAGTTCAATTTTATGATGGAGCCTCTTACAGAAACATTAACAAATGTAGGAATCTGCCACATTTCTTTTTTAGTATAACTCAATAGTTTATCTTTTAATTTTTTAAACTTCTTGGTCCCTTATTAATAATCTTTAAATCATGACAGCCAACTGTCCTTATTTTAACATGATCCAAGTATTGCTTCCTTTCCTATTACCTTCTTAATTTTATTCTATAGAAAGAAAAAGTTTAATGAACAAAGGAAAATGTTTGCTTTATAATACCAGATGTTCACAAATACAAGGAGAGTTTTAAACTTTCAAGTGACTTTCCTTTAGCATTCTTAAAAGCCAAATGTTGTTTCTTCTTTTTGGAGTCGTGTAGCCTTTTTACTTTGTCCAAAATGGTTCTAAATATAATAAACCAATGTAGCACTATTTTTCCTAAACAAAGCCCAAAAAAGAAAAGTGCCTTGCCTCATTAGAAAAAATAAGTAAATAAATCCTTATGACTTCTAAATTAGTATGTAGAACAGTGAAAAGATTTGAACATTTTTCTATAATTTTTTTTAACGATAAATTGATTTAAACTGAAAGTCTTAAGGCTTGAAGAAACCTGAGTAAATTATTTGGAATATGGAATATTTACTCCTTCATTTTATGTTGTCTTAATGATTCTGTGAGATTGTTCTGGCTCAGACAGTAACTTTTCTTTGAGGATGCATTTTTTGTAGAAAAGTGATTGTGGAAGACTTCAGTGTATACAAATTAGTGTTGTAATCAGTTCTTTACATTGAGTTAATCCAAATTTCCCCCATAATTTGCATTAGCAAAGTCACTTTATGGATCCTAGGTTCTCCATGTTTTTATTTATACATATAAAAATTGTTCTTAAAAAACATTTTTACTATTTTAAGTATGATGTTGGGGAGGAGAGGAGTGTTTTAACTTTTTACAGTTGATGATTTAGGGTAGCACAAATGAAACTCCTTTGTATTTCATTTTTCTCAGTCCTCTCTTGAGGTGCTTTACTGATGAGAGTGATTTCCATACCTTCCTTTGGTACCAAGAGGTACCACATAAGGTAACCTATTATACCAACTTACCTACTTTGCTTTCCTCCCTGAGGTGAAATAATACAGGATAAGTTTTTTTATCCAGCATAACAGGAGAGTGGAAGTGAATCAAAACTGCTGTTAATTAAGCGTTAATTCTGTTGACGCAGGTGGTTTTCTTCTGATTTCTCTTCCCTTCCCCTATTTTACCACCCTAAAAACAGCCTGTTGTCAGTCCCTTGAGGTCTTGTATTCTGTTGTATGATTGGTGTGTTGTATCATTGGGTGTGGTGGTCTAGTATAGTCAAGATTTGCATTGAGTGTTCAGAAATTCCAGTTGGTAAAAGTGCCAGATAACACAGCTTCCCTGTATATAGATTACTATTGGGTAGGTCAGCAAAGACCCTTTTGCAAACTAATAATCTATGATGCTCCTTCCACAAAAACTGCTTAAAAGAATCTTCATAATAGTCCATTTAGGTTTTAAAAATGAGGCAGTTAAGATTTTCTAAATTAATTTCTTAAAATATACATATCCTCTCTAGTAGTCTGGCCAAGAATACAGGTTTGGTTATTGAATTATATTTGGTAATTTTCCACTTTTAATCACTGTAATTTTTATGTTGTCACTAAAGTGCCTGCCCAGCACTGTAAAGACTCTCACAGACACTAGAAAAAGGGACTTCATTTTCTTGAGTACAAATTAATATGGACAAAAAGTTTATTTTTTCTTTTATATAAGAACACTGCAAGGTTTTTTTGAGTATATTCTTCCATCCAGTGTTCAACTGGTTCTTCTGGTAGCTCTTCCTGTTCTTTTTATTTGGTTCCGTTTCTATAATTTCTCTATTTCCTTTGATGTTTTGTGATAGCTAATTATAGTACATTCAACCATCATGATTTATTTTATAGAATATTTGAATAATATATGAGTGACTCAGCACCCAGTTATAAGCACTAAATATTAATCTGGGCACAGAATTTAAAATGTCACATCAGAACATAGGAAAACTGCTTTATTGTCCATTTTGAAAGTATGAAACTTAAATATTGAAAATATTCAACTAGAATGGCAGTATTTTTACCTTGTAATTTCAGTCCATTGGTCTGTGTTAATTTCGTATCAGGTGTATAAAGAGCAGTTACCTTTGTTTATTTGTATCTACTCTGTGGTGGAAATGTTAAACCATGATAGCTTTTGCTACCAACTTTCAACCACTTAACTTTCAGAGCAGTGTATTTGTTTTGGGAGGATTTTGTGCTTCATCTGAGTTTAGAAGTAATATCAGAAAATGTTAAGCATGTCCTTTTAAAGAAAATATAAGGTTTCTAATTGTCTTATTACCATGGTAATTTAAGTGAATTTAGAAGTATTTAACTGCAATCTTGAATTATAAAGTTGGGATGCATATATAGAGATATATATAAAAATCTCAACTTGATGTAAAGTAAATGAGCAGTTACCTGGCGGATTTTTTTTTTTTTTAATAACTGTTTAATCCATAATTCCATAACAGACTTAGCTTCACCTCAATATTTTTGTCCATTCATCAGTGCTCCAATAAGAAAATGATAGGAAATAGCTGAAAATTACTAAAAGATTTTATTTTTTTTTATTTATTAGAAAAATAAGTTGCTAGGGTCTTTGAATGCTGGATTTTTTTTGTCTTACCCATCCATGGCAGCTAAAAAAAAAAAAAATCACTCAAAATATTCAGGTTTACATGTTAGCTCTCTCTCATAGGGAGTTGCCATACCTCACAGTTCAAAGTGTATTCTATAGATCAGTAACATTATACTGACATGTAATTGCAATTTACTATGCAGCAAAAATGATTCAAGAAGAAAAATAACCTACAGTGTCTATTTACCTTTGTATAGACAATTGCTTAAGTTACTCTGCTTTTAACATTTGTACTTGGAAAAAATGCTTATTATGTATGTATAGGAATGTCAGTGCAAGATGCTGCTAGCTCAGGCACAAAGTATTAAAATTATTTTGTGAAGATTGGTGGTTGTATTAAAACTGTTGTGCCATTATACCTCAAAAAAGATTGAAAAGTTCATTTGTACTGCTTATGCCATAACCGCTTTACTTAGATTGTTGTCTACTAGGTAAAAGTAACCCAGTTTTAATCCCGCACACAGATTAAATATGAAGGACAAATGAACATTGGATAATGAGAAGCACTTAAGGGTATTTTCTAAAACATTGTGATCACACACATAAAAATTATAGTCAGTACAGGGAAGTCCCAAGTTTAGGCTCAAGATATTTTTTAATGATTAGTTGAACAAGTTTGGAGTTGAAAGTGAGGGAATTTGTGTCTGAAGGAAGAGGTAAGGCCATTCATAGAACAGCCTCCAGCTCATTTTAAAAAATACTTCTTGCTTTTAGTTTTCCCCTTGTTAGCCTACCTACATAATATGCTTCATCAAATCTGAGATGTCATCATCAGCATTACTACACCATCTTTTTGATCCCACTAAAAGGCAAAAATATTGTTGAATAAATCATGACAAACCATTGATCATAAAATGCATCCAGATTTCCAAATGTTACATGTAAAAAAAGATGTGCGTTTTAGTCAGTAAAATACAAATATATAAAACACATGGAGCAAAATAAAAATCACAACTGCCACTTGATATACCTTTTCAAAAGTGAAGAGTACTCAAAATGTATTACTGAAATGTATCTATGCCGTTTTTTTCGTAGTCAGGTTTACCCACAGGATGCCTCAGTAAAATCAGGCTTCCCTGGTTAACTAAAGCTAAATGCAGATCATCAGTTTCCTCAGTGACACAACTTTCATGTGTTATACCTGACTTACAACTTTTGTTTCCTATGGGGGGAATTTAAGATAAGACCATAAGAACATTATTTAAAGGGATTTATTGAAATAGCCACCTTATAGTTTTACTTCACATTGTTCAGTGGTAAGAAATGTAGTAAAACATTTGCCTTTTACTGGGTCCCAACCCCATAGCCACGCAGGGATCTTAGCTCCCCAACCAAGGATCAAACCCATGCCCCCTGTACAGGAAGCAAGGAGTCTCAACCACTGGACCACCAGAAAAGTTTCTATTAGGTTTATTTTTTAACATGGGTTTTTAATTACCAGGATATACCTAATAAAGCTACTGTTACCAAGGTTATAGGACTCCTTTTTCTTAAAAAGCAAAATTTAGTTGTGTTGCTTTCACTAGGGACACACCAGTTCATCTGCCTAGGTCATCAGCAGGTAAGTAGCACACCTTCTATTGGTAAAGAATTTCTATTATTTAGAAAGTTAACTAGCTTTACTGCATGGAGGGAAATATGAAATCTAGTTGAAGCAGGTGTGGGTCAACAGGATGAGAAACAAGTGGTTTTTACTTTCTATGCTCCTTTTACAAAGAGTACACAAAAGTAAAATTTTACTAACCCTGACTCGACCTAATAATTTCAACAGACAACTCAAGAAAAGCACAGGAAACATTAGGATTCTAACAAAATTATTCATATGAACACGTTTAATGTAACATGGAATGCAGAAGATAAGAACCAGTAGTGAAGTATCTTCTTATTTCAACTTAAAAAAAAAAATTAAAATCAAAATAGGATAGTGACCAGAATAATAGTACCATTACAGTCACATTAAATAGAAAAGCTTCCATCAACATCTTACGGATGTAATAAATGTAGTATGATACATTTCAAAGTGTTCCACAACTTTGTAATCCATTTTTCATAAAAATGTTAGAAGACAGGCTTTGGACACCCCATGGAAAGATGAGAAATAAGGTTAGAAATATATAATATACCAGATTTATTTACTAACTCACTGTTAAAAAGTACCTCATATTTCTCTTAGATATTTAAACAAATGAATAATTATTATATTTCACATATAAGACAGGTAGTACTTCAGCTACATTAGAATTATAACAACTTTTAGATGTATATTTAATTGTCACATTTTATAAGTTAATCTTCATTTCTACTTCTTTTAAAGGCTCACCAGGTTGTCTGCCAGTACAGTATTAGGATTGGCAAATGTTGGACTGTACTACATTTAGTTATATCTAACATCCAGTTTCATGTAACATGTGAAATGACACACCCTTAACTGGTATTTAGATATATTTCTTTGAAACAAAAATACTAATTTTATGAATGTGATAAGAAACAATCTTATTCACTGTATGCTTTTTTTCTTTTAATGAGCAGTACAGATAGCAGACACATAACTCCTTACTACCTATACTCTGACCACTAAGAAATGAAGCCAAACCTTAGAAAAATACAATGCAAGAAAAGATTCAAGTTAAAAATATACTCCTTTGGTTAAAAATCATCCCCTTAATAATTTATTTGTAATCTAAACTCAGCATGTCCCACCAGCCCAAAGTAATCTTCTAAGTGTTGTTATACTTGTATCACAATCCAGTATTTATAGAGGTCACCTGGTTGCAGCAACAAAATATTTTAACTCAAGGAAGAGAGTATAGCCTTGCTGCATCAGCTCCTTTGATAGATGTCTTTCTTAAAAGATTTTACTTTAGAAACCTCCGGCACATGTAGTTTTCTTCAGATACTGTATATCCAAACTTTTTGTAGAAACCAACATTTTGTGGTAGACATTCCAGGGTAATCTTATAACAGTTCAGTTTCTTGCTTAGCAAAGTAAGAGTTGATAATAACCTGAAATTTTAAAAAGGGTTGGGGGGAGAGGCATAGAGCATTTGTTAATAAAAATGGATATTAATAACAATGTGAGTGAATACTTTACAAAACTTTGTTTACATTACAAATAGGTTTATATTATGGCCTTTCTTACTATATTCATTTAAAATTCAAGTTACAAATATATAAAGCATTTAAATCACCCAAAGCATTTTATTTTGTTCCAAGTATACTTTATGTAGTAATCTCTGGTCTATTAATAAACAGAAAACTCACCCCAAACCCTCTTTACAAGTAGATTTTAAAATTAATGTTAACACCAAAGACTGGCAGCCTTTTAAAAAATATGGCCAAAATTAGTCTTTGTATCTAAATTCTATTCATACTATTTAGTCAGTGTTGAATAGTCAAAACTGTTCAGTCAACATTCTCACATAAAGTGGATAAATAATTGCTTTGTTCTTTATCATTGTAAAAGCTACCTAAATATCTGTGAAAGAATGTATCAGGTTACCTATGGATTTAGTCTAATTAATATGAAGTGGAAACAGAAACATATACATCTTTATAAATCCTTAAAGACTCCAAACCAAGTATAAAAATGTGATTCTAACTGCCTTAAGGAGAGAAAACTAGGAATTTCTCATGTTGCCCATATAGAAAAAAACCTAATCATTCTGAAGACGGAACCTCTTGCTTGCAGTTACACAATTATAAAAGGTATGGCTAAGTGAACGTGCACCAGAAATACTAGAAATTGGTCTGTTTTGATCACTGAAGTGAAGTCGCTCAGTCATGTCTGACTCTTTGCTACCCCATGGGCTGTAGCCTACCAGGCTCCTCTGTCCATGGGATTTTCCAGGCAGAGTCCTGGAGTGGATTGCCATTTCCTTCTCCAGGCGATTGTCCCAACCCAGGGATCGAACCCAGGTCTCCCGCATTGTAGACAGACACTTTACCATCTGAGCCACCAGGGAGGATATTTGGTATCAAATACTTTGACTAGTATCTAGTACATATGCTTAATATTTACTGAGTGAATTCCTTAAAACTCAGAAAATATTTAAAAGCAAATTCTAACCTATGAAAGTTAAAAGACTTAGATAAATGTATAGAGGATTATACAGTGTAAGGCCAGTTCAGTATATGGTTCTAAAAGTCATATGACTGAGAACATGTCCTTTGTTTTTAAGTATGATAGACAAATTACTTGACTCACCAAAAGTTTCTTCTTCCTAGTAATATGAAAATGTACTACTATTAAAAGTTAATAACTTTAAGGTGTTGGCTGTTTTAACAGTACAGTTCCAATTTCCAAACTTTATGGCAAAAATTATATATAAAATTAAATTCAGTCTAAGCTATAGAGTGAGAATGGGTTCATAATTAATGAGGCTTAAAAAACTTCAAACAGGGAAACATTTTTAACAAGTATCTTGGCAAGAAAATGTAAACTGAAACACAGAGAGTAGCTACTTTATCTAGAGTTACCTTGTTTCTGCCTACTTACAATTTGCCAAGCTGCTTTCCTCTGCATTCATCACTAACAACAACATCTTCTACTCGTCCTCTCTGAAAATATTTACAATGTTTAAAAGACTAAGCATGTAGGTTTTGTTTTTAGTTAAATCAACAAATGATGGTAAGAATTCATTGATAAATAAATGTTTTATAAACCTTAACTTCAAAAATTGCAAAATTTTTAACTTATTATAGAGGAAATATTACAGTGAATCAGTTTGTGACCTAATTCACCCATATCCTGAACCATCCCATCCCATTATTTTAAAACAAATCTCGGAATCCACATCACCAAAATGTAATCTTGTTATTAAGGTACTACATCCATTATCCTATTCCTGCTTAAAAGCAATTTATTTCAGACATACAATACAGTATACTAATTTCTAGTACAGAAACCACACCAAAGTTCATACCTCACAGAATACATTCCAAGTGTTTCAATCATATTCTCACTGAGTTATCTAGATCTTGTTTTCTTTACTATTTCCTGTGAATCATGAGGAGTGAAGGGACTCTACAGGCATTAGAAGGGTCTTGATTAGAACATATTATTCTGAACCCTTTACCAGTGGGAAAACTGATGGGAATTTGTGTTAATGTAGTACATTCCAAGTGTCATTTCTGAAAAAAATTAGCATTAGTGATTTCAAACATTACTGCCAAATTCCACAATGCTGACTTGATTTCTCTACGTCTATACCAGTTCTCTTCAAGAAGATTAGAGATAATAAGGGAACATACCATGCAAAGATGGGCTCGATAAAGGACAGAAATATTATGACCTAACAAAAGCAGCAGATATTAAAAAGAGGTGACAAAGCATACACAGAAAAACTACAAAAAAGATCGTCACAACTCAGATACGATGGTGTGATCACTCACCTAGAGCCAGACATCCTGCAATGTGAAGTCAAGTGGGCCTTAGAAAGCATCACTACGAATGAAGCTAGTGGAGGTGATGCAATTCCAGTGGAGCTATTTCAAATCCTGAAAGATGATGCTGTGAAAGTGCTGCACTCAATATGCCAGCAAGTATGGAAAACAGCAGTGGCCACAGGACTGGAAAAGGTCAGCTTTCATTCCAATCCCAAAGGCAATGTAAAAGAATGCTCAAACTACCACACAATTGCACTCATCTCACACGCTAGCAAAGTAATGCTCAAAATTCTCCAAGCCAGGCTTCAGCAATACGTGAACTGTGAACTTCCTGATGTTCAAGCTGGTTTTAGAAAAGGCAGAGGAACCAGAGATCAAATTGCCAACATCCACTGGATCACTGAAACAGCAAGAAGCTCCAGAAAAACATCTATTTCTGCTTTATTGACTATGCCAAAGCCTTTGACTGTGTGGATCATAAGAAACTGTGGAAAATTCTAAAAGAGATGGGAATACAAGACCACTTGACCTGCCTCTTGAGAAATCTGTATGCAGGTCAGGAAGCACCAGTTAGAACTGGACATGGAACAACAGACTGGTTCCAAATAGGAAAAGGAGTACATCAGGGCTGTATATTGTCACCCTGCTTATTTAACTTATATGCAGAGTACATCATGAGAAACGCTGGGCTGGAAAGAGCACAAGCTGGAATCAAGATTGCCCAGAGAAATATCAATAACCTCAGATAGGCAGATGACATCACCCTTGTGGCAGAAAGTGAAGAGGAACTTAAAAAGCCTTTTGATAAAAGTGAAAGAGGAGAGTGAAAAAGTTGGCTTAAAGCTCAACATTCAAAAAACGAAGATCATGGCATCCGGTCCCATCACTTCATGGGAAATAGATGGGGAAACAGTGAAAACAGCATCAGACTTTTATTTTGGGGGGCTCCAAAATCACTGCAGATGGCGATTGCAGCCAGGAAATTAAAAGATGCTTACTCCTTGGAAGGAAAGTTATGACCAACCTAGAAAAGGTCTGTCTAGTCAAGGCTATGTTTTTTCCAGTGGTCATGTATGGATGTGAGAGTTGGACTGTGAAGAAACCTGAGTGCTGAAGAATTGATGCTTTTGAACTGTGGTGTTAGAGAAGACTCTTGAGAGTCCCTTGTACTGCAAGGAGATCAGTCTTGGTTGTTCATTGGAAGGACTGATGTTGAAGCTGAAACTCCAATACTTTGGCCACCTGCTGTGAAGAGCTGACTCATTTGGAAAGATCCTGATGCTGGGAAAGATTGAGGGCAGGAGGAGAAGGGGACGACAGAGGATGAGACCACCCTTATGGCAGAAAGTGAAGAGAAACTAAAAGCCTCTTGATGAATGTGAAAGAGGAGAGTGAAAAAGTTGGCTTAAAGCTCAACATTCAGAAAACTAAGATTATGGCATCCGGTCCCATCACTTCATGGCAAATGGATGTGGAAACAGTGAGAGACTTTATTTTGGAGGCCTTCAAAATCACTGCAGATGGTGACCGCAGCCATGAAATTAAAAGACGTTTGCTCCTTGAAAGAAAAGCTATGACTTACCTAAACAACCTGTTAAAAAGCAGAGACATTACTTTACCAACAAAGGTCCATCTGTTCAAAGCTATGGTTTTTCCAGGAGTCATGTATGGAAATGAGTTGGACTATAAAGAAAGCTGAGAGCCGAAGAATTGATGCTTTTGAACTGTGGTGCTGGAGAAGACTCTTGAGAGTCCCTTGGACTGCAAGTAGATCCAACCAGTCCATCCTAAAGACCAGTCCTGGGTGTTCATTGGAAGGACTGAGGCTGAAACTCCAATACTTTGGCCACCTCATGCAAAGAGTTGACTCATTGGAAACGATCCTGATGCTGGGAGGGATTGGGGGCAGGAGGAGAGGGGGACGACAGAGGATGAGATGGTTGGATGGAATCACCGACTCAGTGCACAAAAGTCTGGGTGAACTCTGGGAGTTGGTGATGGACAGGGAGGCCTGGTGTGCTGCCATTCATGGGGTCGCAAAGAGTCGGACACGACTGAGTAACTGAACTGAACTGAACTGATACCAGTTCTAACACAGAACAATTTTTAGCAAACAATTCATATTAATAACATTTTTTGTCTCACAACTCTTAAGAGAATGGGAAAATGACTAAGTGATTTCTAGAAAGCAAAACTATTCCAGGCTATATTTTGCTGTCATTTTGCAGTAAAAAGCAGTGGGAAAACAGACTTGTCTGATGCAAACTCGAAGTTGATATCCCTTTTACTCATAAGCATTAATGTGAACACATACCTTAGCACAGGAATGGATGAATTTATGTTCTATTATCAGAGTTGCTGTAGCAACTATCTGGCCTAAAGTTACATCTTCCACAACTGTAACATAGTAATCCCCAGATTTCTTCATGTGCTCAAAAGATTCTGTGGAAATTGGAAAAGAGTGTTATATAGACATTAAACTTTATTAGGTGCCAAGAAAAAAACTAGAATTAGCTGAAATAATTTAATGAATATTTAAAGCTATTTTACTACAGTAAATTACAACTTTGTGTCTAGAGAAAATGGCAGTTATTAAGAATGACCATGTATTTGAAACATCAGCAGTCAGTACTGAATAGAACATAGTACATACATTTCAAAGATCTACTAGCAGAATGAAGGAAGGCTAATACAGCTATTTTACAATCTGATAAAGTAGTTTTCAATTTTCCTTTTGTGATCACAAGTGTTTCATGATTACATGACCCATTTTAGAAATACAATCATCATTTTTGTTTGCTTTGAAAGCACCCTGTGAAATAGATAAAAAATAAGTCTCCATTTCCCAGTAATTTTTCCAAAGCCAGTTAGCAAATAGGAGCAAAAGTGGAATAAATAGCTTCCCCTCAAACTGACTTATATTGATGAAATAACAATTTCTCATCTAATATTCCCACAAAGAATTATTTCAGAATAAAAACTGAGCCCAAGAGTATTAACATACTGTTTTATTTCCACAGTTATATTCTAGTAATGGGTCTGAAATAGGAAGAAATAGATTCAAAGAAGGAAAACAATGACAAAATAATAACCTTCATTTCAAGAGGGTCATATAGAGTACAAAATAAAATTACCTATTGAAGAAAATGAAGAAGATAGGAAGACAGTGTTAAGAGCACTGGATGGAGTTAGGAAGGTTGTAGTTTTTTCCTTACCAACAACTCCCTGTGATTTTGGGTAAGTCAATTGACCTTTCTGGGTTTCTATCCTCACATATTTTTATTACATTTTTTGATGATGAAATTTCTCTGCCACCCAGGTTCTATGCTATAGTAATTATCTAAAAATAGCCAGGTATTTTGTAAAACAGTAGTAGTTACTTTTGGATTCTAGAATAGATTGGCCACATTAAACAAATAATAGCTAATTTGTTATCTGAATATTTTCCAGCTATTTGAATAAAACAAGCAGACACTGAACAGAGTTTGACACAAAAATAAAATCTTGTTTTCCTTTATTTCTTTTTCCTCAGGAAAAAGAGGCTGTAGGACTTACTCATAAATTGTTCTGGGTTGACAACTCCAGTCTCCGTCAGCTGACCTAGTACCTTAAAAAAACCTAGTTTTGAAAAACAGATTTCAAGTCATGAGAAGAGCAAATATATATTAAAAGAAGCAATGTGTCAAGCTGGTGGGCATTATTTTTTCAAAACTTTCTGTAATGAACCATTCTTATTTTAAAAGATTAAACCCATTCTTTCTATATAATCAATATGTAAAACAATAATAGATTTTACTAATGTTTTTGCCTGCATAAGATTTTTGGAATAGTGCTGACCTTAAGACTCAGTATATAGAACCAGCATATACAGTTTTAAATGTAATTTGCAGTAGATTCAATGCAAGGGATGTCAGATTTTCCTAAATACATGCTTTGGTTTTACTTAAAAATGCAAGATTCTCATTATGACCAAATATGATATTATTTGTAAAATACAACATTGTTGAGACAACAGTTTTTTTAAAGATTACTGATTACTGTTATGTTAACATGAACAGCATAGAACTTTGGGAATCTTAACTTTTATATACTGAAGAACTGATTTGACCAAAATAATTTAAGATTTCCTGCCAAAAGAAACTATAAAAAGTTGATTTTTGATTACTGAAATTTAAGGATATTATTTTGGAGAATTTAGATATTTAAAAAAGGAATACATGTAGACAAAACCTTTTGCAACTATCAAAGGCAAATTATCTTCATTCTCATTTTCCATCCAGATTTTTAGAGAAGATTCTTACTTTTGTGTCATTATACAAGGTTAATTTGCCCCTTTTGGCTGCTTAATTAGGAAGGAGCACTGTTGTATACAAGTGGTGTAATACAGTACTGTAGTACAGTAATATCTGGCCTACACACATTGTAATTAAGTTCTTAGTCACTTTAAAATTTAAGCACAAAAAAGTAATATGAAAGTCAAATATTTAAAAAAATTATCAGCATCATCATGTATGTGGAAAAAACAATGCTAACTGTAAGTCTAACTAGCATTTGTAAACTGAGCCCATACCTCTATTCAAATCAGCAGTACAAAGAGGCCTCAAAACCAAACCTTCTCCAGGATGTGTCGGGGAAATGGCTGGAGAAAATGTAGCTGTATTCTGACTCCAGTCCACTTCTTTGAGTAGACTTGGGTCAAACATAGGAGTTTCATCAGGTTTCATCTTTGCAGTAAGATCTAAAACAAAATTTTAAATGTTAAGGCATTTTATTTAATAGAAAATTTTTGATTGGCAAGATTGTCAATTTCTTAATAAAAATAAATGGCACTTAGGAAAATCTTTAACAGGTATGCAAGATACTTACTTTAGTCTATCCTGAATGTAACATCAAATGCCACAGCTAGAGCTATATGGAAAACTCAGAAATTCTGTCATATAGTAAATGAATGACTAAATTTAGAAGTTGTTACACTTTTAAACTCCATTTTTCTAACAGGACTTTTAAAACATTTTTTCCTATGGGCCAGTGCTACTAGCGTAGCATTTTGCATAACTGACTTTTAAATGACTTCCTTTATTTTTTTTTACATTATTGGATTAAGGAATAATTTGTTGGTTTTATCTGATACTAAGGAAAACTACTGAGCATGTACCGTTAAAAAAAAATACGAACCATGAACAGAATTCACTGGAATATTTGGTCTCAGCTATGATAAATTCACACTAAGTATCTATTGGATTTTGTTTTGATAGCAGGTTTTCTAAAAATCTAGAAGTTGCTCAGCTGCATCTAAGCAACTTTTTAAGAATAGCCTGTGTTTTTCATGCTATTGAAAAATGATCAATTATGGTATTTTTCTCTCTTTTTTGAACATTCAGAAATGGTCAGGTTCTTATTAGGTGTAGTCTTAATAAAACTGAAACTAAATAAAAGCTATAACGCTAGAATGAAAATTATGAAGCATAGAAATGGGTGGGGGGGGGCACAGTTCTGTAGAAGAGGGTTGCTGGAGGAAACAGTCTTCCAAACAACTAGTAGGAGACTGTGTGGTAACACTAAACTTTCATTTCTAACACCACACCCAGTTAACAGAAGCCAGAGTTGATCCTTGAACAGCACGGGTTTAGGGCGCCAATCCTCCATGCTGTCAAAAATGCACAGTAGAAAATTCGCATACAACTTGTACTCCGCCCTCCTTATCTCTGGTTCTGTAACGGGGGATTCAACCTACTTTGCACTGTGGAGTACTGTAATACTACTGAAAAAAATCTCTGGGTAAGTGGATCCTTGAAGTTCAAACCCATCTTATTAACGGTCAACTGTATTCTATTTGATACCTGCTTCTAGTTCTTTGAAACAAAGAATTAATGACAAATCTATGTATATGCATAATATACTACCATAAAGCAATACAGGACAAAATTAAAGTCCACTTAATAACAGAATAACTTCCCCCAATAACACAACTCCCAGATGTTCTATTTCATAAATCACAGTATGTCTAAGGGCAACTATTTTTAGCTTTTCCATAAAGCTAGATTATATTGTATAACCCAATGTAACTATATAGGGAATGCTGCAATCTAGCAGAGGCTTTGGGAAGGTACTGTGGTGTAATAATAGAAGTTATTATTTGTTCAGCACTTATTATGTGCCAGGCATTGTTCAAAGAACTTTACACATTACAGACTCACTGTAATAATCCTAGAGTACTGATGATGATTATCTCCATGTTAACAGATGAGGAAATGCAGGTGTAGACAGGTAACTTGCCCAAGGTCACAAAATTATAATAGCAAAGCTGAGATTGAAACCTAGACAAGGAAAGACCACAAGCTCTAGAGTCAGACATGATATTCAGATGTCAACTGTCTGATCATGGCTATGTAAATTAAACAATGTTTCTTTATTTGTAAAATGGAGATGAAACTGTTGAAGAAACGGCTTAGTGTATACAAACACCTGCCAGTGGCTCGCACATTGCGTGCTCAACAAGATATAATTTAGTTAGCTACTAATTTAAAATTTTTTTATATGTTCATGTTAACTTTTCTAACATATATTCATGTTTTTTCACTTTTAATTTAATTCATGAGTCATACTGCTGGGTACAGCGGCTACAAAAAGGTTATGCTTATGTTAAACTGAAAACATTCTTGGAAAGGAAGAAAAAACTTGCTCTAAACACTATGCTAGGATCTAAGAACAGTAAGGAAAGGAAATTGTGATGATTAAAACAATCATTCATAAAATTTAACCAGCTTATGGTCTATTTGGGGACTTCCTTTGTGGCTCAGCAATAAAGAATCCACCTGCAAAGCAGGAGATGCAGGAGACTTAGGTTTGATCCCCGGGTCAGAAAGATACTCTGGAGGGGCATGGCAACCCACTCCAGTTTTCTTGCCAGAAAAATCCCATGAACTGTAGTTGGACACACACCCAGGGTTCATTTGAAACAGGTTTTTCTATAAGTAATTTAAGCGTGTGCACTTTATTTGTCCCAGATAATTGGGCCCCTGAAGCTCTTGAGTACTCTAATCTGAAAAAAGGGGCTTCCCTGATAGCTCGGTTGGTAAAGCCACCGCCTGCAATGCAGGAGACCCCGGTTTGATTCCTGGGTTGGGAAGATCCTCTGGAGAAGGGATAAGTTACCCACTATAGTATTCTTGGGCTTCCCTTGTGGCTCAGCTGGTAAAGAATCTGCCTGCAATGGCCTAGATAATTCCATGAACTGTTTAGTCCATGGGGTACCAAAGAGTTGGACATGACTGAGCCACTTTCAGTTGGTAAAGAATCAGCCTACAATGCGGGAGACCAGGGTTCAATCCCTGGGTCAGGAAGATCCTCTGGAGAAAGGAATGGCAATCCACTCCAGTATTCTTGTCTGGAGAATCCAAAGGACAGAGGAGCCTGGTGGACTATAGTCCATGGGTTGCAGGGTAGTACACGACAGAGCGACTAACACACAAAATTTAGTCAAAGCAGCACTCATAACCTATATTTGGAAAATAAGAATTTCAGGCTAGTTAAAATTCTTAAAGCATTCTGGATAGAAATAAGAATCCATATTCTTATCACAATCAAAAATTAATACCAAAATGTGTTTATGAGCTATTTTATAAAACAGAGCCGTCTCCCGCATTGCAGGCAGACGCTTTACCGTCTGAGCCACCAGGGAAGCATATTTAAGGTTACCTTCTTTTATTTTACTATGTCCCCATGTAGTAAAATTCTGTTAAGTCGCTCAGTAGAGTCCAACTCTTTGTGACCCCATGAATCGCAGCACGCCAGGCCTCCCTGTCCATCACCAACTCCTAGAGTTCACTCAAACTCACGTCCATCGAGTCAGTGATGCCATCCAGCCATCTCATCCTCTGTCATCCCCTTTTCCTCCTGCCCCCAATCCCTCCAGCATCAGTCTTTTCCAGTGAGTCAACTCTTCGCATGAGGTGGCCAAAGTACTGGAGTTTCAGCTTTAGCATCATTCCTTCCAAATTCTGTTGGTGTCTAATTAATATATTGAGGAAGTTAAAGTAAGATGTGATTTGATACTAAATTTCAAAAGATTTTAGAAAACAGCAAAATTGTTAAGTTTGGTTTGCAAAAGATAATTTTCAGTATCTTAAAGTGCCCCCACGTACCACGTTAGGAATTTGAAGCCGAATTCTATCATCACTGGAGTCTTATTTGGGGTTTGGGGTTTTTTTGGCCAGGGGTTGGGGTGAGGGGTGTGCTGCTTGTGGGATCTTAGCTCTCCAACCAGGGATTGAACCCAGGTCTACGGCAATGAAAGCACCAAGTTTTAACTACTAGACTGCCAGAGAATTCCCTCGTTGGGGTCTTACTTTGAAAATTTTAGGTTAATTTTAAAAAATGAACCCTAACCATTAAGTATTTCTCAAAAACCTGTTTAACTACTAAGTTAGCATGTATTTAAAGGCCCATAATGCCTAAGATTAGCACAATAAATGCCTAGTGAATGAATAACAAATGGTATAAGACTTATCTGGAGGTCATTCAGAAAATCCAAAAGAAAAAAAGATTTCCAAACTGCCACAAATTATATCACAAAAACCATACAGCAAATTCATTTTTACTAAGATCACATCAGTTGGTTGACCATTCTTTGGACACAATTTCAACAGGTTTCTCACCATCTTTACTGATATACAAGGGGATGAGCTGCTGCTAGGAACAAGCAACTGAGAGCAACAAGTAATAAATACTGGGAATGAAGATTTCCGAAGTTGATATAAAAATTTAAAACAATCTAAGGTCAAATCTAAACTTGTCTTTATATCTCATGAGCTCTTGGAGCATTACTTTATGTACTAAATGTACACGGCTAAAGCAGGAAGGGGGACCTTGTGCTGTTTGAGACTTTGGGGATCGTCTACATACATTTCATAACAATTTCAATAATAATTTGAATTTTGTTTGAACCTAAGAACACTTCATTCACTGATGATTTTAATTGGCCTGGCTATATTATGCAATTACACTTCAATTGAGAATTTTAAAATTTCTTGATAGTTTATTTGATTCCTATAATTTAGGCCTTATTCCCAGTCCCTCCATGAGCACGCTATAGCACGTGGAGCTTTTGGGACTTGACCTCAAGGTAATAGCCAATGAGTGAATCTTAAATCCTCCAATGTCGTTCTTGCCCTACAGTACCATACTCAGTAGAGGCCAATCTTTACATCATCGTGCCAGACTGGGAGCTATCTCCCCTGTTCTAAAAAACGTCAGTGAATCCTGCCTAATGAAACTGACCTAAATGATTTCCTGAGATCCATTCTAGGATTCATTCACGAGTGTATATCCTAACAAGACTAGTCGCCCTTCAATTTTGTATGGCATTTTAAGAGTTCGATTTACATAAATGTTAGCTCCTGTAAGAGAAGTCACAATACTTAAGTGTCTCTAGAGCGTAGAATCCCCCGTAAGAGACAAAGGATGTCCGTCTTTCCCACAGTGAAACACCAATTTAATCAGTGCAGGAGGTGATCTTCGGAGCAGAATCAGGTCCTCAAGTGGCTCCTGACCGCCGTGGGGTGCTCCTCCGAAGGGAACAGGGGGGCCAACGGCGTTCATGCCCATTTCAAAACCGAAGGCGGCAGAGACTATGAACAGCTGTCTCAATCCCCCACGTTAAAGCTGCCGAACGAGGAGTTAATTTCACCCTAGTCTCTGCTCCTGCCTTGCCAAGGCCACCTCCTGCATGGCTGGACCATTGGCCACCATCCCTAACCTCTGCTCCAGGCGTGCGTTCGCTCAACTTGCTCCAAACTGCCCTCTACGCCCCCATGTGCACCCAGGTGACGAAGATAAATGCCTGGATCCCCGAAAGGAATCTGCCCCCGCCCCTCGCCGGGCCTAGCTCGCCTCGCCCGGGGGTAGTAGTCACACCTGTTTGATAAACCTGAAGGCAGGCCCAGCCCGGCACTCAGGGCATTCGGTCCCGACCCGCTCTCTCTCCCGACCCCCAGACCCTCTCACCCGTAGAGGTCAGCAGTCTGCTCTCCTCTCCAGGCTCGACGGATTCTCACCCACCCGGGTACACTGCACTGGATCCGGATCCGGCTTCAGAGCCAGCCCCACCTCTTCCCGCCTCCCGCGCTACAGACCGCTGCACCTCGGCCGCTGCGCTCGCAGCCTCCTAGACGTGGCAGCACCAACGCCTCCAGCCCGCCCCTGCCGGCTTACGCAGGGCCGCGAGCAGGGAAAGGGGAGGTGGCTGCGGAGGGGGCGGGGGCGAGACCCGGAGGGCGGAGCGGAGTGGAGGCGGGACCTGCGGCTGACGTCAGCACGTGGGGCGGGGGCCGGGAGGCGGTGGAGATTTCTCGGGGACTACAATCTGCCGGCGCGCCGGGAGGAATCCTCATCTCGTCTCGCACCTCCTCGCATGTCAGGCTCCCACTACAGCCTCGGTGTCGCGGTTTAACTGGAAAATAATTTTGCCTCGGAATCAGCTAAGCACTGTAATGGTGACTAGGGTGTGTATCTTTGATTCGGAGACCGCAGTCTCAGCGCCTTGCCCTCTTGTTCGCCCCTTGTTGCACCTTCCCTTCAGTCAATTCATTCATTGATTAGGACTTCGGGTACTCACTGGAGGCTCGAAGCTCCTCATCCCGTTTTCTGAGTCACAGACCCTGCCTCTGTGAGGTGGAGGCCCTGCATTCTACTCTTAAGATTACGTTTTATTTCCCGCTCAAACCGTTTTTGGATGAACACGGTGACTCTCAGCGGCGGCGACTTTGCCTCCCAGAAGGCAATTGACAATGGGTGGTCATTTTCAATCCTGAGTCTAGGAGAGAAGTGTTACTGGCCTCTCACATGATGATAGAGGTGTGGGTAGAAGTCAGGGACGCTGCTAAATGTTTTACAGAATACAGGACAGCTCCCCACAACAAACAATGACCTGGCCTGAATGTCAGTATTGCTAAAGTTGAGAAACCCTGGATTAGGATAAGAAAACTGACTTCTCTGACCTCCTACCTCCCAAGCGACTTACCTAACTAGCAGCTGTCCTCATTTCACAGATTGGGAAACAACTTCAGAGATGTTAACTACTTTACATAACCAAAGTTATATAGCCAGTAGCTCTTCCTTGTATTATATCATAAATTTCAATTTATTGACTTTGTTTTTAATACTTCAAAGGATTAGCATTTTCTGCTTATTTGTGAGACTTAAATTTCAGATAACTTTCTGATTGATGTATTCTCAAACCTTCAAATATCTCTATCCATCCTTGTTTTTGCCTTCATGTATACAAAACAATTAAGATATAAACAAAAGTAAACACTCATCTTAAGAAGGGGGCTTCCTAAGTGGCACTTGTTCAATTGCTGAGTCGTGTCCGACTCCTTAAGACCCCACGCAGCAAGCCAGGATTTCGTGTCCTTCACCATCTCCCAGAGCTTGCTCAAACTCATGTCCATTGAATTGCTGATGCCATCTAACCATCTCGTCTTCGGTCATCCCCATCTCCTCTTGCCTTCAATCTTTCCCAGCAATCAGGGTCTTTTCCAATGAGTCTGCTCTTCCCGTTAGGTGGCCAGAGTATTGGAGCTTCAGCTTCAGCATTAGTCCTTCCAATGAATATTCACAACTGATTTCCTTTAGGATTGACTGGTTTGATCTCCTTGCAGTCCAAGGGACTCTCAAGAGTCTTCTCCAGCACTATAGTTGAAAGCATCAAATCTTCAGTGCTCAGCCTTCTTAATGGTCCAACTCTTATATCCATACATGACTACTGGAAAAACCATAGTTTTGAATATACGGACCATATTTATTGGCACAGTAATGTTTCTGCCTTTTAATACACTGTCTAAGTTTGTCATAGCTTTTCTGCCAAGGAGCAAGCGTCTTTTAATTTCATGGCTGCCATCACTGTCCGCAGTGATTTTGGAGCTCAAGAAAATAAAGCCTGTCACTGTTTCCATTGTTCCCCCGTCTATTTGCCACAAAGTGATGAGACCAGATACCATGATCTTAGTTTTCTGAATGTTGAGTTTTAAGCCATCTTTTTCACTCTCCTCTTTCACTTTCATCAAGAGGCTCTTTAGTTCCGCTTCACTTTCTGCCATTAGGGTGGTATCATTTGTATATCTGAAGTTATTGATATTTCTCCCTGCAATCTTCATTCCAGCCTGTGCTCTATTTAGCCCAGCATTTTGCCTTGATGTACTCTGTTCCCAATTTGGAACCAGTCCACTGTTCCACGTCCAGTTCTAACTGTTGCTTCTTGACCTGCATCGGAGAAGGCGATGGCATCCCACTCCAGTACTCTTGCCTGGCAAATCCCATGGAGAGAGGAGCCTGGTAGGCTGCAGTCCATGGGGTCGCAAAGAGTCGGACACGACTGAGCAACTTCCCTTTCACTTTTCACTTTCATGCATCGGAGAAGGAAATGGCAACCCACTCCAGTGTTCTTGCCTGGAGAATCCCAGGGACGCCTGGTAGGCTGCTGTCTATGGGGTCGCACAGAGTCGGACACCACTGAAGTGAATTAGCAGCAGCTTGACCTGCATGCAGGTTTCTCAAGAGGCAGGTAAAGTGGTCTGGTATTTCTTTAAGAATTTTCCACGGTTTTTGTGATCCACACAGTCAAAGGCTTTAGCGTCATTAATGAAGCAAAAGTAGATGTTTTTCTGGAATTCTCTTGTTTTTTCCATAATCCAACAGATGTTAGCAATTTGATCTCTGGTTCCTGTGCCTTCTCTAAATACAGCTTGTACTTCTGGAACTTCTCAGTTCATGTTCTATTGAAGCCTAGCTTGAACGATTTTGAGCATTACCTTGCTAACATGTGAAATGAATGTAATTGTGCGATAGTTTGAGCATTCTTTGGCATTGCTCTTTGGGATTGGAATGAAAACTGACCTTTTCCAGTTCTGTGGCCACTGCTGAGTTTTCCAAATTTGCTGGCATATTGAATGCAGCACTTTAACAGCATCATCTTTTAGGATTTGAAATAGCTCAGCTGGAATTCCATCACCTCCCCTAGCTTTGTTCTAGTGATGCTTCCTAAGGCCCACTTCCCACTCCAGGCTGTCTGGCTCTAGGTGGCACTAGTGGTAAAGAACTTGCCTGCCAATGCATGAGACGTAAGAGACATAGATCCCTGGATCAGGAAGATCCCCTGGAGAAGGAAATGGCAACCCACTCCAGTATTCTTGCCTGGAGAATCACCATGGGCAGAGGAGCCTAGTGGCCTAAAATCCAAAGGGTTGCAAAGAGTTGGTCACAACTGAAGCAACTTAGCATGCATGCAATCTTAAGAAACATACAACCTTGTTTTCTTTCAGACTTCTGGCCCTATGTTTACAAGTTCCTCCTGAGCAAAAGAACTCTGTGGATTTTATAATTTGTCAGTGAAATAATCAATTACAAAATTGATCACAAACCACAGGAGTTCTAAGAGGTACCCCAGAAGATCTGCATTCAAGACATACTACTCCCTCATTGTACCTTGGGAACCCATTTCTTCCTCAACAGTCAGATTCAGTCAATCTGGCCAGACAGTGACCCTCTTTTCTTTGACTGTCAAGATGAGCTCAAGGTAGCCCAGTGACAGTATCAACTTATAGTTTAATAGAACCATTGATGTGTCCTCTAGTGATTTTTTTATAGTTTCTTTAAAAAAAATAAAATTGGCATAAAACATTGTATTAAACATTAGTTTTAGGTCTTCAACATGATGATTTTGATATATGTATTATATATATGGGGAAGTGATCACCACAGTAAATTTAGTTAACATCCATAAACCTCACATTATTGCAGATTGTGTGTATGTGTGATGAGAATTTAGGATTTGTTCTCTTAGCAACTTTCAGATATACAGTACAGTGTTGTTAACTATGGGCTTCCTGGATGATATAGTGGTAAAGAATCTGTATACAATGCAGGAGATGCAAATTCAGCCCCTGAGTTGGGATCCCCTGGAGAAGGAAATGGCAACCCACTCCAGTATTCTTGCCTGGGAAATCCCATAGACAGAGGAGACTGGCGGCCTACAGTCCACAGGATCACAACAGAATCAGGCACAACTTAGCAACTAAACAACAATTGTTAATTATAGTCACCATGTTGCTCAGTTCAGTCGCTCAGTCATGTCTGACTCTTTGCAACCCCATGGACTGCAGTACACCAGGCTTCTCTGTCCATCACCAGTTCCTGGAGCTTGCTCAAACTCATGTCCACTGAGTCGTTGATGCCATCCAACCACCCCAGCCTCTGTTGCCCCTTTCTCCTGCCTTCAATCTTTCCCAATATCAGGGTCTTTTCCAGTGAGTCAGTTCTTCCCATCAGGTAGCCAGAGTATTGGAGCTTCAGCATCAGTCCTTCCAATGGATATTCAGGATTAATTTCCTTTAGGATTAACTAATTGGATCTCCTTACAGTCCAAGGGACTCTCAAGAGTCTTCTCCAGCACCACAGATCAAAAGCATCAATTCTTTAGCACTCAGCTTTCTTTATAGTCCCAACTCTCACATCCATACATGACTACTGGAAACACCATGAAGTGAAGTGAAGTCGCTCAGTTGTGTCCGACTCTTTCTGACCCCATGGACTGTAGCCTGCCAGGATCCTCAGTCCATGGGATTTTTCAGGCAAGAATACTGGAGTGGGTTGCCATTTCACAGGGGATCTTCCCAACCCAGGGATCGAACCCAGGTCTCCCACATTGTAGGTAGATGCTTTACCGTCTGAGCTACCAGGGAAGCCGGAAACACCATAGTGAAAGTGAAGTCATTCAGTCATGTCCAACTCTTTGCGACCCCAAGGACTGTAGCCCACCAGGCTCCTCTATCCATGGGATTTTCCAGGCAAGAATACTGCAGTGGGTTGCCACTTCCTTCTCCAGGAGATCGGATCTTCCTGACCCAGGGGTTGAACCCACGTCTGCCACACTATAGGCAGACGCCTTACCATCTGAGCCACCAGGGTAGAAGAGTAATCCATAGCTTTGGCTATACAGACCTTTGTTGGTAAAGTAATGTCTCTGCTTTACAATATGCTGTCTAGCTTGGTCATAACTTTTCTCCCAAGGATATATATTTTTTTGGTGTTAGTTTTAGAAGGTCTTGTAGGTCTTCATAGATTCATTCAACTTCAGCTTTTTCGATATTAGTGGTTGGGGCATAGACTTGGATTACTGTGATATTGAATGGTTTGCCTTGGAAACAAACAGAGATCATTCTGTCGTTTTTGAGCTTGCACCCAAGTACTGCATTTTGGACTCTTTTGTTGACTGTGAGGGCTACTTCATTCTTCTAAGGGATTCCTGCCCACAGTAGTGGATATAATGGTCATCTGAATTAAATTCACCCATTCCAGTCCATTTTAGTTCACTGATTCCTAAAATGTTGATGTTCACTCTTGCCATCTCCTGTTTGACCACTTCCAATTTACCTTGATTCATGGACCTAACATTCCAGGTTCCTATGCAATATTGTTCTTTAGAGCATCAGATTTTACTTTGATCATTAGTCACATCCACAACTGGGCACTGTTTTAGCTTTGGCTCAGCTTCTTTATTCTTTCTGGAGCTGTTTCTCCACTCTTCTCCAGTAGCATATTGGGCACCTACCGACTTGGGGAGTTCATCTTTCAGTTTCCTATCTTCTTGCCTTTTCATACTGTTCATGGGGTTCTCAAGGCAAGAATACTGAAGTGTTTTGCCATTCCCTTCTCCAGTGGACCATGTTTTGTCAAAACTCTCCACCCTGACCCGTCCATCTTGGGTGGCCCTACAAGGCTTGCCTCATAGTTTCATTGAGTTAGACAAGTGATCAGTTTGGTTAGTTTTCTGTAATTGTGGTTTCCATTCTATCTGTCCTCTGATAGATAAGGATAAGAGGGTTATGGAAGCTTGCTGATGGGAGGGACTGGCTGTGGGGGAATCTGGGTTTTGCTCTGATGGGCGGGGCCATGCTCAGTAAATCTTTAATCCAGTTTTCTGTTGATGGGTTGCTTCAAAATCACTGCAGGTGGTGATTGTAGCCATGAAATTAAAAGACTCTGGCTCCTTGGAAGAAGACTATGACAAATCTAGACAGCATATTAAAAAGCAGAGGCATTACTTTACCAACAAAGGTCTGTATAATCAAAGCTATGCTGTTTCCAGTGGTCATGTATGGATATGAGAGTTGGACTATAAAGAAAGCTGAGTGCTAAAGAATTGATGCTTTTGATCTGCGGTTCTGGAGAAGACTCTTGAAAGTCCCTTGGACTGCAAGGATATCCAACTAGTCAATCCTAAAGGAAATCAGTTCTGAATATCCATTGGAAGTATTGATGCTGAAGCTCCAATACTCTGGCTACCTGATAGGAAGAACTGACTCACTGGAAAGACCCTGATGCTGGGAAAGATTGAAGGCAGAAGGGGGCAACAGAGGACAGGATGGTTAGATGGCATCACTGACTCAATGGACATAAGTTTGAGCATGCACCAGGAGTTGGTTATGGACAGGGAATCCTGTCTTGCTGCAGACCATGGGGTTGCAAAGAGTCAGACACGACTGAGCGACTGAACTGAACTTCTTCCAAGGAGCAAGCATCTTTTAATTTCTTAGCTAGAGTCACCATCTGCAGTGATTTTGGAGCCCAAGAAAATAAAGTCTCACTGTTTCCATTGTTTCCCAATTTATTTACCAGTAAAGTAATGGGACTGGATGCCATGATCTTTGTTTTTTGAATGTCGAGTTTTAAGCCATCTTTTTCACTCTCCTCTTTCACTTTCATCAAGAGGCTCTTTAGTTTTTCTTCGCTTTCTGCCATAGGGTGGTGTTATCTGCATGTCTGAGCTTATTGATATTTCTCCTGGCCATCTTGATTCCAGCTTGTGCTTCATCCAGCCTGGCATTTCGCATGATGTACTCTGCATAGAAGTTAAATAAGCAAGGTGACAATATACAGCTTTGACGTATTCCTTTCTCAATTTTGAACCAGTCCATTGTTCCATGTTCGGTTCTAACTGTTGCTTCTTGACCTGCATCCAGGTTTCTCAGGAGGCAGGTAAGGTGGTCTGGTATTCCCATCTCTTTAAGAATTTTCCACAGTTCCTATGTTGTGTGTGTGTGTTTGCTAAGTTGCTTCAGTTGTGTCTGACTCTGCGACCCTATGGACTATAGGCCACCAGTCTCCTCTGCTTCAATGTTGGATACATGTAAATCTATAAATGCTATATCTTATTATTGGATTGACCCCTTTATCATTCTTCTTCATCTCCTATTATAGGTTTGTCTTTAAGTCTTTTGTCTGATGTAGATATAGCTACCACAGTTTTCTTTGGTTTTTGTTTGCATAGACTATTTTCGTCACTTTTTGTCTGTTCTTAAAGCTGATGTCTCTTGTAGACAGCATATATTTCAGTCTTGCTTTTGTTTTGTTTTTTATCCATCAGTCATTCTATATATTTCAATTGGAGAATTTATTCCGTTTATATATAAAGTGTTAATAAATATGAACTTATTGCCATTTTGCTGATTGGTTTCTGGGTGTTTTGTAATTGGTTTGTTCTCTTCTTCTCTTGCTGTCTTCTGTTGTGATGGGTGATTTTCGGTAGTGGTTACCTTTAATTTCTTTATTTTTTGTATACCTGCTATAGTTTTTTGCTTTGTGGTTATCATGAGGCTCACATGAAATATGCTATATTTGTTAACAGTCTATTTTAAGTTGATAATAACTTAAGTTTGCACACATTCTGAAGCTCTACGTTTTTACCCCCCTTCACATTTTATATTTTTGATTTCACAATTTGCATCTTTTTATCTTGTGTATGCATTAACAAATTACAGTAGTTGTAGTTATTTTCCGGGTTTATAACTGACTAACCCACCACCCTTACAACATTAGATTATTCTGAATTTAACTCCAGGTCATTAAAGTCTTTTTTTTCTGGGATTTTATCTTGTTCTTTTCTTTGGAACTTATTCCTCTGTGTTTTCCATTTTCCCTGACTGTCTATATTGGCTTAATGCCATGTCTCAGTCTTGAAGGAGTGGTCTGATTTAGAAGATGGAACTTCTTCAATGCCGTTGCAGCGCATGCGTCTCTCTTAAACGTCTGTGGTTATCCAAGCAGCCTTCTGTGTTCTTACAGGCTCCCAGTAGTTCAGGATCTGCCAAGATTTGTCTGCATCCCAAAGGGGAGGATCTCAGTCAGCACCTAGAGGCGGACTAAATGGAAGCCAGATCCTCAGGCAGCATACATTAGTATGTGAATATTTTCCTTCAGGGGAGGACTGGTAAATGAATCTGTCTGCTCCCTCTCTGCTGAGCCCTGAGGGGATAGCCAGTTTAAAACTTTTTTTCTTTTTTGCTATCATCCCATTGAACCCATGAACACAAGGCCCACAGGTCACTGATGCCAAACCTCTGAGGGGCAATCACAAAACTCCAGGTGGCAGATGTGTGCATAAGCGCCTTTCTCAGAGACACCAGTAGTACAGAGTGGGGCACAGAGCGAGCATTAAGGTGGCGCCCACTGGCCTCCCTGGGCTGTGGAGAGGAGGGTTGTCAGCCCCTCAGGCCACAGCTATTAACAGAGCTAATAGTCTTCTCTCATAGAAAGACTGGTCAGTTCAGTCTGCTCCCTCCACCCTGGGCTCGGAAGGGATAACTGGTGAAAAGGTGTTTCTCTGTTAGTTACAGTCCGGTGGGACCCTTGAACAGAAGCCTCACTGGCCACCAAAGCCAGGAGAGCAAGCGGCATCCTCCGGGCAGCAGCCACAAAACCTGGGGCATCAGACATGCACATGAGCCCCTTTCTGGAAGATCCCGGCAACCTGGACGAGGCAGGGGGAGAGTGGGAAGATGAACCCACCAGCCTCTGCGGTTTCTGAGAGCAATACGGTCGGCCCTTGGAAGCCTTTTGAGTTAGAAGCCTGTCCCTTGGGCTTTTAAGGTTAGTGACTATCCTCTTTCATGGAAAGACTAGGTGCATTTCAGTCTGCTGCCCCTGTCCTGGGCCCTGGAGTTTAACCACAGAGAATCCACACAATCTAAGAACTATCTATTGGATTAGTTTGCTATAGCCTTGTGGGTCTCACGTCTGCAATCCCTGTTGGCTTTCAGAGCCGATGTTTTGGGGTCCATTTCTCAGGTGGAAGTCTTAAGAGCTGTGATACCAGCAGTGGGGTCCAAACCCTTCAGTCCTCTGGGAGAAGCTGAGTCGTGAGTTCTCTGCTGGTTTTGTCACTGCACGGGATGAGGTTTACGGTGAGATTATGTCTCACCTACCCGTTTTGATGTTGGGGGGTTTGGTTCATCTGATGTGTATGAGTTGCTCAGTTAGTTTCCAGATATCTTTCGAAGGAAATCAGTCTGTGTGTAGCTATAGATTCAGTGTGTCTGTGAGAAGTGGTTTCAGGATTCTCCTGTGTTGCCATTTTGAAGCAGGAAAACATTTTTCAGTTTCTTCTAAGAAATGCTGCACCACCAACATTCTTCTTGGGATGGGTAATGATATTATGTGGGAAAAAATGAATATCAGTGATTGAATTGAAAAGCAATTCAGGATGTGGGATTCAATGAGAAGTTTTAAGAATACCTTAACCGATTTATTTTCTTCATATTTTTTTCTCAGTGTATGCACAAGAACTGGATATAATGATCCATGTTTAGTTAAGTATAAAAGGCTCTTTAAGAGTTAACATTCCAAGTAAGAAGAAAGTATGTGTTATAGTTTTTCATTGGCCATATTTTTCTTTCTTAGTGGTTTATAATAAACTAATTTTTTATTGTATACCACTAAGAAAAACTAATAGTGCATCTTACAGTAGGTATATCTTAAATAAACCGCTTCATTTGGTTCTCATATGAATTCTGTGAGATCAGGCAAATGAAACTTGGGGAATTTTCATTTTCTTACCAGTGAGGTTGTATTTTATTTTATACTTTTGAACCTAACCTAAAAAACTAGTTCAGAGATTTGTTTTCTGTAACATTCAGCCACAAACTTAGAGCATTTTTACTGTTGAGCAGATCATGTTCCATAATGAGAGTTTTCTGAAAGTGGGATATTACAAATGAAAGATGAAAGATGGGAGTTAAGCGTAGGTGTTTTATGCATGGAGTCAGGGAACACTCAGATATGACAGAAAATCCTGGATAGGAAGCAAAAGATTAAGGCTGGGAGAAATGTGGTGGTATGCAGTGTATCTCAGGTCTGGTCAAAGTGCTTTCGTGGCATTTATTGTTGCGTTATAGATTTAAGTCTTGTTCTTGAATCTTTCAAAGGTGGTTCATTTCTCCTAAACTGTGCCTTCGGATATATAGCTGTCAGTTTGCCTGGATTGGTAGTCAAGTTCTTCCTTCTATGCAGAAGAAACTAATTCTGGAAGGATTATTAGTTTACAGAATTGGTGGGAAGCCTGGTGAGACCCAAGATCAGACAATGATGATAGAAGCAGCCAGTATCCCAGTGAGCTGCTCAGAATCTGGGATGACCAGGATTTTGGCCTTTCAGTTTCCTCCTGTCCAAGGTCAAATGTTGTTCAGTTCCCAAAATGGGGATTCAGATCATGGGCAGCCAGCAAAGCTACTTATACACTGTATTATTATATATTATGCCATATATGTTTTAATATCACTGAATAGAGCAGTTAAAAATACATTTAATATAGCCATATTTAGCTGTAAGGAATTATTTTTTTATTATTGCATTTTTTTTTAAAGAGCACTGTTAAGTACAGTTGTTGTTGTTCAGTCGCTAAGTCATGTCTGACTCTTTGCAACCCCATGAACTGCAGCCAGGCTTCCCTGTCCTTCACTATCTCCTAGAGTTTGCTCGGAACTCATGTCCATTGAGTCAGTGATGCTATCTAACCGTCTCATCCTCTGCTGCCCCCTTCTCCTCTTGCCCCCTAGTCTTTCCCAGCATCAGGGTCTTTTTCAGTGAGTTGGCTCTTTGCCAAAGTATTGGAGCTTCAGCATCAGTCCTTCCAATGAGTATTTATTGTTGATTTCCTTTAGGATTGACTGGTTGGATCTCCTTGCAGTCGAAGGGACTCTCAAGAGTCTTCTCCAACACCACCATTGGAAAGATTCAGTTCTTTGGCACTGAGCCTTCTTAATGGTCCAACTCTCACATCCTTACCTGACTACTGGAAAAACCATAGCTTTGACTATTGGACCTTTGTCAGCAAAGTGATGCTTCTACTTTTTAATATACTGTCTAGGTTTATCATAGCTTTTCTTCTAAGGAGCAAGTGTCTTTTAATTTCGTGGCTTCAGTCACTGTTCGCAGTAATTTTGAAGCCCAAGAAAATAAAGTCTGTCACTGTTTCCATTTTTCCCCATCTATTTGCCATGAAGTACAGTTGACCCTCTGTATCTACAAGTGTGCATCCATGGATTCAACCAAATATGGAGCAAAACCTTAAAAGAATTCCAGAAAGTTCTTAAAAGCCAAACTTGAATTTGCCCCGCGTTGGCGACTATTTACATAGCATTTGCATTGTATTAGGTATTATGAGTAATCCAGAGATGATTTAAAGTATATGGGGAGGATATGTATAGATTGTATGCAAATAACATGCCATTTTATATAAGAGACTTGAGCATCTACAGATTTTGCTATCCTCAAGATAGCCCAGTTGGAACCAACTTGTTGCAGGTATTAAGGGATGACTTTCCTGGAAAACCTGCAAAACATCCCCAGAACTTCGTCCTGCTATAGGCATGGCCATTTTTATTAATTCCTTCCTTGCCAAAAGTTAAAATATATAGGAATATTATTCTCCTAGAAAAAAATCCAGTTTTATTATGAAATATAATATGATTCCCTTGCTGAAATTCACCTATAAAACCAGGCATGCCTATATGGATGGTAGAGGGCCATTTTTAGACGTTTCTTAATTACACCAAGCTCCAGCGGTCACTTGACTTCCGTCTCTGAATTCACAGTCTTTAAGTATCTAACACGTCATTTATCTGTTTGCTTATTGCTTACTGCAAAGGTAATGAATGATTATTTTAAAATTTGCAACATTACAGAAATGCAGAACAAAGAGTAGTAAGTCCCCATAACGCTGCCCTCAGGGATAACTCCTGTTAACAGCTTGGTAGCTTGTACTCCAAACTGCCTGGGTTCCATTTCCAGCTTCTGCATTTAGCTGGCAGCCTTGGACCGGTTATTTGCCCTCATACTGCCTCACTTTCCTCAGGGTGATAGTAATGGCTTATGGGGGTTCGTGAGGGTTTTAATAAGATAATGTGTAAAGTGTTCAGTGTAGTTCCTGGCATATAGAAAGAGCTTAATGAATACTAGTTTTTCTACATGTATTCATCTGGATAAGCTAGATTATGTCACCATTAACAAACAACACCCCAAATCTCAGTGATTTAACACAGTGAAGGTTTATTTCTGGCCAGTGCTACGTGTCTTATCCAGATTGGCAGGACCGTTTCCTCATGCAGTCATTCAGAGACCCAGGGTACTGGAGAGTCCACCATGCTGCGGTCGCACCCTGGAATACAAGGCCCCTTTAGTCACCATAGCAGTGAAAAGAGACTGTAAAATCTCACGTGGAATTTTTACTGCCTCAGCCCATAATTCTCCCCTTCCAATTGCAATTTATTGGCCATAACTGCAGGTCAGCTGAGAAATGTGGAGTGAAGTGGCTGAGTGCTACCAGCTCTGTCACAATCCACTTCTTTCCCCTCAGCATGCTATATTATTATTAAAACTGTGATGTAGTTTTCTGTTTCTTTAAACTTACCATATCATGGACATCTCTCCATATCAATACATGTTCATTTATTAATCATTAAGCCCTTCTGTTTGTCAGGCATTGTTCTAGGTATGGGGTATACCAATAAAAAAAACATTTGATAATCTCTGTCTTCATACAGTTTAATGCATTGCAAATAGGAAGTGTAATAATTTTAAGTATAATATGTTAGAAGTAATAAATGTTATGATGAGGAATAGGGATGTGTTGGGAATACAGTCTTTAAAAAATTTTCATTGGAGTATAGTTGCTTTACAATGTTGTGTTAGTTTCTGCTGTACAGCAAAGTGAATCAGTTAAACATATGTGTGTATCCTCTCGTTTAGATTTCCTTTCCATTTAGGTCAACACAGAGCATTGAGCCAAGTTCCCTGTTCTCTATACAGTAGGTTCTCATGTCTGTTTTATACACAGTAAACTCCAGTACTTTGGCCACCTCATGTCAAGAGTTGACTCATTGGAAAAGACTCTGATGCTGGGAGAAGAATCTGCATGCATTGCAGGAGCCCAGGGTTCGATCCCTGGGTTGGGAATATCCCCCAGAGAAGGGAATGGCAACCCACTCCAGTATTTTTGCCTGGGCAATCCCATGGACAGAGGAGCCTGGCAGGCCACAATCCATGGGGTCTCAAAGAGTCAGACGCAACTGAACGATTGACACTTTCCTGCCGGGAGCCAGCGTGAGGAATACCACCCGTGACAAGGTCATGAGGAAGGAAGCCTGACAAAATGCAAGGACGTGATCAAGCTTCAGGGGTTCCCCCTGGAATTTCCTGAGCATCCACCCCCCCCAAAAAATAAGAATCTGCCTGCTTTTCCACTATTCTGATATTCTCTGGAAAAAGTCAAATCAGGGCTTTAGTCTTCTGCATTTGAAAGGGATGTTTCAGTTAAACCCCCTCTGATAACTCTCTAGCTTCCCTAACAGGTTCCCCCGGACTGCTTACAGCCCCCCAGCCACGAGAGGCACAAAGCTTAAAGCATCTTAAAGATACAGAGCCTTTTCTAAAGAGCTAAAAATCATATTGGTGACGGGTTTTCACTGTTGACTCAATGATTGCCGCCAGCCCTCCATATTCTTTATCTTTTAGGCACCTGGGAGGATGTTAATCAATGTAAACTGGATATGGAAAAAGATATATAATAGTTTTGATGTTAGCAACACTAGACTTTTGAGTTAATTACTTTTCTCTTTGTTATATATCACTGCGCTCCTCTTGTGTCCTTGCTATGTAAGAATGTAACTTTATTTAGTGCTTTCTGAGAGTGGCACCAGACTTTGGGAAGATCAACACAAATAAGTCTTCTGGTTGACAACACCTTATCAGAAAAAAGGCTGTAAAATGTTAATTGGCCCTTTTTGGCCAGAAGATGATGTAAATCACCTAAGACTTGTGTATACAATTAGGTATGCAGAGAGAAAAGCCTGGTTTTGATAAGAGTCTGGGCTGCTAATGCTGCATAACTTTGTGTTACCCATTGATCTCTATGTATAATCAAAAAGCATAAAAGGCCTTCTGAACAATAGAGGATGGGCCAGTCACTGGACTGGTTCCCCCCGTGTCTCCTCTCTAATTTCTGGCTGAATTCCCATCTGGGGTGTGGAGGTTCACCATGTCTACTTACTTGTCCCGGCTTTTAAGATCCACGCGAGGGGGAGCCCAAGGCGGGGCACCCCCTGATATTCAAGAGGATGCCGGTGGCCCAACGTAGATGGTGCAAGCTCCTTGTCTGGAACTTTATTGGCTTCCCACGTAAACCAAGTTATTCAGCCTTCTTTCTCCACTTAATTTTTCTACTACACTATTTCTCCCTAATCTGATCTTATATTTCTATATAAATAAATAAGTTTTCCTTGCCAACTTCGTCCACCCTTCGAATTCCCTGGATCCACTGGGGCTGGACCCTGGCGCTTTCCCTTTTACTGAAAGGTATGATGAAGTAAGTTTTGTGATTATTTTCAGAGGATGAATGTTCCAAGAAAATAAAATGATGTGTGGTTTGGTGATGTGTACATGAAAATGCATTTTTCTATTTTTGTATGTGTTTAAAGTTTTCCATGAAAAAAATTAAAAACAAAAATGTAGCCATGACTCTTTTGTAACCCCAAGGAGCTTGCCAGGCTCCTCCTCTGTTCATGTAATTTTCCATGGGTTGCCATTTCCTCCTCCAGAGGATCTTCCCAACCCAAAGATTGAAAACACATCTTTTGTCTCCTGCATTGGCAGGCAGATTCTTTACCATTGGCACCACCTGGGAAGCTAAACATTTAAAGGCATGAGCAGGTGCAAGGAATGGAATTGTCCAGGCAAGAATACTGGAGTGGGTAGCCGTTCCCTTCTCCAGGAGATCTTCTCGATCCAAGGATTGAACCCGGGTCTCCCACATTGCAGAAAGATTTATTACAGTCTGAGCCACTAGGGAGGTCCAGTTGTAAGACTCACATCTAAATTTTATGTCTGCATTTTGGAAAAGAAAAATCATGATAGAAAATTTAATAGCTCTTCATTTTATAAAAAAAAAAAGAGGGTTTATCAATTTTCTTCCTCAGAAACAATGTTTTAACTTGTTTATTTCTCTGCATCCTCACTAACTCTGGGTACTGTACAGTCTAGCATTTGATTACATTTTGCTGCTTATCACTTCATACTTGTATATGTTAGTCTTGTTTTTCTAATTTGTTAAACTCTTAATCATTACTTTATTATCTCCCTTTCAGTCATTCCTTTAACATGTTTAGACATATTAGAAATTCTCTATGGAAATTATGGAATGAGAAATAAAACTTAATGATGACTTTGTTAAATATAATATCACTAATCATTCTCACAGCATTTTGCTATGTTGAGAATGTAAAAGAAAAAAGTAAGCCACATGAAATATTATATCCACAAGCGACTTAAAAGTTTTGAGGATTAGAGAGATCAAAAATACTTTAGGCACTTTTTTCAAGTAATTGGCCAATGTGAGGTACAGTTGAATAGAGACTTTTCTTAGTCACATACTTGCCATGATTCTTCCAATAGAAATTTTGTTCTTTCAGTGATTTCCTTTCTGTTGCCATAGAAGTAGGCTACATTATGCAAACATTTGAGTAAATTCAGTTTTTCCTTAAAATGACCAAGAGTCTCAACAGTTAGATGACTATGATTGAAACGAAAAATGAAATCAGCCCAGTTCGGCCCAGAGTTTACTGGATTGTCTCACACTTACTTGACCAGATTGTGAGGGCACACCCAGGCCCCAAGGAGGAGTGTCTGAGAGAGCACTCACTTAGAACCACCCTGCATTTAATGGAAGTGGTGACAGGCTTGGTCAAGCAGTGAGAAACTCTTGTCAAATTGGTCTGTTGTTAGTCACACAACTGGAACATCATGTTTAAAGGAAAGTGCATGATGCTGCTAGGAAGCTATGTTGGAAGAGCAGTGGCCAAGGAAAAGAGAATTCAGTCTAGAGAGAACTGCACTTCATTGACCCAGACGACTTGGAAGTCTGATGCACAGAGACTCTTGTTTTCATAACTTAGTTCACCCCCGTTATGATGTATTCTGTGAGGCAGAATCTCTATTTTGAGAACAGTGTTGTTACCTCAGAAAGGAAGGATGACTGCATTATCCTGACATTCAGTTGGAAACATTTTTAGGATTTAGAATGATTTATTTTTTCAGTATCAGACTATCTACTCACCGGCCTTATTTAATCATGAAAACAGCTTTAGAATAGTGGCCATACCTCAATGTCAAGCACAGAAAACATAATAGCATCATTATAACTCAAAGGTCGCAAAACTGCTTTGAGACAATAAATGGTTATTTTGATCTCTGAACTTCAATTTCCTCCTGCGAAATGTGGAGACACAGATTATCCTCCTTCTGTATTTTACTGGTATGGTTTGAGTATACGAAAATCCCAAGCCTGGTTCTTCCAGGCAGAAACCCTAACAAAGGGAAACATAAGGAATCATAAAAGAACCATTCATATGGCACTCATATGTTCCCTATGTTAATTACTAATCCTCCTCTGAAGGAAGGATTTCCTTAGATTTCTACCTGAGGATAGAGCTTTGCTTTATACTCCTCTAATATATCACAGATTCTCTATTCAATGATCTTTCATTCATTCTTTTGTGTGTTGATCATTTGCCAAATATTAAGCTCCTACCATATACCAAGAAACAATGCTAAGGACTGGAGATCTAAAAAGAAATAAGACAGACAACTTCCAGCCCTTATGGAACTGATAACAGAGTGAGGGACACCAATGTTACAAATATCTATAAATGCACTGAGATTATGCAGACGTAGTGCAGGGTGTTATGGGAGCTTTCAACCTGTTTGGGAGGTCACAGTGGATTTTTTGAGATATCAAAGCTAAACAAGAAAAATGAGGAGAAGTAGGCTAGGTGAAGAATAGAGGGGAAAGCGATTTAGGCAGAGGTAACAGCACTGAATTGATTTTGAAGTACTTTGAGAGGAAAGCCAGAGGGGCTGTGGTGAGAGGCAGGAGCCAGTTTTCAGGGGCCTCACTGAGGGCTTCGTCTCTATTCTGAGAGGGATGGGAGGGAAGCCATTGGAGTTTCCTATTTATTTATTTTGCTGTTTTATATGTTTAAGCAGGGAAGTGACATGGTCACTTGCATTTTTAAAAGATCATTCTAGGCACTATGAGCAGAATGGAGGGGATGATCCTGTCCATATACATGTAGAGAAAGCAGTTAGGAGGCAGTTAGAGGAAATAGGTTAGGAAGTTGGCAGAGAAGAGGAAGAAAAAGAGGACTGAGTCAAGAGATACTTAAGAGACAGAGTCAATAGGATTTGATTGTGAAGAAAGGATGAATCAAGGCTGACTTCTAGATTTCTGGCCAAACCGAATGGGTGGATGTCATTTATTTAAATAAAGAATCCTGGAAGAAGAGAAGGTTTGGGAAGGAGAGTCATGAATCATAGTTGACCAGCACATAGCATACACAATAAGACATTTCGAATATAAAAACCTTAGGATGCAAATTACATGTAGATATACAAATATAGGTTCTCATCAAAACTATGTTTATTACTTAATCCCCAAGTCTTCCTTTATAAATTCTGGATATTTATATCCTTTTAGTGGTTGTTTACAGTCCTGTTCATGGGTATTTTATGTCCTTTTAGTACAGGCATTCAGGCTTGTACTGGCTTTAGCTTTATATTGCACCAAGTCTACTCATTCTTATAGAAGTCTTCCCAGGTGGCATTAGTGGTAAAGAACCCGCCTTCCAATGCAGCAGGTGCGAAAGACTCAGGTTCAATCCCTGGGTCAGGAAGATCCCCTGGAGAAGGGAATGGCAACCCACTCTAGTATTCATGCCTGGAAAATTCCATGAACAGAGGAGCCTGGCAGGTTACAGTTCACGGGGTCACAAAGAGTCAGACAGGACTGAGCACGCACACACACATATGTGCACACATTTCCTTATAGATTCTAAAACTGTTGTGAAGTCAAGTGGGCCTTAGGAAGCACCACTATGAACAAAGCTAGTGGAGGTGATGGAATTCCAGTTGAGCTATTTCAAATCCTAAAAGATGATGCTGTGAAAGTGCTGCACTCAATATGCCAGCAAATCTGGAAAACTCAGCAGTGGCCACAAGACTGGAAAAGGTAAATTTTCATTCTAATCCCAAAGAAAGACAATGCCAAAGAATGTTGAAACTACTGCACAATTGCACTCATCTCACACACTAGCAAAATAATGCTCAAGATTCTCCAAGCCAGGCTTCAACAGTACATGAACCATGAACTTCCAGATGTTTAAGCTGGATTTACAAAAGGCAGAGGAACCAGAGAACAAATTGCCAACATCTGCTGGCAAAAAGCAAGAGAGTTCCAGAAAGACATCTATTTCTGCTTTATTAACTATGCCAAAGCCTTTGCCTGTGTGGATCACAATAAACTGTGAAAAATTCTGAAAGAGATGGGAATACCAGACCACCTGACCTGCCCCTTGAGAAACCTGTATGCAGGTCAGGAAGCAACAGTTAGAACTGGATATGGAACAACAGAGTGGTTCCAAATAGGAAAAGGAGTACATCAAGGCTGTATATTGTCACCCCACTTATTTAACATAGATAGAGTACATCATGTGAAATGCCAGGCTGGAAAAAGCACAAGCTGGAATCAAGATTGCTGGGAGAAATATCAATAACCTCAGATATGTGTATGACACCACTCTTATGGCAGAAAACGAAGAACTAAAGAGCCTCTTGATGAAAGTGAAAGAGGAAAGTGAAAAAGATGGCTTAAATCTCAACATTAAGAAAACTAAGATCATGGTATTCAGTCCCATCACTTCATGGCAAATAGATGGGGAAACAATGGAAACAGTGACAGACTTTATTTTCTTGGGCTCCAAAATCACTGCAGGTGGTGACTGCAACCATAAAATTAAAAGATGCTTGCTCCTTGGAAGAAAAGCTATGACCAACCTAGACAGCATTTTAAAAAGCAGAGGCTTTACTTTACCGACAAAGGTCTGTCTAGTCAAAGCTATGGTTTTTCCAGTAGTCATGTATGGATGAGAGAGTTGGACTATAAAGAAAGCTGGGCGCCAAAGAATTGATGCTTTTGAACTGTGGTGTTGGAGAAGACTCTTGAGAGTCCCTTGGACTTAAAGGAGCTCCAACCAGTCCATCCTAAAGGAAATCAGTCCTGAATATTCATTGGAAGGACCGATGCTGAAGCTGAAACTCCAGTACTTTGGCCACTTGATGTGAAGAACTGACTCATTGCAAAAGATCCTGATGCTGGGAAAAATTGAAGGCAGGAGGAGAAGGGGACGACAGAGGATGAGATGGTTGGATGGCATCACCGACGTGATGGACATGAGTTTGAGTAGGCTCTGGGAGTTGGTGATGGACAGGGAAGCCTGGCGTGTTGCAGTCATGGGAAAGAGTGAGACACGACTGAGTGACTGAACTGAAAACTGTAATTTCTTGTTTTCTCTTATCTTGAAATGTCTCATCTAATATCTGATTCATTTGAAGATCACTCCCACAAATTGAAGTTTCTTTTTTTTACTATACTTTTTTTCCCCATGACATGCTAATAAACTCAAACACCTTCTACCTTCCAGCTACTAATCTTCCCTATGTTTTACCAGTTTCCAAAGCTGAACAAAAAATGAGAAAGCTATTATGAAGCTTCATCACAAGCTACTATGCCAAGTGTTGCTGGAGGACACCTGTTTCACAGTAATGAAACAGGACTGAACTGAATGTCTATAAATCTTCACAAAAGATACAGCTAAAAATAAGAATAGAAGAAGGTTGAAAATAAAGGCATGAAAAGTATATATCAAGCAAACAGAAAAACAAGTATAAATCTATCACTATCAGAAAAAGTAAGCTTTTAAAGCTAAGAGCATTACTAAAAATAAAGAGAGTCACTAGATATAAGAATCAAATCAGCAGAAACAACAGAGAACTGTAGAGAAGTCCCACAAATGATAATGAATGATTTTAATACCAATTTCTCAATGGTAGATCAAGCAGACAAAAAAAAATAAAGAATATAGAAAATTTGAACAAAACAATGAATATATTTGATTCAGCGGACCCATAGAACATTCCATCCCAAAACTGCAAAATACACATCTTTCAATGGAATATTTGTACCATATATTGAGGTATAAAGGAAGTATGAACAAATTTCAAAAGAGTGGTATCATACATATTGCTTTCTTTGATCACATTGGGATTAAATAAGAAATATGTACTGAAAAAATATTAAAAGCTCATGTTTGGAGACTAAGAAACATGAACCTCTTAGAAAATAGTGGGAATCTGAGAGTCTTTAAACTGAATGTTAAAAATGTTGCATATTAAAAAATGATGGGGATTGCTGTTTCTATACTTGATGTAATAACTGATATTAGGCTTAGCTTCGTGCCATAAATGACTATGAAAGTGGCAAAGCACAGAAAAGCAGTGGGCACTCTCAAGCAGTGGGCAACAGCACAGATCAATGATCCTTAAACATAAGGGAAACGTGAAGTGACCTTTACAATTGCCTTCCCTTTCTGAACAGGAGCACTTTTGGGTGTGTGGTGCAAGAGGTGGGCTGAAGTGCAGAGTAGCCGAGTAGAAGAGGCAGAGATCAGATTTGAGTTGCTAAGGTGACTGCAATTTGTGAGCCAGTACACCCAAAATGATGGAGCTGTGAAGACGGGAATCTCATAGGAGGTTGTCTTCAGGAGTGTGGCTAAGTGCTTGACTGCACATATATAAGTCAAGGCCATTGTGAGATTGGCCAGGAGAGACTATTAGGGGACTGAGAACTTAACAGAAACACCATTGCTGAAAGATTGTGGAGTTCCAATCCATCCAGAGTGGAGGGATCTTATTGAGTACCTGGGCATTCAGTTGAAACTCCAGTAAGGTCCATGCCTTAAATTAAGGACTAAACCAGAATAGGATCAAGGCAATGAAAAAAAAAAAAAGAATAGGATCAAGGCAAATCAGTGTAATCAACAATGTGCCAGAAAAAAACTCAACAAGCTTTAAAGAAAAACAGTATCATGCAGTTCCTCACAGTGTAGCAGCCAAAACTGTTCCATGTACAGGAAGAAATTATTGGACAACTAACTCAGCAAACAAGGGAATGTGACCCTTAATCAAGAGATAAGATAGCCAATAGAAACAGATATGACCCTGGAGGTTGGAATACGTAGACATAGACTTTAAAACAGCTTTTACAAATACATTGTTCAAGGGTTTAAAGCAAAAGATGGATTTTTCCTTGAAAAATGTGAGTAAACAGATGGGGAATCTCAGCCGAGAAATGGAAACTAGAAAAACAGAACCAACTGGAAATTTTATAAGTGAAAACTGACAGCTAGACAGAGCATTGAGGGAAACTTATTGTCTTAAATGCTTCTATTAGAAATGAAGAAAGGCTAGAAATTAATGCTCAGTGCATAAAACTTAGGAAATTAGAAAAGAAACAGCAGAATAAACAAAATGTATGTGAGGAGACAGTAACAGTAAGAGAGGAAAGTAATAACATAGTAAAGGGCAAAATAAGGCCTTTGTAATATAAGGAGTAAGAAAAAGAGTGAAGCAAGGGAGGAGGGGGAGCTAGTATGAAATTGCATTATGGAGCTGGCCATCATTACATGCCAGAGGTTGCTAGATCTCTTGGAATAGTCCTTCAATTCTGTCGCTCAGTCATGTCCGACTCTTTGCAACCCCAGCAAAGACTGCAGCACGCCAGGCTTCCCTGTCCATCACCAGCGATCTTTCCCAGTGTCAGGGTCTTTTCCAATGAGTCAGTTCTTTGCATCAGGTGGCCAAAGTTTTGGAGCTTCAGCTTCAGTCCCTCCAATGAAAATTCAGGACTGATTTCCTGTAGGATTGCCTGGTTGGATCTCCTTGCAGTCCAAGGGACTCTCAAGAGTCTTCTCCAAGAGTCTTCTCCAACACCACAGTTCAAAAGCATCGATTCTTCTGCCCTCAGCTTTCTTCATAGTCCAACTCTCACATCCATACATGACTACTGGAAAAACCATAGCCTTGAATAGACAGACCTTTGTTGGCAAAGTAATGTCTCTGCTTTTTAATACGCTGTCTAGGTTGGTTGTAGCTTTTCTTGCAAGGAGCAAGCGTCTTTTAATTTCATGGCTGCAGTCACCATCTGCAGTGATTTTGAAGTCCTCCAAAAATAAAGTCTGCCACTGTTTCCATTGTTTCCCCATCTATTTGCCATGAAGTGATGGGACTGGATGCCATGATCTTAGTTTTCTGAATGTTGAGCTTTAATCCATCTTTTTCACTCTCCTCTTTCACTTTCATCAAGAGGCTCTTTAGTTCTTCTCTGCCATAAGAGTGATGTCATCTGCATATCTGAGGTTATTGATATTTCTCCCGGCAATCTTGATTCTAGCTTGTGTTTCCTCCAGCCTGGCATTTCGCATGATATGCTCTGCATATAAGTTAAATAAGCTGGGTGACAATATATAGCCTTGATGTACTCCTTTCATGATTTGAAACCAGTCTATTGTTCCATGTTCGGTTCTAACTGTTGCTTCTTGACCTCCATACAGATTTCTCAGGAGGCAGGTCAGGTGGTCTGGTATTCCCATCTCTTTCAGATTTTTCCACAGTTTGCTGTGATTCACACAGTCAAAGGCTTTGGCATAGTCAATAAAGCAGAAGTAGATGTCTTTCTGGAACTCTCTTGCTTTTTCAATGATCCAACAGATGTTGGAAATTTGATCTCTGGTTCCTCTGCCTTTTCTAAATCCAGCTTGAACATTTGGAATTTCACGGTCCATGTACTGTTGAAGCCTGACTTGGAGAATTTTGAGCATTACTTTGCTAGCGTGTGAGATAAGTGCAATTATGCTGTAGTTTGAACATTAAGGAATAATCCTTATGAAGCTTTAAGAAGCCTTTGGACTTTTGCACCTAATGACCCCAAAAGTACCTGAGTACAATTTTAAAAGAATGACTTTAAAAAATTTTAAAGAATGATTGATTTTCTCCCAAAGGTAGGTAGTTGTATCTGTAAACTAAGATCCTCCTAGACCTCATTCATATCTCAGGTCCCCTTTAATCAACATCCAACACATAACTGGTGGAAATGAATAGTGGGAATAATTGAAATCCATAGAATAATAGCTATCATTGAGTAAGCACATGGCAGTTTTATATAATGTTTGATTCTCACAAAGTAGCTTTTGTTATACTGATTTTATTAATGCACAAACTGAGATTCAGCTAATTTAAGGAACTTGGCCAAGGTCACAAAACTAGTAAGAAGCAGACCAGGTTTGGGAACCAGGTCTTTTATTTTTTTTGTGTGTGAACCCCTAAAACAATGCTTTTTCTAGTATACCATGAAGCCTCCTAGAAGAAAGGATTGAGATTCCTCAATCTCCTTTTAGCCAGTACTCTTTTAAAAAAGCTTATTTGTTTTTAAAAATTAGATCATTCAAATACATGGTACAAAATTCAAGAAATAACAAGAGCATCCAGTGAAAGCTCTTCTTTTAACCCTGTCCACTCACTCAGTTCCTCTTTTCATGAGCAACTAATGTTACCAGTTACTTGTGTATCTTTCCCAAAGCATTTATAGAGAAATATAAATATTCTTTTTCATGTGTTTAACAAAAATAACATACATACACACTAGTCTCACCTTGGGTTTTTGCTTTTTACTTAACATCTTGGAATTTACATCCATATTCCTACCCAAAGCTTAGCTAACACTTTGAAATACTCTCATCACTGGAACTTTTATTATTAAAGAATACCAGAGGTAGTATACTAAAATTTATCTGCTGTTTCCCCTGTCCTACTTATCCACTCCTGAAGGAATAAACAAGAAGCAAAATAGTTAAGAATCAGGCAATGGGAAAGGAATGGAGAAACATCAAATACAAGCTCAACAGTGGCTCTTAAAAGACTTCTTTTGTTTTCTCTCAGGTTGCTTTGGCCCTAATGCATCTGCAATTTTCAGGTGTGTTTCATAAAGTAACTTCTGTTCCTGTTCCCTACTGTGTTTTTGTTCATATGCATGAGTGGGATGTGATTGTGTATTTGTCCTTCTGGCATCTCAGACCATCTGGCCCCCAGTAGTCCAAGATGAAAAGATATTGTGAAAATGAGTGGGAAGCCAAATCTTATTCTTCAAATTTCATAGTCCTAAGGTCTCCATCACACAATGTGGCACTTGATTGCATTTAGTCTAATGCTTTTCACTAGTTGTTTCTATTACCTACAGTATTACAGCCTTCAGGGCTGAGACCATACCTCACAGCATGCTACTAAAGCCACAGTAGGTGCATATTAGTGAGTCCTAGAGGACAGAAGATAGATTTTGTGATCTTGATACTTACTTCTGTATTGACAAGATACTAAGAGAGCTGCTTGGGGATGTGGGGAGAGGCGAGGATGGAAGTAGACTGGAATCACAAGGAAGATTTCTTGGGATATATGTGCTAGTCCACCCACATTCCTATATCAGCATCTCAGCTGGAGGAGGAGGAGAGAGAGAGAACGTATTCTGAGAAAGCTTCTTAGGTGATTCTCATATTCCTCCATCCTCATACCCCTAATTGACAACTGTGGCTAAGAGAAAGGAGAGGCACAAAGACAAGAGCCACTCAAATATCCTCTTAAGCTGAAAAGCATTAAATAATTTATTTTTAAAATATTTATTTACTTATTTGGCCATGCTGGGAATTTTAGCTGTGGCGTGTGGGATCTAGTTCCCTGACCAGGGATCAAACCCAGGCCCCCTGCATTGGGAGTGCAGAGGCGCAGTCTTAGCCACCAGACCACCGGGGAAGTCCCTTAATTTACTTTAAAGGGAAGAGATAGAGTTTTCTTTTTATTTCCTAATTTTCTTCTTGTCATCATAGTAGTGCACAGAAAGAGCAAACAGTAACAGTGAAAGTTGTCTATACACATAATCCAGGAGGCTCAGATGACTGTGTTCATGGTTTCCAGGTATTCTAATTTGTTCGGTTAAGGTTGTTCTGTCGTCTTTGTCTTTCCTTCCCAAAAGATTCACTCAGAAGGATGTTAATGTCCAATAATATATACACTAATATTTTCTAATTTTCTAATTCAGTGCTCCCTAAACTTAAATGAGAACCATGATCATCTAGAGGATTTGTTAAAGCACAGATTTCTGGAATCCATTCTCAGATTTTCTGATTCAGTACATGTAAGGTGGCATCGAAGAATGTTCATTTCTAACCAATTCCCATTTGATGCTGATGCTGCTAGTTTGGGGACCACACTTTGAGAATGACTGTGCTGGTGACTAATTTCATACTTACCGCTATAGAGGGGGAGGGAAACCTAGGAACTAACAAGAGTGATTGAGAATGACAATCACAATATATGTCAATAGAAGAAGATGTTGTAATGCACATTTACGAAGAAGAAATGCTCTTTTAGCATAGTAAAATCCACAAGTGTCTCCAGCATTCAGATGAGATTTCTGTGTAATGAGAGCTTTTGACCTAAAATCCATCCTTCCAATGTGAGAATTCTCATTTTAAAAAAGGGGGGCAGAAGGAGAAGGTTACCACCCATCTTGATGTTCTTTTTTCCCAATCCAGCATAAAATATGTTTTGGATACACTTACTTTTCTCTATCTTTATTGTCCTGACCCTGTTCCTAATTACAGTCATCTCCCAGAGATCAAATTGCCAACATGTGCTGGATCATCAAAAAAGCAAGAGAGTTCCAGAAAAACATCTATTTCTGCTTTATTGACTACGCCAAAGCCTTTGACTGTATGGATCACAACAAACTGTGGAAAATTCTGAAAGAGATGGGAATACCAGACCACCTGACCTGCCTCTTGAGAAATCTGTATGTAGGTCAGGAAGCAACAGTTAGAACTGGACATGGAACAACAGACTGGTTCCAAATAGGAAAAGGAGTACGTCAAGGCTGTATATTGTCACCCTGCTTATTTAACTTCTATGCAGAGTACATCATGAGAAATGCTGGGCTGGATGAAGCACAAGCTGGAATCAAGATTGCTGGGAGAAATATCAATAACCTCAGATATGCAGATGATACCATCCTTATGGAAGAAAGCAAAGAACTAAAGAGCCTCTTGATGAAAGTGAAAGAGGAGAGTGAAAAAGTTGGGTTAAAGCTCAACATTCACAAAACTAAGATCATGGCATCTAGTCCCATCACTTCATGGCAAATAGATGAGGGAACAGTGGAAACAGTGGCAGACTTTATTTTGGGGGGACTCCAAAATCACTGCAGATGGTGACTGCAGCCATGAAATTAAAAGATGCTTGCTCCTTGAAAGAAAAGCTATGATCAGCCTAAACAGCATATTAAAAAGCAGAGACATTACTTTGCCAACAAAGGTCTGTCTAGTCAAGGCTATGATTTTTCCAGTAGTCATGTATGGATGTGAGATCTGGATTATAAGGAAAGCTGAGTGCAGAAGAATTGATGCTTTTGAACTGTGGTGTTGGAGAAGACTCTTGAGAGTCCCTTGGACTGCAAGGAGATCCAACCAGTCAATCCTAAAGGAGATCAGTCCTGGGTGTTGATTAGAAGGACTGATGTTGAAGCTGAAACTCCAATACTTTGGCCACCTGCTATGAAGAGCTGACTCATTTGAAAAGATCCTGATGCTGGGAAGGATTGAGGGTGGGAGGAGAAGGGGTCCACAGAGGATGAGATGGTTGGATGGCATCACCAACTCAATGGATGTGAGTTTGAGTAAACTCCAGGAGGCCTGGTGTGCTGCAGTCCATGGGGTTGCAAAGAGTTGGACACGACTGAATGACTGAACTGAACTGAACTCACCTGGATACTCCATGGTCTCCCAGTAACTTGCCACTCAAACTGTGGCTCATAGACCAACAGCATCAGCATCATGTGGGAACTGAATAGAATTTCAGGCTCTCAGTTCCCTGCCCCCATGCAAGAATCAGCACTTTAACAAGATCTCTAGTGTATTTGTACGCACATTAATGCTATAAAGCAGTGTATGTCGCTGTTCTATCAGTTTTCATTTTTTTCACTTTTCAGTCCATTCTCCTCAGCTGGAGGGTGACCCTTTCAAAACAAATTAGATCATAATGTTCCCCTCCAACAAAACCACTCTGAAGGGGTCCCCTGGCTCTTGAAAGTCAAGCTCAGTATCTTGGCCCATAAGGCCTAAGGTGAGCCAGTCTCTTCCTCTCTAATCCATCCTCATCCTCTGTCTCGTTCCTCTCTCTCACTGGGCTCCAGCCAGACCTTACTTCTCAGTTTCTCCCACAGATCAAGATTGTTCTTACCTTCCAGCAAGTTGTTCCTTCTTCCTGGAATGTTCTCCTCCAGCATCCACTGCAAATCTAGCTCCTTCTCCTCTTTCAGCTCTCAGCCTCTGCAGGGAAATTTATCTTGGCTTTGTGATTAGAGCTCCATTTCCATCATTATTTATTTCCTTCATAGTACTAATTTATAATCATTTAATTTGTTGACTCCACCTCGAAAAAAAGGATTAAGCCTCTCTTGGTCACAGTGTCTGGCACCCAGTATGCACTCAGGAAATATCTACTCAAGGAGTGACCCCTTGTTTTTTTTACCGAGCAATGGAAAATTGGGTTGGAGGTGGGGAGTAACCTTGGATTTTAACGATAACACAGGAGATGGCCTGTGTGTTTTGAGGGAAAGGAAGGAAGTGAGGATTTCAACAAAAAATTAAGAACAGAAAACAAGGTAGAGGGATGCAAAGGGGAAATTTTTGTTGGTTGAGGCATCATCCATATGGGGACGCTCTGACGGGACAGCTGGGTGGGACCACTTCTCTTGTGAGGTAACATGGCTAGGTGGTGAATGATTTAGGTCATTAATTTGGTGCATGGTCCCATCATTTCATGGCAAATAGATGGGGAAACAGTGGAAACAGTGGCTGACTATTTCTTTTGGACTCCAAAATCACTGCAGATGGTGACTGCAGCCATGAAATTAAAAGACGCTTACTCCTTGGAAGAAAAGTTATGACCAACTTAGACAGCATATTAAAAAGCAGAGATTACTTTGCCAACAAAGGTCGGTCTAGTCAAGGCTATGGTTTTTCCAGTGGTCATGTATGGATGTGAGAGCTGGACTATAAAGAAAGCTGAGCACCAATGAATTGATGCTTTTGAACTGTGGTGTTGGAGAAGACTCTTGAGAGCCCCTTGGACTGCAAGGAGATCCAATCAGTCAGTCCTAAAGGAGATCAGTCCTGAATGTTCATTGGAGGGACTGATGTTGAAGCTGAAACTTCAGTACTTTAGCCACCTGATGTGAAGAGCTGACTCATTTGAAAAGACCCTGATGCTAAGAAAGATTGAAGGCAGGAGGAGAAGGGGACGACAGAGGATGAGATGGCTGGATGGCATCACTGACTCAATAAGCATGGATTTGGGTGGACTCCAGAAGTTGGTGATGGAAAGGGAGGCCTGGTGTGCTGCGGTTCATGGGGTCGCAAAGAGTCAGATACGACTGAGCGACTGAACTGAATTGAACTGATACTCACCACCTACTCCCAGCCTCTTGTCAGCTGAACGGTTAGCATTCAGTGGTTTGAATTTGAAATCATTGGCTACCCAGACAGAGGAGAGAAATAGACTTCCACTTCCCCAGCAGCCACCTAAGATGCCCTCAGTGCCAGTAACAGGGACACCCAGAACCCCACCCTATGTGGAGCTGTTACTCAAATGGTTAAACTTATATTTGTAACTAATGCTTTTCTCTCTCTTGTCAAAGGATATCTCCTTTCAGTCTTTCCCCACTTGCCCAGATTTTCTTTTAATAGAGTGATACAGTTCTCATTTGTACTACGAAATTGTGTGTTGTGGTTGATGAAGTTAGTTTGAAGAATAGAATGCTGATAGATTCCTTAAACATACGTACTTCCTTCTGTTCCTAAACATCTTGAATTTCTGAACTAATAAGAAGACATACTTCATTCATGTGTCAATTTTGTTAATGCTGACTGCTAGGAGGAGAAGGGGACAACAGAGGATGAGACGGCTGGATGGCATCACCGACTTGATGGACATGAGTTTGAGTGAACTCCAGGAGTTGGTGATGGACAGGGAGGCCTGGCATGCTGCGGTTCATGGGGTTGCAAACAGCTAGACATGACTGAGTGACTGAACTGAACTGAACTGAAAGTACTGAAAAGGCGGTTGTGAGTAGTACACCATAAATAAGGTACTGTGGGTTTTATTCTGTACTGGTCACTTAGATTTTTATAGAGAAAACCTGACGTGGTTATAAATATCTCAGTCAGTTATTCAGAACAGTGTTTTTCACACTTGAGAAACCAACAGCCCTCCCGTAAATACTCCTTGTAGATCTCTAAGAGTATGTCAGCAAAGGAATATTGACTTAATAAGCTAAAAGGCTTTTTATATAAAAATACTTTTTAATTGTGAATTATGATGAGGCATAATTTATAAGTGATAGACAACAGTTTTAAAAACAATCAGGGATTTGGGGATCCTAGTTTACAAAATCTTGAACTGTGTACATAGTTCATAGTTGAGAGAGTGAAGACATAGTTACTCCTCATCACTGATGGAAAAACAGTGCCATAGGCTTGTCTGTCTCCCTCGACTAAAATAAATAATCATTAAAACAATGTGGAAAGTTCCCTAAAAGAAGTGGGAACAGTAGACAGTTAACTCTGAAGATAATAGAAATTTTCCTGGAGGATGTAACATTTGAATTGAGTTTGGAGTTTATGCAGGACTTTAAAAAGCAGATGAGAGAAGGAAAAAAAAAAATCCATCCCAGGTGGCAAAAAACAAAAACAAAAAAACATTATATGCAAAGGTGGAGATGACAAAGATCATGACTCACTGCTGCTGCTAAGTCGCTTCAGTCGTGCCCGACTCTTAGCGACCTCATGGACTGCAGCCCACCAGGCTCCTCCATCCATGGGATTTTCCAGGCAAGAGTTCTGGAGTGGGCTGCCATTGCCTTCTCCGTCATGACTTACTAAATAACTGCAAATTGTGCAGAGTATTTGAAGTGCAAGACACATGGGAGAGTGGTAGGCAGTGAAGCTATAAGGATAGAATTTAGACCTCTGAGGTTCCTTCATCCAGAGAAAGTGAGACTTAATGCTGCAAGTGATGGGGAGCCCCTGGTCGAGTTTAAGCAGGCTGCCAAGGTCAGATTTGCACTCTCAGAAAGCGTACACTGCCAGCCACAAGGAGAATGAATTGAAGGGAGACAAACCAGAAGCTTGGAGATGAGTTAAGAAGTTATTGTTATGGTTCTGCATGAAGATGAGGAGTATCTGAACGGCATTCAAAGGGGAGTGAACAAGAGAAAGAAATATTTAGACATATTAATGGAGTATAATTGCTAGGACTTAGTAAAATTTGGATACGACTATGAACGTGAAGAAAGACTCAGAGGTGAATCCTGAGAGTCTGTCTTGGATTACTGAGTGGTTTACAGTGTCCTTAAACAATAGGAAATAATGAGAGACTAGTTTGGGAAATGAGCTAATGGTTTAGTATTGGGTATGTCGTCTTAGTTGCTGGGAGATGTCTATAGACAGAAATGTGAAACATGGGTTCAGATAGGAGATCAGGACTAGAGAAAAAAGATCCTGAAAATTCTTAGTGATCCCTACCATTGTAAGGTTGCTGTCCATACTCTTAACCTTATCACTGGGCCTGGTAGTTCAAGTTCAGTTTGTGTGTATAGATGAGGTTGTCCAGTGAGAGTTATAAACCATGAGAAGAAAGCCAAATCTGAGACCCTGAGAAACATTAATGTTTAAGAGAGGCATGAAGAAAAACAACTTGCAAAGGAAATTGGGAAGTAGTGAGGAAGAACAGGTAATATCAGCTGCCTTGGGGATGGGAGAGGGTAGTGCAGAGAAAAAGAAATATAAATGAAAAAATTGGAATGTTTTAAGTGTCAGAAATTAGTAGGTAATGATGGGTAGTTTGGAAACTTGTATGTTACCTCCAAACTGAGTAGCTTCACATTGTCACAGGAATGTAGCCCTGATGTCAGATATTTCAATTTTTTCAAAAGACATCAGGAATTTCAAGTTTTATGCCAAATATTTTCTTATACAAATGTTTATTCCAATTAAAACGCAAGCAAAAACTATGTATGGCCATACTTGGTAGGATATTTGAGGTAAGAAAACCAAAGAATGGCACCATCATTGGATATACATTGTGAGAATACTACCTATCTGTAGCCAGCTCCCCGGGTAGCTGTCAGTAAAGAACCTGCCTGCGTTGCAGGAGAATCAGCTTTGATCCCTGGGTCGGGAAGATTCCCTGGAGAAGGAAATGGAAAACCACTGTAGTATGCTTGCCTGGAAAATCCCATGGACAGAGGAGCCTGGTGGGCTGCAGGCCATGGTATCACAGAGTCACACTTATCTGTACAAAAGTGCTTAGACAAATCAAAACTGAAAGAGTTGTATCTGATGGTGCCATTTTCTGGGGTTAGTCTACCAAACGTACACCACTGTCAAAACATCTGAAACTATTAAAAAGAATGGCTATAGATTTTAGTTTTTTTTAATGTATCAGAAAGTATAAAAAGAACTTTTCCAAGATGGAAGTTTCTGATGAATTCTATTCAAATGATCATTTATTACTATTTGCCATATCTGACTATTACTTCTGCTCAAGATAGCTTTTGTTTGCTCTCTCTTTTCTGGTAGAGCCAGATAGTAAGTATTTTAGGCTTTGTGGTCTCTGTCGTGACTGCTCAACTCTGCTGTTATAGCACAAAAGTAGCCATTGACAATATGTAAGCAAATGGGCATCGCTGGATTCCAGTAAAACTGTATTTATAAAAGCAGGCTATGCAGCACTGTTTACAATAGCTAAGACATGGATGCAACCTAGATATCCATCAGCAGACAAATGGATAAGAAAGTTATGGTAGATATACACAATGGAATATTACTCAGCTATTAAAAAGAACTCATTTGAGTAAGTTCTAATGAGGTGGAAGAAACTGGAGTCTATTATACAGAGTGAAGGAAGTCAGAAAGAAAAATACCAATACAGTATATTAATGCATATATATGGAATTTAGAAAGATGGTAACGACAACCCTATATGCAAGACAGCAAAAGAGAGACACAGATATAAAGAACAGACTTTTGGACTCTGTGGGAGAAGGCGAGGGTGGGATGATTTGAAAGAATAGCATTGAAACTTGTATATTACCAAGTCTGAAATAGATGACCAGTCCAAGTTTGATGCATGAAACGGGGCACTCAAACTGGTGCACTTGGACAACCCAGAGGGGTGGGATGGGGAAGGAGGTGGGAGGGGGGTTTGGGACGGGGGACACATGTACACCCGTGGCTGATTCATGTCAATATATGGCAAAACCACCACAATATTATAGATTAATTAGCCTCCAATTAAAATAAATAATTTTTTTCAAAGCTACAGGAACACTAAGCTTGGTAGTCAAAACAATCAGGTACTTCTTAAGATATCACTTTTTATGAATGTGCCAGTAGCTGGAGGGGTAGCATAAGAATATGAGCAGGAGCTTTGGGGTAGTCTGAGCTGTGCCCGAATTCCAGCTCTGCTATTTCCCACAGCATGCTGCTGCTAAGTCGCTTCAGTCATGTCTGACTCTGTGCGACCCCATAGACGGCAGCCCACCAGGCTCCCCCATCCCTGGGATTCTCTAGGCAAGAACACTGGAGTAGGTTGCCATCTCCTTCTCCAATGCATGAAAGTGAAAAGTCAAAGTGAAGTCGCTCAGTCGTGTCCGACTCTTCGCGACCCCATGGACTGCAGCCCACCAGGCTCCTCCATCCATGGGATTTTCCAGGCAAGAGGACTGGAGTGGGGTGCCATTGCCTTCTCCATCCCACAGCATAACCTTAAGCAAGTTACTTTGTCCCTTTGGTCCTCAATTTTCCCATCTGTAAAATGAGGATGATGATAATCTCGTAAGGTCAGTGAGTGGTTGATTGACATGGTGTCTGTAAAGCTTTTGTAGTGTTTGTCATATAGAAAATACCAAGTATGGATGATGGTTTATTAGCACCAAACACTACTGCTACTCTATGAGTTACAAGTTTTCAGGAAACAGTTTCTTCAGCTTTTTCAAAAGCGGTTTTTAAATAGTTTCAACTAAATGTGCTCCATTTTCAGAAATACACACTAAAGAATAAGAGCTATATGAAGACAGTTATCTGTGAGAATGTTCACCATGCTGTTAGCTGTAACAGAAAAAAGGAACCTGTATAAATTCCTAAATTTATTTCACAAATTGGTAAAATAAGTTATGGTATACCAAGAAAATGACTAATCACTCTTCCAAAAAAAAGAAAAAAAGAAGGTGATAGGCCAGATTTGACCTGTTGAGCTTCCGCTCCACTGGAAGCATACCTCTGGGAGAATCTGTTCTGTGAATAGGTAAAGCCAAAGAAAACACAGGGAGAAAAAAGTTCCTTTTTTTCCCCCTAAACTCTTAAAGAGCTTAATGCACACAAATGAGCAAAATTAGCTAAACGTCCTTTTCCATACTCACTAATATTTATGTAGTTTTTGTTTGACTGTAAAACATAGATGAAACTAACTTTTATGGACATGAAGTGATCACTTTTGCATTATCAGGAGATCTGGTGGCATTAGCACTGAAGTTAAGTGAGGCTCAGCTGGTAAAGAATCCGCCTGCAATGCGGGAGACCTGGGTTTGATCCCTGGGTTTGGAAGATCCCCTGGAGAAGGGAAAGGCTACACACTCCAGTATTCTAGCCTGGAGAATTCCATGGACTGTATAGTCCTTGGGGTTGCAAAGAGTTGGACACAACTGAGCGACTTTCACTTACGTCAAAGTAAAAAGGGCTGGGACAAAAAATGTGTATGCCTGTGTATATAATATACACACATATATGTGTGTATAGAGACCACATATATTTTATATATATCAATTTCAGGTCCTTTTCTGGTTCAGAACTTGTTACTTTTTTCTACGTCTAGTGATTTTTTGTTTGATATCATAGATTATAAATGTTATGCTATTGTTTGCCCTTTGTTGTCTTTCTTCAGAGTTTTAAAGTTTGTTTTGGCACAATATTAATTGTAAGGTTACTTGTGGATTGACCTGATTTTCTTTGTTAGGTAAAAGACGACCAGGTACACCAAAAAAAATCTCTGACAGGCTTTAATGGCAAAGTGCTCCCGGGCGGGGTTCCCGGACCCAAATGGGGCAGGTCGAGGAAATCCGCGCGCCCGGACCGCCTTGGAAGTTTGTTTATATATGCACGTTGCCAGGGATGGCTGGGCTAGCGGATGGGGCTTTGGATAGCTGGCGGAGTGTGCTGTCCTTGGTCCCTGGCGTCTGGGAGGCTCCCTCCGTTAAGGACTTCCCCCGCCGGCGGGGGAGAGGAGGGGGTGGCTCGTCATGGCAACCGGCGAAGTGTGCTGTCATTGGTCCCCGGGATCCGGGAGGATCCTCCGTTACGGACTTTTTCGCCGACAGGAGGGAGAGGAGGGGCGGCCCATCATGGCCCCGGGGGTCCAACCTTACATTCTTGAGGATTATTTTAAGCCTCATTGGAGTGTGCCTAGAATAACCTTTAGTTTAGCTTTAGTAAGAAGCCTTGACCCACCCTGGGGTTTCTGTTGATTGCCCTATTGCTCAGTGAGGTCTCTCTACTCTGGCTGGCTAGAACTTGAACAGCGTCTAACTCCCTGTGTGCTAAGAATTGTTCAGTTTACATATTCTGGTAGTTGTTCTTTGCCCGGCTATGTGGAATTTCACCCTGTGTTTGTGCAGACTGGTGTTCAGCCAAAGATCAAGAAGATCTCTGTGCAGATTTTGAAAGTTCTTTCTCTGTATAGCTCCCTCCTCTCTGGTACTTTGTCCCACAAATTCCAGCTCCCTCCCCTCCTCGAAACCCAGTCTCTGTCTCCTTAATTTCATGAGACCACTGTGCTCTGAGTTTTTCTTGTGAGAATGTTCACCATAGCTGTGCTATAGTCTCACAGTTGCCACCATGTGGGACGCTGGAGCATTTTATTTTCCTTCTCTCAGTTATCTGTCTTTCCCTGTCATTTGCAAACAGTTGTCCCATATCCTTTGCCAGGTTTCTGATTGTTTACTATGGAAGAAAAAGTTCTGTGCTACTGACTTCTTTATGACCAGTAGTGGAGCTCAGCCTCTTTAAGATGCTGAATCCTCCAATCCTGGTGTATTTATTTAGGTCTTCTCTGAGATTTTAGATAAGCTTTTCAAATTTCTCCCTAAATTCTCTCCATAGAATCTAAAATTTAGAGCTTGATTTATTTCCAAGTTTTCATACTTTTCAGTCCAGTTCAGTCGCTCAGTCGTGTCCGACTCTTTGCGATCCCATGAATTGCAGCACGCCAGGCCTCCCTGTCCATCACCAACTCCTGGAGTTCACTCAGACTCACGTCCATCGAGTCCGTGATGCCATCCAGCCAGCTCATTCTGGGTCGTTGCCTTCTCCTCCTGCCCCCAATCCCTCCCAGTATCAGAGTCTTTTCCAATGAGTCAACTCTTTGCATGAGGTGGCCAAAGTACTGGAGTTTAAGCTTCAGCATCATTCCTTCCAGAGAACACCCAGGGTTGATCTCCTTCAGAATGGACTGGTTGGATCTCCTTGCAGTCCAAGGGACTCTCAAGAGTCTTCTCCAACACCACAGTTCAAAAGCATCGATTCTTCGGCGCTCAGCCTTCTTCACAGTCCAACTCTCACATTCATACATGACTACTGGAAAAACCATAGCCTCGACTAGACGAACCTTAGTCGGCAAAGTAATGTCTCTGCTTTTAAATATGCTATCTACGTTGGTCATAACTTTCCTTCCAAGGAGTAAGCGTCTTTTAATTTCATGGCTGCAGTCACCATCTGCAGTGATTTTGGAGCCAAAAAATAAAGTCTGACACTGTTTCCTTATGTCATTGCAAATGGTGTTTTTTAAAGTTATTTTTTACCTACTAATTGCTAGTATAAAGGAAAAAATAAAATTTTCATATTGCTTTTTCTACCCTACAGTAATGTAGTATACTGATTTTCCTATACAACAATTAATTGAAGATTATTTTGAATTACTTAACTGTAATTTTCAAATAATGAATGATAGTTTTCTTTAATTCCAACCTTATATATATATGTATGTGTGTATGTGTGTATATATATATATATTTTTTTTTTTTCCTTGCTGTCCTTCACTGTTTAAGAACTACAGTGTAGGGACTTCCCTGGCCATCCAGTGATTGGGACTTTGTGCTTCCAATACAGTGGATGTGGGTTTGATCTCTGGTTGGGGAACTAAGATCCCACATGCTGTGTGGCATGGCCAAAAAAAATCTACAGTGCAGTGTTGAATAGAAGTTCCTTTCTATTTCTACTTGACTAAGATTTTTAAAAGTCATAACTGTTGAATTTTATTGAAAACTTCCCACGTCTATTGAGATATTTGTATGCTATTTCACTATAATTTCATAAAGTACATTGTTTGGTTTTTATTCCAATGTGAAACCAACTTTTTACATCTGAAATAAAACCAACTTGGTCATGGTACATTTCCCTTTTTATACTGTGCTTGGTTTGCTTTGCTATTATTTTGCTAAAAGATTTCTGCATTTGTATTTGTGAGTGAGATTGTCCTGTACTTGTCCTTTCTCTTTCTGTAGGTTTTCACTTATATGTTACACTAGCCCCGAAACATTTTGGAATTAGTTCTTGAATATTTAATAGAGCTTGTCCAGTAAGCCATCTAGGACTGGAGTTTTCTTTGTAAAAAGTGTGAACCTCTTTATCTCTGGTAGGGCTTTTTGCCTTAAAGTTTTTTTTCCTCTCATATTAATCTGCCATGCTAGCTATCTTTTGGTTATATTTGCAAAATGTATATAGTTTAACATCTTTTTACTTTAAACTTTCCTGTCTTATGTTTTGGGTGTCTTTCTTTTGCAGAGGGCATCATTGTTTTTTAAAATGCGTGTGTTTTTGGCTGTGCTGGGTCTTCATTACTGTGCGCAGGCTTTCTCGCTATGTGGCGAGTGGGGAGTACTCTCTAGTTTTGGTGCGCGGGCTTCTGCTGTTGCGCAGTATGGTCTTATGCTTTAGAAAGTACACTTTCTAAAACGTTTTGAAACACTTTCTAAGTGTTTTAAAGAGCACAGTATTCACTGGGCAAAAATTTACAGATACCTGCATAACTGAAGCCAAATTTATGACAGCAAAAAAAAAAAAAAGCCCTGCAGGAGGCTGCCACCAAAAAACCTTGGCACATTCTGCCTTACCCCAGAAAATGTCTCTTTTGGCTTTCTCAGCCTGTGAAGTGGGATGGTTTAAAAACGAAAGTAAATTTTGCAAGCAGTTTTACTAATACCAGCCTAATGCAAAGTATTCACACAAAGAAGTAACTGAAAAATTGCTTCTTTGGATAGATGTATGCTGGCTCAGGGGAAGGTACTGGTAGGGATTTCTTTGAACAGGTTTAAACTGTTTCCCTTCATAGACAACCAAGAAGGTATCACAGCAAACTGGTAAAATCCAAAAAAGATGAATGGCTCCATTGTTCCACTTTACAAAGTTGGCTTTATTCAGCAGATTCAGCTAGCAACTGGAAGTGGGAATTATACATTTCTGTACAAAATTACTATGGTGAATATTTATCATGAAAACTATGAGTTATTTCAGATTCTTCACTCATACATCAGAGAAATTACAGTATTCATGGTAAAAAATCATCATCTTTCTAAACCAGTTGTTTGATGGATAAGTCTCTTAAGATTCTAAAAGAAGCTGACAAAATATCAGAGAATATTTTAGCCCAATAAATGACATAAATGACTTACCTTCTTACCAGATAATACTTATCAAAATATCACCAAAATTAGGCTGAAATTGTTATAATCACCTCTTTTGCGATGTTCTGTGTATATGTTTTCAGGGATTACCCTGTCATAATTCACAAAGGTTAAAAAATTGTTTGCTATTTGTATCTGTATCGTTAGGTGAATCTGAGTTCTCAAACTCCTATGACTCAAAAAAGAGAAAAGAAAGTGCTTAGATGCTAAACTTACGTTTGCTATTGTCTACCATTTAGTTTGTGCCCAGTATTTGTGTCTGATAAAACAAATGGGAAACTGACAAAACAAATGGGAAACTCTTTCTTCCTTGATGCTAAATTAAAAATAAAGTTTAATATTAAAACAAAAAATGGATCTATTGAATAGAGGCAAAGTTGGCCTAAACTGTCATTGTTATCCTATGACGGGTCACTGGAGGCAGCTGAGGTGGACAGCTCCAGTGTTCCCACCAAAGTGGAAGAGCAGGGGGATGTGGAGAGGGGCTGCCTCTGCCTGGGTGTGTCATCACAACACATTAGGTCCTTTTCCATCGTGTTTTCAATTGTAGTTTTTCCACCGGAATGGACAAGTACACCATGTTCCGTTTATTTCATATTAGGACCTAGTATGTTCCAGGCTCTGTGCTAAATTCTGTGAATAAAATGGTGAATAAGTAAAATATATCGAGTGTTCACAGGTAAAGGTTTTATCACCATTTGACCTAGTAGCAAAAACTACAGCAAAATTTCCTGTGAAAATTAAAATTTCTCGTGAAGCCCTGTGTAACCTAGTAAGCACCCAATAAACGAATGCCACATAAATTGTATGCAACCTATAATCCTTGACTAGATCTTGTTTGTTTGGTTTTTTAACAGCTGTAAAGGATGTCCTTGGAACAATTATGGACATTTGGATTTCAAGTAGACATTAGAGCACTCTTGTTCATTTTCTTGAGTGTGACAGTGATGCTGGGTTATGGAGACTATCATTGTTCTTAAATTTTGCTTGAAGTATTTAGGGGTAAAGTGTTATGATATCTGTAACTCAGCTTCAGTGTTTCAGAAATAAGTGTAGTTACATAAAGAATGTTAATAATGGTTAAAGGTAGGTGATAGGTGTATGGCTGCTTATCATACTATTCTTGTATCTTTTCTGGATGTTTCAGCTCAGTTCAGTCCCTCAGTCATGTAACTTTCAAAATAAAAAGTTGGGAAAATTTTTTAGTCCATTTTGTCTTCCCTGTTAAAAACAATGTACGATTGTGCAATTTCCCAAAGGGAATCTATTCCCAAAAATATGAATTAGAAATTGGAGACCGTACAGATTTAAGGCAGTTTCAGAAAGGATTTTTGTTGCTTTTCTTTTAAATCTAAGTTACGTTCAGTCAAGGGTAAACTCAGATCTTAGGCAACACTCTTTCTGAACTTTGTCACAATAGTTACTTAACTTTTATTTGACCGAGCTTCATTTTACCTAGTACGTTCACATTTGCCAGAGAAATTGTGTCTTCATACCCACCAGCAAGGTACTTGTCACTTAGTCCATACAAATGTTCCCAGTATGGGAGGCCTAGAAGGTGGGAGGCTGGACCCAAGGCCTTCAGGAGATACAATTTCACTTGGCGAGCTTACAGCTTAATTGGAAGGTTAAGCCTGATTAAGCTGAAGAACACACTCAGAACAATCTAGAAGGCACAGATGAAACCCGTGCCGTTCCAGAGGGGGCTACAAAGAGGAAGCTGTCCTTAACAGCAACGTGGAAACAGAGTGCTGTAATATTCTAGATGTAAACAGTGATTGGACATCCATAGACTTCATACCTTTCCATAAACCAAAATTTTCTTCAACTTCAAGTAGATTCAGTGTGCCATCACTGGAAATCTTTGATGCTGCCTGCATTTTCAACCCAGGCATTATTTTCTCTGAGTTGAAGCTGACACTATATTTTAATCATGGAGAAATTGTTTTCTGACCATGGTTTTCATCAAGTCCACAATGCCCTAAATGGTAAAGAATACCTCCAGTATACCAAATATCTACTGTACACTATGATACATCATATTACCTAGTAATCATGACATCTGTGGGCCTTAGAGTAAGACTTAAGATAGTGTCATGGTTTCTTTCAAGCATTGCCAATTTTCTCAAGGTTTATCCCATAAAAAAGTGACAGTAGGAAAAAAATGAGTTAAATTTGCAGAGGAGCTAAGAAGTCTTGCAGATGCTGTGACAGATTCATTTTAAGAATTTGGTCCTCTATTGTAGAGACTATGAAAATTTCGATACATTTATTCAGGCAACTTCTGCTAACGTAAAATTTATTGACTTGATATTTTGCTGAAGACTCAAGATTTTTTAATTTAGGGAAAACGTGTAAAAGTATTTCTTTTTACCTCTAGGTGGTGCCGTGTATTGTTCTATGTTAGGCACAAGACTGCCTAGTTTTGAAGTGCTGTGTTTTATTTTATAGGTGAACACACTGAGACTCATTGAAATTTTGTCTTAAGATAAAGAAAACTTGATTTGAGGCAGATCTTGGACTTTTTCTTTTTTTCAAAATGTTTAATGTGTGGTTTATTTGAGGAAAAATTAGTCATCCCATCATTATTTCATACAGTTCTACATATACTGTTTGTGTCAGGTTTAAGAATTTATTTCACTTTATTGATTGATAAAATTTTCTGTAAGACATTATAAAAGAAAATAATATGCCCAATTTAAGTGACAATAGATTGTTAGGAAAGATAATGAGATATCATATACATAAATATATCTATATGTATATCTAAATATTTTACCAAAGAACTCTCAATGGTTGGAGGATACAAAGAGGAAATATAAATTGCTAGTAATTATGTAAAAATAATTTAAACTCATTAATAATCAAATCAAAACTGAGGAGCAGTATAGTGCCTCTTTTTCCTCCCAGATGAGCAAGAAGTGTGTAATGTTCAACCTCAGAGATATGAAGGCATTGGTAAGACAGGCTCCTTATCTACTGGCAAGTAAGTAAGTAAGTAAGTAAGTAAGTGTTAGTCGCTCAGTTGTGCCTGACTCTTTGCAACCCCATGGACTGCAGCCCACCAGGCTCCTCTGTCCATGAGATTTTCCAGGCAAGGATACTGGAGTGGGTTCCCATTTCCTTCTCCAGGGGATCTTCCTAACCCAGGGATCGAACCCAGGTCTCCTGCACTGCAGATAAATTCTTTACTGACTGAGCTACAAGGGAAGCCCCCTATCCACTGGCAAAGAGAGTGTAAATCAGTGCAACTTTTCTGAAAATTAATTTGGCAGACATCAACAAGAACTTTAAGTTGTTCAAACCGATCTAGTAGTTCAAAGTCTAGGCTCCTCTCTGTAGGAATAATCAGGAATGTGGACAGTGATTTACTTATTTATTTACATTCTTAAAGAATTATTTGTATTGCTAGGACCTAGAAATACAGGTGATTATTTATCTTTGGCCGCTCTGAGTCTCTGTTGCTGGGCACAGCCTTTTTCTGGTTATGGCGAGTGGGGGCCACTCTCTAGTTGTGATGCGTGGGCTCTCCTTGAAGTGGCTTCTCTTGCTGTGGAGCACAGGCTCTAGGGCACCAGGCTTCAGTAGTTTGGCATGTGGGCTCTAGAGCATGGATGGGTTTAGTACTTGTGGCTCACAGGCTTAGTTGCCCCTCCGCATGTGGAATCTTCCCTGACCGGGGATTGAACCTGTGTCCCCAACATTTGCAGGTGGATTCTTAACCACTGAGCCTGCAGAGAAGTCCTATTTATTATTATTACTTTTTGGTTGTGCTGGATCTTCATTGCAGTGCATGGGCTCTTAATTGCAGTGCACAGGCTTCTCCAGTCACAGTGTGCGGGCTTCTCTCTACTTGTGTAGTGGGTTTCGTTGCTTCATGGCCAAAGGGGTCTAAGAGCCCCCACCAGGGATTGAACCCTTGTCCCCTGCATTGGAAGGCAGATTCTTAACCACTGGATCACTGGGGAAGTCCCTGGACAATGATTTATATACAAAGATATTTGTATTTATAAACATTTATAAATAAGAAAATCGTTATATAAAGTGGGCTTCCCTGGGGGCTCAGACAGTAAAGAATATGCTTGCAATGCAAGAGACTGGGGCTCATCCCTGGGCTGGGAAGATCCTCTGGAGGAGGGCATGGTAACCCACTCCAGTATTCTTGCCTGGAGAATTCCATGGACAGAGGACCCTGGCAGACTATAGTCCATGGGGTCACAAAGGGTGGGACACCAATGAGCGACTAACATTCACACTTTTTGATATATAGCAGCCATTTACAAATTACTTGGAAAATAATTTTAAATGACAAAAAGAGATAGTCATAATACTTTACTGAGTTAAAGATGAGGTTAAAAATCTATAAACATGGTATTATCTCATATAAAATATTACTGCATTTGGAGAAAAATAATGAAAAACATAAGCAAGCATTAATAAAGGTCATCTGGATGTGTCCCAAGAAGAATGAGTGCTTTTCTTCTTTTTCTCTCTGTCTTTCAAGTTTTCCACAAAGTTTACTTTCTACAGAAGTACAATAAGTACATTTATAGACAGGAAAAAAATGTTATTTTTAAAAAAGAAACAGGTAGCATTTTAAATGATTTTGAAACCTGTCACTCTGCGGGTCATCTGAGGCCGGCACCTTTTCTGCCTTTCTTGTTTGCTCCCTTGAACTGATGGTCAGAGGGAGGAAACCCTACCACATCACTTCCACGGAATTCCACTACAGAATTATTACATACGTCCCACTCGCTTTCCCTTTTAACTCTCTGATTAAGAGTGAGAACATTTGTAAATTCCAAAGTCTGACATTCATTTCGGACAGTAGTGAATAATCACATGTAAACAAACTTCCCTGAATGTCTGTCGTCCACTTTTCTTCTGCAACATTTTCTTTCTCTTTCTTCATTGTTTTCTGTGGTTTTTATTGACACAGTTTTTGAGATCTAATTTTGTGCCTTATAATGCTTATCAAGTTTTCTAACTAATATAAAGGTCACTTATTCAGATATTTTGCTAGCTGTTCCTTAGTTCATACTTGAACTGGTTGACTGAAAGGTTCTCAGTTTAATTGAAACAGCCTCTTGTTAGTTCCCAATTCACAACTTAAAGCACTTCATTCTTGTCATTGGAGGAAATGTTAGCTCATCTGAACCTTCCTTTCTTAATTCAGATTGTCTTGTAATGATGCAACTCTTAAAAAGCATATTTAGGGTTATATAGTGAGAAGGGACTAGAAGTAAATTGCAGGAGACCTTGACTTTTGTCCTGGGGCTCAGTTAGAAGGACAGTGAGGAATGAACTGGTTGAACATTTCCATCTGGCACTGATTACTTGTGTGATCTTTGGAAAATTATTTATTCTTGATTTCTTTGCCTGTAAAGTTAAGGTGGTGGCCCAGATGACCTACAACTTGATCTGACAGAGGAGCAGCATATTTGAAATTGTGCTTGCAAGGAAAAATCTGGGTCAAAAAGGCTCCCATACATTTAAGGTTCCTTCCGATTCTGAAATGTTTTTCTGGTCACAGTGTTCCTTTGAAACCACACAACTCAGGTTAGGACTTGAATCCACAGTCTTTTAATGGATCACATACCTGGCATCAGGACTTGCTAAAGTTTCAGGTTCTTTATGTCTCAAAGCAGAAGAAATTCAAATATTGTTGGCCTAAAAGGCAAAGTGATAGTTAAGAAGTTGATTTACTGAGATAGAGACATACTCCACAGACAGAATGTGGTCCATCTCAGAAGGCAAGAGGCCCCAAAATACGGGGCAGTTAAGTTTTTTTGACCTACGACTTTCATAAACTAATGAGTAGGATGATTATTCCAACTGTTTTGGAGAGAAAGGGCAGGGATTTTCAGGAATTGGGCTACTTGCCCTCTTTTCTGCCTTTTGTGGTTGGCTTTGGGACTGTCACGGCCCCTGTGGGGGTGTCATTTAGCTGATGTATTACCGTGCGTGTATGATGAGGCTCAAGGTCCACTGGAAGTCAAATCTTCCACTATCTTCCACCTAGTTGGCTCTAACCAGTTTATGTCATATCCTCAAGGGCTATTTCATCTTGTTTTTTAAAAAATGTATGTATTTTTTTGGCTGCATGCACGGCATATAGGATCTTAGCTCCCTGACCAGGGATTGAACTCTTGCCGCCTGCAGTGGTAGCGTGGAGTCTTAACCGCTGGACTGCTGGGGAAGTCCCTACTGCCATTCTTTTAAAGATTGTGTCTTGTCCCCTTGTATCCTGTTTCACCTTTATAATTTCATAATTCAAAACCTTCATAATTTCACCTTTATCTACAGCAGGTGCCTTGTGGGTCCTTGTCTTTCAAGGTTTTTCCCATAGTTTAGAGGACACTGTTTGCTTTTATTTCTTAGTTATTCAGAGAAAGAAGTATTTAAGTGTTGGAGCTGGTGGCATAAAAGCTGCTACTAAAGCCCTGGAATAATGTCTTGTATCAACCACAGCCATGAACACGTCTGGAAGGGTACAGCAGCGTATGCATGAATGTTCCTTTGTTTTACCCAGGGATTTGTTAGCAGAAACTCTTAAGCGTAGCCATTCCCTAATCCTACCCATCCAGGACCAGCCTTAAAGAGGATAGAACACATAGCTGGTATGATTTGACCCCTCAAATACCAGGCAGGATGCTTCATTCAGAAATGCTTATTCCACTGCCTCTTAAGCCAGCGTTATTAAGCTTAACTTTGGCTCTTGAAAGCTACCACAAGTGCTTACAAACACACCTTTCAAAAAATGGAAAGAAATCTAATCTTAGAAGAACAGGAACATTCATAGAGTACAGTGGGTCAAGTTCAAACTAAAACTTTCAGTGAGACATTAAGAAAGATATTTCAGTGTATATTTCCTCTGACAGGAGGCCAAGGTCATCTACTTCTCACCCCGCAAACAGCACATTAACATCTTCACATTTCTCCCTACTCGTTCCTGGGTTATCAAGTGTACCATTCTTTAACGCTCAGTCACAAAGTTTACTCTGAGTAAGCTGAGAGTTCTCAGTTTACCTGTGTGTGTGAGTTGCTGTTGAAAAAGATTTCAGATTAAGATTTCCTTTGTGCCTGTTTTTAGAAGTATTTATTTGGTCTGAGTCATATTCCATTATTGGTGTGTTTATAGGCAAACTTCTTACACTTGTCTCTGGGTGTTTTGTTTAACTACATTTAAAGGCATTAATAATGAAGTAATGTTTAAACAAGAGGTTATGAAAATGTATTAGATACAGGGGAAATTTTTATACCTTTTTATTGTAAATTGTAAGCAATGAACAGCTTTATTTTCTGTCAAAGTTTTAGCATTATAATCTATAAACATAGTGTTATATAAGCTTATAACATAAATTTATACTTTTAAACTGTTTATATTAATTGGTGAGGAAGACAAAAGTAGATTCTGAGAAAACAGAACTGTGAGCATCCCAGATGAATAGTGTGACCTTGTTTGGCCAGAGCTTACCTAGTGAGGTTTATGATGTGCTTGACCCATTTTGTTGATTTTTCTGTGATTCTTCTGCCTCCTGCTCATTAAGAATATTCTCTGAAGTTTTAGACACTTAGCCATTTGTTCAACAAATTCTGTCTTATTCACCCACTGTGTTCTGGACACTGCTTGTACCTGCAGCTATGAAGATAAGGAGTCCCTTCAGTGTGAGACAAAGACAGTGATGACGTGGTGACACACAAAATATGCTTGAGATGCCAAGAGGTTTCTGGGAAGGCGCTCCCGGTTCTGCTGGGAGAGTCAGGGAAGGCCTTTCCGAGGAGGGAGCACACCCTCCCTCAGGAGTACACGCCTGCCGTCAGGAGCTGGAGCAGGAGGAAGCAGGTGTGTGATGCTGGCCCCAGGGCACCTCGGCCTGCCTGAAAGGTTCTGGGAAGGTGCTTGGAGAAGGACCACTAAGGGTTGGAGGAAAAACATGGAACAGGGGACTCTTCCAGGAGGGCCAGGGCACAGGGGTGTTTGCATACTTTATTTAAGGAATGACAGCTCAGAAAGGCCAGGTGACAGGGTTTGTGAGGGGAGTTGATTAGGGAGGGTGTGGAATTTTAACCGTAGCTAGTACTTAGTTCTTACCACGTGCAGGGCACTATTCTAAACCCTGAGCGTCCATTAGATCCTTTACTCCTCGTATAACACTATGAAGTTACTATTAGTATCTCCATTTTTCAGACGAGGACATTGTGGTGGCATTAAAATATGTCCGCAAACTTTTTAATCTGCTTCCCTATAAGTAGACCCTAACTCCTCTCCCCTTGAGTCTGGGCTGGCTAATGACTTGCTTCCAACTAATAAAATATAACAGAAGTGACGGTTTGTGACTTCTGAGACTAGGTCATAAAAGGCATTAGAGTCTCCTTCTCCTTTTTGCTGTCTCATTCATTCTGGAGGAAGCCAGCAGCCATCTAATGAGGACACCTAAGCAGCCTTATACAGAGGCCCACATGGCAAGAGATAGATCCCTCCTGCCAGGAGCCTCCTGCCATCTGCCCTGTGAGGGAATGATTTTGCAAAGAAAATTTAGCCTCCGTCTGGTCTTCAGAAGACTGCAGCCCCAGCCTCGACCGCAACCTATGTAGTGTGGCTGCTTCCAAATTCCTTATCTCCCAACGTCTCTGGGATAGTAAGTATTTGTCCTTTCAAGCTACTAAGTTTTTTCCCCCCTATGGCTGTGCTGGGTCTTCCTCGCTGTGCGGGCTTTTCTCTGGATGTGGAGAGCAGAGGCTCCTCTTGAGCTGTGTGATAATGCCTTATTGTGGTGGCTTCCTTTGTTGTGGAGCACAGCCTCTAGGGTGCTTCAGCTTCAGTAGTTGCTGCACCCGGTAAGCTACTAAGTCTCGAGGTAATTTGTTACACGGCACTAGGTAACTAATACATACACCGAAGCATCACACATTAGTAACATTTCCGGGGTCACACACGTTGTAAGTTATGAATTTGAAATTTGAACTCAGGCATTCAAACTTCAGACTCTATTCACTTCTACAATACTATTCTGCCTTGAAAAGTAGGTGGGCCTCTTTCTCTGGTGATCTAGTACTTATATTAATAATACACTTACACACACACACACACACACACACTATTTCCTTTCTTTCTGTTTCTTTGTGTGTTTTTTAGGACTTGATCTTGATAGTGATAGGAAACCACTGACAGCAGTTGTGCATTGGAAAGATCCTTTGGTGTGGAGGCCTGACTGTAAGGAGTTCTAACTGGAATTAGGAAGAATACTGTCAGGTGATGGGATAATCCAGATGGGAAATGTGAGGTCCTGAGCTAAGGCTTGGGATGGAAAGGATTAGGCAGGTTCAAGAACTATTTCGTGGGTAGACCTGAAGGACCCTAATGTGCTGACTAGGTATTTGTGATGCTCGGCTGTGAGAGGGCGGGAAGTCACTGGATAGATCTGGTGCCGTGGTGGGTGGGTGGAGAGGGGAGTGCTGAGCTGGTGGAAGAGTAGGGGAGGGTTGTGAGGCGCTCTGCCTTGGCCTTGGTGCATTTGAGACATTTAAGAGATACCTGAGAGGTGGGGTCCAAGTGCCACTAGAGAGGTCTGAGCTGAGAGGGGGACCCGGGAGTCCTCAGCCCTTCTCTCAAGGATGCTGACGTGATGGCATGGACCGCTGCACCCTGGGAGAATGTGTGGAATGAGAGGACGAGCGTCTATCCAAGGAGGCCTGGCCTAACCTTGACGAGGGTTGGGCAGAGAGAGGAGCCAGAGAAAGGAAAACCAGGGAAAATGGCATGCGAAAACATAGGGAGAGAGAGGTTTGAGCAAGAGAGTATCATTCCAGTGTCAGATGCTGCATCTGTATCTGACAGCTGCCACTTTCCAGTCCGTGAAACCTGACCATTGTGACTTCTAGGCCTGCCCCTAGAAAGAGCACCACCCCCTCCCCCATGGGCATCTTTCCCCGATGCTGCAGGCTGAAGCACCCCCGAAGGCTCCCTGGGGAGCTTCATGTGGTGGCCTGGCCTTGGCACATCAACTTACTTAACTCATTTCAGTTCAACCAACATTTATGCAAAGTTGAGCACATAGCAAATGATTTGCTGGATGACTAAATACTTACTAATAATACATGCAGGACACTGGTAGGGCAAGGCGTTACTCTCTTCACACGTGCAAAAGTAATATAAGAAGATTGCTCCGCAAGTCCATTGACTTACTAAGTAGCTGCAGATTTTAATGAGGGCTTGATATCTCCTATAGAGACATGGAATTTTGTTTCTGTTGGGGAAGAACTATTCATGTTAATAACAACAGGAAAAGGAATTTTTCCTAATATTTTACTGTGTCTACAAAGGTAATCTCAAAAGTTAACATGGATTATTAAGCTGAAATTTTTAAAAGGGCGTCTTTAATGAAATAAGCTTCTTTCAACTCCAGCTATTCTAATGGCAGCTTCTTGGTTTAGCTGACAGTCATTATTTTTATAAGTTGTATTTAAGTTAACTGAAATGTCACTACTTAAGCTCTCTTCGTGATTAGATATGGTGATTAGAGTCTCTTTTAAAATTATGCTCAGATTTTTTTTATTAGGAAAACCACAGCGGAGCCATGACACAATAGGTCCGTAATAAAGTTTCAAAGGTCTGATAACTTTTATGTACTAAATACTGAATTTTAAGAAATTGAATTCTGTGGCTTTCCTATTAAAGGCAAGCAGAAGTTTCCCACATCTTTAAATAATTAAGAGAAACCTTTACTGAGTCCAAGCTCGCTCTTATCACTGCATGTCAGGTCAGTGAATTCATTAAGAGATGAGGTGTTGAGGCAAGGAAGAGATTTTAATCAGGGAGCCAGCTGACTGAGAAGGCAGGCCGCTAAGTCACTTCAGTCGTGTCTGACTCTTCGCGACCCCATGGACTGCAGCCCACCAGGCTCCTCCATCCATGGGATTTTCCAGGCAAGAGTACTGGAGTGGGGTGCCACTGCCTTCTCCGGAGAAGGCAGGCTAGCACCCCAAAATAAACATCTTGTCAGGGCCTGGTTGCCAGGTCCTTTTATGGATCAGAGGTGGTGGGGAGGTGAGGCAATAAAGAAAAAGACTATTCAGTCCTTGCAAATGTCCCCTAGAATGGCAAGCCTCAGGCCTGGGAATGTGTTAGTTTCACTTCTTACAGTCCTTCACAGGTGGGCCGCTCAGGTCGCAGGCCGTTATGTATGCTTACAGAAACAAATAGGGTTAAAGTCGCAGAAGCAAATCCGGTGTAAATTTAACTCTTCCAGGTTACACTTCCAATAGGAAAGACACACAACCAGAAAAATTCCCAACAAGAGGTTAAAGCTGGAACAAGATGTGGTACATATATACAGTAGACTATTTCTCACTCTTTAAAAAGAGCTACTGAAATTAGGGAGTTAAGACACTGTTAGCCACAGGGATGGACCTTGAAGGATCTAGGCAAAGGGAAGCCAGGCAGGCAGAGGAAGACTATGGTATAGGATTTACCTTCCCAGAAGAATAAAAATAGGCATACAAGGCAAAAAATTTACAATCCGAAAAGAGACTCAGAGAATTCAAAGACAAACAAAGGGTTCCAGGAAAAAAAAAAGTGAATGGCCTTGAATGAATTAGGAAGTCCTTACCCTCATAGACAAGAAATGTGAATCTGTAATAGATAATCCACAAGGAATATTCTTTTCTCTCCTTCCATCCTCTTCCTTGCACAGATCCACAGAAATCTGATTATCTCTAAGAGATAATCCACAATAATTGTTTTTTCTATGTATACACAGAAAAGTATAATGAGATATATAATTCAGAAGGACCTGATGTTCAGCACTCTTCTCATCCTTCTATGGCAAAAAAAAAAAAAAAATAGAGATGTCACGCAAGTATATGTGCCTCGGTTCTTTGTCTCATCACAACAAAGATTTGGAGTGACAGACGTTAAAGCCCCCTTGGCGTGTCACAGCTCTCAGGTCTTAGATAGACCGTGTTATAGCTCTCAGGTCTTGAAAGGACCGTGTTATAGCTCTTAGACAAATCAGTGTTACAGCTCTATTTTATTTAGAAGATAACAGGAAAATCCATCTTCGAGGCATGAGGGCACATCGACCCGAAGACACGAGGAGAAGAGCACCCCAGCGTGGGAGAGAGAGAGCCAGCTTTGGCTCCTCTTTTTATATGTTTATCTCTCCCTGGGCCTGTCCTGTGTAAATTGGGCCAGCCAGGAGTGTTGTTTGTTTTACCTGAGGTCCTCACTCTGTTCCTCGGGCCTTCTTTTGTTCTATTTTTGCGGGCTTCCCCCTTCTTTGTCTTTTAGCCACCGCCATTTTGGACTCCTTTTCCCTACTGTACCTACCTAACAGAGATACCCCGCCCCATAAATACACATGCCTGAATCAGGAGGCTGTATGCTGCCAACAATCACAAGGCTGAAGATCGAGTCTACTGCACTGCAGCATTGACAAGATGGCAAGAGAAGGAGAGAAAAGCAGTGCCTACTCTCTTATCTCTGCCCGCCCTGACTTGGGATGCACGTCCCTGGAGCCTGGACAGGCTTGAGTCTCACTGCTGAACTGGGATGGTTGACACAATCCGGCAGGGTGCCCTTGGTTGACCCTTTTAAAGGGCTACTGTCTCCTACATTCTGGCTGGGACCAGAGTCCTGCGTGGCATCAAGGCCTCAAGGGATTTGAAGGCAAGGTTCAGCTAGCCTTGAACTCTCCTGGGGCTGGGGATCCCAGCTCAAGCCTTGTTCCTGAGGGTGTAGCCTCCTAGCACTAGCTCCTAAGCACACTCAGCAGAGTCCTGTGATCCTGGAAAGATTCACCAGGGCGGGCTGTTTGTGTGATGCTTTAGGGGGAAAGATTACTGAGACTCAAAGCCCTTTTGGGTTAGCCCAGGCACATTACTCCCAATTTCACTGCCCAAGAAGCAAACTTCCCCTAAGGTTTTTGTTACCCCAGAAACCAATGGTAGGCCTGAATAATGCTGCCACCCTGTGGACATTTTCTGTAACTACAACATTTTCTCCCGTGTTCACTGGCAACTCAAATCACAGGGCTCAGTTCAGTTCAGTTCAGTTCAGTCGCTCAGTTGTGTTCGACTCTTTGCGACCCCATGAATTGCAGCACGCCAGGCCTCCCTGTCCATCACCAACTCCCGGAGTTCACTCAGACTCACGTCCATCGAGTCCGTGATGCCATCCAGCCATCTCATTCTAGGTCGTCGCCTTCTCCTCCTGCCCCCAATCCGTCCCAGCATCAGAGTCTTTTCCAATGTGTCAACCCTTCGCATGAGGTGGGCAAAGTACTGGAGCTTCAGCTTTAGCATCATGCCTTCCAAACAAATCCCAGGGCTGATCTCCTTCAGAATGGACTGGTTGGATCTCCTTGCAGTCCAAGGGACTCTCAAGAGTCTTCTCCAACACCACAGTTCAAAACATCAATTCTTCGGCGCTCAGCTTTCTCCACAGTCCAACTCTCACATCCATACATGACCACTGGAAAAACCATAGCCTTGACTAGATGGACCTTAGTCGGCAAAGTAATGTCTCTGCTTTTGAATATGCTATCTAGGTTGGTCATAACTTTCCTTCCAAGGAGTAAGCGTCTTTTAATTTCATGGCTGCAATCACCATCTACAGTGATTTTGGAGCCCCAAAAATAAAGTCTGACACTGTTTCCACTGTTTCCCCATCTATTTCCCATGAAGTGATGGGACCAGATGCCATGATCTTCGTTTTCTGAATGTTGAGCTTTAAGCCAACTTTTTCGCTTTCCTCTTTCACTTTCATTAAGAGGCTTTTTAGTTCCTCTTCACTTTCTGCCATAAGGGTGGTGTCATCTGCATATCTGAGGTTATTGATATTTCTCCTGGCAATCTTGATTCCAGCTTGTGCTTTTTCCAGCCCAGCGTTTCTCATGATGTACTCTAGATATAAGTTAAATAAATAGGGTGACAATATACAGCCTTGACGTACTCCTTTTCCTATTTGGAACCACTCTGTTGTTCTATGTCCAGTTCTAACTGTTGCTTCCTGACCTGCATACAGATTTCTCAAGAGGCAGGTCAGGTGGTCTGGTATTCCCACCTCTTTCAGAATTTTCCACAGTTTATTGTGATCCACACAGTCAAAGGCTTTGTCATAGTCAATAAAGCAGAAATAGATGTTTTTCTGGAACTCTCTTGCTTTTTCCATGATCCAGCGGATGTTGGCAATTTGATCTCTGGTTCCTCTGCCTTTTCTAAAACCAGCTTGAACATCAGGAAGTTCACAGTTCACGTATTGCTGAAGCCTGGCTTGGAGAATTTTGAGCATTCCTTTACTAGCATGTGAGATGAGTGCAACTGTGCGGTAGTTTGAGCATTCTTTGCCATTGCCTTTCTTTGGAATTGGAATGAAAACTGACATTTTCCAGTCCTGTGGCCACTGCTGAGTCTTCCAAACTTACTGGCATATTGAGTGCAGCACTTTCACAGCATCATCTTTCAGGATTTGAAACAGCTCCACTGGAATTCCATCACCTCTACTAGCTTTGTTTGTAGTTATGCTTTCTAAGGCCCACTTGACTTTACATTCCAAGATGTCTGGCTCTAGATTAGTGATCACATCATCATGATTATCTGGGTCGTGAAGATGTTTTTTTGTACCGTTCTTCCGTGTATTCTTGCCACCTCTTCTTAATATCTTCTGCTTCTGTTAGGTCCAGACCATTTCTGTCCTTTATTGAGCCCATCCTTGCATGAAATGTTCCCTTGGTATCTCTAATTTTCTTGAAGAGATCTCTAGTCTTTCCCATTCTGTTGTTTTCCTCTTTTTCTTTGCATTGATCACTGAATAAGGCTTTCTTATCTCTTCTTGCTATTCTTTGGAACTCTGCATTCAGATGCTTATATCTTTCCTTTTCTCTTTTGCTTTTCACCTCTCTTCTTTTCACAGCTATTTGTAAGGCCTCCCCAGACAGCCATTTTGCTTTTTTGCATTTCTTTTCCATGGGGATGGTCTTGATCCCTGTCTCCTGTACAATGTCACAAACCTCATTCCATAGTTCATCAGGCACTCTATCTATCAGATCTAGACCCTTAAATCTATTACTCACTTCCACTGTATAATCATAAGGGATTTGATTGAGGTCATACCTGAATGGTCTAGTGGTTTTCCCTACTTTCTTCAATTTAAGTCTGAATTTGGCAATAAGGAGTTCATGATCTGAGCCACAGTCAGCTCCCGGTCTTGTTTTTGTTGACTGTATAGAACTTCTCTATCTTTGGCTGCAAAGAATATAATCAATCTGATTTTGGTGTTGACCATCTGGTGATGTCCATGTGTAGAGTCTTCTCTTGTGTTGTTGGAAGAGGGTGTTTGCTATGACCAGTGCATTTTCTTGGCAAAACTCTATTAGTCTTTGCCCTGCTTCATTCTGCATTCCAAGGCCAAATTTGCCTGTTACTCCAGGTGTTTCTTGACTTCCTACTTTTGCATTCCAGTCCCCTATAATGAAAAGGACATCTTTTTGGGGTGTTAGTTCTAAAAGATCTTGTAGGTCTTCATAAAACCGTTCAACTTCAGTTTCTTCAGCATTACTGGTTGGGGCATAGACTTGGATAATTGTGATATTGAATGGTTTGCCTTGGAGACAAACAGAGATCATTCTGTCGTTTTTGAGATTGCATCCAAGTACTGCATTTCGGACTCTTTTGTTGACCATGATGGCTACTCCATTTCTTCTGAGGGATTCCTGCCCGCAGTAGTAGATGTAATGGTCATCTGAGTTAAATTCACTCATTCCAGTCCATTTTAGTTCGCTGATTCCTAGAATGTCGACGTTCACCCTTGCCATCTCTTGTTTGACCACTTCCAATTTGCCTTGATTCATGGACCAGACATTCCAGGTTCCTATGCAATATTGCTCTTTATAGCATTGGATCTTGCTCCTATCACCAGTCACATCCACAACTGGGTATTGTTTTTCCTTTGGCTGGGCTGGATTTCTGTTAATGACAGAAATTAACATTACCCACCTCAGGAAATGTCCTGGGGTGGGTAATGGAGAAATAAATTCCAAACACAGATGAGTTTCGGTAGACCAGTTGTCAAAGGCAAATGCTCCTGACAACCTTTTAGGAAAAATAAAGCCAAAACAAAGTCAAACCTTCACAACAAGACAACATGCTGCTGCTGCTGCTGCTAAGTCGCTTCAGTCGTGTCCAACTCTGTGCGACCCCAGAGATGGCCTCCTACTAGGCTCCTCTGTCCCTGGGATTCTCCAGGCAAGAACACTAAGGATCCCTAATTGCTGGAGGAGTGCCATTCAAAATGACAATGGGAAATAAATTCCCTCCAGGCACAGTGGTCATATCTACAACTGATAAATGTGGGAGAGAGCCTGGAGGAAAAAGAATCCTCCTAAGCTATCTCTGGGAATATACATTGGCAACAGTCAGTAGAATGGACAGTTTCTGAATGCCTGAAAAAAACCACTCAGAGAGATTAAAACTAGGATCTGACATTCCCACACCTTGGCCTATATCCTGAGAAAACCACTGATCAAAAGGCACAGACACCCCAACAAAGCTTCAGCCCTGCTTCCGATAGCCAAGACACACTACCGGCAAAATCGGCAATGAGGGACTAAAGCTGAAAAAAGGAGTGGTACGTATATACAGAAGATTCATAAAAAGCCATCACTGAAATTAGGTAATTATGACAGTGCTAGCCACAAGGATGGTCTTCGAAGGATCATACACCAAGGGAAGTCTCTCAGGCAGAGGAAGACCATGGTGTATGAGGTACCTTCCAGGCAAAATAAAAGTAGACATACAAAGCAACAAACTTACAACCCCAAAAGAGACTGAGAATTCAAAATCAAACGAATGGTTCCAGAGAAACATAAGTGACAGCCCGGGGATGCATTAGGGTGTCCGTGCCTACATACATGAGAAATCTGTATTTAATAGATAGTCCACAGGGATTATCCCCTTCCTTCTGTTGCACAAACCAGTAATCAAGAAACCAAGCACTAGACTTGGAGAGTTGGAGAACTCAGGTTTATTACACCAGCGGGCCCAGAGGAGTTAACACTAAGCTCTGAGCCCTGAACAAAGGGGTTGCAGAGTTTTTATAGACAGACTATAGTGAGCAACACTACCTGCTAGTAAGCTGGTTTAAACTAAGGGGTTTCATGTGTGTGGGAACAGCAGTCAAGATGGGGAGGGAGACGCCTGACCTTTACACAGACAGGCATGGTTAAGCCTGCAGGGACTGGACAATTGCAAAGAGCAGGACAAGGGTGAGTGAGATAAACTCCAGTTCCTAGTACTGTAAGTCCTGACTTTCTGAGACTATGTGACCTACGTGATCCAGACTTTGCATGGAGAAAGCTGAGTTACAGAGTCAGAAGGAGCAGGGGGTTATGTAAAATTTTAACTTTTCCTCTTCATTCCCCCCTCTTAATGCTTCTATCACTTGTTGTAGAAAGCATCATCTCATGTTTTGGTAGGACATTCAGAGCTCCCCATCGTTTAGGGGGCTATATTGAGCTATTACCATTTGTAACTTTATGGATTTAATCCGAGAACTGGGTTGTGAACTGGGTGATTGCATTGAGAATACAAGGGCCAAACAAGAGTGCCGCAAAGAGCGTGAGAGAGAGGACCTGTTAAAGGGAGAAGCCACGATGCCAGCTCCAGATATTGTTCCAATTACCCCAGAAATTGCCTAGTTTCTCTCTCCTTTTTATGATTTGTTCCCTTATCTTTTGGGCCATGTCCCTGACTATTTCTGATTGGCTTACATAAAAGCAGCATTCTTCATTCAAGAAGAGGCAGAGTCCTCTCTTTTCAGCTGTCAGTAGGTGCTGCTGCTAATTCGCTCAGTTGTGTCCGATTCTTGGCGGCCCCATGGACTGCAGCCCACCAGGCTCCTCCGTCCATGGGATTTTCCAGGCAAGAGGACTGGAGTGGGGTGCCATTGCCTTCTCCAGTCAGTAGGTCTAGCCCTCTCCTATTCTGTAAAACCAGAGTCTTACAGTTCTGTAAAGCCAGGGAGTCTAGTTGGTTCTGTAACAAAGAGCACAGCAATAATACTGATTAGGGATTGAGGCCAGGGTTGACAATGAAAATCCATCGATATCTTGATCCTCAAGCTGCCTCCATGTGTTGACCAGCCAGCTGCCAGAGTGTGACTGGAACAAGGCTGAAGAGTCTTCAAGCTTCTGCCATGCATTGACTAATCAGCTTCTGGAGTGACTAAAGCAGGGCTCAGCATCCTTTATGGGTGAGGGCTGTTGTCTTTGGAACCGGACCTTGGGGAGTTTTTTGGGGTCCTGAACTTCTTTCCAGGTGTCCTCATCACAGGAAGTAGCTGCCTTCTGGACTCTGGTGTGGTGGATGCAAGGGATGACACCTGTAACTTTATCAGCAGTAGGGGTTGCCAGGATGACTGTGTGAGGGCCTGTCCAAACTGGCTCAAGTGGTTCCTTCTTCCAATCTTTAACCCATACCTCATCTCCTGGCTGATAGGAATGAACCCAATTGCCCAAGTAAACGGATGTCCTTTCTAAGGTTTCTCAGGCTATATGGCAGAAAACTTTTCCAGGGCCTGGAGGTTTCAGGACATCTCCAGGTCAGCTAGTTATTGGTGGTCTCCCTTGAGCTTTTCTATCACTGAGGGTGTTCTCCCATATAAGATCTCAAAGGGAGACTAGCCTGAGGACCTCAGGGTACATTTCCACAGAGGGAGATGAGAGTCCACAGAAGGATAAGGCAGCTTGTTCTAGCATTGTCTGGGTGTTGGCCGGGGGATATTCTTGTCGTATTACTACTTAGAGAAACAAATTTAACGAGAAAGTTAAAGATATATGGCCCAAAGATTAATAGACATAGGAAAGATGCTGAGGGGCTAGCCAGGAGAACCAGGTCCAGACATTGATTCGTGACATTAGTGTTTCTCTAGGTATGAGAAGATGCAAGAATTTAGACTCATAAAAATCTTTACCTGAAAACATCTGACTATCTGAAGGCCTGTTTTTTTTTTTTTTTCCTTCTTCTTCTTTTTTTCCCAGAGCACAGAGTGCCTTATTTTTTGTCTCTATCCTGAACTCCTTTCAAAGGGGTGTTGAAGGTCAGCATCTTGTAGTGGTCATGATTTAATCTTTGTAGAGGCAGCCGGCAACGGCCAACTTTCAGTCAGCTGGGCCCCTTCATAGCCACATATTTGACCATGTTTGGGGGCATTTCATGGTCATTGTGACCCGCAGTGCTGGGAAGGCTCATTCCCGGGTCTAGCAAAAATTCCATTGACAGGTCACTCAGAGTGTTGTCACTAGACCAGGCCTTGTAAGTAACAAAATTCTCTGCACCATACCTGTCTTGCTAGCCTCGTGGTCCAGGAAAATATTTCCTCTTGCTGATGCTTCCCATATCTAGGACTATATTATTACCATTATTGATCTCATATGGAACTGCATGTCAGCATTTTATCACAGGCTCAGTCACACATTTGGGAATGTAAGAAATAATCTTCTGAAACAAGCTGCATAGAAAATAATATAGCTAGCTGTTATTAGTAAGGTCACAAACAAGAATTTAAGTCAAGAACTTTCACTGGGTATAGCCTGGTATACCCCAGGTCATCTGACTCAGTTAAATGATAATACTCAAGTGTTAATCTCCTGGTGTACATCATGGAGCATCTGACCTTTATCCAAAGACTGGTTACTGAGACAAGCTTTAGAAACAATCTTAGAGTGTCCTTTTTAATAACTTAATTAAATCTTTTAGCAATATAACATAACAAGGAACTATTTCAGAAGTGTTAGTAAGCACAGACCTTAATTAACAAAACTAGAAGTTAACATTCAGTGAAACATAATTTTTTCTTTCTTTCTTTTTTTTTTTTTTGAGAACTCATTGTGAGGACATTAACACTGTAGCCAGGGAAGTCTTTAATGCATCAAATAAAAAGGAGGTCTGTCAGGGAGCTGGGAAAAGCCAAGCGGCCATCTTGGATTTCCTATAGCCCTGGCTCTTTGATTTTCAGCTGTTGTTTATCCATTTTTACTTTCCTGACTTAGGAGCAGACTGTTGCCATGTTTTAAGGACATCTGGATAGCAAAAGTCTAACCATGAGGAGTTATTTTTGTAGAAGCAGAATGAGCTTTGTCTACATGTCCCACAATCTTAAATAATGTTTATTTACCTTACCAAAGTAAAAAAAAAAGATTTTAAATACAAATATAAATCACTTAAAGACAAAGAAATTCATAATCTGGTTCCAAATAGGAAAAGGAGTACATCAAGGCTGTATATTGTCACCCTGCTTATTTAGCTTATATGCAGAGTACATCATGAGAAAAGCTGGGCTGGAAGAAGAACAAGCTGGAATCAAGATTGCCAGGAGAAATATCAATAACCTCAGATATGCAGATGACATCACCCTTATGGCAGAAAGTGAAGAGGAACTAAAAAACCCCTTGATGAAAGTAAAAGAGGAGAGTGAAAAGGTTGGCTTAAAGCTCAACATTCAGAAAACGAAGATCATGGCATCTGGTCCCATCACTTCATGGGAAATAGATGGGGAAACAGTGGAAACAGTGTCAGACTTTATTTTTTGGGCTCCCAAATCACTGCAGATGGTGACTGCAGCCATGAAATTAAAAGACGCTTACTCCTTGGAAGGAAAGTTATGACCAACCTAGATAGTATATTCAAAAGCAGAGACATTACTTTGCCAACAAAGATCCATCTAGTCAAGGCTATGGTTTTTCCAGTAGTCATGTATGAATGTGAGAATTGGACTGTGAAGAAGGCTGAGCGCCGAAGAATCGATGCTTTTGAATTGTGGTGTTGGAGAAGACTCTTGAGAGTCCCTTGGACTGCAAGGAGATCCAACCAGTCCATTCTAAAGGAGATCAGCCCTGGTTGTTCTTTGGAAGGAATGATGCTAAAGCTGAAGCTCCAGTACTTTGGCCACCTTATGCGAAGAGTTGACTCATTGGAAAAGACTCTGATGCTGGGAGGGATTGGGGGCAGGAGGTAAAGGGGACGACAGAGGATGAGATGGCTGGATGGCATCACTGACTCGATGGACGTGAGTCTGAGTGAACTGCGGGAGTTGGTGATGGACAGGGAGGCCTGGCGTGCTGCGATTCATGGTGTCGCAAAGAGTCGGACACGACTGAGCAACTGAAGTGAACTGAAGAAAACTTTGTTCTCTAACAGAGAGAAGACCAAATTCCAGTCTGGTACCAGCTTACTGTTAATAACAAAATTTGTTTATCTGCTTAATCTTAGAAAGTCTTTTCCAAAAATCTTGAAGAACTAGCAGTATTCTTCTAAAGGCATGAGAGTAAAACCATAGAAGGCATGTTTAAAATCTGATTCTATTGCAATTGACAAAGAAACCTGGTCCTAACACTTTAATATGATAACTAGAAATATAATTGACCATATTTTATAAGAGCATATCAGATCTATATGAGTTTCACATAATTCTAGGATATCTATATTAGTAACATCAACCATATATAACCTGAAAAGATTTATCACCCCTTCAGCAGTACTTCTTATGTAATTTAACATGTGCGATGAACCCAGGTAGCTTAATAGCTCTTTGGGATGTCTCAGGGGCCCTCTGAAGCATCCCAAAGTTAGCTAGAAGTCAAGTTACTTAGGAAGTTTTATCAATAAATGTTGAAAGGGTTTATAACACTCAGTCAGGCAGGATCATATAAATTACTGTGAAATAATAGTTATTTACTTAGCCAAAGTTAGCAAAAGATTTCAAAGGCAAATATAGAACAGATCAATTAAGAGGTAAAGAAACTTAAATCTATTATTAAAAGCAGTTCAGCATCTGAAGAAAGTACGTCCTCCTAACAGAGAGAAAGGCCAAACTCAAATTTTTGCACCAGCTTACTTTAAACTCATTTATGTAAACTTAATTAAATTTATTTTAAACTTAGTCAGTCCTAACCATGCCCAAAACTTTTTTTCAGGGTCCACTTTCCCCCAACCTTTTAATCACTTTCTGTAACAGCCACCTATAAGTCAGACCTACTTTCTTTTCCCCTTATAAAATATAATTTTATTTTTAATACCTTCTTTACTAAAAACATACATCCTACTTTCCTTATTAGATTAGTAAACAAACATTAATACTAGATATTTAATATTGAATATTTTCCAGTTCATGTGAATCTGAAATTTATTTAGGTTAATTTTTCTTGTATTTGGAATTGTTTGATTTATAAGCACTTACTTTTCTTTAGGCCAATTAAATTAGAACTCATTTATGACTTCAACAGTATTATCAGAAAAAAACAAAAGACATACACTGAAACATACATAAATCCAGACAGTCAGACAGAGAGAGATCTTATAGTTTTCTGTTTGAGATTTAAAATATCTCTTTGGCCCCTTTTTTTCCTTGCTTGAAGTTCTAGTTTGCCCAAGGCTGAGGTCTTAGGCAAATTGGGCTATGTATTTCAAGGACCTGGAGAGGGTTAACTTCAAGCTTTTTCCTAGGCAGGCCTTTTAACAAGCTAAATGTTTTTAATTGCATATGCAAAAAGAATTGGTTTTGCAGTTTCCAAAAAGAAAAATTTCTCTCACTCTGTTCAATCAGCAATCACGCACTCACAATCTTTCAGAGGCTATCACAATGCCTCCCTTCTCCTGAGTCCCCAGGTTTCCTTAACTGTTGCTCCCTTCCTGGGAGCTCCAAGGAGATGATCAGTCTCCTTTCCTACCCATTGGGGTAGAACCTGACTGGGGACTGGCCCTGGGGCCTTACCTGATCCTGTGGCCATTCCTGGTGAGTTGGTCCATCCCTCCAGTGAGTCCAGTCGGGGCTCAGCTGTCTGAAGAGTCAGAACACCAGTCTGAAAGAGACCCCGGAATACTCTCAGGTGGCAAGCCTCCTTGTTCGTCTTGGAGTTCCCTTGCTCCAGCCCAGCCGAGCCACCAGTCCAACGGCTCAAGGGGCTGGCGTGGTTGGAATCTCGCTGGGGCCTCCAGAAATGTTGTAGAAACCAGTAATTGAGAAACCAAGCACCACGCTCGGAGAGTTGGAGAACTCAGGTTGGGCCCAGAGGAGTTAACCGTCTAAGCTCTGAGCCCTGAACAAAGGGGTTATAGAGTTTTTATAGACAGACAGTGGGCAACACTAGCTGCTAATAGGCTGGTTTAATCTAAGGGGTTTCGTGCATGTGGGAACAGCAGTCAAGATGGGGAGGGAATACCTGACCTTCACATGGACAGGCATGATCAAGCAGGTTTTTAGGGGCTGGGCAATTGCAAAGGGCAGGACAAGGGTAAGTGAAATAAGCTCCAGTTCCCAGTATTATAAGTCCCCACTTTCTGAGACTACGTGACCCACATGATCCAGACTCCAGAGGCAAAACGAGCAGGAGGTTATGTAAAATTTTAACTTTTCCTCTTCACTTCCTTTCTGCCTCCCATATGTAGATAGCAATCTGTATCTCTAAAGACAGAAATCTGTATCTAAGAGACAATCCACAAAAATTGTCTCCTAACTTCTTTATATACACAGAAAAGTGTATCTGAGATATGGAACTCACAAGGACCTGATGCTTGGCACTCTTCTTGACCTTCTATCTATGTTAAGTTCAAAAATGCAATAGAGATACACCATGGATACGTTATACCTGAATCCAGCAGCTATACACTGAAGACAAGCACTGCAAATCGACTATCCTCCAACATAGCACTGGCATGATGTTATAGAAAAAGAAAGAAAAGCAGTGCCTGCTTTATTCCCTCTGATCTTCCTGACTTGGGGTGTGATCCATCCTAGAGTCTGTATAGCTTGGGTGTCCAGGCTAGACTGCTGTGTTTTTGAGACAGCCTGGCAGGGTGTTTGTTGAGCCCTTGTTAAGCATATACAGTCCACTGTGCTCTGGTAGGGACCAGAGACTCGAGTGGGATCAAGTCCTCGAAGACCTTGGGGGCAATAGTCTCCTAACCTCCACGTCTCCTTGTGCAGGAATTCTCAGCTCAAGCCTCCTTTCTGAGAGTGCAGACTGCTAGGCACTGAAGCACAGTCAGCAAGGTGCTGTGGCTTCCTTTGGGATTAGTCTGGAAGCCGTGTGTGTGTGTGTATCTGTGATGCTTTATGGGGAATAAGTAGTGAAATACAAGCCCTTAAATGTTCACTCAGGTACTTTGCACTCTATTTCACAACCCTGGAAGCCATCTTTGCCTAATGCTCTGCTTGCCCCAGGAACCAGAGTGGGCATCAAAAGGTGCTGCCACCTGTGGACCTTTTTTGTAACTACACCTTGACCAAAGGCATTTAATGGCACCTCCAATTCACAAGGGGGCGGGGGGTGCTGTCAATGACAGCTTGCCTTAAGAAAGGTCTTGAGGTAAATATTAGAGAAATAAATTGCAAATAGATGGGGAAACAATGGAAACAGTGAGAGACTTTATTTTGGGGAGCTCCAAAAGCACTGTAGATGGTGACCCCAGCCATGAATGAAGACACTTGCTCCGTGGAAGAAAAGCTATGACCAACCCAGATGACATACTAAAAAGCAGAGACGTTACTTTGCCGAAAAAGGTCTGTCTATTCAAAGCTATGGTTTTTCCAGTAGTCATGTATAGATGTGAGAGTTGGACTATAAAGAAAGCTGAGTGCCGAAGAATTGATGCTTTTGCACTGTGGTATTGGAGAAGACTCTTGAGAGTCCCTTGGACTGCAAGGAGATCCAACCAGTCCATCCTAAAGGAAATCAGACCTGAATATTCATTGGAAGGACTAATGCTAAAGCTCCAATACTTTGGCCACCTCATGCAAAGAATGGACTCATTGGAAAAGACCCTGATGCTGGGAAAGACTGAAGGCAGGAGAATAAGGGGATGACAGAGGATGAGAGGGTTGGATGGCATCACTGACTTGGTGGACGTGAGTTTGAGCAAGCTCTGGGAATTGGTGGTGGACAGGGAAGACTGGCATGCTGTAGTCCACGGGATTGCAAAGAATTGGACATGACTGAGTGACTGAACTGAACTGAAATTGCAAACACACCCAACTTGCAAGATGCCAATCAAGACATAAATTTTTCCACACATGCCTAAAAGAAAAAAAAAAAAAAGAAAGAAAAAAATACCCTAACCACCACAAGATTCTAGGTATCCCTAATTATTGCAGGAGGAATGCTAATCAAAATGACAACAAGAAATCAAATCCCACCAGTCAAGAATGACTATTCTCACAAGTTTACAAAAAATATATATGGGAAAGAGAAGGGAGGAATGGGGAACCACTCCCCACATGCTCGGCCGAAGGAACGCTGGCAACAGCCACTAGAACTGACAGCCTCTACGTGGCAGGAAAAAAAATTCAAGAGAGCTAACCTGCTGGGAGCCAGCATGGGAGATCCCACCCATGACAAGGTCATGCAGGACTTGAGGGACTCCCTGGGCCATCCCACCCATGACAAGGTCATGTGGAAGAGTCCTGACAAGCAAGGCCTCAGGACTCGATGGACCTCCTGGACCTGCTCGAGCATCTACCCCAAAACCAGAATCTGTCTGTCTTACTATTTTATGTCTTTCACCAACTCTTCTGACATTAACAGGGGGCTGTCCCCGACCACCTTTCTCTGGAAAGAGTTAACTTAGGGCTTTAGTTAATAAGTCTCCTGGACGAGATAAGAGTGTTTCAATTCAAACCCCCTGTTAGCATTCTAGCTTACTTGGCAGGTTTATCCAGACTCTTACAACATTGTTGAGCCAATGCTTGCTACCAAGTTCTCACATCCCTTATCCATTGTGTTCCTGGGAGTGCATATAGTCAGGATGTAGAAAAAAACAAGCAGCAGCTTTAGCATTAGCAACATTAGACTTTGAGTTAATAAGTTCTTTCTTTGCTGTAACCCACTGAATCTTTGCTCCATAAAAATGTAACTCTGTACTTTAAGGGTGACGCAGGCTAGAAACTTAAGAAGAAACACTTTAAGGGAAAATTATTGTTCTGGCTGACCAACCTTTATCAAAAAGGGGTCATAAAATATCAACAGGCCTCCGGGCCAGAAGATAATGTACAAAAAATAAGACTCTTGCAGAAAAGAACCTGGTATCGATAAAAGTTAATACTGATGGAATGTTGAGTTGACTCTGCATTTTTCACCTTGCTGTATGTACAACTCAGGGTATAAAGGCCCTCTCTGAAAATAAAGTAACGGGCCTCACTCACTGAAGCTTGGTCACCCCATGTCATTCTTTCCTTATCTCTTTCTCTATCTTTCTTCGTTTGCTGACGTCGTCCATCCTGAGGAGATCCCTGGACTCTGCTGAGGCTGGACCTCGACACTAAGCCTAGGATCTGACATCCCCACATCTCAGCCTATATCCTGAGAAAACCATTATTCAAAAAGTCACATGCACCCCAACATTCACTTCAGCACTACTTACGAGAGCCAAGACACAGACCCCATGAAATGTCCACTGAGAGATTAAAGCTTAACAAAGACCTGGTACTTATAGACAATGGACTATTATTTAGCAATGAAAAACCGCCACTGAAATTATGAATTATTCCACTTGTAGCCATAGAAATGGATACTGGAGGATCACATACAAAGTGAAATCAGCTGGACAGATGGAGATAAGAGCGTGTGATGTCCCTTCTAGGCAAAATTTAGGAAGAGATACAAAGGAACTAAATTACAACACAAAAATTGACTCTGAATATGCAAACATAGGAATTTTTTTAAAATTAAAAGGCCAAGAAATTAATTAGAAGGTTGAGAATAACACAGACACAGATATTTGTGTTTATACTAGATACTCCACAAGGACCTGGTGATCAGCACAGGGAACTATGCTGACCTTCTGCAGAAACCTCTATGGCAAAAGAATAAATAGAATTTGTATGTACGTATATGTCATAAATGAATCAGGCAGCTATACACTGACGACAAACAGAAAACTGCAAAATTAGTATATTCCAACATTGTACAGGCATGAGATTAAAGAAAATACAAGTGTTGCCTTCTTTATTCTCTCCAGCCTTCCTGACTTGCACTGCTATTCCATCCTTGGAGCCTGAGCAGGCTTGGGTCCCATCGCTGGATTGGGGTGGAGTCAATACAGCCGAGCAATGAGCCCTTAATTGTGACCCCTCTTAAACGTCTTCTGTCTGGTTTCCCTGACTGAGACCAGAGTCCCTAGTGCTCCCAAAGGATGGGAACCCGACCCTCTATCTTCCAGGACCTTGGAAATGTTACCTAGCCCCCAGGACCTCTGGTGCTGGGGTCCCCAACTCAAGCTTCCTTCTTGAAAGTGCAGCCTCCTAGGCCCCTCAGGAGGGTGCTGTGGCCCCGGTTGGAATGAGTCTGGAGGGGAGGGGTGAAGCTTTAGGGGGAAGAAGTGAGACCCAATCCCTTAAGTTGCTCAGGCACATTCCTTTCCAATTCACAGCCCAGGAAGCTAAGTTGCCCAAGGAACCAGAGGTGGCCAGGAGAAAGTGCTGCCACCTTGTGGACACTTTCTGTAACTACAACTGCACCTCCACGCTTACTGGCACCTCTGTTTCTCTAGCGTTGGGGTCTGTTAATGACAGCTGTCCTCAGATCATGTCCTGCGGCAGGAATTGCAGAAATAAATTCCAAACACAACCGGCTTTCAGGAAGCCAACTGCCACAGGTAAAATTTTCCTCACACCGTTCATGGAAAAACATAAGACTCAAACTTCTACCACAGGACAAGATGCTCAGCATCCCTAAATACCGCAGGAATGCCAATCAAAACGGAAACAAGAAATCAAGTCCCACCAGTCCCATCAGAGCATCCTCAGGAGGCTACAAACACAAGGCAGCAGAGCCAGAGGAAAGGGACGCCCCTACACAGGAGGTGGGAAGGCACACTGACAACATCCAGTATAATGCAGTCTCTGAATGCCTGAAAATACACTATCAAGAGAGGCCAGGTTTCAGATCAGTCACTCAGTCGAGTCTGACACTTTGCGACCCCATGGACTGCAGCATGTCAGGCTTCCCTGTCCATCACCAACTCCCGAAGCTTGCTCAAACATGTCCATCGAGTTGGTGATGCCATCCAACCATCTCATCCTCTGTCATCCCCTTCTCCTCCTGTCTTCAATCTTTCCCAGTATCAGGGTCTTTTCCAATGAGTCTGTTCTTCACATCGGGTAGCCAAAGTCTTGGAGCTTCAGCTTCAGCGTGTCCTTCCAATGAAAATTCAGGACTGATTTTTCCTTTAGCACTAACTGGTTGGACCTCCTTGCGGTCCAAGGGACTTTCAAGAGTCTTCTCCAACACCACAGTTCAAAAGCATCAATTCTTCAGCACTCAGCTTTCTTTATAGTCCAGCTCTCACATCCACACATGACTACTGGAAAAACCATAGCTTTGACTAGATGGACCTTTGTTGGCAAAGTAATGTCTCTGCTTTTTAATATGCTGTCTAGGCTGGTCATAGCTTTTTTTGTTTCAAGGAGCAAGCATCTTTTAATTTCATGGCTTCAGTCACCACCTGCAGTGATTTTGAAGCCCAAGAAAATAAAGTTGATCACTGTTTCCATTGCTTCTCCATCTATTTGCCATGGAGTGATGGGACCGGATGACATGATCTTCATTGTTTCAATGTTGAGTTTTAAGCCAGCATTTTCACTCTCCTCTTTCACTTTCATCAAGAGGTTCTTTAGTTCCTCTTCACTTTCTGCCATAAGGGTGGTGTTGTTGGGGGAGCGTGTAATTTCCTCGGTTCTGTTCTTGCTGCAGCAAGAATTTGAAGCGATGGATGGATCGCTGTTACAGCTCAGTTTTCTTAGGAAAAACAAAGGATAGTACATCCTTGAGGAGTGAGGCCGGGCTGACCCAAAAGACAAGATAAGAGAGGCCTCAATCCTTCTAGGCTTCCTCCTTTTATACACTTGTCTCCTCCCCCCTCAGCCTGCCCTATGTAAATTGGGCTAGCCAGGAGGGCTGTTTGTTTTACCTGAGGTCTTCACTCCGGTCCTGGGCCTTCCTTTGTTCTATATATGTGGACTCTTTTTTTTCCTATTCTAACTACCAAGCAGTGTCATCTGTGTATCTGACATTATTGATATTTCTCCCAGCAATCTTGAGTCTAGCTTGTGCTTCATCCAGCCTGGCATCTTGCATGGTGTACTCTGCATATAAGTTAAATAGGCAGGGTGACAATATACAGCCTTGACGTACTTCTTTCCCAATTTGAAACCAGTCTGTTGTTCCATGTTCAGTTCTAACTGTTGCTTCTTGATCTGCATACAGATTTCTCAGGAGGCAGGTAAGGTGATCTGGTATTCCCATCTCTTGAAGAATTTTCCACAGTTTGTTGTGATCCACACAGTCAAAGGCTTTGGCATAGTCAATAAAGCAGAAGTAGATGTTTTTCTGGGACTCTCTTGCTTTTTCCATGATCCAGCAGATGTTGGCAATTTGATCTCTGGTTCCTCTGCCTTTTCTAAATCCAGCTTGAACATCTGGAAGTTCAGGGTTCATGTACTGTTGAAGCCTGGCTTGGAGAATTTTGAGCATTATTTTGCTAGTGTGTGAGATGAGTGCAATTGTGCAGTAGTTTGAGCATTCTTTGGCATGGCCTTTCTTTGGGATTAGAATGAAAACTGACCTTTTCCAGTCCTGTGGCTACTGCTGAGTTTTCCAAATTTGCTGGCATATTGAGTGCAGCACTTTCGCAGCATCATCTTTCAGGATTTGAAATAGCTCAACTGGAATTCCTTCACTTCCACTAAGTTTGTTTGTAGTGATGGTTCCTAAAGCCCATTTGACTTCGAGTTCCAGGATGTCTGGCTCTAGGTGAGTGATCACACCTTGTGGTTATCTGGGTCGTGAAGATCTTTTTTTGTATTGTTCTTCTTCTGTGTATTCTTGCCACCTCTTAATATCTCCTGCTTCTGTTAGGTCCGTACCATTTCTGTCCTTTATTGTGCCTATCTTTGCCTGAAAAGTTCCCTTGGTATCTCTAATTTTCTTGAAGACATTTCTAGTCTTTCCCATTCTTTAGTTTTCCTCTATTTCTTTGTATTGATCACTGAGGAAGACTTTCTTATGCCTGAATAAGACATTTCTGAATGCCTGAAAATACACTATCAAGAGAAGCTAGGTCTAGGATCTGACATTCCCACACTGATAAATCCATCATTCACAAAGGCACATGGATCCCAACTAGCACTGCAACATTACTCACAATAACCAACAGAGAGACAGCAAAATCTTCACCGATAGATTAAGCTTAAACAAGATATATATGTATGATGTACATATATATGATGGACTATTAGCCATAAAAACCAAACCTGAAGTAAGGAAATTATGTCACTGGTAGACACAGGGATAGATCTAGAAGGATCATACCCTAAAGGACCTCAGGCAGACAAAGGAAGCCAATGACACAAGATGTCCCTTCTAGGCAAAATAAAAAAGGTGAAACAAAAGAAAGAATTTACCACCCGAAGACAGACTATAAGAATTCAAATGTAAACCAAGAGTTCAAGCAAAAAGTGAAGGGCCTGGGATGAATTAGGAAGTTGGGATGAATATAGACACAGAAATCTGTATCTGTAATAGTAACCCACAAGGATTATCAGCTTCCTTCCTCCCTCCCACATACACACAGAAATCTCTATCTCTCATCTATACACAAAAACGTGCATCTCTAAGAGATATTCCACATAGACCATTTTCTTCCTTCCTTCCTTCCTTATATACACAGAACAGTGTATGTGAGATAGATAACCCACAAGGACCAGATGCTCAGCACATTGCTTGACCTTCTGCAATAAACTCTATGGGAAAAAAAACAAAATGACTAGACATGTTCCATGGATACGCCATACCTGAATCAGCCTACTGTACCCTGACATCAAGCACAGGGGTGCAGGTTGACTCTACTCCTGCTTCGTCGGCATGAAGTCAAAGGAAAGGAGAGAAAACCAATGCCAACTTTATTGTTTCCAGCCTCCCTCATTTGGGCTTCTACGGCATCCCAGGAGCCTGACTAGGCTTGAGTCCCAAGGCTGGACTGGGGTGGGGTCTAGACAGCCTGGCAGGGTGCCCTTCATTGAGTCCCTTCTTAGGTATTATTATTATTTCTGAATCCCTTTGAAAATCACAACTGTCTGCTTGTCTCAGCTGGGACCAGAGTCCCGAGTGGGATCAAAGCCTGGAGGATCATGGAGGCAACAGTCACCTAGCCTGCACATCTCCTGCTGCTGGGATTCCCAGGTCAAGCCTCTTTCCTGAGAGCGCAGCCTCCTAGCACCTAAGTACCCTCAGCTGGGTGCTGTGGCCGTGGTTGGGGTTAGTCTGGCGGTCGGGTGTGTGAAGCTTTAGGGGGAAGAAGCAATGAGTCACAAGGCTGCAGGTATTTTTCTCTGGCACATTCCACTTCAACTCGCAGTCCAGGAAGCCCACTTTCCCTGAGGCTCTGGTTATCTGAGGAACCAGAGGCGGGCAGGGGAAAGTACTGCCTTGTGGAGACTTCTTATAAAGATAACACACCACCTGTTCAGTTCAGTTCAGTTCAGTCGCTCAGTCGTGTCTGAATCTTTGCGATCCCATCGACTGCAGCACGCCAGGCCTCCCTGTCCATCACCAACTCTCAGAGTTTACTCAAACTCATGTCCATTGAGTTGGTGATGTCATCCAATGATCTCATCCTCTGTCATCCCCCTCTCCTCCCACCTTCAATCTTTCCCAGCATCAGAGTCTTTTCAAATGAGTCAGCTCTTCACATCAGGTGGCCAAAGTATTGGAGTTTCAGCTTCAGCTTCAGTCCTTCCAAAGAATATTCAGGACTAATTTCCTTTAGGATGGACTGGTTGGATCTTCTTGCAGTCCAAGGGACTCTCAAGAGTCTTCTCCAACACCACAGTTCAAAAACATCAATTCTTTGGCGCTCAGATTTCTTTATAGTCCAACTCTCACATCCATACATGACTACTGGAAAAACCATAGCCTTGACTAGACGGACAAAGTGATGTCTCTGCAGGAGATGTGCAGGCTAGGTGACTGTTGCCTCCATGATCCTCCAGGCTTTGATCCCACTCGGGACTCTGGTCCCAGCTGAGACAAGCAGACAGTCGTGATTTTCAAAGGGCTTCAGAAATAATAATAATACCTAAGAAGGGACTCAATGAAGGGCACCCTGCCAGGCTGTCTAGACTTTCCTTCCAAGGAGTAAGTGTCTTTTAATTTCATGGCTGCAATTACCATCTGCAGTGATTTTGGAGCCCAGAAAAATAAAGTCAGTCACTGTTTCCCCATTTATTTCCCATGAAATGATGGGACCAGATGCCATGATCTTAGTTTTCTGAATGTTGAGCTTTAACCCAACTTTTTCACTCTCCTCTTTCACTTTCATCAAGAAGTTCTTTAGTTCTTCTTCACTTTCTGCCATAAGGGTAGTGTCATCAGCATATCTGAGGTTATTGATATTTCTCCCGGTAATCTTGATTCCAGCTTGTGCTTCTCCAGCCCAGCGTTTCTCATGATGTACTCTGCATAGAAGCTAAATAAGCAGGGTGACAATATACAGGCTTGACGTACTCCTTTTCCTATTTGGAACCAGTCTGTTGTTCTGTATCCCAGTTCTAACCACCTGTGCTTACTGGCATTTCTATTTCAAAAGTCCTTGTTGTTCAGTCACTCAGTCATGTCCAATTCTTTGTGACCTCATGGACTGCAACCCGCCAGGCTTCCCTGTCCTTCACCATCTCCCAGACCTTGCTCAAACACATCCGTTGAGTCAGTGATACCATTCAACCATCTCATCCTCTGTCGTCCCTTTCTCTTCCTGTCTTCAATCTTTCCCAGCATCAGGGTCTTTTCCAATGAGTCAGTTCCTCGCATCAGGTGGCCAAAATATTGGAGCTTCAGCTTCAGTCCTTCCAATGAATATTCATGACTGATTTCCTTTAGGATTGCCTGGTTGGATCTCCTTGCAGTCCAAGGGACTCTCAAGAGTCTTCTCCAACACCACAGTTCAAAAGCATCAATTCTTTGGTGCTCAACTTGCTTTGTAGTCCAACTCTCATATCCATCCATGACTACTGGAAACACCATAGCTTTGACTGGGTGGACTTTTGTCAGCAAAGTAATGTCTCTGCTTTTTAATATGCTGTCTAAGTTGGTCATAGCTTTTCTTCCAAGGAGCAAACGTCTTTTAATTTCATGGCTGCAGTCACCATCTCCAGTGATTTTGGAGCCCAAGAAAATAAAGTCTCTCACTCTTTCCATTATTTCCCCATCTATTTGCCAGGAAGTAATGGGACCGGATGCCATGATCTTTGTTTTTTTGAATGTTGAATTTAAACCAACATTCAAATGTCTTGGGGGGTTGTCAATGACAGCTGCCCCCAGGCCATTTCCTGGGATGGGCATTGAGGAAAGAAATTCCAAACACCATGGACTTTTCAGGAAGTCAACAGCAAAGGGGAATTTTCCACACAACCTTTAAGAAATAATGCAAAACCCAAATCTCCACCACAGGCCAAGATTCTCTGCATCCCTAATTACTGCAGGGATGCCATTGAGTAAGAAGAACCCCCTACCCAGTCGGTGGGAAGGTAGTCTGGCAAAAAGGATAGTTGACAGTCTCCGAAGGCCTGAAAGCAAACTATCAAGAGAGGCTAAGCCTGGGATCTAACATCCTCCCATCTGATCCTAGATGCCAAGAAAGCCATCTTTCCAAAGACACATGCACCCCAACGAGCACTGCAGCACCAGCTACAAGAGCAACACCAATAAACAGCAAAATCCTCACCAACAGATTAAAGCTTCAACAAGACGTGCTCCGTACGTATGATGGACTATTGCTCGGTCATACCAAAACCACACTAAATGAGGAAACTGTGCCCCGGGAGCTGCTCGGGCCTACATGGGGGCTCGTGGTAGAAATGGCTCATTATGTTGACCTCGCAGACAAAGGATAAAATCACAGCGACCCTTGAGACTGACCAAATTAATGACACTCTGTTTTCCCGCTGGCGCCTACCTTCTCAAAGCTACAAGACCACAGGATTCCAGACCTCTGGCTACGAGACCATGGGACTCACCTACAGGCTAAAAATTAACCATCCCTTCAGAGAATTCTTCATTGGCAGATTATAAGAAAGACCCCATCAGAAAGGGAGGACACTGGTTCTCTTTAAGGGCTAGTCACCCTCTCTTTTCCCTCTAATAAATTTCCTTTTCTTGCCTGACTGCCCAGCTGGCTCTGTTTTTCTCTGCACTCGCCTTACATTCTGGTGCTGAAACCCGGAAGGAAAGATCCACCGCAGCTGGGTGGTTCCCTCTGTTGGACCTTGCCAAGAAACTGAGATGAGCTCCGGGACGGGACCATCCACCTGTCTTGCTGGACTGACGTCCACCCACCAGCCCACATTTCATCCATCTGTTTCAAGGGTGAGTGAAATCCCATTCCCTCGGATCTTCTCTCTGTCTCTCTCTCTCTCGCCTTGTTTCCAAGCCCTAGCGCTAGGCAGGAGGATCTCCACGGCCCTTGGGCCCTCGGCCTTGTGCTCCATCTGACTTTGAAATTAGGGGACACCCATTTCAAAGCAGACTATTATTACTCTCTGAGAAGGTCCTGAGAACAGGGATGCCTTTTCTCTCGGCCCTTTCTCCTTGCTCTCCCTCGCCCTTGTCTACCCTTCCTATTTGGCCACAACGGGAAATTCTCAATCCCAGCCCTCAAAATCTGCTCCTCTAGGATGCCTTCTCTGAGACCTAAAAGCCTTGGGCTTCCAAGGGGCGATTGGACCAAAAAGACTTACCTACTATTCTAACACTGTCTGGCCACAATACACTTGATAATAGGTCCCGATGGCCAGAAAACAGAACTCTGGATTGTAATCCTCTACGGGACCTCAGTAACTTCCACCGCCACAACAGCAAGTGGTCAGAGACCCCCCATGTCCAGGCTTTCTTCTCTTTCTGCTCACGACCCTCCCTCTGTGAATCCTGTTCTACTTCTTGAATACTCTTAGCCCACTCTGGGCCACATCCTCCTCATACAATGTCTCCTGATCCCTGTTCAGACTTGTCTTCTTCCTTCGATCCTCCTGACCACAGTCCACCCCCTGTCGCTCCCAATCCCCTTGCAGCTGCTCCAGATCCAGTTTCACGGCATCCACCTTACGGCCCCTCCTCCCTCCCCCCTTCTCAAGCACAGGCCTCCACCACCACTCCCAGCCCCCCTCCCCTGCCCTTGCCTGAGATAAGCTCTGAGACCTCAGCCCCACGCTCTACCGGAGGGTCCCCAGGCTTTACCCTGACCTCCCTAGATCCCCTCCCATATCCAGTCCTGAACAAGCAGGAAACTCTACAGCAGGACCCCTCTCCTTACCCTGCTCCACTCCTCCCTGTATGGGAAGCAGCTGGAGCAGAAGGCATTGTTGGGGTTCATGTCCCATTCTCCCTCACCGATCTATCTCAAATCGAAAAGCAGCTTGGCTCTTTCTCTTTAGACTCTGATAATTATCTGAAAGAATTCAAGTATCTTACCCAGTCTTACGACTTAACCTGGCATGATATTTACATCATTCTTTCCTCTGAGTAGGAACGAGGATGGCAAGCCTCTCAGGCACAGGCTGATGAGATACACAGGACAGATGACACTAAAGCCCACAGGGCCACGGCTGTCCCCTGAGATGATGCCAATTGGGATTTTCAGGGAGACCTGGAGGAGCAGCCCGTAGTCACATGGTTGCTTGCCTCATCATGGGCCTTCAAAGGCAGGACATAAAGCCATCAACTTTGATAAGCTCCAGCTAATAACTCAAGGACTAGATGAAAACTGGGCACAATTTCTAGCCAGGTTAACAGAAGCCCTACAAAAATATACAAGATTAGACCCCACTTCAACAGACGGCATCATTGTCCTTAACAGCCATTTTATCTCCCAGTCATCCCCAGATATCCAAAAGAAACTAAAAAAGGCAGAAGGCCCTCAAACCCCTCAACGAGACCTTTTAAATACAATTTTCAATAACCAGGAAGAGAAGACAAATCTAGAGAAGGCCCAGGGGGGTCAGGTTAAATACCGCCTATTAGCCACTGCCCTACATGGCTCCACATTTCCACCAATCAGCAAAGACAGGAAGCCCCGGGCCCTGCTTCAAATGCGACAAAGACAGTCACTGGGCCCTCATGCCTAAACCAGGGCCCCCTCCAGGTCCGTGTCCCAGCTGTGGCATAAAGGGACATTGGAAGGTCAACTGCCCAAATCCCCCTCCAGGAATCCGGACATCTCCTCCTGGTCCCGAGCAGGAGTCCTCCGACCCAGCTCTGCCCAGCCTCCTTGGACTTGCTGCTGAAAACTGAAGGTGCCCAGGGCGCCGACTCTCATCACCTCTACGGAGCCCAGGGTAGCTTTCTCAGTGTCAGTTGAGTCGATCTCTTTTCTCATCGACACAGGTGCCACTTACTCTGCTGTGCCTGCCTACTCTGGAAACACCAAGGTCTCTCAGGTCTCTGTTACAGGGGTTGATGGTTTAATATCTACACTATGAATAACTGAGCCTCGACTTTGCACATTTCAAGATACCCCATTTTCCCATTTTTTTCTCATACTCCCAAAATACCCCACTCCTATTCTTGGAGAGACCTGCTCTCAAAATCCAAAGCCTCTGTTACTGTCCCAGGCCCATCTTCTGATCTAGCCTGGCTACTGCTCCTCAACCCCACCTTCTCTTCCCTGACCCCATTGCCCTCCTCGTCCATAAACCCCATAGTTTGGGATACAGACAACCCATCTGTCACCTCTCACCACGCTCAATTCATATCCTCCTCAAAAATCCCTCTAAATTCCCCCAATCAACCACAATATCCAATCCCCAAAAAACATCAACAAGGGTTAAAGCCTATCATCACTAAACTCCTACATCAGGGTCTCTTGCGCCCAAGCCACTCTCCCTATAACACCCCTATCTTACCCATCAAAAAGCCAAAACGGCTCCTATTGCCTGGTCCAAGGCCTGAGAGTTATCAGTGTGGCTGTCATCCCCATATACTCAGTAGTTCCAAATCCCTATACTCTTCTCTCGTTCCCTCTTCCACTACCCACTTCACTGTTCTACACCTCAAGGATGCCTTCTTTACCATCCCTTTACACCCAAACTCTCAAGACCTCTTTGCTTTTATCTGGACCAATCCAGACAATCATCGCTCCCCACAGCTGACAGGGACAGTCCTCCCACAGGTCTTTCGTGATAGCCCTCATTTCTTTGGCCAAGCTCTAGCATCAGACCTAACCTCTCTTGACCTTACTCTGAGTACTGTCCTCCAATATGTGGATGATCTCCTCCTTTGTAGTCCTTCGCTAACACACTCTCAGCAACACACTATACAACTCTTCAATTTTCTAGCCGATCGAGGCTGTTGAGTATCTCCTACCAAGGTTCAGCTCTCTCTTCCTAGAGTCACTTATCTTAGAGTCCTTTTATTACCAACCAAAAGATATATTACTACCGATAGAAAGTCCCTTATATCTACCTACCACTCCCTACATCAAAAACAGAGATCCTGTCCTTCTTGGAGTTAACTGGGTATCTATACTTCTGGATTCCTAATTTTGCCCTCTTGGCACAACCCCTGTATCGAGCCTCCCAAGGAGATCTTTCAGAACTAGAGATAAAATCAAATATCCATTCAGCCTTTAAAACCCTTAAGCAAGCCATTCTCTCAGCCCCAGCTCTCACACTTCCTGACCTTTCTTGCCCCTTTATACACTACTGAAAGACACAAAATTGCCCTAAGAGTTTTGAGACAAAATTAGGGCCCCTCCTTCACCCCTGTTGTTTATCTGTCAAAGCAATTAGATGCCACAATTCGAGGACGGCCAGCCTGCCTACATGCTCTGGCAGCAGCTGCACTCCTCGCTCAGGAAAGTAAACAACTTCCTTTTGAACCACCCACGGTCATTTGTTCACCACATGACTTTAAGGACTGTCTCACAAATCCATGACCCTTCTATCTCCTTCACACATTCAACTAATTCATGTCACCCTTCTTGAATCTCCCAAGTTTTCCTTTGAACTCTGTCCTGCTCTCAACCCTGCCACCCTTATCCCAAATTCTTCTGCGCCCCCCCACCCATACTTGCAAAGAGGCATTAGAGGACCTGATGCCCCATTTCTGCCACATTTCCTCAATGCCTTTAAATAACCCTGAATTTACTTGGTATATTGATGGCAGCTCCTCTACCACATCAGAAGGAAAAAAGGTAGCTGGATGTGCAGTTGTCTCTGACACTGAAATTATTGAACCCCAACCTGTCCCTCGGGAACCTCTTCCCAAAAGGCAGTACTTATTGCACTAACTAGAGCACTTACCCTCGCAGCTAATGAGAGAGCAAACATATACACTGATGCTAAGTATGCTTTCCACATCATACACTCAGATGCTGCCATCTGGAAGGAGCGAGGGCTCCTATCTGCCAAAGGTTCTCCCATAACTAACGCCCTGCTTATACTCCAGCTTTTAAAAGCAGCTAATATGCCAACTGAAGTAGGCATCATACATTGCCAAGGTCACCAGGGGCCCTCAGACCTCATTTCATGGGGCAACAACACTGCAGGCAGAGAAGCAAAACAAGCCTCACTCCAATTACCAGCTCAACAACTTATAGTAACCACCAACAGAAAACCCCTTCACCTCCCTGAAGACACACGATTGTTACAGGAGGGAGCACAACTACAAGGAGGCTGGTTACAAAAACAGGGCTGCTATGTCCTTCCTCAATCTCAGGCCACACCGATTCTTACAGACATTCATCAGGCCCTACAGGTAGGCACTAAACCTCTTTATCATCTCTTAAGACCTCTTATGGCATCACTGACTCGATGAACATGAGTTTGAGCAAGCTCTTGAGAGTTGGTGATGGACAGGGAAGCCTGGCGTGCTGCAGTCCATGGGGTCGCAAAGAGTCGGACACGACTGAGCAGTTGAACTGAACTGAAGACCTCTTATCACCTATCCTAACATTCTTTCACTCCTACAAGTCACTCACTCTTGCATTATCTGCTCCTCAGTCTTACCACAGGGGGCCCTAAAGCCTATTCTCTCACTCTCAACATGTCAGTCTTGAGGGCATATCCCAGGAGAAGACTGGCCAATTGACTTCACGCACATGCCTCCAACACGAAAATTAAAACTCAGGTTCACTGTCAGAGACACTTTTTCAGGGTGGATTGAGGCTTTTCCTACGAGATCAGAAACTGAGTAACGCTGAGTTTCTCATGTGAGAAGTCATCCCTCGCTTTGTCCTCCCACTCTCTCTCCAATCTGATAGCGGGCCAGCTTTCATTTCCCAAATCACTCAACAAGTAGCCCAATCCTTTGGCATAACCTGACAACTACATATTCCTTACAGACCCTCCCTATCCCACTAATTCATAACTGACCCAAATGGGCAATTCAATTCATTCCTCTATTAATAAGTATAGGAATAGCAGCTGGGGTTGGAACAGCGACTGCAGACTCACAACCTCTTTAAATTAGTACCAACGCCTTTCTAAAGACCTCACTGAGAGCCTAGAAGAAATAACTGCTAGCCTTATCACTGCCCAAAACCAGCTAGATTCCCTGGCAGTCGTGGTCCTCCAAAACAGAAGAGGATTAGACCTTCTCACGGCAGAAAACAGGGGCCTGTGTCTATTTTTGGAGGAAGTGCGCTGCTTCTACACCAACAAATCAGGCGTTGTAAAGAAAGAAAGTGAAAGTTGCTCAGTTGTGTCCGATGCTTTGCAACCCCATCCAGGCCAGAATGCTGGAGTGGGTAGCCTTTCCCTTCTCCAGGGGACCTTCCCAACCCAGGGATCGAACCCAGGTCTCCTGCTTTGCAGGCAGATTCTTTACCAGCTGAGCCACCGGGTTGTAAAGGAAGCAGCAAGAAATTTGACAAACAGAGCCTCTAGAATATATAAACACCTCAGTCATTCATGGGAAAACTGGCGAAGCAAATGGAATTGGTTGCCCTGGGTCCTACCTTTGCTAGGCCTTCTTCTTCTACTTACCATTATTTTAACTTTTGGCCCATGTTTAATGCATCTTTTTTCAAAATTTCTTCAGGACCGCTAATGAGCATTTACCAACTGAACTATCCATGAGCTACTTCTAGCTCACTCAAAAACTTTGACCCTACACAAATCCCCTTGACTCACATTCCAGACTTTTCTCATCTCACCCCCATGTGCCCCCGTCCTGCAGGAACCAGTTAGGTAAAATTGACCTTAGGCTCTTATCCCAAATCAAAAAGGCTGAATGTTAGAGTCTATTTAGGGGTCCATGGTAGAAATGGCTCATGATGTTGACCTTGAAAACAAAGAATAAAATCACCGTGATCCTTGAGACTGACCAAATTGCCCAAAAAACATTCTGTTTTCCCACTGGCGCCTACCTTCTCAAAGCTACAAAACCACTGGATTCCAGACCTCTGACTATGTGACCACAGGACTCAACTACAGACTAAAAATTACCCATCAGAGAATTTTTCATTGGTGGGGTATATGAAAGACCCCATCAGAAAGGGAGGACACTGGTTCTGCTTAAGGGCCAGTCACCCTCTCTTTTCCCTCTAATAAATTTCCCTTTTCTTTGCCTGACTGCCTGGCTTGCTCTCTTTTCTCTGCACTCGCCTTACAGTAGCCACAGGGATAAATCTAGAATACTCATACACTAAGGAAACTCAGCCAGACAGAGTAAGGCAATAATTCAAGATGTCCCTTCTAGGTAAAATAAAAAGAAAGTGGAAAAAAAGAGCTAATTTACAACCCAAAGAGGTTTTATTGAGTCCCAGCTCACTCTGCTCACCACAAAGTGATGTCTCTGCTTTTTAATACGCTGTCTAGGTTTGTCAGAGCTTTTCTTCCAAGGAGCAAGCATCTTTTAATTTCATGGTTGCAGTCACCATCTGCAGTGATTTGGGAGCCCAAGAAAATAAAACCTGTCACTGCTTCCACTTTTCCCCCTTCTATTTGCCATGATCTTGATTTTTTGAGTGTTGAGTTTTAAGCCAGCTTTTTCACTCTCCTCTTTCACTTTCATCAAGAGGCTCTTTAGTTCTTCTTCACTTTCTGCAAGTAAGAGTGGCTTATCTTTGGGAATGCAACCTATCACATTAAAGATCAGAGGGGGAAACCACTGTAATTTCTATTAAGAATAACACTTGACTTTGAGTTTTCTGCCTATGTTTTCCTCTAAGAGTTTTATGGTTTCTGGTCTTACATGTCTTTAATCCATTTTGAGTTTATCTTTGTGTATGGTGTTAGGAAGTATTCTAATTTCATTCTTTTACATGTAGCTGTCCAGTTTTCCCAGCACCATTTATTGAAGACACTATATTTGCCCCATTGTATATTCTTGCCTGTCTCCTTTGTCAAAAGGCAGACTTCCCTAATGGCTCAGATGGTGAAGGAAGTGTCTGCCTACAATGCGGGATACCCAGGTTCAATCCATGGGTCGGGAAGATCCCCTGGAGAAGGAAATGGCAACCCACTCCAGTACTCTTGCCTGGAAAATCCCATGGACGGAGGAGCCTTGTAGGCTACAGTCCATGGGGTCACAAAGAGTTGGACACGACAGAGCCACTTCACTTTCACTTTGTCAAAAACAAGGTACCCGTAGGTGTGTGGGTTTATTTCTGGGCTTTCTATCTTGTTTCACTGGTCTATATTTCTGTTTTTGTGCCAGTACCATACTGTCTTGATGACCACAGGTTTGTATTATAATCTGAAGTCAGAAAGGTTGATTCCTCCAGCTCCATTCTTCTTTCTCAAGACTGCTTTGGCTATTCAAGGTCTTTTGTGTTTTCATATGCATTGTGAAATTTTTTGTTCTAGTTCTATGAAAAATGCCATTGATAATTTGATAGGGATTGCATTGAATCTGTAGATTGCATTTGGTAGTATAGTCATTTTCATAATATTGATTCTTCCTACCCAGGAATATGGAATTAAAGACCTAAATGTAAGACCAGAAACTATAAAGCTCTTAGTGGAAAACATAGGCAGAACACTCGATGACATAAATCAAAGCAAGATCCTCTATGATCTACCTCCTAGAGTAATGGAAATAAAAACAAAAGTAAACAAGTGGGACCTGATTAACCTTAAAAGCTTTTGCACAGCAAAGGAAACTATAAGCAAGGTGAAAAGACAACCCTTGGAATGGGGGAAAATAACAGCAAATGAAAAAACTGACAAAGGATTAATTTCCAAAATATACAAGCAGCTCATAGAACTCAATACCAGGAAAACAAACAACCCAATCAAAAAGTGGGAAAAAGACCTAAACAGACATTTGTCCAAAGGAGACATACAGATGGCTAACAAACACATGAAAAGATGCTCAACATCGCTCATTATTAGAGAAATGCAAATCAAAACTATAATGAGATATCACCTCACACCTGTCAGAATGGCCATCATCAAAAATTCTACAAACAATAAATGCTGGAGAGGGTATGGAGAAAAGGGAGCACTCTTGCACTGTTGGTGGGAATGTAAACTGATACAGCCACTGTGAAAGATGGTATGGAGATTCCTTAAAAAACTAGGAATAAAACCACCATATGTCCCAGCAATCCCACTCACTCCTAGGCATATACCCTGAGGAAACCGGGGTTGAAAAAGGCACATGTATCCCATTGTTCATTGCAGCACTATTTACAATAGCCAGAACATGGAAGCAACCTAGATGTCCATCGACAGATGAATGGATAAAGAAGTTGTGGTACATATACACAATGCAATATAACTCAGCCATAAAAAAGGAATGCATTTGAGTCAGCTCTAATGAGGTGGATGAACCTAGAACCTATTATACAGAGTGAAGTGAGTCAGAAAGAGAAAGATAAATATCATATTCTAATGCACATATATGGAATCTAGAAAAATGGTTCTGAAGAATTTATTTACAGGGCAGCAATGGAGAAACAGACATAGAGAATAGACTTATGGACATGGGGAGAGGGGAGGAGAGGGTGAGATGTATGAAAGAGTAACATGGAAACTTACATTACCATATGTAAAATAGATAGCCAACGGGAATTTGCTGTATGGCTCAGGAAACTCAAACAGGGGCTCTGTATCAACCTTGAGGGTTGGGATGCGGAGGGAGATAGGAGGAAGGTTCAAAAAGGAGGGGATATATGTATACCTATGGCTGATTTATGTTGAGGTTTGACGAAAACAACAAAATTCTGTAAAGCAATTATCCTTCAATAAAAAAATAAAATTTTAAAAGTATATTAAAAAAGAATTACACTTGAACCAGTGTAATTAGGCTACAAAGAAGAGATGAAAGTCATAGGAATTGGAAATAAGACATACAAAACCATCATATATTGTATACAATATGATTGTGTCAAAAATCCAAACGATTTTTAAAATAAATTTGAATTTAAGATGATCTCTGGACATAGGTCAGTGATCCATTGTACTCCTTTATAAAAATAAAAAGAAATTGAAAACAAAAGAATTTTAAATGTGATTTACCAAAAATGCATAAAAGACCAAATACCTAGGAATAAATCTAGTACAAGTTAGACTGCAAACTATAAAATATTACTGAAGAAAATTAAAGGGGAAACATTTAAAAACCTAAATAGAGGATACATCAGATTTGGGGGTTAAAAATTTCAATATTGTAAAGCTATCAGTTCTTCTCAGATTGATCCATAGATTTAATCTTAATTAAAATCCCAGTAGAATGCTCCAATAATTTTTTTTTAATCCCAATAGAAGTTGTTGTGGAAATTATCAAGATGGCTGTAAAATCATGTGTCAAGTCAAAGGGTTTAGCATGTCCAAGCAAGAAGAAGAAACCTGGAGAATTTACATCATCATCTATGGAGAATTTTTATTACAAAGTAATTAACACGGTAGGAAATTGATCCATGGAGAGAAAACTCAACTGAGGGAACAGGATTGAGAATTTAGAAGGAAATACACACACAGAGAGATTTACCTGATTTATGATAATAGGGACGATGTAATGGAAACAGTGACTGTTTAATGATGGTTCTGGGTTGATTGGCTCACTATAGGGGAACAAAATGCCTTGAAACCCAGCATTAAAAAAAAAAAATCAATGTCCAAAGTATTCCAGGTGTAAAAGTGAAACGTAGACTCATGTGGCTAACTGCCTGGGAGTATTAAGTATGCCATAAGCATTGTTGTATTATGTTGCTTCCCCATTTCTCTTTATGGTGTGTGTATGCGTGCTCAGTCAGGTCTGACTCTTTGAGGTACTTACTCACTGCTTGCTAACTGAATGGAACAGTGGTGTAACTCAAAATAAGAACTGGAGTCTCACATTCTTTCTTGTATAGCTCCAACTATAACATTATTAGTCTTTTTGCTATAGACATCTTTCAGTCCAATTCAGTCACTCAGTCATGTTCAACTCTTTGCAACCCCATGGACTGCAGCACATCAGGCCTCCCTGTCCACACCAATGCCTGGAGTTCACTCAAACTCATGTCCATTGAGTCGGTGATGCCAACTAACCAGCTCATCCTCTGTTGTCCCCTTCTCCTGCCTTCAATCTTTCCCAGCATCAGGGTCTTTTCAAATGAGTCAGTTCTTTGCAACAGGTGGCCAAAGTATTGGAGTTTCAGCTTCAACATCAGTCCTTCCAATGAACACCCAGGACTGATCTTCTTTAGGATGGACTGGTTGGATCTCCTTGCAGTCCAAGAGTCTCTCAAGAGTTTTCTCCAACACCAAAGTTCAAAAGCATCAATTCTTCGGCGCTCAGCCTTCTTCACAGTCCAACTCTCACATCCATACATGACCACAGGAAAAACCATAGCCTTGACTAGATGGACCTTTGTTGGCAAAGTAATGTCTCTTCTTTTTAATATGCTATGTAGGTTGATCATAACTTTCCTTCCAAGGAGTAAGCGTCTTTTAATTTCATGGCTGCAGTCACCATCTGCAGTGATTCTGGAGCCCAAGAAAATAAAGTCTGACACTGTTTTCCACTGTTTCCCTATCTATTTCCCATGAAGTGATGGGACCGGATGCCATGATCTTCGTTTTCTGAATGTTGAGCTTTAAGCCAACTTTTTCGCTCTCCTCTTTCACTTTCATCAAGAGGCTTTTTAGCTCGTCTTCACTTTCTGCCATAAGGGTGGTGTCATCTGCATATCTGAGGTTATTGATATTTCACCCGGCAATCTTGATTCCAGCTTGTGCTTCCTCCAGCCCAGCGTTTCTCATGATGTACTCTGCATATAAGTTAAATAAGCAGGGTGACAGCAGCCTTGACGTACTCCTTTTCCTATTTGGAACCAGTCTGTTGTTCCATGTCCAATTCCAACTGTTGCTTCCTGACCTGCATACAGATTTCTCAAGAAGCAGGTCAGGTGGTCTGGTATTCCAATCTCTTGAAGAATTTTCCACAGTTTCTTGTGATCCACACAGTCAAAGGCTGTGTGGTATTTAATGAGGTAAGCCATCCATTGATGTAATACATGCGAATGATATGCATTCCACTTTAAATTATATACTAATCGCATTAGAATGGTTTAAGAGAAAAACCTTTACAATGCCTTTACAAATGTTGCCATCTTTATGCATTTCTGTGCACCTAAGAGGAATTCAGCATGCTGTATTTTCTCCATCTAGAAAGGTCTGCTTTCTCTTATCCCTCTACAGTATCCAAGAAGCCCATCATGGTTATCCTGTCCTGAATTGCATCAAGGACATGCTTTTGCTTCCTTCCTGAACTTCTGTACTCTCTGCACTTGTTGGTCACTTATCAAGCACTGCCGTTCTTTGTCAGAAAATTAAAGTATTAGTCATTCAGTCGTGCCTGACTCTTTGTGACCCCATGGACTGTATGTAGTCCCAGGTTCCTCTGCCCATCCAGGCAAGAATACTGGAGAGGGTTGCCATTCCCCTTTTCCAGGGGATCCTCCCAACCCAGGGATCAAACCTGGATCTCCCACACTGCAGGCAGATTCTTTACCAACTGATACACCAAGTGTAGTATAAAGCTGTGTGGCTTCTGACGAATTTTAAACCCCTTTGCTGAAAGTAGAAATCACGCCAATTTAACAATAATCTAACATTACATTTTGGACATAGCATAATTTAATTGACTAGTTACACAGACTGATCAAGATTGAGCTCTCTAACATCTAATATATGAAACAAATCTACAAATATTAGGAATGATATCTCTTGAAGATAAAAGTTGTAATTAACTTCCAAGTAATGGAAGTCACAAGGAAGTCTGAGGTTGAAGAACAAAAATAAAGCCTATTCACAGAGTGAAATTTGCTCAGGCCTGTCCAGCTCTTTGCGACCCCATGGACTATACAGTCCATGGAATTCTCCAGGCCAGAATACTGGAGTGGGTAGCCTTTCTCTTCTCCAGGGGATCTTCCCAACCCAGGGATCAAACCCAGGTCTACCTCATTCCAGGCGGATTCTTTACCAGCTGAGCCACAAGGGAAACCCACTATTCACGGAAGTTTGGGTTTAAAAAAACAAAAATGAAACCTATTCAAAAACAAATAAAACTGCTTATAAACCTTCAGAGATGGTAGAATGTTAAAACGTTGTGAAAAATCAAACATACTCCATTTAGTTACCGCTATATTCCAAAAAGACAGCAAGGAGATCCAGTAGGTTTCATCAACTAGTCAGTTGCTAAGCAACTCATTGTTAAGATGGATGTAAAGTGCCTTGATAATGATAATGGGCATCAGAGGATGTCCTTGAATTAGTACAGTGACACAATCATAGAGAAATGCAAAAATAAAGAAGGATAAAAACCAGGTAGTCCTCAGATGCTAACCTCAAACAACAGACCTTTGAAAAGATCTTATGTCTTAGCACAAACATAAGTACTGAACACTTGACCATTTCACAGCAGATATTCTTCATTACAGAAGTATAACACAAGTCACGAGTACTACAAAAACAATCTGAGTAATGATGTGCTTAAAATAAAACAAAAATCCTTATTTCCATTTCTATTTCCATATTTTCAATTTATGTTGTAAAATAGTATGCTTAAAATTAAATCCCAAATTCTTAAGTTATTATCACTGTCATTTTCACTGCTGATGAATAGAAACTTCATTTATAATAATAATTTTTAAAAAGTCCTAAAAAGTGTACTAGTCGCATGGGAAGGTTTTTGAAAATGCACCAGGTACCCTTTACTAACTAGTGGCAATTACATTTTTTATAATTACACAGTCATGCAGAGACATAAGAGCATACTGAAATTAAAGAGAATAATAAAATAGCAGAGCCTTTCCCCTTGATCATAAATTCTCAGGAGACACAGATGGGGACACTCTACAAATTGATGACAGCCTGAGATAATCTTCTGGCTTCCCTGCTGGCTCAGATGGTAAAGAATCTGCTGCAGTGCAGGAGACCTGGGTTTGATCCCAGGGCTGGGAAGATCCCCTGGAGAAGGGCATGGTAACCCACTGCAGTAATCTTGCCTGGAGAATTACATGGACAGAGGAGCCTGCTGGGTTGCAGTCCATAACCTGGCTGTGTGAGCACACGGCCATTAACATCATGAGCTGTTTCTGCTTTGGGGTTCACCCCAGAACGTTCTACATGTGAGTGTCTTATATATATATAACAGAGCAGACTTCAAAGGAAAATGAACAGTACTCTTCAATTTTCTTCCTCTCAGGGTAATTTGAAGATTGTTTTCACTCTGATTCATTTATGGCCTCAAAAGTTAGACCATCTTACTACCAATAAGAGTTGCCAAGAGCTACACAGAACAAGGTTGAAAAAAGGTGGGATTAAAAAAAAGCGTAATTTTTAAAAAAATAACAAATACATAATCTTTCACGGAAACTTCTAAAAGTTACATTTGTATCTCAATTTCTAAAGACCAATTTTTATAATTTAACAAAAAACTAAATTAAAAGTGAAATATCTCTGATAAATTAACTATGTGAACACTTGAAATACTTAAAAATGATAAGCTTGTGTTCACGGTGTTGGCTGAATTCACGTGTCAGCTCTCAGGCGCAGTGTGAGTGCCTCTGAGCTGAGAGCTCTCTATTGCTGTTGTTCAGCTGTTCAGTTGTGTCTGACTCTGTGACCCCACAGACTGTAGCCCACCAGGGTCCTCTGTCCATGGGGTTCTCCAGGTAAGAATACTGGAGTGGGGTGCCATTCCCTTTTCCAGGGAATCTTTCAGACCCAGGGATTAAATCCAGGTCTCTGACATTGGCAGACAGATTCTTTACCAATGAACTACCTGGGAAGACCCCAACTCCTCTGAGCCAAGGTTACTGGCCTGCTGTCTGTTTATTCTGTGGAAGCTGCTATGGAAACGACAACCAGCTCCCTGCCCCTCCTCAGCTCAGAGGGCAAGTGGGCAGCTCACCGCTCATGCCCCATCATGCCTCACAGAACATCCTCTGGCCAGCATTTTCCTTTGGAGCCATTGAACAGGCCATTTTCGTATATTTGGTGTGGATTAAGTACAAACAGCACTGTGCACCTCCATTAAAGTAGAAGCCTAATTGTTGTGACTTTAACAAAAGTAAGTCAAGTGTTACTGTTAACAAATAAAAAGACCAACACCTTTGGGAGCTGTCAAGGGTTTTCACAGACTTCTACCTTCAGCAAGTCAGTTCTTCTTTCTCCCTTTTCACTCCATTTAATCAATTAGAAAAGGCGAGTATGTTTATTTTCAAAATCCACATTATTGAAAGCCCAGAAAACAATTATGGAAAGCGGGGCAGAGCAAAATGCCACAGTCATTCATGGTGTTTAAAGTTTTCCTGAACATCTGTTTTCTGTAGCTTCTTTCTCACTTAAATGGGTCATACCTACACCCTGGAAAAACTAGAGTCTGGAATATGAAGAATTGTTTTGGCACAAAGCTAGTGGAGGTGATGGAATTCCAGTTGAGCTATTTCAAATCCTGAAAGATGATGCTGTGAAAGTGCTGCACTCAATAGGCCAGCAAATTTGGAAAACTCAGCAGTGGCCACAGGACTGGAAAAGGTCCATTTTCATTCCAATCCCAAAGAAAGGCAATGCCAAAGAATGCTCAAACTACTGCACAATTGCACTCATCTCACACACTAGTAAAGTAATGCTCAAAATTCTCCAAGCCAGACTTCAGCAATACGTGAACCGTGAACTTCCAGATGTTCAAGCAGGTTTTAGAAAAGGCAGAGGAACCAGAGATCAAATTGCCAACATCCGCTGGATCATGGGAAAAGCAAGAGAGTTCCAGAAAAACATCTATTTCTGCTTTATTGACTATGCCAAAGCCTTTGACTGTGTGGATCACAACAAACTGGACAATTCTGAAAGAGATGGGAATACCAGACCACCTGACCTGCCTCTTGAGAAATCTGTATGCAGGTCAGGAAGCAACAGTTAGAACTGGACATGGAACAACAGACTGGTTTCAAATAGGAAAAGGAGTACGTCAAGGCTGTATATTGTCACCCTGCTTATTTAACTTCATATGCAGAGTACATCATGAAAAATGCTGGGCTGGATGAAGCACAAGCTGGAATCAAGATTGCCAGGAGAAATATCAATAACCTCATATATTCAGATGACACCACCTTTATGGCAGAAAGTGAAGAGGAACTAAAAAGCCTCTTGATGAAAGTAAAAGAGGAGAGTGAAAAGGTTGGCTTAAAGCTCAACATTCAGAAAACTAAGATCATGGCGTCCGGTCCCATCACTTCATGGGAAATATATGGGGAAACAGTGGCTGACTTCATTTTTCTGGGCTCCAAAATCACTACAGATGGTGACTGCAGCTATGAAATAAAAAGACGCTTACTCCTTGGAAGGAAAGTTATGAACAACCTAGACAGCATATTCAAAAGCCGAGGCATTACTTTGCAAACAAAGGTCCGTCTAGTCAAGGCTATGGTTTTTCCAGTAGTCATGTATGGATGTGAGAGTTGGACTATAAAGAAAGCTGAGTGCCGAAGAGTTAATGCTTTTGAACTGTGGTGTTGGAGAAGACTTTTGAGAGTCCCTTGGACTGCAAGGAGTCCATCCTAAAGGAGATCAATCCTGGGTGTGCATTGGAAGGACTGATGTTGAAGCTGAAATTCCAATACTTTGGCCACCTGATGCGAAGAGCTGACTCATTTGAAAAGTCCCTGATGCTGGGAACGATTGAGGGCAGGAGGAGAAGGGGACGACAGAGGATGAGATGGTTGGATGGCATCACCGACTCAATGGACATGGGTTTGGGTGGACTCCGGGAGCTGGTGATGGACAGGGAAGCCTGGTGTGCTGCCGTTCATGGGATTGCAATGAGTCAGACATGACTGAGCGACTGAGCGACTGAACTGAACTGAACTGAATACAGAATGTACTTCCTTACAATACCAAAAGTAGAGGTCAGAGTCTTAGAGAGTAGGTAAAAACATCCTTTCTCTTTTGGTCTACTAATTTCTTCTATCTGATGAAGAATGATCTGATTTCTTCAAGCTGATTTGATCCAAATCCAAAATAGAGCTAATGTACATAGTTTGATTTTGAACTATTAATAAATCAGTTTTAGCTCATATTTACTGTTTTATGTATCTCACAAGAACTTTCACCAACTGATCCGTAAATAAGGTGACTAAATAGAGTTTTGTAATTATGTTTTTGAAAAAAAATTCATTACCTTCAGGTAATTGTATTACGGCTTTATTTTGAGGATTATTAGTTTGGAATATTTTATATCAGGACACAGTTGAGAAAAGCCATAATAATGCCTTTCAGAGAAGTAAGAAGCACTATGCGCTCTTGTGCTGCTATCTCTGCCCAGCACTGAGGAGACAGGGCTCAGCATAAAACTATCTGCTGAAGAATTGCAACTTACCTATGCTCAGTATTAGCAAGAGCCCCAAGGCATCACCGAAGATGTTGTCAAAGTGTAGCTGAGAACCTGTTAGCTGGGAATCTGTTGATGGCAGCTTTACAGTCATCAGTTTGAAACTTGTAAGCCAGAGTTTTGGTCAGAGTGCACGCTTTCTGCAGATGTATGAAGAAAGCCTTTGTGCTCTGGCTGTGTGTGTCTAAAACCTGATGAAATAACTGTGTGATTTGACACGTGTGCTCAACTGTACACTTAGGTAACGCCCAAATCAAACTGGTTACCTCAGTTTTTTGGGGCTTCCCTGGTGGCTCAGAGGTTAAAGGGTCTGCCTGGAATGCAGGAGACCCGGGTTCAATCCCTGGGTCGGGAAGATCCCCTGGAGAAGGAAATGGCAACCCACTCCAGTATTCTTGCCTGGAGAATCCCATGGAGGGAGGAGCCTGGTGGGCTACAGTCCATGGGGTCACAAAGAGTCGGACACAACTGAGTGAATTCACTTCACTTCACCTCAGTTTTTAAAAGTGAAAATTTCAGGGACCTCCCTGGTGGTCTGGTGGTTAAGAATCCACTTGGCAATGTAGGGGGACTAGGGTTCAGTCGCTGATCGCTGATCAGAGAACTAAAATCCCACATACCAAGGGGCAACTGAGTTTCCATGCTGGAGGAAAGTTACATGGCTCAAAATAGCCTGGAGTTAAAACTCCCCTCCAGGTCCTCCCCACCATTCTATGCAAAACAATGAACTCTCTCACCCGAAGGAAAAAAATGGATATTAAGGTTGATTACGCCTAGCTCCCAGCCGGTCCCAGCCTCTTGCGGATCTCCAGATTCCTTGCCCCAGCCGTTTAAGAGATAACTAATCCGAAACAACCTTGGAGAAGACCAGGCCTCCTTAAGATAAGTAGCTTTCCACATATACGCCTATATATACTTACTCTTTTCTTGGGTTAGTGCAGCAGCGCACTAATCTGATTGCTGCTCCTTCTCGCCTCATTAAAGGTGATCTGTTCCTGGAAAGGGCCGGTCTCCTTTTTCCGAACCTTGCCTTCTCTAACTCCCTTACCCTACACATGCCACAGCTCCTGAGCCGCAGAGCCACAACTAGAGTTTGCACAGCGATTCAAAAGATCCCACAGAACACAGTGAAGATCCCGTGTGCCCCAACTAAGACCTCATGCAGCCAAACAAGCGTATAATAAATAAGTTCTTCAAAAAGGTGAAAATTGTCAGCCATTTGGAAGAATAATACATTTGAAATCTGGGTGAGTTAGTACATTTCTGAAAGAGCCGATTTCCTGGCACCACATGAGGGGGGTTTTAAAAGTCTGGAGAGAGTGGAAGCTGTGGGAAAGACACGGGGTTAAGGGAAGGCCGCTGTGGCCAGACACACGAGTGGAGGAGGCTAGACCAATTGCAGAGAGGAGCGGCTAAGGGTAGAAATTCAGTTGGGAGGATGCTACCATCACCACCATCTGCTTCCTGACAGAATTTAGAAGCTTAGGAAAGAGTTTTCTCACTCTCTCTCTTAATGAGATGCTTGGGGCAGGTTATCTGGGAGCTCAGCGTCTACGGGACGCAGGCGGAGCCTCATGGGAGCTGCCGGCATCAGAAGGCTTGGCCGGAGCTGGGCGTCCGCCTCTGTGTGGTCCAGCTACACAGGTGAGAGTGGGAGGGAGGCCCCACTTATGGGTCACCTGTGTCTTTCCAGAGCTGCTGTGTCCCCCCCTCACGAGGCAGCCACTTCCCCTCAACAAGGGTCCCAAGCGGAGGCGGAGGAAGCGGCCAGTCCTGTATCAGGAAAAGAGTACATTAAGGCTGTATATTCTCACTCTGCTTATTTAACTTCTATGCAGAGTACATCAGCAAAATGCTGGGGTGGATGAAGCACATGCTGGAATCAAGACTGCAGGGAGAAATATCAATAACCTCAGATATGCAGATGATACCATTCTTATGGCAGAAAGCGAAGAGGAACTAAAGAGCCTCTTGACAAGGTGAAACAGAGGAGTGGAAAAGCTGGCTTAAAACTCAACATTTAAAAAACGAAGATTATGACATCTGGTCCCATCACTTCATAGTGAATAGATGGAGAAATAATGGAAACAGAGACTTTTATTTTCTCGGGCTCCAAAATCAGTGTAGATGGTGACTGGAGCCATGAAATTAAATGACACTTGCTCCTTGGATGAAAAGCTATGACCAACCTAGACAGCATAGTAAAAAGCAGAGACATTACTTTGCCAACAAAGGTCTGTCTAGTCACAGCTATGGGTTTTCCAGTAGTCAGGTATGGATGTGAGAGTTGGACCATAAAGAAGACTGAGCATCGAAGAACTGATGCTTTTGAACTGTGGTGTTGGAGAAGACTCTTGAGAGTCCCTTGGATGGCAAGGAGATCCAACCAGTCCATCCTAAAGAAAATTAGTCCTGAATGTTCATTGAAAGGATGGATGCTGAAGCTGAAGTTCCAATACTTTGGCCACCTGATAAGAGCTGACTCATTGGAAAAGACCCTGATGCTGAGAAAGATTGAAGGCGAGAGAAGGGGACGACAGAGGATGAGATGGTTGGATGGCATCACTGACTCAATGGGCATGAAGTTCAGCAAACTCTGGGAGATGATGAAGGACAGGGAAGTGTGGTGTGCTGGGGTCCATGGGGTCACAAAGAGTCAGACACGACCGAGAGACTGAACAACAACAAATCTACAGAAAACTGTACAAGATCATATTCACTGGGAGCTGCTCTTACATCTAAATTAAAATGTTCCTACTGGGATAGCAATGCATTTTCACTTATTCTTTTTTGGGTGAAGAATAATGCCTGTCCACCACCTCCCAATGATAATGGCAAAGGTGAGCAATGAGCAGAGAAAAGAAAAAGAGGTGAAAAGGCAGGACTGGAAAGGGAAGAGAAGAGCCTGTACGTCAGTTATTGGACCAGACCTTCTGCTCTGTGGGCTGCCGTCACCATCAGTCAACAGAGAGGAAGGGCACAGGGTCAGAATTCATTAAAGTAAGGAGCTCAGAATCTGCCTGCAATGCAGAAGACCCCAGTTCGATTCCTGGGTCAGGAATATCCCCTGGAGAAGGTATGGGCTACCCACCCAAGTATTATTGGGCTTCCCTGGTGGCTCAGTTGGTAAAAAATCTGCCTGCAATGTGGGAGACCTGGGTTCGATCCCTGGGTTGGGAAGATCCCCTGGAGAAGGAAACAGCTACCCACTCCAGTATTCTGCCCTGGAGAATTCCATGGACTGTATGGAGGTCGCAAAGAGTCAGACACAACTTTCACTAAGGAGCTCAGGAAGTCACAAAGATTTAGAGTCAGTGGGAGGTGAGAGCTTCCTGTCACAGCTCCTGAAACCCTTAGTCTCTGGTTGATAGAAGCTTATGCTCAATGACATGTGCGTACATCAGTGACCCTTCCATGCTTATGAGGTCTATTACACGTCAGCAGCAGTGAACTCAAGCCTCGTGGTTTCTTGTGAGACAAATCACTTACCAGACTGTCTTAGGACATCTGAGCTGTCTCATTTTTTTCATTCCCTTTTATGAAAATGCCTGAGCCTGATGGGCAAAAGCACTGTGTGGTTTAGTTTCTCAGAGAAGAGTTTAAAATAAACGGAAAGAATGTTTCAAATTTTAACACAGAAATGCAAGATTGACAAAAGTTTGGGTTATTTCAAAATCATTCCTTTCAAAAAGAAAGACCTATGTCCAAATAATTTGGAACATGTTATATAATAATCAGATTTCTAACTTTGGTGGTATTATTTTTTCTGCTAACACAGATGAAGGATTTCCCTAATGGCTTATATGGTAAATTAAAAAGAAACAGAAGTTACGTTGTCTAGAATTTAATCAGGGTACAAAGGTGAGAAAGCAGAAATAACATTACAGCAAAATAGAAAATATATTCAGGTCACCTGCCACCGACAGCACATTGTGTATCAATGTTACTATAATATGGAATAAAGGTTAATTTTAAAAACAATACTCAGGAAAAACACAAAAGCTTTTGGGTTTTCATTCAGGTACATTCCACAGTAAATTACAGCCCTGAATTAAAATTCTGGAAAGCTTTCATTTCCCAGGTAACCACAATTGGGCTTGAGAAAAGCCTGTCACCTTGTAGCCATTCCCTGCAATAGCAACCGTAAAAGTTTTGCTTGAGTTCTTGTTCAGTCGCTCAGTGGTGTCCGACGTTATGACACAAATTATTCACAGCACATACAGCTCACTGTGGGGCTTCAGCGTAGTGGGTCACCAGGCTGGGCCAGGCTCCAGGCCAGGGAAAGCAGGTCCACCGTCCAGAAGAAAGCCTTTCAGGGGAGGCGCTCAAGTATACTCCTGGATAGGATAATCACGATGGTGTGATCACTCACCTAGAGCCAGACATCCTGGAATGTGAAGTCAAGTGGGCCTTAGGAAGCATCACTATAAACAAAGCTAGTGGAAGTGATGGAATTCCGGTTGAGCTATTTCAAATTCTGAAAGATGAGGCTGTGAAAGTGCTCCACTAAAGATGTCAGCAAATTTGGCAAACTCAGCAGTGGCCACAGGACTGGAAAAGGTCAGTTTTCATTCCAATCCCAAAGAAAGGCAATGCCAAAGAATGCTCAAACTACCACACAATTGCACTCATCTCACACACTAGTAAAGTAATGCTCAAAATTCTCCAAGCCAGGCTTCAGCAATACGTGAACTGTGAACTTCCAGATGTTCAAGCTGGTCTTAGAAAAGGCAGAGGAACCAGAGGTTAACTTGCCAACATCCGCTGGATCATCAAAAAAGCAAGAGAATTCCAGAAAAATATCTATTTCTGCTTTATTGACTATGCCAAAGCCTTTGACTGTGTGGATCACAATAAAATATGGAAAATTCTGAAAGAGATGGGAATACCAGACCACCTGACCTGCCCCTTGAGAAACCTGTACACAGGTCAGGAAGCAATGGTTAGAACTAGACATGGAACAACAGACTGGTTCCAAATAGGAAAAGGAGTACATCAAGGCTGTATATTGTCACCCTGCTTATTTAACTTATATGCAGAGTACATTATGAGAAATGCTGGGCTGGAAGAAGCACAAGCTGTAATCAAGATTGCCAGGAGAAATATCAATAACCTCATATATTCAGATGACACCACCCTTATGGCAGAAAGTGAAGAGGAACTAAAAAGCCTCTTGATGAAAGTGAAAGAGGAGAGTGAAAAAGTTGGCTTAAAGCTCAACATTCAGAAAATGAAGATCATGGCATCTGGTCCCATCACTTCATGGGAAATAGATGGGGAAACAGTAGCTGACTTTATTTTTCTGGGCTCCAAAATCACTACAGATGGTGATTGCAGCCATGAAATTAAAAGATGCTTACTCCTTGGAAGGAAAGTTATGACCAACCTAGACAGCATATTAAAAAGCAGAGACATCACTTTGCTAACAAAGGTCCATCTAGTCAAGGCTATGTTTTTTCTAGTAGTCATGTATGGATGTGAGAGTTGGACTATAAAGAAAGGTGAGGGATGAAGAACTGATGCTTCTTCAATCTCAAGAGAAGACTCTTGAGAGTCCCTTGGACTGCAGGGAGATCCAACCAGTCCATCCGAAAGGAGATCAGTCCTGAGTGTTCATTGGAAGGACTGATGTTGAAGGTGAAACTCCAATACTTTGGCCACCTGATGTGAAGAGCTGACTCATGAAAAGACTCTGATGCTGAAAAAGTTTGAGGGCAGAAGGAGAAGGGGAGGACAAAGGATGAGATAGTTGGATGGCATCACTGACTCAATGGACATGGGTTTAGGTGGACTCCAGGAGTTGGTGATGGACAGGAAGGCGTGGCATGCTGCAGTCCATGGGGTTGCACGAGTCAGACACAACTGAGTGACTGAACTGAACTGAACACTCTGGTTACCTCTGAGAGGATACTGGGAGTTTTCCAGGCAGTCAGGAAAGAGCAATGGGTGCAGAGGTGATGAACAGAAATAATCACAAATGACTCTGAATACCTAAGATGAAGAAATGTTTGGGTATAAGAGAAAGTGAGGCAATTTGCAAGGTTCAGATTAGGAGCACTTCTTCTTTTTTTTTTTTTTTTTTAGAAACAGTTTATTTTCCATCAACCAAATTTCCATTTTGGTGGAAGTTTGTGGAAGTTCTACAAGCGTTTGGAAGAACAGCTTACGACCACTCAGTGGTGGTTCCTACCCATTCAGTGGCCTGAGCCTTGGGAGCTGCAGAGCAGTCTTCAGTGGAAGGCGGATCACTCCAGTCTTCAGTGGGGAACTGCTGAATAGGCACCTTCAGACCAGTCTGCCACCTCAGGCTGAGTAGCAGTGAACTCTGGAGCTGGAGCAGGCCATTCACCCTGAAATTCCTCCATGGTCACAGCCTTCTCAACTGCTGCCCGCTCTTCCTTTTCAGTCTCTTCAGGATCTCTGTAGAAGTAGAGATCCGGCATGACCTCCCAGGGGCGTTCTCGGGAGATGGTGCCACGTATGCGCAGAGCTTCCCGGGCGCGCATCCACCGCATCAGACTCGCTGAGTGCGCTCCCCTTTTAGGATCTCAGAGTAGGATACAAAAACTGAGAAACCAGAAAAGTTAAGTACTGCCTGAAGAGTTAGGAATATTGAAGAAGAGGAAAAAAGCTATTTTTTAAATGTTTTCACCTCTCCTTAATTAAGCTCTCATTCCTTAAAATCATAATTTTGTAGCAAGTATTACTATCCAACTCCACTCATTGGGCCAGAGACCCTTGTCGTGTTAGCGAAAAACTTGCCCCTCGTGTAACACACTACCTACACTTGTGAGTTCATCGGCCAGTGGCCTCAGCTCCAAGCTCTAACAATGTGCAGGGAGCGCTTCTGTGTACCATTTGATTTTGCACACAGGAATGGAGGAAACACTGAAACTTTGGAAGAGGAGGTTGGTGTTTGAAGGAAGACCCCCTGAAGACAGAAGGCTTCTCATGGGGCTGATCTAAATGACCCCAATAAGACCTATTTTTTGTTTTTTAATTTTAAAATTTACTTTATTACTTTTACAGCTTTAAGGAAATAATTGACATACATCACTTGCTAAGTTTAAGGCATACAGCATGACAGTTTTGACTGATATGTATTGTGAAATGAGTAGGCTCAGTTAACATCCATCTCATTCATCATTTTCTTATCTCATGAATTATGCTTTGAGTACTTCATAAGACTTTAAAAGATTCATGTATCTCTAGCTGAGCTGTGCTCATTCTAATGCCTTTAAACAGAATTGTAACAGTCTCATTATTTTTCTTTACTTTATTTTAATTGGAGTATACTTAGTTACTTTACACTGTTGTGTTAATTTCTGCTGTACAGCAAAGTGAATCACCCACGTGTATACACATATCCCCTCTTGTTTGGATTTCCTTCCCATCTGAGTCACCACAGCACTGAGTAGTTTCCTGTGCTGTATAGTAGGTTCTCATTAGTTATCTATTTTATACATCAAAGCCTGGTCCTGCCGAAGGGGTTTGCATAACTCAATGAAACTATGCACCATGCCGTGCAGGGCCACCCAAGACAGACAGGTCATAGTGAAGAGTCCTGACAAAACGTGGTCCACTGGAGAAGAAAATGGCAACCCACTCCAATATTCTTGCCTGGAAAACCCCATGAACAGTGTAAAAAGGCAGCAATCCATGGGATCGCAAAGAGTTGGACACAACTTAGCAACTGAACAACAACAAAGTGAATATAAGACCCAATTTTTAAAAAAGTATTTCCTGTTACTTTTATAGAAGTACAATGGAAATATCTAGATTACTGGTAGCTGCTGTTCCTTAAACTGTTTCATTGAAGTACTGAACTGTAATTGTCATATGCATGCTTTGATCATGTCCTACTCTTTGTGATCCCATGAACTGTAGCCTGCCAGGCTCCTCTGTCCATGGGATTCTCCAGGTGACAATACTGGAGTGGGTTGCTATTTCCTCCTCCAAGGGATCTTCCCAACACAGGGATCAAACCTGCATCTCCTGTGGCTCCTGCATTGCAGGTGGATTTTTTTACCCCACTGAACCACCGGTGGAGTCCTGTAATTGGCATATAAACAATGATGTTCTGTGCTGTGCTTAGTTGCTCAGTCATGTTCAACTCTTTGGAGTTCAACCCATGGACTGTAGCCTGCCAGGCTCCTCTGTCCATGCAGATTCTCCAGGCAAGAATACTAGAGTGGGTTACCATGCCCTCCTCCAGGCGATCTTCCCAAATGAGGGATCGAATCCAGGTCTCCCTCACTGCGGGCAGATTCTTTACTATCTGAGCCACCAGGGAAGCCCATAAACAATGATAGTTTGGAGGAAATCAGTAAAGGTCTATTTGATCAGATGTGCTTGGTGTGTCCCACAAAACAGAGTGACTCAGAGACAGAGGAGTGAAGAGTATTTTTAAATTCATGTTTAGGAAAAGTAGGACTGATGGTACTATTAGCTCCACACACACTTCATCACTCACTCTCATCTCCATGACCTAAATAAAGCAGATGAAATCTAAGATACCATGTCGCAGTAGAGAAAAGTGTATAAAAAATGGAACCATAGTGAATTTATTTCAAATAGTAAATGCTCAAGTATAGGACCAAATGTATCATAAAAGAAAGGATAGTGGCAATGAGATGAATCAAAAATACTGAGTCCAGGGACTTCCCTGGTGGTCCAGGGGCTAAGACTCCACGTTCCCAATATAAGGGTGTGAGTTCAATCCCTGATCACGACAGGTTGTTGCTGAGCCATGAAAGATGCTAGGATTCTTGGCCTCCAGAGGAGAAGAATTCAACCCAGGGCCAATGATGAGGCTTGATCGCTCAGAGCTTTTGTGTAATAAAGTTTTATTAAAGTATAAAAGAGATAGAGAAGGCTTCTGATGTAGACATCAGAAGGGGGCAGACAAAGTGCCCACCTGCTAGTCTTTAGCAGAAGTTATATACCTACTTGGAGAAGGAAATGGCACCCCACTCCAGTACTCTTGCCTGGACAATCCCATGGACGGAGGAGCCTGGTAGGCTACAGTCCATGGGGTCACACAGAGTCAGACACGACTGAGCGACTAAGCAGCAGCAGCATATACCTACTAGCAGGCTGCTAATTAGAGAAAGGATTGGAGAAGGAAATGGCAATCCACTCCAGGACTATTGCCTGGAAAATCCCATGGACAGAGGAGCCTGGTAGGCTACAGCCCATGGGGTCGCAAAGAGTCGGACAAGACTGAGCGACTTCACTTTCACTTTCAACATCTCAAAACTCAGAGTGGCACCAGGCCTCTCACCTGCAATATGCATTTTGGCATAACACTGGCGAAAGGTGAATTGGCCCAGGCCGTAAAACTATTGACCTGAATCTTGAATCAAGGCAGGTTTCTAAGCAAATACATAGCCTCATTAACATAGCTTAAGATAATATTTGCATAAGTAAAACACTAGCTTGTTGAGTAAAACACACTGGTTTGTCAAGTCAGTTCAGCGTCTTAGGCACTTGAAGAAAGACAGTCTTAGGTAAATACACAGTTCATTAACATAGCTTAAGAAAAACATTTCCATAAGAAAACACATTGGCTAGCTCAAGGTTTGAGAAAAGTCAAGTTCAGGTGGAGCCAGGTGTTGTCTTGGCAACGCAGAATGAACTTGGCAACAACAAAGAAACCTCCTTTTAATTTTGTGTAGAGAAGGGAAAAAATCTGACACTTCTAGTTTGTTTCCTCCTGCCACTTAAGAGAGATAAAAAACGTCTGACCCTTGTAGCCTATTTTCTCCATTTGGCGACCCCTAGCCTTCCTGCTTGTTACCCTCTCAGTAGATCCCACATGTCACAATTAAAGAGTCCGAATGCTGCGATGAAGATGAGACATTCCACATGCTGCAACTAAGGCCTAGGGCAACCAAATACATTTTAAAATAAGTTTTAAGAAAAAGAAATATTGAGTCCATTGTTACTAAGTAAGAATACTGAGTAATGTTATATGATTGCAAAGAAATGTTACAAGATGGTGAAATGTGCTGAAGGAAAATATTATTGTAGCAACATTTAAACACTTCAGATAAACAAGGACTATAACCATCATTTTATTGCAAGAAAACTATGCATGCTATGGCTGACAAAAGTGGCCCTTATTTTTCTCATGTAATTGGCTCTCTTTTTGTCATGCTATTCTGCCAACTAAAGAAGCCCACTGAGATGCTTCCTGAAGGTTTGCAGCAGGCTGAGTCTGCACTCCTAGAGCCCAGTAATTTTTCCAAGTGAAAACAAGTTGCTTGACTTATAAATCTTGACTTATAAAAATGTTACAACATATTCCTAAAGTGTAGAGTAGGGAACTGTGACAATTCCCACAATTATAATACAATGTAACAGGATCTAAAATGGAAATATTTTGGTTCATGTTACATAAATGGCAAGAGAAGAGTAGAGGTTCAGCTCTGTACTTACTATTATAAAGTCATCAGCAGCAGAAATAATGTCTGTATTTCATTATCATTTTTAGTCTCCCTGTTTATGATCTTAAGCACAAAGTCAGTTAAGCACATATTAGACAATTTACAATTTATTATAAGAAAGGATTACATTTGAATTATTTACCCAGGTGTGTAAAAAAAAAAAAAAGATTATACTTGTTTACTCATGACTAGTAATCTAATACAAAACAAAGGAAAACTTGTTCTCAAGCATCTGGGACGACAGAAACATTTCAGAGCCCACTGGGGTTCACTGTGAAAACTAACGTGTTTACATCAATAAAAACTAGACTGACGTTTCTGATGACTGTTTCTCAGGAGTAAGTAGACTGATAATCATCACAGCTTTATTTTCAGGGAGACGCGCTTGGAGGAGATGAACCCGAGGTGCCTTCTCTGATGAAGGAGGAAGCGCACTGTTTGCTTGGATGACTGTGGGGCTGACCTCCACTCCCTGGCTTTGCTCTCACCTAAGGAGCGGTTCGGACTTCCCAGGTAATTCAGTGGTAAAGGATCTGCCTGCCAAGCAAGAGACATGGGTCAGAGCCCTGGGTCAGGAGGATCCCCTGGAGAAGGGAATGGCAATCCACGCCAGTATTCTTGCCTGGGAAATGCCGTGGACAGAGGAGTCTGGCGGGTTCCAGTCCATGGGACCCCAAAGAATCTGACGCAACTGACTGACTGACCTTTCACTTTGAATGAACAACCACAAGGCAAAGGGAGGCACTGAATCACATCCACCGACCACCAGCGTTTACAGCCTCAGCCAGACCTGGGCTGTGAGGTCACCCAGCCTGGGACCAAAGGCATGAGATGAAGAGGAGCAACGAATGCCTGTGTCCTATGTGGTCGGTCTGCCCTCGGGTACGTACATCTGTCTCCTTTTTACAAAACAACATTTTGAGTTCCTGCGGCAGTTGGGTCCCTGGCGTCCATTAGGTAACTTGGTTTAGCCAGCCCCGCCCTGGCTCCCACCCCTGCACCGATGCGCTCTCTCTCATTCAGGCACCAAGTGGAACCTCAGAGGTCTCCATGCACAGCGGGCATCTCCACCTCCCTATGCGTGGAGACCACCCCCACCCGCCCCCCGCCCCCCCACCTCCCCCTCGCCCTGCGACCACGAGCCCTGCATCACACCTGCGTGGAGTCAGGGGCGTGAAACCTCTGTGAGCCTAAAACCAACACACCAAGATCCAGGGGTACAGTGTCAAGTATCAGGACTAACAAGTGGGACTTCCCTGGAGGTCCACTGGGTAAGCTTCCACCTATCAGTGCAGGGGACACAAGTTCAATCCCTGGTCTGGGAAGATCCCACATGCTGCGGGGCAACCAAGCCTGAACGCTACAACTACTGAAGCCGGTGCACCGAGAGCCCACAGCATGCGCCACACAAAAAAAGAAGTCACCGCGATGAGAAGCCCTGGCGCTCTCGGGAACTAGAGAGGAGCCCCCTGTCGCAGCGACTAGACAAAGCCTGAGTGCAGCAAGAAGACCCAGCACAGCCGAAAATAAAATAAAAATCAAAGCCAAAATATAAGACTCACAAGTGATCCATTCTGTGTCTCAAATAGCAAAACTATAACTGTGCTGAAAAGTGTGAATAACACATTTATTGACTGCAGTGACCTACTCTTAGAAGGGAGTTTAAAAATAAATCATTTTAATGATCTTTGCTGTTTATCTGCTTTTTAAAAGCAACTTTCTGTTAAACAAATGTTTTCTAACGATCAATAAAGCGAGTTAGTACAAACTCACATTCTTTACAACAGAAAGAATACACACACATGAAATATTTGAAAGTGGGAAAGTGCCTTTTTTAGAGTACTATGGTTATAGAAGGATTCGTATAACCACATTCGTATAGAAGTGTGTATCATCTCCTAAGATGGTTTCACATTCATGAGACAGTCAGCATCTCATTCTCCAGCTGCTACTGGACCCCTGGGCATTTCTAATACTTTTCTTCATTTGACAATATGCTCAGTCGCTCAGTCATATCTGACTTTTTGAGACCCCATGGACTGTAGCGCACCAGCCTCCTCTGTCCATGGGATTCTCCAGGCAAGGGTACTAGAATGGGTTGCCAGGCCCTTCTCCAGGGGATTTTCCCGACTCAGGAATCAAACCTGTGTCTTTTGCACCTCCTGCACAGGCAAGTGGATTCTTTACCACTGCACCACCCAAGAAGCCCTAATATGACGTTACAAACTTAAAAGCAAATCCCCTGTGTGATAGAATTGGAGGCTAAATGTAAACCTACTGGCTGTTCACACTGAGTCGACAAGGCCTCTCTTTACCACCCCCTCCAAAGCCATCCTTTCACCGGGCGCGGGAGCCACAGTCATCACAAGAAACAACCTGTGAGCCCTGAGTCTCCTCGGTCCTGCCCCCTCTCCCTGGCCCCAGACAGACAGGCTTCCTCGCTGCGCCCTGCCTCGGGGCCTTTGCAGGTTCTCTTCCTTCTCCTGAGAACAAGCTTCCACAAGTGTCCCCTTCATTTCTGGCACACAAGGAGCTCCTGCACTCTCAGGCTGTTGTTCAAATGTTACCTTCTTAGAGAGATACCCTTAACCATCTTTACAAACACTGTATCAACACCAGAAATTCCCTAAATAGCTTCCGTGCTTGCTTCGTTCACAGCGCTTAATGACATATATCTCTGCAGTTTCCTTTATTTACAGATTTATGAATCCCCTGTCTTCTCTTTCTCCTCACTAGACCTTGAGCTCCATGAGGACAGGTTTTGACTGCTTATCCATTGCTTGCAACCCTAGAGCCTACTCAAGTGCCTAATATGCAGTCAGGCTTTTTGTTTTGTTTTGTTTGTTTGTTTTCTAGTGGGGTATAGATGCTTTAAAACGTTGTGTTCATTTCTACCATACAGCAAAGTGAATCAGCTATACGGATCCATAAACCCCCTCATTTCTGGATTTCCTTCCCATTTCAATCATCACAGAGCACCGAGTAGAGCTCCCTGTGCTGTGCAGTAGGTTCCCCTTAGTTATCTATTTTATGCACAGTAATGAGGGCTGAGGGGTAATTTCATATCAAGGGAAATATATATTTTTTTACTATTCAATAATATCTGCCTCTGAAGTCACATCTTAGAATGTGAATTATCACCAGCACATCAACGTAGAGCAACTATGCTCATCCTAACCCTATTCTGCCTGAGGCCTTGCAATGTGTCCCACATTCTCCTGTGGTCCACACCAAAATGGGGACGCACAAAGCCTGACTAGTAAAATTCCATCGCCTGGTTCTGGTGACTCAGCCCTGACATGACACTGAAAGTCAGCTGTGGATGGAACTGTTTCGAAGGCTGAATGTGGTAATCAGAGCCAATATTTAATCAATACACTATTTAAACAAGAAGTGAATACTCTCATCTCCTCACAAATATGTTTTTATGGATTCTTCTCTTTCTTAAATCTTTGTCTTTTTTATTTCAGTACTACAAAATGGACATTAGGCCATTTATTTGAAAGGCTGTTTTATTTTTCATGTCATTTTTAAATTGTCTTATGAAACAATATCATCTTTATTCATGCAAACAAAATGCCATAGTCAAACAGCTTAAACTTGTGTTTACTTTAAAACAGTTTCTGCTCTGTTTTCCAGATGATTGTACAGGAGGCAGTGATCAAGACCATCCCCAAGAAAAAGAAATGCAAACAGGCAAAATGGCTGTCTGTGGAGGGATTACAAATAACTGAGAAAAGAAGAGAGGTTAAAGGCAAAGGAGAAAAGGAAAGATAAGGATATACCCATTTGAATGCAGAGTTCCAAAGAATAGCAAAGAGAGATAAGAAAGCCTTCCTCAGCAATCAATGCAAAGAAATAGAGGAAAATAATAGAATGGGAAAGACTAGAGATTAAACACAAGCTGGAATCAAGATTGCCGGGAGAAATATCAGTAACCTCAGATATGCAGATGACACCATCCTTATGGCAGAAAGTGAAGAAGAACTAAAGAGCCTCTTGATGAAAGTGAAAGAGGAGAGTGATTAAAGCTCAACATCCAGAAAAGGAAGATCATGGCATCCGGTCCCATCACTTCATGGGAAATAGATGGGGAAACAGTGGAAGCAGTGTCAGACTTTATTTTTTTGGGCTCCAAAATTACTGCAGATGGTGATTGCAGCCATGAAATTAAAAGACGCTTACTCCTTGGAAGAAAAGTTACGACCAACCGAGATAGCACATTCAAAAGCAGAGACATTACTTCGCCGACTAAAGTCCGTCTAGTCAAGGCTATGGTTTTTCCAGTGGTCATGTATGGATGTGAGAGTTGGACTGTGAAGAAGGCTGAGCACCGGAGAATTGATGCTTTTGAACTGTGGTGTTGGAGAAGACTCTTGAGAGTCCCTTGGACTGCAAGGAGTTCCAACCAGTCCATTCTGAAGGAGATCAGCCCTGGGATTTGTTTGGAAGGAATGATGCTAAAGCTGAAACTCCAGTACTTTGGCCAGCTCATGCAAAGAGCTGACTCATTGGAAAAGACTCTGATGCTGGGAGGGATTGGGGGCAAGAGGAGAAGGGGATGACCGAGGATGAGATGGCTGGATGGCATCACTGACTCGATGGACGTGAGTCTGAGTGAACTCCGGGAGTTGGTGATGGACAGGGAGGCCTGGTGTGCTGCGATTCATGGGGTCGCAATTGAACTGCGAGATCTCTTCAAGAAAATTAGATATACCAAGGGAACATTTCATGCAAAAACGGGCACAGTAAAGGACAGAAATGATATGGACCTAACAGAAACAGAAGATATTAAAAAGAGATGGCAAGGATACACAGAAGAACTGTACAAAAAAGATCTTCAAGACCCAGATAATCATGATGGTGTGATCACTCACCTAGAGCCAGACATCCTGGAATGCAAGGTCAAGAGGGCTTTAGGAAGCATCACTATAAACAAAGCTAGTAGAGGTGATGGATTTCCAGTTGAGCTATTTCAAATCCTAAAAGATGATGCTGTGAAAGTGCCACATTCAATCAGTAAGTCATTTCAGTCGCTCAGTCATGTCCGACTCTTTGCAATCCCATGGATTTCAGCACACTGGGCTTTCCTCAAACTGGAGGTTACTCAAACTCATGTCCATTGAATTGGTGATGCCATCCAATCATCTCATCCTCTGTCGTCCCCTTCTCCCCCCACCTTCAATCTTTCTCAGCATCAGAGTCTTTTCAAATGAGTCAGTTCTTTGCATCAAGTGGCCAAAGTACTGGAGTTTCAGCTCCAGCATGAGTCCTTCCTGAATATTCAGGAATGATTTCCTTTAGGATGGACTGGTTTGATCTCCTTGCAGTCCAAGGGACCCTCAAGAGTCTTCTCCAACACCACAGTTCAATACACCACCAAATTTAGAAAACTTAGCAGTGGCCACAGGACTTGAAAAGGTCAGTTTCATTCCAATCCCAAAGAAAGGCAATGCCAAAGAATGCTCAAACTACCACACAATTGCACTCATCTCACATGCTAGCAAATTACTGCTCTAAATTTTCCAAGCCAGGCTTCAACGGTACATGAACTGTGAACTTACAGATGTTCAAGTTAGATTTAGAAAAGGCAGAGGAACTGGAGATCAAATTGCAAACATCTGCTGGATCATCCAAAAAAGCCAGAGAGTCCCAGAAAAACATTTACTTCTGCTTTATTGACTATGCCAAAGCCTTTGAATGTGTGGATCACAACTAACTGTGGAAAATCTTTCAAGAGATGGGAATACCAGACCACCTTTCCTGCCTCCTGAGAAATCTGTATGCAGGTCAAGAAACAACAGTTAGAACTGGACATGGAACAACAGACTGGTTCCAGATTGGGAAAGGAGTACATCAAGGCTGTATATTGTTACCCTGCTTATTTAACTTATTGTGCAGAGTGAATGATGAGAAACGCTGGATTGGATGAGTCACAAGCTGGAATCAAGATTGCTGGGAGAAATAGCAATAACATCAGATATGCAGATGACACCACCCTTATGGCAGAAAGTGAAGAGGAACTAAAAAGCCTCTTGATGTAAGTGAAAGAGGAGAGTGAAAAAGTTAGCTTGAAACTCAATGTTCAGAAAACTAAGATTACAGCATTTAGTCCCATCACTTCATGGCAAATATATGGGGAAACAATGGAAACAGTGGTGGACTTTATTTTGAGGGGCTCCAAAATCACTGCAGGTGGTGATTGCAGCCATGATATTAACAGATTCTTGATTCTTGGAAGAAAAGCTATGACCAACCTAGATAGCATATTAAAAAGCAAAGACATTACTCTGCCAACAAAGGTCCTTTTAGTCAAAGGTATGGATTTTCCAGTAGTCATGTATGGATGTGAGGGTTGGACTATAAAAGAAGCTGAGAGCTGAAGAATTGATGCTTTTGAACTGTGGTGTTGAAGAAGACTCTTGAGGGTCCCTTGGACTGCAAGGAGATACAACCAGTCCATCCTAAAGTAGATCAGTCCTGAATATTCATTGGAAGGACTGATGCTGAAGCTGAAACTCCAATACTTTGGCCACCTGATGTGGAGAACTGACTCATTTGAAAAGACCCTGATGCTGGGAAAGATTGAGGGCAGAAGGAGAAGGGGACGACAGAGGATGAGCTGGTTGGATGGCATCACCAACTCAATGGGCATGAGTTTGATTAAACTCCGGGAGTTGGTGATGGACAGGGAGGCCTGGTGTGCTGCAGTCCATGGGGTCTCAAAGAGTTGGACACGACTGAGTGACTGAACTGAACTGAATTGAGAGAAGAGTGTTCTAAAAAGATTCTGGGGGCTTCTCTGGTGGCTCAGTGGTAAAGAATCCACCTGCCAATGCAGGAGACACGGGTTCCATCCCTGGTGCAGGAATACCCCACACGCTGCGGAGGAACTAAGCCTGTGCCACAACTATCGAGCCTGTGCTCTAGAGGCCGGGAGCGACAAGAGAAGCCACCACGCACCACGCCTAGAAAAAAGTCCACACAGCAATGAAGACCCAGCTCAGCTGTAAGCAAATAAATCACAAATTTTAAAAAGATTCTGTGGTGTACAGTAGGTTCTCGTTCATTACCTATTTTATTCATAGTATCAATAATGTATATATGTCAATCCCAGTCCCCCAAATCATCTCACTCCTCTGTCTCCCTTGGTGACCTAAATGAGAAGGAAATCCAAAAGAGGGGATATAGTTATACATACAACAGATTCACTTTGCAGTGCAGTGGAAACAAACAGAACACTGTAAGGCAATTATACTCCAATAAGTTTTTATTTTAAAGGAAAAAAGAGATTCTGGTCTCACGCACCATTTAAACCCTACCTTAAAAACAGATCTCTCTAAAAAGAATGAGTCAGGTGAAAGCAGAAGTGGCCTTGAACCTGCTAAATTACTTTAGCTGGCTTGTACAGTCACCTGAGACCACACTTGTGAGTTTCCATATCACACAAAAACAGCATGTCAAGGACTCAGGGTGGTTCAGTATCTCAGGCAATGATTCTCTATGTAAACAAACATCTGATGAGGAGACTTTCGTGTGGTTCCCAGGAACAGTTTATTTATTCTTCAGAATCTGTCATTTAGGAATCGCCCTGTTGGGAAGACCTCGGTCAAGACAATGTCTGAACTGTCTTCCTATATGGCCATGAATATCTCGTCTCCAAGACAACCAGTCACTCACACACACATGTCTGCCACGGAGTTCATCACTTCCTCCTGACACAGTCACGTTCTCAAGCTTCCCTGAATCACTTGCACTGATGCCCTCCCAGCTTGTACATACAATGTGTGGTCTCTGAGTATAGAGAGGATGAAGTCGGACTAACAAAACTGCATGTTCAAAGCTTTAAAAGTTATTATCATCTAAATGTCACTGGTGACATCTTGCTCCATTACACTGGATAAGAAGCAAAAGTGTGTCAATTGCTTCAGTTGTGTCTGACTCTTTGCGACCACATGGACTGTAGCCCACTAGGTTCCTCTGTCCATGGAATCCTCCAGGCAAGAACCCTGGAAGGGATAGCCATTCCATTTTCCAAGGGATCTTCTCAACTCAAGGCTTGATAATCAGTAAATCAAGTCAAAACCTAATGTGCACTTTTTCTTGGCCCTAAGGAATGTTGCTTTTGCTTATAAGCTCCAAGGACTTCTTCACGACATTTTTATGTTTGAGTGTCATTTTTTCCCAATACTCCAGGCCTTCACCACACCTGACCTCAAGAGAAACCACTTTACAGAGGCTAACCTACTCAGGTTTCCTCACTGCCTAGCTGCCCTGGGGCCAGGAACTACCCACCTCTGTTCCAGTTCTGAATCCCACGTGGGAGAACGAAACATCTGGAGTGGAGACACACAAGTGGAAATTACCACAGGAGCCAGTCCTGGGGTAGGAAACCCTTAACTGTAATTTATGAGTTGCCTGAGGCTCAGGGATGACAACCTGTGTTAAAAACTCCAGAAGGACCTAATGATGGACACCCACAAGATCGTGGGCTTTTTCCTGAGGAGTTCAACCTGGTCCTCACATTAAATACCAGTGAGAAAACCCTTTATGCTCTAACAGAGGGAGCACTCTGTTCTTCTTAATAAGGCTGCACTTGGGGAAACCTAGGAATGAGAGCCTAACCCTCCTGGGGTCATCAGGGCCTAACTGAAGGAGCAGAAAGAAACAAATGAAATGGATGAACCAATTTGTTGTTGTTCAGTCACTGAGTCACGTCAGACTCTTTGGAATCCCATGGACTACAGCACTCCAGGCTTCCCTGTCTTTCACTGTCTCCTGGAGTATGGTCAAACTCATGTTCACTGAGTCACTGATGCCATCCAACCATCTCATCCTCTGTTATCTCTTCTCCTCCTGCCTTCAATCTTTCCCAGCATCAGGGTCCTTTCCAATGAGTCAGTTCTTCACATCAGGTGGCCAAAGTATTGTAGCTTCAGCATCAGTCCTTCCAATGAATACTCAGGGTTGATTTCCTTTAGGATTGACTGGTTTGATCTGTTTGCTGTCCAAGGGACTCTCAAGAGTCTTCTCCAGCACCACAGTTTGAAAGCATCAGTTCTTTGGTACTCAGCATTCTTTATGGTCCAACTCTCACATCTATACATGACTACTGGAAAAACCATAGCTTTGACTAGATGCATCCCTGTTGGCAAAGCGATGTCTCTACTTTTTAATATGCTGTCGAGGTTGGTCATAGTTTTTCTTCAAAGGAGCAAGTGTCTTTTAATTTCATGGTGTGGTCATCATCTGCAGTGATTTTGAAGCCCAAGAAAATAAAATCTGTCACTATTTCCATTGTTTCCCCAACTATTGCCATGAAGTGATGGGACCGGATGCCATGACCTTTTTTCAATGTTGAGTTTTAAGCCAGCTTTTTTACTCTTCTCTTTCACTCTCATCAAGAGGCCCTTTAGTTTCTCTTCACTTTCTGCCATTAGAGTGGTATCATTCATCTGCATATCTGAGGTTGTTGATAGTTCTCCCGGTAATCTTGATTCCAGCTTGTGACTCATCCAGCCCAGTGTTTCTCATGATGTTCTCTGCATAGAAATTAAAGAAACAAGGTGACAATATACAGCCTTGATGTACTTCTTTCCCAATTTTGAGCCAGTTCATTGTTCCATGCCTGGTTCTAACTGTTGCTTCTTGACCTGCATTCAAGTCTCTCAGGAGGCAGATAAGATGGTCTGATATTCCTATCTCTTTAAGAACTTTCCACAGTTTGTTGTTATCCACACAAACAAAGCCTTTAGCATAGTTAATGAAACAGAAGTAGATGTTTTTCTGGAATTCTCTTTCTTTTTCTATGATCCAGTGGATGTTGACAATTTGACCTCTGGTTGCTCTGCCTTTTCTAAATCCATCTTGTACATCTGGAGGTTCTTGTACTGCTGAAGCCCATCCTGATGCATTTTGAGGATTACCTTACTAGCATGTGAAATAAGCACAGCTGTGTGATAGTTTGAACATTCTTTGGCATTGCCCTTCTTTGGGATAAGAATGAAAACTGATCTTTTCCAGTGCTATGGAAAACTCGCTGATGAGTTTCCCAAATTTGCTGGCACACTGAGTGCAGCATTTTAATGGCATCATCGTTTTTGGGGTTATGAAACAATACTGGCTGGAATTTTATGCTCAACCTACATAAGACCAAAGATAAACAAGAAATCCTGAGAGACACCAGAGCAGGGAAAAACAAAAGCAAAGCACCTTGTCTGGTGCTGAAATACCTTTCTAGGTCCAAAGTGGGGCTGCTCCTGCCTAGGGTGCCATGACAGCAAATTGAAACTACATGACTTTTGTGTCTCTGGACATGTTCCTCTTGACCAGAAACATTGCATATCCAGTCAGTCAGTCCCCAAAGGCCAAGCCAGTTCTGAGTTCTATACTTATTACCTTGCTCCTTCTTGACCTAAACAAGATTGACTACATTGCCCAGACAATCAGAAATTTTCTGTTTGTCTCCATCTTGTTCTTCATTCTTTCTTAGAAAAGCTTCTTGCTTTTTGCAGTTTTCCAAATGGAGACTGCTGCTTCATGAAATGTTAAAGTTTGTTTGTAGTTCCTGAATTTTCTTTAATCATTCTCTAACATCCTAGATGAACAAAGCTAAGAATTACATTTGATTTCTCAGAATCCATGACATCAAGAAGAGAGTACAGTATTTAGTTTTGAGAAAAAATGACCAAGTTAAAATTCTATATCCTGCAAAATTATCTATCAAAGATAAAGGAGAAATACAGACGTTCTCAGACACACAAAGACTGAGTGAATTTGTTGCCTTGGAGGAAATGGCTTAAAAAAATTGTTTAGAGAAGGAGAATAATAAATTGTTTAGACAGAAGGAAAAAATAATTGTTTAGAGAGAAGGTCAGAAACTCAGGCCTATATAAAGGAAGAAAGAGCACTGAGGAAAGAATAAGTGAAGTCAAAACAAACTTTTGTTTTTCTTAGTTCTCATGCATTTATCATCTATCATGCATCTATTTTGTTAAATAATTCTACCAATGATATATTCAATTATGTAATCATATATTATATACTTATATATGCTTGTGTATGTTTCTATATGGGCTTCCCAGGTTGCTCAGCAGTAAAGAATCTGCCTGCCAATGCAGGAGATACAGATTTGATCCCTGGATTAGGAAGATCCCCTGGTGAAGGAAATGGCAACCTGCTCCAGTATTCTTGCCTGGGAGATCCCATGGACAGAGGAGCCTGGCAGGCTACAGTCCATGGGGTCACAAATAGTCAGACATGACTTAGTGTCTAAACAACAACAACATGCTTGTATATACATTTTAAAAATGACAGCAAAGATTCAAGGGATTGAAGGAAGGGACTAGGATTATTTTGTTACTTTAAGGTATTTATACTACCTTTGAATTTTGACATTATTTGAAAGTGGCCTACTATTAGCTCTAAATGTATGATGCAAACTCTAGGGCTACCCCTAAAACAAGTAAAAAAGAATATTTAAGTGAAATGCTAATAAAAGGGAGAAAAAGACATCAAAGAAAATGTACAAAAAGCAGGAAAAGTGTCAAAAATTAGCTGGTAAAGGGCACAAATAAACTACAGTAACAAATATGGTAGATACGAATCCAACTACATCAGCAATCACTTTGAAAGTCAGTGATCTAAATGACCAATAATTGATTGTAAGCTGGGTCAAAACAGCAGACTCAATCACACATTGTCTATAGGAAATTCACACTGAATGTAAAGACAAACAGATGAAGGAAAACCCACATATAAATAGTAGTCCAGAGAAAACAGGAGTAACTTATTAATTTCACAGAGAACAAGCTTCAAAGCAGGGAAGGGTATCAGGGATAAAGAGGGTATTAAATAATGATAAAGGGGTCAATTATCAAGAAGACATAACAATCCTTCATGTGAATGAACCTAATAATGGACAAACTGTGTGAAGGAGAAACTAATAGAATTGCAGAAGATGTAGGTAAATCCATTATCTGAGCTGGAGATTTCAACACAAGTCTATTAGAAATGGACAGATCATCAGGCAGAAAATCAGGAAGGAAACTTAACAATAACATCTAGGAGCTTCCCTCGTGGTCCAGTGGTTAAGAATCCATGTTGCAATGCAAGGGACACGAATTCAAACCCTGGTTCAGCAACTAAGATTCCACATGCCATGGAGCAACTAAGCCCGTGTGCCGCAACTACTGAACCCACATGCTTTAGAGCCTGTATCCCCAGCCACTGAGCCTGCAGGTCACAACTAGAGAGCCTGTCAGCTGCAACCAAAGATTCCACATGATGCAACGAAGATCCTGCTGCAACTAAGACCCGACACAGCCAAATAAATGAATATTAAAAACGTACCATTCATCAATTGGATACAATTCACATCTATGAATTATGGCAACAACAGAACGTAGGTTATTCTCATGCTCACCTGGCAGATTCACAAACATACACCATGCCACATTCTGGGCCACAGACACACTTTAACAAATTTAAAACAACAGAAATCATATAATGAACCTCCCTGCTGGTACAGTGGAGAAGAGTCCATGTGCCATTGCAGGGGACACAGGTTTGATCTCTGGACAGGGAAGATTCCACATGCCACAGAGCAGCTAAGCCCATGCACCACAGCTACTGAACCTGTGCTCTAGAGTCCACGCTCTGCAAGGGAAGCCGCCTTAAAGAGAGGCCCGTGCAGCACAGATGGAGAAGAACCCCCGTCTGTCACAACTAGAGCAGAGCTCACAACGATGAAGGCCCAGCACAGCCAGAAGTAAATTCTAAAAAATGAAAGGAAACCACAGACCAACGCATCTCATAAACATAAACGTGAACTACTGCTACATGGAAATATTAGCAAATAGAACCCAACAATGTATAAAAATAGTTATACACAACAATCGAGGGTGGTTTGTGCCAAGTATGCAAAGTTGGTGCAACATTTCCATCCATTAATTTTAATTTTAAAAAGAATAGTAATCCTGGTTGATCACATCTGGCTTTTTGCTAGGAGCCAGCATGGGGAATCCCGCCCGTGGCAAAGGTCATGAGGAAGAGGCCTGACAGGCAAAGGTGAGATCAGGCCTTTAGGGAACCCCCCTGGATCTTCTCGAGCATCCACCCCCAAAATAGAGTCTGTCCGTCTTACTGCATTATGCTTTTCACCAACTCTTCTGATATTAACAGGGGGCTATCCCCCACCACCTTTCTCTGAAAAGAGTTAACTTAGAGCTCCAGATAATAAGTCTCCTGGGTGTAACAAAAGTGTTTCAGTCCAAAAACCCCTCTGATGGCTCTCTAGCCTGCCTGACAAGTTTATCCAGCCTCTTACAACCACACATGTGGTTGTTCATAGCCTCCCAACCGTGAGAGGAACGAGATGCTCTAAACTTTCTAAATACAGAGTTTTTTTGAGAAGTTAGAAATTATTAGTGTAGTATTAGTGGGTTGTTAGACATATATATACCAGTGGAGGGTTTCATTGTCGAGCCAATATTTGCTACTAAGTCTCCATATCCCTTGTCCCTTATATACATTAATTGATATAACTGGCATATGGGAAAATAAGTAATAACCTTTGATATTAATCACATTAGACCTTAGGCTAGTAAATTCTTTTATGGATTATAGCCCACTGCACCTTTGCCCTGTAGGAATGCAACTTTATCTGGTCCCTTTGAAGGGTGGCACCTGGTTTAAGAAAAATCACCCTTGGAAAAAATAAGTGTTCTGGTTGACTGACCATTTTCAGAAAGAAAGGGTCATAAAATGTTAGCAGGCCCCTGGCCAGAAGATGATGTAAAACCACCTAAGACCTTTGTATGCATGCATAAAGAGTGCCTGGTCTCGATAAGGGTCAGTTTTGTTGACCTTGCATGACTTTGTACTATCCTTTGATCTCTATGTACAACTTAAAGTATAAAAGCTTCCCTGAAAAATAAAAAGATGGACCAGTTCCTGAAAAAACTGGTTTCCCCGTGTCTTCTTTTCTTTCTCTCCTTTTCAGGCTAATTCCTGTCTGGAGCACAGAGGCTCACCATGTCTACTTATTTGCCCAGGCTTCTAAGACCCACGTGAAAGGGAGCCCAAGGCGGGGCACCCTCCGCTGTTCAAGTGGGCACCTGTGGCCTATGTAGACGGTGCAAGTCCCTTGTCTCAGGGCTTTATTGGTCTCCTGTGTTAACAAAGGAATACAGCCTCTTTTCTCCTCTACTTTCTCCACTACACTATTCTTTCCTAATCTCTCTTCCTATCTCTAAATAAATAATCTTATCTAATCCCTGATGCCGTCCCTGATTCGAATTCCCTGGATCCACCCGGGCTGGACCCTGGCTGCTTTTAAATTTATCTTGTTAAGTAAGAAGTTAGAAAAAGCAATAACTCAAAAGTATGGCCCAGGGATGTTCCGTTCAGCTCCTGCTACATTTGTATCTCCCCCAGATTCATACGTTAGATCTTGATGCCCATGTGATGGTATTAGGAGGTGGCCCGGGAGAGACTCTTCATCGTGAGAGTGGAGCCCTCAGGAATGGGGTCAGTGCTGTTACAGAAGGACCATGGAGCCCCTGCCCCTTTTTCCTGTGAGGTCCACCTGGACCTAGCCCTGACCCCAACCACACTTGGCCTTCAGCCTCCAGAATGGTCTATTATTTATTAGCCTCCATGGCTGTGGTCTTTTGTTACAGCAGCCCAACGGGACCAGGGCCCTCCCCTCAGTCTACTTCCATGAAAAATGTTCTGTGTGTGTGTAGCATGTGTCCTGTGTTCTGTGCATGTGCTATGCAGGTGTTCTCTGCGTGTGTTCTGTGTGTGTGTGTGTTCTGTGTGTGTGTGTGTTCTGTGCATATGTTGTGTGTGTGTTGTGTATGTGTGTGTGTGTTGTGCAGAATAAGGCCACTGACTCTCACATTTTACAGGGATGAGCCCTAGGAGGTGATCAGACAAGCAGGGTTTCCTCCTGCCAAGCTCTTTGCTCCAGATCATCTCTCATTGTCATGAGGGTGACATTCTCATCCATTCAATAATTTTAATCATTTGTTGCATGCTGGGAGGCGTGGTAGGGACTGAAGTCTGATACTCCAAGTTGCGTGGCCCGTGGTGGTGGCTGTGGTCCTCCTGCTGGGGTCCCGGGCTCTGGGGACCGTCTGATGTAGGCATGTTGTCCATGTTGTCATGTCTACCACCAGAGGCCATCATAAAGGCGTTGGTGATGAAGCTTGCTTTGTCCTTTCATGATCTCTCTTTTCCTTCAGGATCTCGAGCAAGTGTTCGGGTGTCCTGGGTTTGAGAAGCAGATTAAATCACACACATTAATGCTCAGGAACCTCCATGTAAAAGCCAGTCCGATGGATCTGAGGGATTGTTTTCTTTCTACATGAAATTCTGTGGGCATGCATTCTAGTTCTCTAGATGAAACTTGCTTACCCATGCTCCCTGATGGTAGCATGATGACTAACTTACTCAGAGACGTGAGATTTAAGCAAAGGAACAGCATTGAACTTGGGTTTACAGGAAGTTCTAAAGGTCCATGTGCCCAAAGGAACAGAGTTACAGCATCCTGTTTGTTGCCCTGAGGACTAAGAGCCTTCCACTCTTTCGGATGTAAAATAACCAACGTCCTTTTCACGCAGTCACAAACTATGGAAGACAAAAGATGTGCTGCTTCTTTCTCATGTCCTCAAATTATTGAAATTATCTGATAAAGGAAGACACTAACTTAAAATATCATACCATGCCTGGATCTAGTCAGCAATTTTCCAATTAAAAATCCCATGGCAACTAGCTAATCTACCTGTTTCATTGGTTGGACAAATGTTTTAATCTATTGTTCTGTGCCCTATCTTAGATTTACAGTGATACATATTAGCAAACAAATGCTAGTTATCTGCATGTCTGTATAACTGCTGCTATATATGTAAATCCCACCTACATGACATTTTTAAAATGTATGAAATAGCCTCCCTCAGCATTTAACACTGTTGGAGAAATCTAATTCCGAGATTATCATCATTGAAATGCCATTAAACATTTAATACTCTCTCCCTGAGATTCACAAAAGAGTTCAAGAACATTTGCATCAGAGCTTCTTCAGTTTCTTCTTTTTCATAATTTTACGTTTAATACCATCTTTCTGTTTTATCTAAAATAAATACATTGCTAGAAATTCTCATTTGGTGAGAATTAAGAACCTTTCAAAACATCATGCTACTTTCTGCCTCTCTGCTGTTCATCACTTTTATGAATGAAAGACACAAATAGGTACAAAGATACATCAGGATCCCTGACTTGTGTCCTATCTACAAGAATGGTTGGACGATGGCCACTCTGACTGGTGTGAGGTGGTATTTCATTGTGATTTTGATTTGCATTTCTAGTAATTAGTGATGCTGAGCATCTTATTATGTGCCTATTGTCCATCTATTAAGTTGGGGCAAGCATAAATGTGGTTTTGAACTGTGAGTTTTAAATCATTATAACTAGGCTCAAACATATCTTTATTAATCAAAATAGGAATCATTAGAATCAACACATTTTTGCCAATGAGAAATAAGTTTGTTTATTCCTGTAGCAAAAAAAAAAAAAAATAAATCCATGCTTTGGGATATGACAAACTCTTGGACAGCTTTTTTTGCATCCTGCTGGTTGTGGAAGTGTTTTCCCTATAAAAAGTCATCAAGATGCTCGAACAAGTGGTAGTCAGTTAGTGAGAGGTCAGGTGAATATGGTAGATGAGGCAAAACATCGTAGCCCAGTTTGTTCAACTTTTGAAGTGTTAGTTGTGTGATGCGCAGTGGGGCATTGTCATGGAGAAGACTTGGACCCTTTCTGTGGACCAATACTGGCTGCAAGCCTGGAGTTTTCGGTGCATCTCATTGATTTGCTGAGCATACTCCTCAGACATAATAGTTTTGCTGGGATTCAGAAAGCTGTAGTAGATCAGTTCGGGCAGCAGACCACCAAACGTCTACCATGAGAGTTTTTTCTTACAAGGGTGGCTTTGGAAAGTGCTTTGGAGCTTCTACTCAGTCCATCCCCTGAGCTGGTCTTCAACAGCTCATATTTTAAAAAATGGTACATATTAAATAATTTCATTGAGATTTTTGATAAGTCCATCTGGGCAAAGTGTATGTTACATGACACACACACTCTCACCAACTGACTACCACTTGTTCAAGCATCTTGATGACTTTTGGGGGGGGGGAAATGCTTCCACAACCAGCAGGATGCAAAAAAAGTCTGTCCAAGAGTTCATCATATCCTGAATATGTGTTACTGTTGCATTACCTGAAGAGAGAAGTTACAGTTTTAAAGGCTCTCATTTGAGCTTCGGTAGAGAAGAAAGGCTAAACCCTTTTGTTAAGTAACCATTATAGAATAAATAGAATAGAATAACATTCACAGAGCTTAGCCTTCATCAAGGAGAAAGAAAAGCAGTACACAAAGCAAGCAAAGCATGCTTTCCTTTACCTCAGATCCCCAGACACAGAGGGAATGAGATCAACAGTCCTGCTGGTGCTGTTGTATAGGAAGCAAAGCCCTCCTCCTCGGGTCGGAGGAACACGGTGTCTCAGAGGTGGCTGAGGCTGTACAGAATGAGAGATGAAGGAGTTCAGCCTCAGAACCAGAAAAGACAGAGATGCCTGGACAATCACAGTCCATAAAAGGACTACGAAATGGATTTCACTGTGTTCGTTCCAACTTGGCCAATTCTTTCTGTATTTTCTTAGAGTTTCCATAGAGACAGTCTCACAAAATGATCCTCTTCTAAGCCACAGAGAAAAAAACATAGACAAGAAAACCAAGAAACAAAGAGAAGACAGAATTTAATTTAAACTTATAATGATGGGAAATGGAAGAGAAATCCTTTTCTTTTGCTGGTGTGATTACTTGGAAAGGCAGTAATTTTGCTAAACAGACTTTTCTGATGGTGTTCAGGAATGGCCTTGCACTTACTGTTTACTGCAAGCCTCGAATAGTGGAATTCTGTAGAATGAAAATTCTGGGGAGAGTTATCTAAATGCTATTTTACACGGAAACATTGATTTTTTTCCCCCAGGTAATCTCTTTTAAAAATTATCAAAGTTATACATCTATGGGAGAAAATTCATTACTTACTGCAAAAACAAACAGAAAGTTTTGATCATTTTCTGTGATTCCACTACCCAGAGAAAACTGCCACTAATGATATTTCTGATTAGTGTGTGTGTGGATAGACACACAGTTCCTTGTTCTCTCTCCACAGCATTCCACTACATCAACTTCCTGCTTAGAGGCACGTGCATTGCTGTGTTTTTAAGAAATGATTTTAAACTATTATGCAAACAAAGCTTTAAATATATGAGTGAAATGATACACTCATTACTTCCTTCTGAAGAATTCTAATTTCGGGACCTGTTTGCATGTATGGCTTCCATAAAATTCTCTTGTGTACAAATCATGTCATGGGTTTCCTTCATGGTCCAGTGGTGAAGAATCCGCCTGCCAATGCAGGGGACGTGGGTTTGATCCCTGGTCCAGGAAGATCCTACATGTCGTGGAGTCATTAAGCCTGTGCACAACTATTGAGCCTGCGCCCTAGAGCCAGGGCTCTGCAACAAGAGAAGCCACTACAATGAGAAGTCCACACCCCAGAGCTAGAGAGCAGTCTCCACTTGCCACCACGAGAGAAGAGCCTGAGCAGCGACGAAGACCCAGCACAGCCAAACGTAAATGAACAAACTCATAATTTAAAAGTGAACTACTTCATTTGACTTTTAAAACTATCCCGTGACCTGGATAGGCCCACTCTGACCATGGTTAAAAGTTTATCGTATGGATGAGTAAACTGAAGCTGTTTGATGGAAAGGCAAAGAGTCGGACACGACTGAGAGTCCGAACCGAACTGAATTGAGTGGAAAGCCGCACTTGAAGTGAGCTGTATCTCCATAGATTCTGCGTGATTTTACAAAAGCAAATGGCAGAGATACCCATGGTACATCAAAGTGTTGTCCCGGGTAGCAGTTGTAAGTAATTGACAAAGTGAAAGTGAAAGTCGCTCAGTCATGTCTGATTCTTTGCGACCCCTTGGACTATAGAGTCCATGGAATTCTCCAGGCCAGAATACTGGAGGGGGTAGCTGTTCCCTTCTCCAGGGGATCTTCCCAACTCAGGGATCAAACCCAGGTCTCCTGCATTGCAGGCAGATTCTTTACCAGCTGATTCTTTACCATCAGGGAAGCCCAATAAATTGACAAGCTCCATGTAATGCCCGTGTGGTGATGTGCCGAGAGTGGTGTGGCTGGGTTTAACACAGACGCTCTATGTCAGCTGCCAGCTTGGTTCCTGGAGAGGCTCCTGGAACTGAGGTTTTGTTTTGTTTTAACAAAAGCCACCATACAGAGCCGCTTTAAATTATCACAATTTTGCCTCAGGGAATGCAAAATTGTGTCCCTGTCCCATTTTCCAGTTAATTCTGCTGAATACATGCCCCTTCCCCTCTAGACCATCCACTGGGCAAGAAGCAGACAGCGTGAGGACCTAATTGTGCTCCAGCTAATAAAATCCTGTACAAGCCCCCATGTCCTTTTCTTCTGAAGTAAAATGTTGACTCAGGGTACTGATGAACCTATTTGCAGGGCAGCGCTGGAGACAGAGACTCGGGGACACAGTGGGGGAAGGAGGAGGTGGCACAAACGGAGAGAGTAGCATTGATGTACACACACTACCACGTGGGAAGCTGCTGTCCTGCACAGGGAGCTCAGCTCTGTGCTCTGTGATGACCTAGAGGGGAGGGGTGGGGAGGAGGGAGGCTCAGGGAGAGGATATATTTACTACACCTCAGCTGGCTCACTTCATTGCACAGCAGAAACCAGCACAACATTGTAAAGCAGCTATACCCCAATAAAAGAGATAATGTATGTAAAAAAAAAAAAGACATCCCTCTGGACCTGCCATGTACCTCAAACAAAATAAGCAATAAAGTACATTTTAATAATCTTCAAAAGAAAAAAAATGTTAAATATTTCAATTCTAGCTTTAACTCAACCCAAACTACTACACCGAGTAGCAATATATCACTTAAATGCATAAAACTTATACTTAAAAAATCCTACTCAACTTGGTGATGTAGCTTAATAATTAAAGTGGAGCCCTATAAATACCTGGATGGATTTAATAACCCCATAAACATACAAGTTCCAGTCTACTAATGTCTAATATTGATACAGTTATACATGTAATTATCTGCATCTGGTGAGAAAGGTCTCTAAACACAGAAGATTAAAAGGAGCAGACACCAGGTACACAAAAAGGATGCCTGTGTAACCCTGCCCCGTGGGAAACAGCAGGGATGGAGGTAAGCCCTAAGAGGAGGCTCAGCAGGTAGAGAACCCCTGCAAGGCAGGAGACACAGAAGATGCAGGGTCCACCCCTGGGTCGGGAAGGTCCCCTGGAGGAGGAAATGGCAGCCCACTCCAGTGTTCTGGCCTGGAGAATCCCATGGACAGAGGACCCTGGCAGGCCACAGTCCATGGGGTTGCAAAGGGTCGGACATGACTGAGACCAAGCACATACGAGAGAAAGTCTGCGTGAGTTGTATCAACTAATTACGGTTAGCACGTTGTATGTCAGCTACTTTGGTCCTAGGATTAACTCATATCAGTAGAAATCCAGTGTAAAGCATGTTAAGGATTACCTCAAAATAAAGTTAAGTCCTACTGAAGCTGTAAATATACATAGCTAAAAGAAAATCAACTACAAAATAAAATTAACACTGTGTATGTTACCTATGAAAGTTAAGAGAATCTTAAGAGTTCTCAACACAAAGAAAAAATATTTTTTATATTTATTTAATGTATTTATATAAGATTGGATGTTCAATATTTTTTTGTGATAATCATTTCATCATGTATATAAGTCAATTTATTACAGTGTATATTTTAAAATTATACAGTCTCTATTATGTCAATTTGGAGAAGGAAATGGCAACCCACTCCAGTACTCTTGCCTGGAGAATCCCATGGAGAGAGGAGCCTGGTAGGCTACAGTCCATGGGGTCGCAAAGAGTCAGACACAAGTGGAAGACAAGTTTTTAAATTAAAAAATAAAATAATAAAAAAAACATAAATAAGCCATGAAGCTGACTTTAACACTTCTGATGACACCACAACGAAGATCCACACTGGGATGAGATATCCCTCTATGCTTAGCCCGACATTCACGTAATCATAACAACAAAATTATTCACGAGAATAGGACGAGCATCAGCCTAAAAGTCAGAGAGCTTGGCGGTGATTCACGTTCCTCTAGAGAAGCCTGTTTGATAATCGACAGGCTCTTGTCAACCCCGTCCTCGGGGAACCCAGGGGAGGGCAGCAGAAAACATATTTGCCGTAATTGTCAGATGTTCGGTCAAGGCACAGCCCACGGGAGGGGAAGACGCAGGCTGCATTCTGTACCTCAGGAACATAACTTATACAAAAGTCTTTAGGAAATAAAAAACCAAAGGAGAATTTAGTGGTAAATAAGGAATATCAGTAACCTCAGATATGCAGATGACACCACCTTTATGGCAGAAAGTGAAGAGGAACTAAAAAGCCTCTTGATGAAAGTGAAAGAGGAGAGCGAAAAGTTGGCTTAAAACTCAACATTCAGAAAACTATGACCATGGCATCTGGTCCCATCACTTCATGGGAAATAGATGGGGAAACAGTGGAAACAGTGTCAGACTTTATTTCTATGGGGTCCAAAATCACAGCAGATGGTGACTGCAGCCATGAAATTAAAAGACGCTTACTCCTTGGAAGGAAAGTTATGACCAACCTAGATAGCATATTAAAAAGCAGACACATTACTTTGCCAACAAAGGTCCATCTAGTCAAGGCTATGGTTTTTCCTGTGGTCATGTATGGGTGTGAGAGCTGGACTGTGAAGAAGGCTGAGTGCCAAAGAATTGATGTTTTTGAACTGTGGTGTTGGAGAAGACTCTTGAGAGTCCCTTGAACTGCAAGGAGATCCAAACAGTCCATTCTAAAGGAGACCAGTCCTGGGTGTTCATTGGAAGGATTGATGCCAAAACTGAAACTCCAATACTTTGGCCACCTCATGCAAAGAGTTGACTCATTGGAAAAGACTCTGATGCTGGGAGGGATTGAGGGCAGGAGGAGAAGGGGACGACAGAGGATGAGATGGCTGGATGGCATCACCGACTCAATGGACGTGAGTCTGAGTGAACTCCGGGAGTTGGTGATGGACAGGGAGGCCTGGCGTGCTGCGATTCATGGGGTCACAAAGAGTCGGACATGACTGAGCGACTGAACTGAACTGAACTGAAGGAATAGAGAGCTTGACTGAGCCACGAAGCGCACAGTCATCCCTGCAATATCAGTAACTTCACAACCCGTTAATAAGCTCCCAATATACAAGAGGAGATAAGTCCTGACAAGATGAGCATCCTGGAAAGAGTGCTTGGATGGATCAAAGTGAAGCCTAGAGGGGATTTTAAACTTCAGAACACTGCTAAAACCAGACCAAACTTCCCACCAGATTCAACTCTCACAAGTAAATAAAAGACTCACTTAGCATCTATGTGTAGAAGATGGACATTTAGAGCTGGTGCTACAGATGAAGTACCATAAAGGATGACTGAACTAAACTGAATTTATTAATAAATAGAAGCAATATTGTTCATGCTAGTAACAAGAAATGTTTCTCCTTGCATAAAGCTTATATCAGAATGCATAAACCCACTGATAGTAAAATAAACCTAAGTGAAGTGAAGTGAAGTCGCTCAGTCGTGTCCAACTCTTTGTGACCCCATGGACTGTAGCCTACCAGGCTCCTCCATCCATGGGATTTTCGAGGCAAGAATAGTGGAGTGGGTTGCCATTTCCTTCTCCAGGAGATCTTCCAGACCCAGGGATCGAACCCACATCTCCTGCATTGCGGGCAGATGCTTTACCCTCTGAGCCACCAGGGAAGCCCCAAATAAACCTAAACCAATACCTAATTATTTATTAAAACAATTGTGAATCAGCATGTTACTGGAAGAGTACTTGGGGTCTGGCTGCTCTCTGCTCAAAAGCCAATAAAGAGGCCAGGCTGGTGGAAAGGAAAGCGTGCTTTATTTTAGATGCTGGCAATTGCGGAGAGCTGGTTGGTGGACGTCTGTCCAGTGGCCATTCCCACCACTGCAAGCAGGGCATGAGAGCTTTTATAGACGGCTGGGGTGGGGGGGAGAGTGGGAACAGGGAGACGGCTACATGCAGCAGCAGCACAGTCAGCTCTGACAGTCATCCTGAAACTGGTCATCTGAGCAGCAGCATCTTGTTTTAAGGACAGTTAACCTTCAGTTCCAGGGCCAGTTGCTCCCATTTCTTTGTGGCCAGTTCTCTGAACTGTGGCAGTTCGTGTCCTGGGTACAGTCTGGGTACATCACGCAGTCAGCCTCTCCACCGGGGTTTTCAGTATCTATAAGACAGCTCAAGGATGTGGCCAGAATATCATCTACAGACCTTGAGAAAGAACTGAAGGCCCTCAGCGAAGCTTACCGACAGCATTGTTATTGTTTAGTCTCCTTTGCCTGTTTCCCTTTCCTTCAGCATTTCTCATTTCTCTGATTAAACTTGCTTTTTGACTGTAATATCAATATCTCCACAGGCAAAAGGCGGGCGGAGGACGTGGGGGTGGAGGGCAAGGACAACAGGGTCCTGCTCTGTTTCAAGCGCAGACATACATTCAAGGAAAGATTCAAACAAGGGCATGAACTCAGCAACCACAAATCCTGCCTGTTGTTTCAAGAACACTGCCCTCGTAGTTCTGGTATTAGAGGCACGGCCTGTCTGGTGACACCCCTCTAACTGGGATCCTGCCTGCGGACACGTAGCATGGACGTGTATTATCTGAATAAGGAACTGCAAGAATGGCTACATATGGGTTTTACCAAGTATTTTATTTTTAATTAAATTTTTTTAATATTTGTAATTTATTTATCATAATATTTGGCTGAGGCTGGTCTGGCACAAGGGATCTTTCAGCTGTGGCATGTGGGATCTAGTTCTCTGACCAGGGGATGAACGTGGGTCCCCTGCATTGTAAGCACAGACTGTTAGCCACTGGACCACCAGGGAAGCCCCTATCCTGTCCTTTAATCACTGAAATTGACCTTCCTGGGAAGAGGTGGGAATAAAACAAGAGAAGATCCTACGAAGTTTTGATTAATCCATTAATCCAAAAAATAATCAAATTTTAAGGGAAAACATAGCATGTCCTCTGCCTGCCTCCCATCTGTAGAAAACCTTTAGACTCCCAGGCTTCTCTGCGTTCCGAAGAGTACATTTAACCAGAGAAGTGAGAATATGCAGAAAGAAAGGAAAACTGTCAAAGAAGAGAAAACAATAACTTAGCCATTAAAGTCAAGGATCTACGTTCCTCCTCAAGGGCTGTAGAAAATGTCCTGAGCTGTATCCTGTGAGCTGTCTTATACACGCTGAAACACCCATCAGGTGGAGAAATTGACTGCGTGCTGCCCACAAGCACGCGGACTCCAGACCCGTTAGAATCAGAAGGCGATGATGCTCACTCCCAGTGACCTCACCACCAGCCAATCAGGAGAAGGTCCCTGAGGAGATCACCCACTCCATAAGCCCTTCCTTAACCTTGTTTTTCCCATGAAAGCCTTCATGGAGTGTGAGCCTTTTAAGCACGGCCTGCCCTGGCCTCCTTGCTCAGCACCCACAACACATACTTCCTTTCCTTCCCCACAACGTGGGGTCAGTGCAGGCTTCACTGTGCCGGGGCCAGAATCTCAAGTAGGGTTCAGAAACTGTATACCAAGCGTTATCGGTCACTCAGCAGAACACGGAGCACAGCTGTCCCAAGGCGCCTGACCTCATGTGAATGCAACAAGAGGAGACAAATGACCACAGGTAAATCAGGGCGACACCCTCAGCTCAGATGCTGGGAATCTCAGGGGAACAAGGCATGCTACAGGAAAAGGGGAGAGAGGCGGTCTCTGGGTACACACAATCCTGAATCGTGGAGAGGGGTGAGACCCACACAACCCCCTGACCCTGCACCTGAGGTCACACGTGGACACTCTCAAAGGCGACCCCACGCCCAGACCCTTACCTGGGGTCACATGTCCACAGGGATCCACACAGATAGACCTTAAAGGATCATTTCTAAGAGAAGTCAGTCAGGCATAGGAAGGCAATAGTGTGTGATGTACCTTCTGGGCAAAATACCAACAGCTTCGGTTCAGTTCAGTCGCTCAGTCGTGTCCAGCTCTTTGCAACCCCACGGACGGAAGCACGCCAGGCCTCCCTGTCCATCACCAACTCCCGGAGTTTACTCAAACTCATGTCCATTGAGTCGGTGATGCCATCCAACCATCTCCTCCTCTGTCATCCCCTTCTCCTCCTGCCCTCAATCTTACCCAGCATCAGGGTCTTTTCAAATGAGTCAGTTCTTTACTTCAGACTAATATATGCACACTACTATTTATTAAATAAATGACCAGGCCCATTGCATAGCACAAGGACACTTGCTCCACACTGTGTGATAACCTATATGGAGAAAAAATACTCGATATGTATTAATAGAAGTGAAACTAGTTGTGGTAGAAGGGGAAAAAGAACACCCACAAGACTGGAATTCACCTATATACTCCAATTCAAATGATGAGAGAAAAACAGCAAAAGCAAAAAAAAAGTGCTGGGTCTGTCTCCCTCAGGACATAGTGACCTGGGCTGATGTCACAGCCCTGGAACCTGACTAGCTTGGGTCCCAGGATTGGAGTGCCTTGGAGCTGAGGGAGCTGGGAGCATGTGGCAAGCAGCAAGCCTCCACAATGAACCTGGAGCGCCTGTTGCCTTCCAGAAACAGGTGGGATAATTTAAGCGATTGGAAGTTATTAAATCCCTTATATATATATAACACGTTTATGTATATATTTAATATACATCAAATAGATGATCAAAAAGTACTTAATAGCATAGGGAAGTTTATTAACACACTGTGATCATCCATATGTGAAAAAGAAACCAAAAGAGAATAGAAGAGTGCCTATGTATTAATATAATTGAATCGAGTTCCTGTACATCTGAAACAAACACAACATTGGAAATCAATTATATTCCAATAGAAAAGAACAAGAAAATTATAGTGAAGAAAAAAAAAAAGGGCAGCATGGAGAACTGCTGCCGCCTTGTGGCCACTTTCTGTAACAACACCAGGAAGAGCGGTTCAGTTCAGTTCAGTTCAGTCGCTCAGTCGTGTCCGACTCTCTGCGACCCCATGAATCACAGCACGCCAGGCCTCCCTGTCCATCACCAACTCCTGGAGTTCACTCAGACTCACGTCCATCGAGTCCGTGATGCCATCCAGCCATCTCATCCTCTCTCTTCCCCTTCTCCTCCTGCCCCCAATCCCTCCCAGCATCAGAGTCTTTTCCAATGAGTCAACTCTGCATGAGGTGGCCAAAGTACTGGAGTTTCAGCTTTAGCATCATTCCTTCCAAAGAAATCCCAGGGCTGATCTCCTTCAGAATGGACTGGTTGGATCTCCTTGCAGTCCAAGGGACTCTCAAGAGTCTTCTCCAACACCACAGTTCAAAAGCATCAATTCTTCAGTGCTCAGCCTTCTTCACAGTCCAACTCTCACATCCATACATGACCACAGGAAAAACCATACAGCTGGGCATTTAACATTCACAAGGATTCAAGGTCTATAAGTTGTTAACTAAAAAATATAGTCACAACCTGAAAGTAGAAAGTTATTTTACTTGGTGGGAATGTTTACAACTCCAAGTCTGAGAGACAGCATCTGAGTAGCTCTGAGAAAACTGCTCCAAGGAGGCAGGACGGGGAGTCAGTCTATATACAAGTTTGCGACGAAGGGAGCGGGCAGTCTGAACAGCAAAGATCAGATATCCAGTTAAGGAATTTAGCGTTCTATGTATGGGAAGACGCAAGCCTCTGGGCTCACTGCATTCATTCCTTTCTGATGAACTTCAGCTATCTGGGGCCGACCCTGTTTCCTAGTTCACCTTGCTTCTTGCATCCCACTCCTCAGCAATCACCGTGGGGGTTGGCAGCATCCTCTGTATCGCCATTTGGGGGGCCCTCATTCACATTTGGAGGCCAGAAATCGCTGATGGCTGTGACATGTCTTGTTTATTAATATGGCAGGAGATATTTTCATTTCACAAAGTCAAAGACACCTGCCCTCCTAAGGCATGGAGAAATTCCTTAGGGGTGGTCATTGGAAAACAATCTAAAACGAGGCAGACATTAGCAAAGCCAATTTCAAGAAGTAGGTTTAACTCATACCCTTTAAAATAATCACAAGAAAAGACGTCAGCATTACTATTTATTTCCTTTTCCAGTGCATGAAAGTGAAAAGTGAAAGTGAAGTCGCTTAGTTGTGTCCGACCCTCAGCGACCCCATGGACTGCAGCCTTCCAGGCTCCTCCATCCTTGGGATTTTCCAGGCAAGAGTACTGGAGTGGGTTGCCATTGCCTTCTCCTTACTATTTATTAGAGAAATGCAAATCTAAACTACAGTGAGGTATCACATCACACCAGTCAGAACGGCAATGGCCAAATACTCTAAAAGCAGTAACTGCTGGAGAGGGTGTGGGGACAAGGGAGCCCTCCTCCTCCAAAGCTTGGGATGTAAACTGGTAACAGCCACTACAGAGGACATTGTGAAGCTTCCTTCAGCCATGCAATTGAGAATGAGGTTAGAATACTCCTTAACGCCATACACAAAAATAAACTCCAAATAGATTTAAAAATCTACTTGTAAGGACGGATACTATGAAATTCTTGGAAAAAATATAAACAAGAGACAATTTGACATGAATGCAGCAAGTTCTTTGTGGATCTACCTCTTAGAAAGATGAAAAATAAAAAAAAATTAAAAAAAATAATAATAAAAATGAAAAATAAACCACAAATCAGAAAATGGGACCAAATTAACCTTAAAAGCTTTTGCATACCAAAAGGAAACCCTCAAGGAAAGATAGGGACAACCCTCAGAATAGGAAGAAATATTTGTGAAGGAAGACACCCACAAGGAATTCATCTCCAAAACATTCAAACAGCTCATGCAGCTCAATATCAAAAACACATGAAAACCAAGAAAAAATAAAATGGGCCAAAGATGGAAATGGATATTTCTCTGAGGAACGCCTACAGATAAGAGATAGACACGGGGAAAGATGCTCAGCATCACTAATGACTAGAGAAAAGCAAATCAAAAGTCCAGTGAGGTAAGCACTCATATTCATCAGATTGGCCACCTCTAAACATCTTAAAGAGTAAACGCTAGAGAGGGTGTGGAGAGAAAGGAACCCTCCTGCACTGTTGTTCGCAATGTACTTAGGAGAAATCTTGGCTTTCTCTGTCCACTGAAGTTGAATAAAAAAAGATGGAGAGAGAACTTGGAGGAAACAGAAAGGTGGTTTTAATCCTCAGCCAGTGGAGAGGGGATCACAGTGGGCTGGTGCCCCAAGAACTGTGCCCCCCTCCTCCATGAGGAGTCTAGGGGCTTATATAAGGCAAGGGCTAGAGGTGATGAGGAACAAATGTGTTAGAATCTTCTCAAAAACAGTCATAGGCTGGCATCAGTAACCCAGTGATTGAGTCTGGCAGGTCGGTGGCTCTGCAGCCTTCTTTCTGATGTGTAACTGCAAGGGGAAGGGTATCCTAAGGGTAAGCAAAGGACAATAGGTGTGAAGTGTAGCTCCTGCAGAGTAGGGGGCAGAAAAGGAAACTAAGTTACAGACATGCGGAGTTAGGAGCAGCTAATGATGGCCCACACCCAAATCAGATTGATTATATTCTTTGCAGCCAAAGATGAAGAAGCTCTATACAGTCAGCAAAAACAAGACCGGGAGCTGACTGTGGCTCAGATCATGAAGTACTTATTGCCAAATTCAGACTTAAATTGAAGGAAGTGGGGAAAACCACTAGACCATTCAGGTATGACCTAAATCAAATCCCTTATGATTATACAGTGGAAGTGAGAAATAGATTTAAGGCACTAGATCTGATAGATAGAGTGCCTGATGAACTACGGATGGAGGTTCGTGACATTGTACAGGAGGCAGGGATCAAGACCATCCCCATGGGAAAGAAATGCAAAAAAGCAAAATGGTTGTCTGAGGAGGCCTTACAAATAGCTGTGAAAAGAAGAGAAGCAAAAAGCAAAGGAGAAAAGGAAAGATATTCCCATCTGAATGCAGAGTTTCAAAGAATAGCAAGGAGAGATAAGAAAGCCTTCCTCAGCGACCAATGCAAAGAAATAGAGGAAAAGAACAGAATGGGAGACTAGAGATCTCTTCAAGAAAATTAGAGATACCAAGGGAACATTTCATGCAAAGATGAGCTCGATAAAGGACAGAAATGGTATGGACGTAACAGAAGCAGAAGATATTAAGAAGAGGTGGCAAGAATACACAGAAGAACTGTACAAAAAAGATCTTCAAGACCCAGATAATCACGATGGTGTGATCACTAACCTAGAGCCAGACATCCTGGAATGTGAAGTCAAGTGGGCCTTAGAAAGCATCACTACGAACAAAGCTAGTGGAGGTGATGGAATTCCAGTGGAGCTATTTCAAATCCTGAAAGATGATGCTGTGAAAGTGCTGCACTCAATAGGCCAGCAAATTTGGAAAACTCAGCAGTGGCCACAGGACTGGAAAAGGTCCGTTTTCATTCCAATCCCAAAGAAAGGCAATGCCAAAGAAGGCTCAAACTACTGCACAATTGCACTCATCTCTCACACTAGTAAAGTAATGCTCAAAATTCTCCAAGCCAGGCTTCAGCAGTACGTGAACCATGAACTTCCAGATGTTCGAGCTGGTTTTAGAAAAGGCAGAGGAACCAGAGATCAAATTGCCAACATCTGCTGGATCATGGAAAAAGCAAGAGAGTTCCAGAAAAACATCTATTTCTGCTTTATTGACCATGCCAAAGCCTTTGACTGTGTGGATCACAATAAACTGGAAAATTCTGAAAGAGATGGGAATACCAGACTACCTGATCTGCCTCTTGAGAAACCTGTATGCAGGTCAGAAAGCAACAGTTAAAACTGGACATGGAACAACAGACTGGTTCCAAATAGAAAAAGGAGTACGTCAAGACTGTATATTGTCACCCTGTTTATTTAACTTATATGCAGAGTACATCATGAGAAACCCTGGGCTGGAAGAAGCACAAGCTGGAATCAAGATTGCTGGGAGGGGAGAAATATCAGTAACCTCAGATATGCAGATGACACCACCCTTATGGCAGAAAGGGGAGACGAACTAAAAAGCCTCTTGATAAAAGTGAAAGAGGAGAGTGAAAAAGTTGGCTTAGAGCTCAACATTCAGAAAACTAAGATCATGGTATCTGGTCCCATCACTTCATGGGAAATAGATGGGGAAACAGTGGAAACAGTGTCATACTTTCTTTTCTTGGGCTCCAAAATCACTGCAGATGGTGATTGCAGCCATGAAATTAAAAGATGCTTACTCCTTTGTAGGAAAGTTATGACCAACCTAGATAGCATATTCAAAAGCAGAGATATTACTTTGTCAACAAAGGTCTGTCTAATCAAGGCTATGGTTTTTCAGTGGTCATATATGGATGTGAGAGTTGGACTGTGAAGAAAGCTGAACAGCAAAGAATTGATGCTTTTGAACTGTGGTGTTGGAGAAGACTCTTGAGAGTCCCTTGGACAGCAAGGAGATCCAACCAGTCCATCCTAAAGGAGACCAGTCCTGGGTGTTCATTGGAAGGACTGATGCTGAAGCTGAAACTCCAATACTTTTTGGCCACCTCATGCAAAGAGTTGACTCATTGGAAAAGACTCTGATGCTCGGAGGGATTGGGGGCAGGAGGAGAAGGGGACGACAGAGGATGAGATGGCTGGATGGCATCACCGACTCAAAGGACATGAGTGTGAGTGAACTCCGGGAGTTGGTGATGTACAGCGAGGCCTGGTGTGCTGTGATTCATGGGTTCGCAAAGAGTCGGACACCACCGAGTGACTGAAATGAACTGAACTGAACTGAATGTAAAAAAGAAAAAAGAAAAAAAAGCTCAGGCCTGCTCACTGTTCTCTTTATCTTCTTTGTTCTCAGAAAAGAAAAGAAAAAATCTCACTCCTCTTTTTTCTTCCTTTTCACTGCAACAAATTCCCTGTCATTTTATTTCCTCTGTTATCAGTGGAGAAAGGGAAATAGGTGTCATTCTTGTTCTTGTCTGGTTGAGGACAAAACCTCAGTTTTGCTCTGTTTGATAACCACCAGCTGTTCAGCCCAGGGGCCCAGCTTTCTCCTACTTCAGATTTTCCTTGAGAGATGTGAACCCCAAGAAATCTTTTTTGGGTTGATGAGGGATAGAAAGTCAGTCTTTTGTAACTTTAATGCTGACATGGTGTAGGAAGCGTTTAACGGGAGGCTTCCTGTGTGCTGTTTTGGATCTGTCATGAATCCTCTGTTCCTTATTAGTTCCTGAATATTCAGGAATTAAGAGGAGTGGCAAACGGCTCCCGGGGCTGAGGAATGCACACACTTCCTTCGTTAGTTTTTCCATGCGGTGGTAAGTAACCATTTCCCTCTTCCTTTTTATGAACCATACAGTAAAAGTGATTATTTACAAACCTCTCTCTTTGATATGGATTGCCTTATGTTTCCTTGATAATTTGTAAGTCTGGACTTTTGATCTTTATCTTTGCTGAAAATACCTACCTTGTAAGACAGTATGTATACCCACACTAACTTGAATAAAACACCTTTGCTCCATCAGAGCTTGGGTCCCTGTGTCTTTCTTTCTTTCTCTCTCTCTCCCCCTGGCTAATTCTCTGGAGCGTAGAAACCCGCCGGGCTCACTCTCCTGCCAGGGCTTCTAAGACCCTCTCGAGAAGGCGCACCGTGCCTTCACTCCCTCGAGAGGGCACCCGGTGCCTTCGTGAGCGCCGCAAACCCTGTGTCAAGGGCTTTACTGGTTTTCTGTGTAAACCAGAGAATATCAGCCTCTCTCTCTCTTTTACTTTCTTATTGTTGACTCCAGACCACTAGGTTCCAGTCCATTAAAGGACCCCAACAACATGGGACTCATAGACCCTATCTAACTGAGGTCACAGAGCTCTGGCCCTGTTTTATTAAGGGGCCCCTGAGTGACTTTTGTGGTTATTCCCACAGGATCTGTTCAGAGGAGTGGCTGTAACCTCTTTGGGGGCATGGGTTTTCTCTCTGTATCATTATTCAGTTCAGTTCAGTTCAGTTGCTCAGTCATGTCCGACTCTTTGCAACCCCATGAATCGCCGCAGCACGCCAGGCCTCCCTGTCCATCACCAACTCCTGGAGTTCACTCAGACTCACGTCCATCGAGTCAGTGATGCCATCCAGCTATCTCATCCTGGGTCATCCCCTTCTCCTCCTGCCCCCAATCCCTCCCAGCATCAAAGTCTTTTCCAATGAGTCAACTCTTCTCATGAGGTGGTCAAAGTACTGGAGCTTCAGCTTCAGCATCATTCCTTCCAAAGAAATCCCCCGGCTGATCTCCTTCAGAATGGACTGGTTGGATCTCCTTGCAGTCCAAGGGACTCTCAAGAATCTTCTCCAACACCACAGTTCAAAAGCATCAATTCTTCAGAGCTCAGCCTTCTTCACAGTCCAACTCTCACATCCATATATGACCACAGGAAAAACCATAGCCTTCACTAGACGGACCTTAGTCGGCAAATTAATATCTCTGCTTTTGAATATACTATCTAGGTTGGTCATAACTTTCCTTCCAAAGAGTAAGCGTCTTTTAATTTCATGGCTGCAATCACCATCTGCAGTGATTTTGGAGCCCATAAAAATAAAGTCTGACACTGTTTCCACTGTTTCCCCATCTATTTCCCATGAAGTGATGGGACCAGATGCCATGATCTTCGTTTTCTGAATGTTGAGCTTTAAGCCAACTTTTTCACTCTCCTCTTTCACTTCCATCAAGAGGCTTTTTAGTTCCTCTTCACTTTCTGCCATAAGGGTGGTGTCATCTGCATAATGAGGTTATTGATATTTCTCCCCTCCCAGCAATCTTGATTCCAGCTTGTGCTTCTTCCAGCCCAGTGTTTCTCATGATGTACTCTGCATATAAGTTAAATAAGCAGGGTGACAATATACAGCCTTGACGCACTCCTTTTCCTATTTGGAACCAGTCTGTTGTTCCATGTCCAGTTCTAACCGTTGCTTCCTGACCTGCATACAGATTTCTCAAGAGGCAGGTCAGGTGGTCTGGTATTCCCATTTCTTTCAGGATTTTCCACAGTTTCTTGTGATCCACACAGTCAAAGACTGTGGCATAGTCAATAAAGCAGAAATAGATGTTTTTCTGGAACTGTCTTGCTTTTTCCATCATTATTATCTTGATGTAAATCTGTTGTCATCTGGAGGAGTCAAGTCTTAACAGGTAGTTTAAGAAACCAGAGGCCATAGGTCAGTAAAAGAGTCATTGTAACTAGGAGTCAAAGAAGGAGTGAAAACCACATTATGTTTGATGGCGCTTTTGATTGTGGTCCAGATAGGGTCAGTGCTCGGGTCATCCTGCTCAAAGGGATAGAGCCATTAGGACTCAGAAATAGTTGGAGGAATGACAACCTGAACATTAATGGAAATTAATGGAAATTAAACCTGAATCCTAGTTTATACCTAACACTTTGAGGGGACTTGTAGTCAGGTAGCCAGTTGTCTAGGTTTATCTATGTAGGTCTTAACCTTTAATGTGGCTATTGGTCATTACACATTTTTTTTTCTTGTCAACATATGGTCCAGCGCAATTTCCTCATTTAAGTGTATAATAGTTACAAGAAGAGACCCTTAAAAAGTAAGATTGTAGTCACCTGCTGCTAGCAGATTTGGTCTTCAGAATGGCTGATGGCATCCTAAGTCTGGCACAGCTCAGAAAACTCAAGCTCTCAGCAATACAAGGACCTGTCTGAAATCACACCATGGTGTCACCTAGTTATTTCCATAGCTGCTTTATTTTGACTTTAATTGTAAATTTTTTTCTTAGTAGTCAAAGCGGCTGTCACTGTCAGTGACGTCATGTTTCTCTAGGTTAGAGGAGATTCAAGAATCAGGGGTCATAAAATCTCCTCCCCAAAGTGTCTATCCGAATGTCTCTTCTGCAGTTTTTTTACAGAGCACAGAGTGCCTCATTCCTAATTTCTATCTTGAACTCCTTTCCGGGGGTGTTGAAGGTCAGCGGCCGCAGTGGCCGTGATTTAATCTTTGTAGAGGTGGACAGCAGAGCCCCTTCAGGGTAATGAATCTGACCACTGGTTGGGGGCATTACAGAACCATTTTGTCACACACTTGGTAATGTAAGGGACAACACTTTTTAAAATTAATTAATTAATTTTAATCGGAGTATAATTACTTTACAATATTGTGGTGGTTTTGTCATACATTGACATGAATCAGCCACGGGTGCACATGTGCCCCCTGATCCTGAAGCCCCTTCCCACCTCCCTCCCCACCCCATCTCTCTGGGGTGTCCCAGAGCACCGGCTTTGAGTGCCCCGAGTCATGCATTGACCTTGCCTCAGTCATCTATTTTACATATGGTAATATACATGTTTCACTTCTATTCCCTCAAATCATCTCACCCTTGCCTTCTCCCAGAGAGTCTAAAAGTCTGTTTTTACATCTGTGTCTCTCTTGCTGCCTCGCATATAGGGTCATCATTACCATCTTTCTAAATTCCATATATATGCATTAATATACTACATCAGTGTTTCTCCTTCTGACTTCATTTTGTATAACAGGCTTGGGACAACACTTTCAAAACAGGCAATATAGAAAACAATATAGCTAGTAATAATAATAAGGTCATCAGTAAGAACGAAAGTCAAGAACTTCCATTATGTTTAGCCCAGCATATACCTAAGTCATCTGATTTAGTTTGTTCCATACCAATCCTTACTTTTCAGGGAAGCTATATACTGGCATTGTCCCAAAGGTACCCAGCCTAGTTTTCCACTGTTATTAGACTGATTATCATTAGTATGATTTCATAGTGCCCAGTATAGAGATTTTCAACAGTTGCAGTGTTAGGGGGCAGGGAAGCAAACTTAGTTACAGACATGCAGAGCTAGGAATGGCTGGGAAAAAAAAAAAAAAAACTAGGACTACTCAGGTCTGCCCACTGTTTTCTTTATCTTCTTTGTTCTCAGGAAGTGGAAAGAGAGAAACTCGTTTCTATCTTCTTTTTTCTTTTTACTGCAATGAATTCCTCTTTTTTCCCTTTTTACTGCAACACAAGTACCTTAGGACCCAGCAGTCCTACTGCTGCTGCTGCTGCTGCTGCTAAGTTACTTCAGTCGTGTCCGACTCTGTGCAACCCCATAGACAGCAGCCCACCCGGCTCCCCCGTCCGTGGGATTCTCCAAGCAAGAACACTGGAGTGGGTTGCCATTTCCTTCTCCAGTGCATGACAGTGAAAAGTGAAAGTGAAGTCGCTCAGTCGTGCCCAACTCTTAGCGACCCCATGGACTGCAGCCCACCAGGCTCCTCCGTCCATGGGATTTTCCAGGCAAGAGTGCTGGAGTGGGGTGCCATTGCCTTCTCTGAGCAGTCCCACACCTGAGCATAAACCCAGAGGAAATAAATATTTAAAAGACATGGGAAGCCCTGCAATCTCAGCCCAGCAAGGTACAATAGTCAAGTCTAGGAAGCAAGCTAAATGCAGAAATTACAGATGAATGGAAGCAGTAGGCACACGTACACAATGCGATATTTCTCAAAGATAAAGAAGCAGGAAGTAATGCCAAGTCCAGCCACAGGAAATAAACTAGAGATGATCATTCCAAGTGAATAAGGGAGACAGGGCGAGACAAGCGTCATGTGATATCACCCCTGGGTGTAATCTAAAGATGGTTACAAATGAAGTTCTTTCCCAAAGAGGCACAGCCTCACAGATTTAGAAAAGAAACTCTGGTCACCAAGAAAATCAAGATGTAGTAGGCTGGGGGCAAAAAAAAGCAACAACCTCCAAGATTGTAATTCACTCCTGTTCAAATTATGGGGTAAAAGAAAAGAAAAATATAGAAAAAGAAATGCTGGTTCTAGTCCCCCCAGGCCTCAGTGACCTGGGCTGATGTCACATCCCTGGAGCCTGACTGGCTTTTGTAGGCAGGCTGCAGTGTCCTGGGGCTGACAGAGCTGGGCGCGTGTGGCAGGCAGGGTGCCTCCACAATGAACCTGGAGTGCCTGTTGCCCTTTGCAGAGCCCCCAGCCTTCAGAAACAAGTGGGAGAAATTAAGAGTCTGGAATTGACATAGACACATATATCAAATAGAGGATCAAAAAATAACTACTGAATAGCATAGGAAAGTTGCTGCTGCTGCTGCTGCTGCTGCGTCGCTTCAGTCGTGTCCGACTCTGCAACCCCATAGACGGCAGCCCACCAGGCTCCCCCATCCGTGGGATTCTCCAGGCAAGAACACTGGAGTGGGTTGCCATTTCCTTCTCCAAGGAAAGTTGATGAACACACCGTAATCACCTATACATGAAAATGCACCCAAAGAGAATAAACACACATCTATACATAACTGAATCATGGATCTGTACAGCTGAAACAAACATATCAGAAATCAATAATATTCCAACAAAAAATAACAAGGAAATTACAGGGGAAAGAAAGAAAGAAGAGTGGGACGTGAAGAAGCGCTGCTCCCTTCTGGCCTTTTACCACCACCATGAAAAGCAGTGCTGCTGGGTGTTTAATATGCACAACGGTCAAGGGGCTGTAAGCAAAAAGTACCTGCCTTCAAGAAATGTCCGAGGTGTCACTGAAAAAAAAAAAATCAAAACAAGGCAGGAGTTCAAGTGGCCAATTTCAAGAGGTAGGTTTAACTCTTACCCTTTAAAAGAACCACGTGAAAAGATGTCAACATCGCTAAATATTAGAGACGTGAAAATCAAAACTATGTGAGGTATTTCCTCACACAGTTCACAGTGACCATTGTCCAAAAGTTGACAACAATAAATTCTGGAGAAAGTGTGGGAAAAAGGGAACCCTCCCACACTGTTAGTGAAACCAGTAGCAGCCACTATGAGGAACAGTGTGCAGGTTTTTAAAGAAACGGTCATGAGAATGAAATTAGCATACTCCCTAATGGCATACACAGAAATAAACTCCAAATAGACTAAAGATCTAAACAAATGGACAGACAATATGAAACGCTTGAGGGAAAAAGCAGAACACACGTTGACATAACATGCAGCAAGTTTTTCTTTGACCCACCTCTTAGAATCATGAAAAATAAAGCAAAAATAAATAAATGGGATCTGACTCCCCTTAAAAGCACCGGCACAGCAGAGAAAACCATAAACACAACAGAAAGACAACCCTCGTAATGGAACTAACATGCGCAGACAAAGACACCACGAGGAATTTCTATCCAAAATATACGAACAGCTTATGCACACCTCGATATCAAAGAAACAACCCAGTCAGACAGGGGCACAAGATTTAAATGGACCTTCCTCCGCAGAAAAGTACATGAGAAGATGCTCAGCATCTCTAAGAATTAGGGAGCTTCGAATCAGAAGTACCGTGTGGCATCACCCACACACGTCCGAACGGTCAGCATACAAAATCTACAACAATAAAATGCTGGAGAGGAATAGAGGTAAAAGGGCCCTCCCCGCTGTTGGTGGGAATGAAAGTCATTAAATCCACGAAGGAGAACAGGACAAAGGTTCATTAAAAACTGAACAGAAAAGTACCATAGTACCCAGCAATCCCATTCCTGGGCACAGATCTAAAGAAAAGCATAATTTTAAGAGACTGGTGCACCCCGATGTTCATGGCAGCATTGTGTACAATAACTAAGACATGGATGAAACCTAAGTAGGCAAAGAAAGATGAATGGGTAAACAAGATGGGGTAAACACACACACAGAGCAGTATCGCTCGGCCATAAAGAGGGTGACATCACGCCACGTCCAGCAACAAGGAAGGAAGCAGAGACGATCACACTAAGTGAGCAAGTCAAGGGAAGACAAGTCTCATATGATAGCTCTTGGAGGTGGAGTCTAAAAATGGGTATAAACGAACTTCTTTACCAAACAGAAACAACCTCACAACACAGCGAAGTACCTTATGGTTACCAAAAAGGAAAGGGGGTGGGCAAGGGAAATGAGAAGGCGGAGATGAACATACACACACGACTCTGTAAAATGATCAACAAGAACCCACTATGGGACGAGGACCCCCAATCAACACTGCATAACGAACTACGTGGGAAGAAAACCCCAAAAAGAACACGCACAGGGCTATACACTAGTGGATCATGTTGCTGTCCACGTGAAGCAAACAAACAAAGTCCCTACAACACTGTAAGTCACCCTACACCAATACAAAATGCAGATTACAGAAAGAGAATGCTGACTCTATCCCTTCGGGCCTCAGTGACTTGGGCTGCTGCCCCCAAGCCTTGGGTCCCTTGGATGGACTGTCTTGGGGCTGAGGGAGCTGGGGAGGACGTGCCAGCCAATGAGCCCTGCCCCATGGACCTGGTGAGCCTGTTCCCCTCTGCACCGGCCCACAACCTCCAGATCCTGGCGGGTCCTCCTGCACTGAAACTACACCTACTGCACCCAAGGGACGTGGAGCTTCTGGGCTGGAAGAGCTTTGGAAAGCCCCTGGGCTCCATGTCTCCAGGTGATGGGGTTCCCACATCCAGCGTCCTTCCTTAGGGTCACCCCACCTATGATGAAAGCACCCTCCGCAGAGTGGTGTTGCAGGAATTGGGATGTGTCCAGGGGATAGGGGAAAGGAAGGAAGAAGAAATGGGATGCACGCCTTGGGTGTTTCTTCTGGCACATTCCACTCTAATTGACAATCAGCGACAGGACTTTCCCTAAGGCTCTGGTTCCTCCAGTAACCAGGGTAGGGGCATAAAGACACGCTGCCGCCTTGTGGCCATTTCCCATAACAACAACTTTGCAAGCTTTGCTTACGGGCACTTAATATTCACTAGGCCTGTGGGCTGTAAGTAAAAGAACACCTGCCCTCAAGAAATGTCCTAGGGGAGGTCAACAGAAAAATATTAAAAACAGAGCAGGTGTTCAAGAAGACAATTTGAATGAGTAAGTTTAACTCACACTGTTTTAAAAAAATCACATGTAAAGATGTCAACATCGCCAAATATGAGAGAAATGCAAATTGAAACTTCAAGGAGGTATAACCTTACACAAGCCAGAATGGCCATAGATGGAAACTCTACAAGCAATAAGTGCTGCAGAGGGTGTAAAGCAGAGGGAACTCTCCTACACGCTGGGAATGGAAATTGGGAGCAGCCACTGTGGAGGACACCGGGCAGGTTCCTTAGCAATGAAAATGAGAATGAAATTAGAATGTTCCCTAACACCATACACAAAAATAAATTCCAAATAGATTAAAGATGAAACTCTTGAGGAAAAGAGCACATGCCTTAACGTAAAATGCAGCAACTTCTTTTTTGATCCACCTTGTAGAATGATGAAAATAAAACAAAAATGCACAAATGGGACCTAATAAACATTAAAAGCATCTGCACAGCAAAGGAAACCATCAGTGAAAGAAAAAGATAACCCTCAGAATGGAAAGAAATTTCTTGCAAACAAAGATACCTACAGGGAATTTCTCTTCAACACATACCAACCACTAGCACAGCTCAATATCAAAAAACAAATAACCCAATAAAAAATCAGCCAAAGAATAAATGCACAATTCTCCAAGGAAGTCATAGAGATGATAATAAAGCAGATGAAATGATGCTCAGCATCACTAATTCTTCAGTTCAGTTCAGTCGCTCAGTCGTGTCCGACTCTTTGCGACCCCATGAATCACAGCTAGAGAAAGGCAAATTGAATGTACAATGAGGTATCACCTCACATTGATCTGAATGGCCACGTTGAAAACGACAGCAGTCAAGTCTGTAGAGGCTGTGGAGAAAAGGGAACTCTCCTACACGGTAGGTGGGAATGTCAGTCAGTATACTCACTAGGGAGAACATTATGAAGGTTCTTAAAAAACTAAACATAGAAGTCACTGGGTAGCCAGTGACCCAGCACCTCCATACCTAGGCATAGATGCAGAGGAAATCAAAATTTAAAAAGAGAGCTGCATCCAGCGATCATGGCAGCACTAGGTACGATAACCAAGACACAGAAACAAGTGTACAAGGACAGGTGAATGAGGACAGAACATGGGGTGCATGCACACAACGCAATGCACTCAGACAAAAGGGAGGATGAGGTAACGCCATTTCCAGTTACCAGGAAGAAGCTAGAGGTAATCATACCAAGTGGCGTGAGATGGAGAGTGGCAAGTACTGGATATTACTTCCTGTGGAATCTAAACATGGAGAGAAACAAACTTCTTTCCAAAAGAGAAACATGAGCCTCATAGACTTGGAAAAGAAACTCCAGTTTACCAACAAAGAAAGGCAGAGGGGCAGGGAGTAATTAGCTGCTTCAGATCTATATATGCACCTTAAAACAGAGGCTCAAGGGCTCATAATAGTCACAAGTCCGAGAGGGCTGTTAATGACACCTGCCCTCAAGAAATGTCCTGGGGGTAAATCATTGGAAAAAATTCCAAACAGGGCCAACATTATCTCACACTTGCCACAGTGGCCAAGTGGCACATCACCACTTGGTGGGAATGTAAATGGTGAGGTCACGATGGAAAACAACACGGAGGTTCCTTGAAACATTAAACACAGAGGTATCACATGATCCTGCAGTCCCATTCCTCAGCTTGGGTCCAGAGAAAATCACCATTCAAAATAACACGTGCACCTTGATTTTCAGGGCAGCACTATTTACAGTGGCCAAGACACAGAATCCACCAAAATGTCACAGAAAAGTGAAGACTGTGTGGTACAGCTATACACTGGAATGCTACTCAGCCATAAAACAGAATGAAATAATGATACTGGCAGCAGCTTGGATACACCGAGAAATTATCATACTATAAATACTTCTCAGAGAGAAAAGGACAAATATCCTAAGATATCACGTACAGGTGGAATCTGTAAGTTCAGACCAATGAACTAATTTACAAAATAGACTCACAGACTGAGAAAATCAAATGATGATTATCAAAGGAAAATTAGAAGGGACAGATAAATTAAGAGTTTGGGATGAAAATATACACACTAATATATATCAAGTTGATAATGAAAAAGGACCTACTGAATAGAAGTGGAGGTTCTGCTGAATAAACTATAATAACATATATGAGGGGAAAAAAGAAAAAGAATAGGTATACGTCTATGAACAACTGAATCAAGCTCATGTGAAGAGGAAAAGTTAAAATGTTAGGTAACCTCCTGCGCCTTCTGCCTAAGTAACTCAGCTTGCTCCTTGCAAAGTCTGGATCACGTAGGTCACATAGTCTCGGAAAGTCGGGACTCACAATACAAGGAACTACAGCTTATCTCACTCACCCATGTCCTGCTCTTTGCAATCGTCTAGCCCCCTGCAAACCTGCTTAATCATGCCTGTCGGTATATAAAAACTCTGTAACCCCTTTCTTCGGGGCTCAGAGCTTGGAGTGTTAACTCCTCTGGGCCTGCTGGCGTAGTAACCCTGAGTTCTCCAACTCTCGGAGCCTGGTGCTTGGTTTCTCAAGTACTGGTTTCTGCAACATTTCTGGAGGCCCCAGTGAGATTCCAACCACACAGCCCCCTTGAACCGCTGGACTGGTGGCTCAGCCGGGTCAGAGTGGAAGAGTGCAGAGACAAACAAGGAGGCTTGCCCCCTGATGGTATTCCAGGCTCTCTTTCGGACAGGTGTTCTGACTCTGCGGACAGCCGAGCCCCGACCAGGCTCATTGGAGGGATGGACCAACTCCCCAGGAATGGCCACAGGGATCAGGTAAGGCCCCAGGGCCAGTCCCCAGTCAGGGCCTACCCCAATGGGTAGAGGGGGAGACTCATCACCTCCTTGGAGCTCCCAGGAAGGGAGCATCAGATAGGGACACTGGGGACTCGGGGAAAGGGAGGTGTTGTGATAACCTCTGAGTGATTGTGTACACATGATTCCTAACTGAAGGAAGTGAAAGTGAGCTCCAAGTCCTCGGACTATGAAGGCTGAGAGGGTCCAAAACCTGCAGTTCCATGACAACCTCATAAGGCTGAGAGAGAGGCGGTGCCAGGCTCTGGGGGATTGGATCCCTCCCTGTGAAGCTGATCCAGGTGTGGGGTGTAATACCAACCTGCCAGTGCTAAGAGACATCTTAAATCTCCCTTGGGAGAGCGGCCAGGTGGATGAAAAATGAATGTCAACAAGTGTGCGGCCTGACTCACTTGCGCTTCAGGCTTGATTGTGTGGCTTCACGGCCTTCGTGCCTACAGAGTCCAAGTGGGCCCTATCTTGCGGTTCCGTGGTGACCTCATACAGCTCAAGGCAGTGTCTGCCTCTGGGAGACCCAGTCTATCCCTGCAAGACAGATTCGGATGAGGGGTTTACACTGATCTGCCAGTGGTAAGAGGCACCCAAGTTCCCCCTGGGGATGTGGCCAAGAGGGCACGTGAATGGTCTCCTCTTTTGAGAGGGCACCCACCCTTGTCTTTGCAAACCTTTGTTTGACTCAGGGCAGGATACACAGGGAAGGGAAAATTACTGGTTACTGGTTATTCTTCTGTCGACTGACTCCTTGAGCTGACATCGAAGAGATTAGGTTTTCCTCAAAACCCTGACAGCAGGTAGATTACATTTGTCAACATGGGTGGAAATTCCTCTAAGCCAACAGTTTTAGATTGCATGATAAAGAACTTTAAGAAGGGCTTTGCAGGAGATTACAGAGTCAAGATGACCCCCAGGAAGCCTCATAACTTTTGTGAGCTCGATTGGCCATCCTTTGACATTGGATAGCTGCCAGAGGGCACTCCAGACCTTCCCACTGTCCAAACAGTGCTCCAGGAAGTCACTGGGACTCCAGGACCTCCAGATCAGTTTCATATATAGACTCCTGGCTTCTAATAGCACAGACTGCCCCCATGGGCAGGATTTTGCACAGACAGGGCCTGAGTTTGTGGCCCAAACACTCAGAAAAAAGAAAGGAGAGAAAAAACCTATATTCCAGAGAGATACAGTGGAAGACCAATTGCTGCCTCTGCCATATGTTCCCCTGACTCCACAAGCCCCGGCACAGCCAGCACTGGACCCATTGCCAGATAGTCCACCCCGCCCCGGTGTCCCCTGCACCACCTCATGAGCAAGACTCCAGCCCTGAACCAGTAGGGAAGTTTCTCTGCTCAGCAAAATGATTTAACCAGCTGGCCACGGCCCATCAGATGCCACTGCAAGAAACTCAAGGTCCTCAACAAGTGAACGGGGATGCCTCAGTCCAGCCTGGTCGCTCCATCCTCTATTATCAGCCCTTCAGCACTACTGATCTCCTAAACTGGGAACACCATGAACTAGCGTACTCTGATAAACCACAGGCTATGACTGACATCCTAGAGTCCATTTTCCACACCCACCAGCCTACATGGGATGACTGTTGCCAGCTCCTTATATCTCTCTTCACCAATGAAGAAAGGTGATGCATCTCGACAGAAGCCCAAAAATGTCTCCGAGGACAAGCCCCCGCAGAGGTCTTAGATGCAGAAGGATGGGCGTGAGAAGCAATGTCAGAGACGAGACCTAATTGGGATTTCAATACCAGAGAAGGACAAGAAACCCTGAGTCGCTACCGTGAGGCCCTTCTACATGGACTTCGAGCGGGAGCCAAAAAGCCCACCAGTATGTCCAAAATTACGACGATAATCCAGAAAGCTGATAAGACTCCCACTAATTTCTATGAAAGACTATGTGAAATGTTCTGGATACCCACCCCGTTCGACCCCAAGACACCCGAAAATCAACGGATGATTGGCGCTGCCTTTGTGGCTCAACCCTGTGCAGACATCCAACGATGGCTCCAAAAGCTGGAAGGCTTCCCTGGGATGGATGCCACACAGCTCCTGGAGGCAGGAGGTAAGACTTCGTGAACCGAGACCGTGAAGCCCAGCAAGAAGCGGATAAAAAGATGAAACAGAAAGCAGCCCTGCTAGCAGCGGCACTGAGGAGCCCGGATCCAGTGAACCAGACCGTTCCCTCGTGGAAAGGGGAAACCAAGCAGAGACCACCACTGCGCTGGGACCAGTGCACCCACTGCAAAGAGACCGGACCTGGAGGAATGAGTGCCCTCATCACAGAGGGACATCCGAAGGGTCGAAGAAGTTCAGTCAACCCAGCAAAGAAAGGTACCAGCCTGAGCTGGCTGTCCAAAACCTTATCGGCCTGGCTAGAGCAGAATCAGACTAGGGAAGACCAGGCTCCCTGATCCTGGGCCCACAGTCACGATGCAAGCCGGGGGCCAATCAATGACTTGTATGGTGGATACCTGAACACCCCGTGGTCACCACGCCGGTGGCTCCCCTCACAGGCTGAACAGCAATGACTGTTGGGGCCACAGAGGACATGGCCCATTCTGCAAGGCCTGTTCATGTCATGCCATCTGGTGGCTCATGAATTTCCCCACTTACTGGAATGCTCCATTCCCTGCTGGGTAGAGACTTACTGACAATGCTGGGGGCACAGATCACCTTTGCCCCTGGAAAGCCTGCAAGCCTCACTCTGGGAGCCAATTGCCTCTGATGATGGCCATGCCCAGGGAAGATGGATGGCATCTCTGTTCCTCAGGGAGGGAACCAATAAGCCCCACCAGACTGCTAAAAAGTTCCCGGATGTCTGGACAGATAAGGGGTCCCCAGGTTTGGCCAAAACCCATGCCCCCATTGTAGTGGACCTGAGTACAGAAGCCACTCCTGTTAGACAGAAACAATATCCAGTACCACGGGAGGCATGCCGGGAATTCAGGACCACATCCAGCGCCTACAAGACGCCAATATCCTAATCGAAGGTCAGTCTCCCTGGAACATCCGCTCTTACCAGTCAAAAAGTCTGGAGGGAATGACTACCACCCTGTCTAGGACCTCCATGCCGTCAACAGTGCAGTGATCACCATCCATCCAGTGGTCCCAAATCCCTACACTCTCCTGAGTCTCTTACCCACTCAGGCAAGCTGGTTCACCTGCCTCAATCTCAAGGACGCATTCTTCTGCCTCCGGCTGTCACCAGCCAGCCAGCCCTTCTTTGCCTTTGAATGGGAAGACCTACACACTGGGAGAACGACACAGCTGACTTGGATCCGACTGCCACAAGGCTTCAAAAACTCACCTACCCTGTTTGGTGAAGCTCTGGCTGCGGACCCTGCTGCCTTTCCTGGAGAAATTTTCAACTGCACCCTACTCCAGTACGTGGAAGACCTGTTGCTATCCAGTCCCGCCCACGGGGACAGCTGGAGAGGCACCAAAGCCCTGCTGGCTCTACTCTCCACCACAGGGTACAAGGTGTCAAGGAAAAGGGCTCAGATCTGCAGACAGGAGGTCAAGTACCTGGGGTCTGTCATCTCAAAAGGGCCTCGGGTGCTTGGACATGAGAGGAAGCAATCCATCTGTTCAATACCTTAGCCAAACACCAAGAAAGAAGTCCGTGAGTTTCTCGGGGCTGCTGGATTCTGCCGGATCTGGATACCGGGTTTCTCTGAAATTGCCAAGGCTTTGTTTAAAGCCACAGCAGGGTCTGGTAAGGACCCCCTGGAGTGGGGAGCTGAACAGGAAAAGGCCTTCAAGGAGACAAAGACACTCTTGACCAGCGCTCCAAAATTAGAGCTGCCAGATGGGACACAGGACTTTAACCTCTTTGTACGTGAAAAAATCCCACTACACTGGGGGTCCTCATGCAAACAGCTGGGCCATGGCAGCGCCCGGTCGCATACCTGTCCAAATGACGGGATCCAGTGGCCGGGGGTGGCTGCCATGCCTCCAGGCAGTACCTGCCACGCCTCCAGGCAGTACCTGCCACTGTGGTTTTGGTCAGAGAAGCAGATAAGCTCACTCTATGACAAAATATAAATGTAAAGGTTCCCCATGCTGTTACTGCCCTGATGAACAGCCAGGGGCATAAGCGGCTGACCAACTCGAGGATGATTCAGTATCAAGGACTGCTTTGAGAAAACCCGCAGGTCCAACTCGAGACTGTGTGGATGCTGAACCTTTTGACCTACGCCACCTTTTTATCTGCGGAAGTGGGACCCGATCATAATTGTGAGGAGGTCATAGATGAACTTTACTCAAGCAGGCCGGACCTGAGGGACATTCCCCTCCAGAACCCAGAACTGCAGCTATTCACTGATGGAAGCAGTTTCATCTATTCGGGCAGCACCAAGCAGGCTCTGCCATAGCAACAACTGATGAGGTAGTGAAGCCTGAGGCCTTGCCACAAGGGTGGTCAGCCCAGCAGTCTGAGCTATGGGCACTCACCCAGGCGCTAAGGCACGCCGCAGGGAAACGAGTCAACATCTGTACTGATTCAAGGTATGCCTTTGTTACTTTACACGTTCATGGAGCCATTTATAAAGAAAAGGGACTATTGACAACAGAGGGAAAGGAGATTAAAAACAGAAAAGAAATCCTTCAGCTGTCAGAAGCAGTCTGGAAGCCTTCCCAAGCGGCAGTTATCCATTGTAAAGGCCATCAGTGAGGAACTGATCCAATCAGCAAAGGAAATTGGTTCACCGATCGGGCAGCCAAGGAGGCGGCAACCCTACTGAGCCCTATAGTGGGCCCCGAGTCAATCTTTAAGGTCCTCTTGACACCAGAATTGCCTCCTTCCCAGAGATATACCAAGGAAGATCAGTGGGCTCGAAATGAGGGAGGAATAAAAGAAAAGGAGGGCTGGTGGAAGCTCCCAGACCAAAGACTCTTTGTCCCCAGCAATATAGCAGTCCAGCTGCTAAAACAATGTCATGAGACAACTCATTCAGGAAAAACTGCGCTGGAGAGCTTACTGAGCTGCTACGATTTTGTTCCTACACTCCCAACCCTGTGTGCCCAGATCAGTGCTAAATGTGTGACTTGTGTGCAAAACAACGCCAGCCAAGGACCGAGACCCAACCCAGGGGTGCAGACAGTAGGGACACTGCCCTCTGAAGATCTAGAAGCAGACTTTACCGAGATCAAGCCCTATAGGGGCTATAAGTGTTTACTTGGGGTAGTCTGCACCTACTCGGGATGGCTTGAAGCCTACCCCACATGCACTATATGGGCATGAGAAGTGGTCAAGGCCCTACTAAGAGACATAATCCCAAAAGATGGGCTGTCTCTCTCCATAGGGCCTGACAATGGTCCAGCTTTTGTGTCTGAGATAATCCAAACTTTATCCAGGACACTGGGAATCAAATGGAAGCTTCACACCGCTTACAGGCCACAGAGCTCAGGGAAAGTTGAATGCATGAATCAGACCCTCAAGAGTACACTAGGTAAACTCTGTCAGGAGACCCAGTTATCTTGGGTCAACCTGTTACCCCTAGCCTTACTCTGAGCATGATGCACCCCGACGTCCCCAGGCTAGTCTCCCTTTGAGATCTTATATGGGAGAACACCCTCAATGATAGGAAAACTCAAGGGAAACCCCCAACAACTAGCTGACCTGGAGATGTCCTGACACCTCCAGGCCCTGAGAAAAGTCTTCCACTATATAGCCCAAGAAATCTTACAAAGAACATCCATTCCCTTGGACAATTGGGTTCATCCCTATCAGCCAGGAGATGAGGTATGGGTTAAAGACTGAAAAAAGGAACCACTTCAGCCAGTGTGGACTGGCCCTCAGATGGTCGTCCTGGCAACCCCTACTGCTGTTAAAGTTACAGGTGTCATCCCTTGGATCCACCACACCAGGGTCAAGAAGGAAGTGGCTTCCTGTGATGAGGACACCTGGAAAACCCCCTCAAGGTCTGGTTCTAAAAACAACAGCCCTCACCCACAAAGGTCGCTGAACCCTGCTGTAGTCACTCTGGATGCTGATTAGTCAATGCACGGCAGAAGCTTAAGGATTCCTCAGCCTTGCTCCAGCCACACTCTGGCAGCTGACTGGTTAACACACAGTGAAAGCTTGAGGACCCGGCTATCAAAATATATATGGATTTTCATTGTCAACCCTGGCCTCTATCCCTGATTGGTGTTATTGCCGTGCTCTTCACACAGGACTAGCTTCAGTCCCACCCAAGGACTGGGATTTGGGTCAGAAGCTGTGGTTAGCTGTCTGTTATCTCACTGTAGTGGGAAGCCTCATTCTTATCAGATGTCTCAAGATCGATTCTCCCTACTAACTAAATCGCTAACAATATAACCTTCACGATGGGCTCAGTTGCTATAGCCATGACAACCCAAAGACTGGGATGAACCCTTTTGCTAGAGTTCAGTTATCTGTTACATGCAGGCTGCTTTGCAGCCTTTTGGTGCCCCTTGCTCTGAAGAATTGATGCTTTTGAACTGTGGTGTTGGAGAAGACTCTCGAGAGTCCCTTGAACTGCAAGGAGATCCAACCAGTCCATTCTGAAGGAGATCAGCCCTGGGATTTCTTTGGGAGGAATGATGCTGAAGCGGAAACTCCAGTACTTTGGCCACCTCATGCGAAGAGTTGACTCATTGGAAAAGACTCTGATGCTGGGAGGGATTGGGAGCAGGAGGAAAAGGGGACGACAGAGGGTGAGATGGCTGGATGGCATCACTGACTCGATGGACGTGAGTTTGAGTGAACTCCGGGAGTTGGTGACGAACAGGGAGGCCTGGCGTGCTGCGATTCAGGAGGTCGCAAAGAGTCGGACACGACTGAGCGAATGAACTAATTAACTAACTAAAGCATTCGTTCCTAAACACAAATGAAACTCACATGCATTCTTCCCTTCTTCTGAGGTTTGATGGTTTTCAAAATAAAAAAAAATATAAAGTAGTTAATGGTTAATGACTTTTGGATCATGAGACTTTCCGAAGTTATTCCACAAATATTACAAGACCTGAGAGATGAATGTAGATATTCCACGTGTCCCAGGACAGAAGAACGGACAAGCAGACCATGATCCATCCACACAACAAATGTTGTCCAGCCTGAAAGGAAGGCAGTGCTGATGCAGGCTACAGCGTGGATGAACCCTGAGGGCATTACACTCAGTGACATAAACCAGACACGGAAGAACAAATGACGTTTGAGTCCGCTCATACAAGGACTAGAGCAGTCAGCTCCATAGACACAGAAAGCAGGATGGTGAGTGCCAGGAGATGTGGGAGGGGAATGCAGACTGAGTGTCTCTTGGGGACTGCTTCGGTTTTGCAAGATAGAAGTAACGACTGAACAGGGACAACAGTGCACACAGGTGTGTGTGTGCAGCAATCACAACAGCTGAGACGTATAAGCAACCAAGATGTACATGGCGGATGAATGGATAGAGAAGTCATCTATGCATAGAATGGAGTGTGATTGCCATGAAAAAAAAAAATCCCATTTACAGGGATAATCTAGAACAATCATAGATTAATCTAGGACAATCGTAGTAAGTGAAGTACTTCAGAAGGAGAAACTGATACCAATGAGCTATTTTATAAAAGCGAAATACACGCACAGTCTTAGGAAACAAACATGCTTACGGAACAGGAGTGGTGGGTGGAAGGGATAAATTAGGAGGTGGGGATTCATTTATACTCACAAATACATGTAGAATATAGAATCAGCATGAACCTACTTTAGAAAGGGTAGTGTACTACACACTCTATGATAATGTGTATGTGAGAAAAAAAAAAGATGAATCAATATGCTTATGGAGATAACTGATGAAAAATCTCTACACCGACAAACACAATGTTGTAAATCAGCTATCCTCCTAAAAACGGAAACGCTAACTTAAAAAAACAAAAAACAAAAAAACAAGGATTAATGAGACACAGGCTTCTGGCCTGTGCCAGAAGGAACCACAGACTAGGAGTAACCCTAAGGCCCTGGTTACTATAGTAACAGGGGTAGGGGATGAAGAAATCCTGTCTCCCTGTGGCTATTTCCCACGACAGAAACTTTAAAGCTATTGCTTATGCTGCAGTGAAATAAGAAACAGTTTTTTTCTCTTTTGTCTTTTGATTCCTTCTCTACTTTAGCTGTCCCTGATCTATAGTCTTCATTGATAACTAAGTTTTCTTTTTTTCAGAAGATTAACCTATTGACTTTTTTGAAACAATGCCGAAAGGAACAAGAATATAGGAACCTTATACCTTTGTGGAAATACATGTTTTTTGGAGGAAATAGAAAGGTGGCTTTAATCCCTAAGCTGGCAGAGGAGAGAACACAGTAGACTTATGCTCAAGAACTGTGTCTCCCCCACGATGGGGAATCAAGGGATCACACAGTTGGGGCTCATAGTCAGAGGCTGGAGATAAAGAGCAAATATGTAAGGATACTGTATTCTTTTTTTTTTTTTTTTTTGCATTTTTCTTTCAAAATAGTCACAGGGCTGGCATCAGGAAGCCCAGTAACTTGGGTCTGGCAGGGCCAGGAGATGGGTCCCTTGTCTTTTGTGGATTGCACTGTGGCTTTCTTCCTGTAATGCAAAAAGAGGGGAAAACAAACTATAAGGGGAGTTTTGCAGAGAGAGTACCATAAAGGTAAGCATCAGGATGTAACCAGCATAAAATTAAAAGATAACAGAAGCAAAGTATGGCTTATGCAGAGTTAGAGGGTGATAGGCATGGGATATCCCTGGAGAAGGGATTGGCTACCCACTCCAGTATTCTAGCCAGGAAAATTTTATGGACAGAGGAGGCTGGTGAGCTACAGTCCATGGGATCACAAACAGTCAGACTGAGTGACTAACACACACACACACACACACACACACGTGTAGGATACAGTTTACATAACAGGTTAGTCTTCTGAAAAGAAGGAAAATAATTATCAGTTCAGACTAGATCAGGAACAGTTAGGGTAGACAAGGACTCAAAAGGCAAAAGAGAAAAAGAAAACTATTTTTTATTTCACTGCAACACTTATAAACACTTCAAATTCACAAAGACTGCTGGGCTCTAAATGGACACTTTAAAAAATGCTGCTGGCACTTTAAAAATGTCCATGGGTAACTAATTGAAAATAAATAAAATCTGGGCAGACTGTGAAGAAAATTTCCACAGTCAATTCCACACACACTAGTTAAATCAAAGCCCATGAAAACATGCTGCACATCAGGAATTGTTAGAGACATGCAAATCAAAACCACAGTGAGGGAACACTGCACCTGTTTGAAAGGCCATCCTCAGTCTACAAAGGTAAACGGTGGAGAAGACAAGGAAGAAAGAGGACACTCCCGGTGCTGATGAGATATAAATGCTAAGAATCACTGTGGAGAGGAGTATGGAACGGCTTTTAATTTTTAGTTAAGTTGAGCTTCCCTGGTAGCGCAGTTGATAAAGAAGCCACGTGCAATGCAGGAGAGCCTGCTTCAATTCCTGGGTCAGGAAGATCCCCTGGAGAAGGGATAGGCTACCCACACCAGTATTCTTGGACTTCCTTGTGGCTCAGCTGGTAAAGAATCTGCCTGCAATGTGGGAGACCTGGGTTCGATCCCTGGTTTGGAAAGATCCCCTGGAGAAGGGAAAGATTACCCACTCCAGTATCCTGGCCTAGAAAATTCCATGGACTATATAGTCCATGGGGTCACAGAGTCAGGCACAACTGAGCGACTTTCACTTTCAGCAAAACAATCATTGATTCCAGCCCAGGTCACAGGAGGACTTAAAACATGTCCTGCTCGGTGCTCCTCCATTGTCAGCACCAACAAGGGCAGAAGGTGCCTGAACAGCAGCTCTGCCTGGAGCTGGCAGACAGCCTCGGTGAGGGACACGTCAGTCAAGTCTCTTCCTTGTCAGGTGGTTAACGAGGCTCCCCCTTCATAGCAAAGGGCTCCTTAACTCCAAATTCATTTTGCATAGAGAGGAGGAAAGAATCAGACACAAACTATAAACTAAATCAAGTATCTTTATTTTTAAATTTAAACATAAAAAGTGAAGGATAAAAGCAGTAAAAATCACACTTTAAGTGAATAAATTACAAACTAAATCAACTATGTATTCTAACATATTAAAAAAGAGGAGGAGGACGGAAGTAACACAAATTTCTATAAGTGACTGTGTGGGTACCACCCAAGTTCTCTAGTTAACTCCACCGCTAGACTCGGCTACAGACACCATCCAGGAACCAGAGCTGCTCTTTCCATCACACCAGGAGGAGCCCTCTTTGTCACCGGGGCACGGAGAGAACCCAAGTCTGTGCCTTCAGGCACCTCTTCTGCCAGGCTCCAAGCAGAAGGCTTAACTTGAGTTGTGATCTTCATCTTCTCCTACAGGTTAATGATGGGAAAATGAGGCAAAGGAAGCACCTAGAACTTGAGCGCCTCCCCTTTCTGCAGCTATTTTATTTTCTTCTCTTTCTGTAACTGACTTTTTTTAATCAAAAGAGAAAGGGTATATTTCCACAGTTCTCCTCACTGGGATTTTGGGCTTCAAAGGTACTCCATCATGGGGCAATTATCGAGCTCTTATCACTACTGACTGCCCCTCATCCTCATCTTCTCGGGTGGGTTTTGGTGTTCTCTTCCGAACAAAGGCAGGAGTCCTGGGGACAGTGAGTGGAATTTCTTTCTTCTCAGGAACACCCACAACACCTAACAAGATGTGATAAGGGCAAGGCTTCACATAAATTTAAAGTGTTTATCCTCCAATACCCTCTTTGCTTCTTGCTGTTTGATTCTTTTCTCCGTTTCAAAGTCAAGGCCGATAGGCACAGTGGGTGGCTGGCTTCTCTGGCAGTTTCTTAGGGAAAATGCCCCCACTGTAAAGAATTCCAGAATCCAGTTTCTGTGCTTTAAATTTGTAGAGCCCTGCTTCTACAGGATTACATTTCTTGGATTTTGCATCTGTTTCCAACACCTCCACCACCTCTTGCTGCATTTTTTTTTTTCTCTTCTCTGACTCTTGCTTCTCAGTACTTTTTAGGATCTTCTATATATGGGAAGAAGAACCTGAAAAAGAATAGATACACATTTATGCATGACTGAATTAAGTTCCTGTACACCTTACACAAACACAACATTGGAAATATCTATTCCAATATAGGATCAAAATGGAATTGCACAGAAAGAAGAAAGAAAGGGGCATGGAAAAATGCTGCTGGCACTTTCCATGGCTGAGGGGCACTTAATATTCAGAAGGCCCGTGGGGTTGTGAGTAAACAGCACCTGCCTCAAAGACTGTTCTAGGAGTGTTCGTCAAAATACAGGGCAGACTTTCAAAAGCCAATTGCTAGATGTTTCACTCATACCCTTTAAAAAAAATCACAGAAAATGATGTTAAATATTTGAGAAATATTTGCTAAATATTAGAGAAATCCAAATCAAAACTACAATGAGGTATCACCTCACACCGGTCAGAATGACAATTGTCAAACACTCTACAAAGAACCAAGGCTGGAGAGGGCGTGGAGAAATGAGGACCCTCCTCCATTGATGCTGGCATGCCAACTGGGAACAGCCACTATGGAGGCAGTGTGCATGCGTGCTAAATCATTCCAGTCGTGTCTGACGCTTTTCGACTCTATGGACTGTAACCTGCCAGGCTCCTCTGTCCATGGGATTCTCCAGGCAAGAGATACGGGAGTGGGTGGCCTCCAGGGGATCTCCCCCACCCAGGGACTGAACCCAGGTCTGTTTCCCGTGTTGGCAGGCAGGTTCTTTACCACTAGCACCACCTGGGAAGCTCATGGAAACAGCGTGGAGATTCCTTAAACAATGAAAATGGGAACGAAATCACAATATTCCTGTCGACTTAAAAAATATTCACACCCTAAAAGTTGAGAGTTATGTTTTATTCAGTGGGAATTTTTAGGACTTCGAGCTCAGGAGATATCATCTCAAGCAACCCTGAGAGAACTGCTCCAGGGATGGGGAGGGGAGGAGCCAGCTTACACAGAGCTTTGTAACAAAGGGCAGGTAGTCTGAATATCAAAAGATTACTGTTAAAGAAAGCCAGACATCCTGAGTCAAGGAATTTAGTGCTTTTCTGTGTATGGGAGGATGCAAGAGTCTGGGCTCCCTGAAATCATTCCTTTCATATGCACTTCACCTATCTGGGCCCGAATCCTGTTTTCACAACCTGAGCTTCCTTTCCTCCGGCCTCACCTTAGGGAGTGTCTGCAGTCTGATGGCTGCTAGAGAGCAGATATTCTTCTCCTTCCTGAGTTCCTGAGGTCTCACCGGCTCATACTAGAGAGTTGCAATTGCTGCTGTGTATTGTCACTCTGCTTTATTTAACTTATATGCAGAGTACATAATAAGAAACGCTGGGCTGGACGAAGCACAAGCTGGAATCAAGATTGCCGGGAGAAATATCAGTAACCTCAGATATGCAGATGACACCAGGCTTATGGCAGAAAGTGAAGAAGAACTAAAGAACCTCTTGATCAAAGTGAAAGAGGAGAGTGAAAAAGTTGGCTTAAAGCTTAACATTCAGAAAACTAAGATCATGGTATCCAGTCCCATCACTTCATGGGAAATAGATGAGGAAATGGTGGAAACAGTGGCTGACTTTATTTTTCTGGGCTCCAAAATCACTGCAGATGGTGACTGCAGCCATGAAATTAAAAGATGCTTACTCCTTGGAAGGAAAGTTATGACCAACGTAGACAGCATATTAAAAAGCAGAGACATTACTTTGCCGACTAAGGTCCGTCTAGTCAAGGCTATCATTTTTCCAGTGGTCATGTATGGATGTGAGAGTTGGACTATAAAGAAAGCTGAGTGCCAAAGAATTGATGCTTTTGAACTGTGATGTTGGAGAAGACTCTTGAGAGTCCCTTGGACTGCAAAGAGATCCAACCAGTCCATCCTAAAGGAGATCAGTCCTGGGTGTTCATTGGAAGGAATGATGCTGAAGCTGAAACTCTGATATTTTGGCCACTTCATGCAAAGGGCTGACTCATCTGAAAAGACCCTGATGCTGGGAAAGTTTGAGGGCAGGAGGAGAAGGGGACGACAGAGGATGACAGGGTTGGATGGCATCACTGACTGGATGGACAAGCTCTGGGAGATGGTGATGGACAGGGAAGCCTGGCGTGCTGCAGTCACTGGGGTCGCGGTGAGTCAGACGTGCCTGAGCAACTGAACTGAACTGAACTGAATCGGTTCCGAATATTCACAAGGCAGGCAGGGCTGGAAAGGACACGTGCCCTCAAGTGAAGTCCTTGGGGTAAATCACCAAGAAATGAATTCAAAACAGGGTCCACGTTCAAGAAGCCAATTCCAACAGACTTATACTCTCACTGTATAGATCAAACAGCACATGGAAACATAGTTCACGTGACTAATTATCAAATCAATGCAAATCAGAACAACACTGAGGAATCAGCTCACCATGGTCAGAATGGCCATCATCAGAAAGACCCACAAAGAATAAATGCTGCAGAGGTCAGAGACAAAAAGGAATCTTCCTTCTTTCTTGGTGGGGGTGTAAATGGGTACAGCCACTGTGGAAAACAGCACAGAGGTTCCTTAAAACACTCAACACACAGGTACCATACGATCCAGCAATCCCACTCCTGGGCTCAGATACAGAGAAAATCATAATTTGAAATGACTCGGGCTCCCTTATATCCAGAGCAGCACTATTTTATTAGAGCCGAGATGGAGGATCAACAAACACGGCCAGAGATCAAAAACCGGAAGACTTAGTGAGACAACTTTACTCCTCACTCCTAAAACAGAATTAAATAATGCCACTGGGAGCAGCAAAGATGGACCAAGACATTACCATGTGCAGTGAAGTAAATCAGAGAGAGAGAAATATCATCAGATATCACCTACAGGAGGAATCTATCAATTTATACCAAGGAACTACTATACAAAACAGAAAAAGACTTACAAACTTTGAAAACCAACTTACAATTACCAAAAAAAAAAAAAAAAATTAGGGAGATAGGTAAAGTAAGACTTTTGCATTATCACATATACACTCATATATATCCAATAGATAATCATAAAGAACATACTGAGTTGCACAGAGAACCCTACTGAACACACGTTCAGAGCAAGAAGAGACATACATCTAGATATATCTGAATCAAGTTCCTGGACACCTAAAACAGCACAGTGGAAATCTGCACTATTCCAATGTATAATAAAGAAAATCAATATCAAAGAATGTTCAAGCTACCATACAATTGCACTCATTTCACATTTTTGCAAGGTAATGCTCAAAATCCTTCAAGTTATCCTTCAACAGGATGTGAACTGAGAAATCCCAGATGTTCAAGCTAGCTTTAGAAAAGGCAGAGGAACCAGAGATCAAATTGCTAGCATCCACTGGATCGTAGAAAAAGAAAGGGAATTTCAGAAAAACATCTACTTCTGCTTCACTGACTACACTAAAGCCTTTGACTGTGTTCAGTTCAGTTCAGTTCACTCAGTCGTGTCCGACTCTTTGTGACTCCATGAGTTGCAGCACGCCAAGCCTCCCTGTCCATCACCAACTCCCAGAGCCTACATCAAGAGGCTTTTTAGTTCCTCTTCACTTTCTGCCATAAGGGTGGTGTCATCTGCATATCTGAGGTTATTGATATTTCTCTGGGCAATCTTGATTCTAGCTTGTGTTTCTTCCAGCCCAGCGTTTCTCATCATGTACTCTGCATAGAAGTTAAATAAGCAGGTGACAATATACAGCCTTGACGTACTCCTTTTCCTATTTGGAACCAGTCTGTTGTTCCATGTCCAGTTCTAACTGTTGCTTCCTGACCTGCATATAGGTTTTTCAAGAGGCAGGTCAGGTGGTCTGGTATTCCCATCTCTTTCAGAATTGTCCACAGTTTATTGTGATCCACAGTCAAAGGCTTTGGCATAGTCAATACAGCAGAAATAGATGTTTTTCTGGAACTGTCTTGCTTTTTCCATGATCCAGCGGATGTTGGCAATTTGATCTCTGGTTCCTCTGCCTTTTCTAAAAGCACCTTGAACATCTGCAAGTTCATGGTTCATGTAATTTGCAATAAGGTATACTAATTACTTCAGTTGCCCTTTGTTTTAAAAGTCAGTCACTACCCTGCTGGCCTTTCAGGTAAATAGGACTTACCTAAAACAGTTAGCAAAGCATTAAGACTTATAGTTACAGAAGAATCAGGCATGTCCTCTATCAGTTGTAAAATTTCTATTGTTTGTAAGCATGAAATTAAAAGATGCTTGCTCTTTGGAAGAAAAACCATGACAAACCTAGATAGCGTATTAAAAAGCAGAGATTACTTTGCCAACAAAGGTCCATATAGTCAAACTATGGTTTTTCCAGTAGTCACGTATGGAGTGAGAGTTGGACCATAAAGAAGACAGAGTGCCAAAGAACTGATGCTTTTGAACTATGGCGTTCAAAAGACTGTTGAGAGTCCCTTGGATTGCAAGGAAATCAAACCAGTCCATCGTAAAGGAAATAAATTCTGAAAATTCATTGGAAGAACTGATGCTGAAGCTGAAACTCCAATACTTTGGCCACCTGATGCGAAGAACTGACTCATTGCAAAAGACCCTGATGCTGGGAAAGGTTGAAAGCGGGAGGAGAAGGGGATGACAGAGGATGAGATGGTTGGATGGCATCCCCAACTCGGTGGACATGAGTTTGAGCAAGCTCTGGGAGATGGTGACGGACAGGGAATCCTGGTGTGCTCCATGGGATCTCAAAGAGTCAGATGTGAACGGCTACTGAACAGCAACAACAAAGCAGGAGAGGCTATTCTCAATGTGCAGGGGTGAGAATGGATTTTTTACTATGATTTACCCCAGTTTCATGGGATCGTGAAGAGCCGGACACAACTGAGCGACTTCACTTTGACTTTTCACTTTCATGCATTGGAGAAGGAAATAGCAACCCACTCCAGTGTTCTTGCCTGGAGAATCCCAGGGACGGGGGAGCCTGGTGGGCTGCCGTCTATGAGGTCACACAGAGTCGGACATGACTGAAGCAACTTAGCAGCAGCAGCAGTTATTTCAATAAAATACTTAAGAATTATTTCAGGCAGAGTGAAGAAACAAATGTTAACCAATATTCATTTGTCCTTTTAAAATGCACCAATAAAAATCTGAATCATCAGCCATTCTGACTGATTTTGAACCAGGTGGAACCATCTTATGCCCTAGCATAACTATTCTGATTTCTGAGGATAAACAGGCATATGTAATCCCCCCAAACCATAGATTTTGCTCTCAACAAAAGATTATAATCAAGAAAATATAATTTTCAACAGATCAGATGTCTTACATCTGTTAGAATATGTAACAGAGTGGGAGCTATTCAGGAACTCTTACAGGGACCAAACAAATTTAATCGGCTTTGCTGAATGCCATCTTGCTTTTTTATTTCTTCTTTCTCCCTTTCTCCTCTCCTTCCCTCCTTTCTCCTTTCTTCAGACACTCATACTGAGCACACTTGTTTTTAAGCTTACTTTAAAATTGAAGCATAGTTGATTTCCAAAGCTGTGTCAGTTTTCAGGTGTACAGCAAATTGATTCAGTTTTGCAAACATATATATCTATCTTTTTTCAGATTTTTCCCTTAGAGGTTATTACAAAATATTGAGTATAGGTCCTCATACGACATAATAGGTCTTTGTTGATTATCTATTTTATATATGTCAGTATATATGCTAATCCCAAACTCCTAACTTATTCCCTCTCCTTCCCCTTTGGTAAAAATGTTTGTTTTCCATGCCTGTGGATCCATATCTGTTTTGTATATAAGTTAATTTGTATAATTTTACTAGATTCCACATATAAGTGCTGTCATGATATTTATCTTTTTCTGTCTGGCTTACTTCACTTAGCATGAAAATAGGTCCATCCATGCTGCTGCCAGTGGCCTTATTTCATTCATTTTGATGGCTGGTAATATTCATTGCGTATATATATATAGGATATATATATATATATATATATATATATATATATATATATATGGGCCATATATATATGGGCTTCCTAGGTGGCTCAGACTGTAAAGAATCTGCCTGCAGAGAAAGAGACCCAGGTTTGATCAATAGGTCAGGAAGATCCCCTGGAGAAGGGAATGGCAACCTACTCCAATATTCTTGCCTGGGAAATTCCATGGACAGAGCAGCATGGCAGGCTACAGGTCATGGGATCTCAAGGAGTCACTCACAGCCAAGTAACTTCACTTCTCAGGAATCAGACTGCTTGCCCCTTCTTGCCGGGAGGTCATCTGACAGCATGTTTCACCTAATCAGGGTAAACACAGGCATGGCCATCCACATTCCCAGAACACTCTGCACCGATATTTTTGTTCAAAATCAGTGCACTGTATGTACGCTCTGAGTGTCTTTACACAGCTCTAAATGAGGAGGGAAACGTGTTATCTTCAAGCCGGAAATCCAGGCAGTAAGGAAAATCACTATATCCTTCCTGTGAAAGCTGGACTGTTGCAGCACTGCTCGCCACTTCTTAGTGGGAAGTCATCACCCGGTGCACTTGCAGCGAATTCAGCTGAGAACAGGTGTGGAAGTCAGCACTCACAGAACACCCCCCACTGAACTCTTTAATCAGCGAATGGTGCAATCTGTCCTCAGGCTCCCTTACAGAGCTTTCTAGCTACAAGGACATTTGCTTTTCTTAACACGGGATTTGGAACCTAATGGTAGAAGCAGCATTTCTTCATGTGGCTGCAATTCCTTGCCATTGGATCATTTCCAGTGGAATATAAACTCCTTTGGTAACAAAACTAGATGGCACTCAGCACTCTCAGACACACAGCCTGTTTCCTCATGGGCAGTCCCAGGATGACCTAGGTATGGGTTCACAAGGCTCAGAAATGCAAGGAAACATACTGGTTGTGACTTTGGAAATTAGGGCCTCTGTGCAAACCTGGAGTTCTCACGTCTTAGAATCTAGACTGTTGCTGATTGATAGATGCCTGAAAAACACTCTCTTTTTTCCCTTTCATTCATCAAAGGAAGATAGATTTCACAGCATTCTGTTTGCTGAGAATAACAGACTGCTCTAAATTCTTGCTTGGAGGTCATTTTTCAGTAACCATTTCCCTTCACCTGTGTTGCAGTAGGAAAAGCCCCCACACAGGGACAAGCAAACCAACATCAAAATGTCTGTTCCATCAAGTTTTCTCTGTAGGAAGGATCCAGTGATCTAGGTCTGTCTGGAAAATTCTTGGATACTGCAGGGACACATACTGAGTGTGAACCTGGATACTGGACCTTCTTGGCAAACAGCATTTTCTCTCTGTTGGCCCTACAAAGGTGCCACCTAGCAGTTGCCTGAAAATCCATCCAGTTGCTGTTTTCTTACTTGTGACAGCAATATCTTTGGTGAACCTTTTGAGATTTGTGAAGCAAGAAGGAGGCTTGCAACTCCTAGCCCCTGGCCCATTTCGAGTGGAATGCCAACTAATCTAGGTAACAACAGTATGGTGCTCGCACTCTCAGACACACTCCCCCAGCCTGTTCCTTCATGGGCAGCCCCAGCATAACCTAGGAATGCATTTACAAGGATTGGAAAGTGCAGGGAAACATACTCATTATGAGTCTGGAAATTAGGTCCTCTGTGCAAACCTGGAGTTCCCACATCTTAGAATCTAGACAGCTCCTGATAGATAGATGCCTGAAAAGCACTCTTTTCTTGCCTTTTATTCTTTGAAGGAATGTACATTTCCCAGCATTCTGTTTGCTGAGAGTAACACACTACTTGCAAATCTTTGCTTGGAGTTCATTTTTAAGTAACAATTTTCCCTCATGGGTGTCACAGTAGGGAAGGATCGCATAACTACAGGTAGAAACAAACAAAGAAAAAACCCCACATTTCATCAGTTTTTCTCTGTAGGAGGGATCCAGTCATCCTAAGTCTGTCTGGAAAATTCTTGGATAGTGCTTGGACACATACTGAGTGTAAAGCTGGATACTGGACCCTGTTGGCAAATTAGCATTTTCTCTCTGCTGGCCCTAAAAGGGTGTGGGCTAGCAGCTGCCTAATAATCCATCCAATTGATGTTTTCCTACTTATGACTTCAATAGGTTTGGTCAAACCTTTGGGGTTTCTGTAGCAAGCAGGCAGCTTGCAACTCCTCGCAGCGGGATGATTTCCATTAGAATGTCAACTAACCACTTAACCATCACTTCCTCTGGGACAGTCCCATCGTTCTCATTACAACCTTCCTCGTTTACAGTGATAAGCTTGCCTGCGCTGAGTTCCTCCAGCTGCATATCTAGAGGCTTTGGAACAGCAGCAGGGCCAACTTTCCCACATCAGTGATTTCTTCTACAACTCCATCTGTGTTCAAGTCTCACTTCTAGCTTTATCGTTTTCATTTCTTCTGTGCATTTTCATCTCTACTGGCCAAATCTGGTTATCCACTTTATAAAACGTCACATGGGTGACAAGGAGACAGCACAAGAATGTGCTTTGCCATCTGGGGGAGCTGGCTAACAGATGGGCAGTGACCAAGCCTAGCGGAATGTGAGAGAAGCAAGGTGACTACTAGTCCCTGGTCTTGAAGACGTGTTACATAGGGACGGATTTGTGGACTTAAGAGCTGGCAGGGGAGATTGCACTTCATGTAACTACTTACAACTGATATACCATAGTAACTGAAATTTGAACTGTGCTGTTAGGGAACTGGTTTCTTTAACTAAGTCATTGTCAGTGAAATTGATGGGCCTGGGAATTATATGAATCGAAGACTGCCTATACACTGCTTGTTTACATTGACCCAGTCAGACTTGAAGCTGACTGACTGCTGAGTAAATAAATGATTACAATGGGCCTGCCTAAATAATCCAGGATAATCTCCCATCTCCAAGTCAGCTGATTAGCAGCTTTAACACTACCTGCAAACTTAATTCCCCTTTGCTATTTAACCTCATATATTCTCAGGATCCTGGGATTTGGCCGTAGACATTTTTGAAGGGCCATTACTCTGCTGACAGTAACTCAGCAGGATTAAGGATTGACTCAGTAAGATTAAGGGCCCTACCCTCCCTCTAACTCCCTCAAAACTCCCATCTTTTAATTTCTCTCATCTACCCTTTGACATCACCAACTTCCTGTCATTTATATACTGTTCTGTACCCATAATTAAACCATTTGTACTACATTCATGGATTCATTCTAAAATCTGAAAAATCAGTAACTTACTTAATTTTACTGTATAATTCTAGGCTCAAAGTATTTTCCCCTCAGAATTTTGAAGGCGTTACTCCTTTGTGTTACTAATATCCAGTGTTTCAAATGAGATGTCTGATGCTAATATGATTTTATCTGGGGGATTAGGGGTAGGAGGAACTCTGTTCCCAAGTATTCTATCCACAGGAGATTGGGTGGGAGTGATGATGGGTATAATTTACTATTTATGAATTTCTGTTAATATTCTTGCTTTTTATGGAGTTTCACCCTGGCTCTCGCTTGGCTCTAGAGGGCCTTTCCAGGGTTCTTCTGCTGGACTAGCGCCCTCCCTGGGAGCATTTCCCTGACTTGTGGCTTGTATTTCATGTGGCTTCCCCACCAGCCTAATGCACCACCATTTTCCTCTTCCAATTTTCTATTTTTCAGAAACTGTCCATATTTGTCATCCACCCTCATTTGCTTTAATGTAAGGAACTTGTTCCTGTTATTCCTTTGAAAGTGAATGTGTTAGTAGTTCAGTCCTGTCCAACTCTTTGTGACCCCATGGACTGTAGCCAGCAAGACTGCTTTGTCCATGGAATTCTCCAGGCAAGTATATTGGAGTGGGTAGCCATTCCCTTCTCCAGAGGATCTTCCTCACCCGGGCATCGAACCTGGGTCTCCTGCCTTCCAGGCAGACTCTTTAAGATCTGAGCCACCAGGGAACTATCATTTTAAAGGAATGAATGTAAGATCCCTATCTTATAGCACTAAAATAACTCAAAATTAATTAAAGACATAAATATAAGATCTGAAATCATAAAACTCCTGGAAGAAAACATAGGGAAAAAGCTCCTCGACTTCGGTCTTGACAATGATTTCTTGGATATGACACTTAAAACACAAATAACAAAGGCAAACAAATGAACAAACAAACAAAAAAAATGGGGCTATATTAAACTAAAAAGCTCTGCATAATTTTAAGTCAACACAACCTATGGACTGGAAGAAAATATTTGCAACACACATCTAATAAGGGGTTAGTATCTGAAATACGCAAGCAACTCAAACTCAATAGTAAAAAAATCAAATAATCTGATTAAAAATTGGGCAATGGACTGGAATAGGTACAGGTACGAGAAAACTCAATATTGCTGATCATTAGGGAACTGCAAATTGAAACTGCAATAAGATATCTCATCATACTTGTTATGAAAATGACAGTAGATAAGACAAGCAAGACAAGGCTTGCAAGGATGTGGAGAAAAGAGAACCCTAGATCACTGTTAGTGAGAATGCAAATTGTACAGTCACTGTGGAAACCATTATGGAGGTGCCTCAGAAAATTAAAAATAGATCTACCATATGATTCAGCAATTTTACTTCTCAGTACATATCTGAAGGGAGTGAAATCACTATCTGGAAGAGACACCAGTGCACCTTCATATTCACTGCAGCACTATTTACAATAGTCAAGACATGGGAAAAATCTGGGTGCGTATCAGTGAGTGAATGGATAACAGAGCGGTGAGATATATAATAGAATATTATTCAGACATAAAAAGAAATCCTGCCATTTCTGACAACATGGATGGGACTTGAGAGTGTTAAACTATGTGAAATAATCTGACGGAAGAAGACAAGTTATGTATGATCTCACTTATAAGTGGAATCCAATAAAAGTGAATTTACAGAAAAGAATAAATGTAGTTATTGAGAAAGATGGGTGATAAATGCTATCACTAAATCTGCCATTTTTAACCCCAAACCTCTTCCCTTGTGTTTTAAAATTCTTTCACCAGAATGGAAATATAAGACAAGCCTCATCACATGAGCTATCCTCACTCTGAGGTGCCCTGGTAAGCCCTTGTCCTGATTTGGGCATAAGAGCTCAAAATGGGACATGAGGGGTTCCCTTGCCCCTGCCTCCCATCACCTAAGAGCTTATAGTTCTTGGCTCACTCACTTCCCTGAAAGCCAGGGACTCCACTCTATGGTAGTTTTATTATGGTAAAACTGAAGCCCAAGAGTTCATATCTTAACAATTTGATACTATTAATATCCGAACTAACAGCTATTCAAAGGCCTGTTTGCCTTCTGTATAATTCCCTGTAAAACTCCTGTGTATCTCCTGTATAACTCCTGTATAATTCCCTGTATAACTGACTCATAGATAACTCTGATTAGGTTGTCAATGAGAAAATGTTCCTTGCCATTCAGTTCAGTTCAGTTCAGTTGCTCAGTCATGTCCGACTCTTTGCGACCCCATGAATCGCAGCACGCCAGGCCTCCCTGTCCATCACCAACTCCCGGAGTTCACTCAGACTCACGCCCATCGAGTCTGTGATGCCATCCAGCCATCTCATCCTCTGTCGTCCCCTTCTCCTCCTGCCCCCAATCCCTCCCAGCATCAGAGTCTTTGCCAATGAGTCAACTCTTCGCATGAGGTGGCTAAAGTACTGGAGTTTCATCATTCCCTCCAAAGAAATTCCAGGGCTGATCTCCTTTAGGATGGACTGGTTGGATCTCCTTGCAGTCCAAGGGACTCTCAAGAGTTTTCTCCAACACCACAGTCCAAAAGCATCAATTCTTCGGCGCTCAGCCTTCTTCACAGTCCAGCTCTCACATCCATACATGACCTATCAGTAAATAAACAGCAGTACAGCCATCAAGACATCACATCATAAGGCCCCAAAAGTGAGCCCCGAGGGAACTCAGGATAGAAAGAATGCCTGCCATCTAGCAGGCAACTGCTGCAGTCACCCTGATGGTGGGCCTTGCAGAGACTCAGGATGAGAAAGTACAGGGTGCCGGCCCCAGACAGCTGAGGAGTGATTTCAGTGAGCCTGGACTCTTGCATCTTCCCATTCGGAGAAAAGTGCTAAATGTCTTAACTTGAGATATCCGCTGCTGAGATATCTGGTTTTCTTTAATTAAGAGTAATCTTTTGCTATTCTGACTTTCTGATCTTTGTTCCAAAAATATCTATATGCCCTAGCTCCTCCCTTACCTTCTCAGAGTAGTCCCTTAGAGCTATCTGAGAGGCTGTGTCCCAGGCTTAAGTCCTCCACTTTGTCTGCCAAGTAAAACATTATTTTCAACTTTAAAGCTGTGTGTGGGTTTTTTTTTTTTTTTTTTCAGTCAGCAAAGTCAGATATTGTCTCCTCTTGGAGATTTCCATGGAGCAGGGCTTGAGGAAAGATGCTAACAGGCATCACCTACTGACTAGGGTCCAGGCTGATCGCCCCCTGCATCTGGTTTCAGTGGACATATAGGTGGGGTCAGCATAAATTTGGCATTCTTAGAGACATAACAGCCAAAAGACTTTACATTTACTGATATTTCTTTCTCCTAAGCCCTGAACGTCACACCTACTCTTAGGGTAGAAGCTAAAACATTCTACTCTGTCTACTCCTTTTCCAAAAGTCTCTGTGTTCCAGAGGAATTTAAAAGAAACAGCAGCAGGAAATCCAGTACTTCTAAAAGGGAAATCTCCCCAAGTTATCTCAGGATGAGATAACTTGTCAGCAGCTAGAAGGTGAACCTGGAGACTGCCTATGTAGAGCACAGGCACTTCACAAATTGGTGTCTAAGGTTGAGGGGAAGGCGATGGCACCCCACTCCAGCACTCTTGCCTGGAGAATCCCATGGACGGAGGAGCCTGGTGGGCTGCAGTCCATGGGGTCGCTAAGAGTCGGGCACGACTGAGCAACTTCACTTTCACGTTTCACTTTCATGCATTGGAGAAGGAAATGGCAACCCACTCCGGTGTTCTTGCCTAGAGAATCCCAGGGACAGAGGAGCCTGGTGGGCTGCTGTCTATGGGGTCGCACAGAGTCGGACGCGACTGAAGCGACTTAGCAGCAGTAGCAGTAAGCTTTTCCTTGAGGGAGATTTTTTTCTTTTTATTAACTTATTTATCTTTATTTTTGGCTGTAGTGGGTCTTCGTTACTGCATGCGGGCTTTCTCTTGTTGTGGCAAGTGGGGGGCTACTGTTCGTGGAGGTGTGCACGCTTCTCGTTGCAGTGGCTTCTTCTGTTGCAGAGCACAGGCTCTAGGCACCTGAGCTTCAGTAGTTCCAGCTCTTGGGCTCAGTAGCTGTGGTGCACAGGTGAGCTCAGAGGCATATGGGATTGTCCCAGACCAGGGATAGAATCGGGGTCGCCTGCATTGCAAGGCGGACTCTTAACCATCGGACCACCAGGGAAGTCCCCTTGGGGGAGATTTTAGATTTTCCTCTGCTACATGGACAGTCCTCTGCTTTCCTCCTCCTCTTGTTTCTACCTCTACACCTTTAAGTCTACAACGTGGCCTTAACTCTGCATATTTTACTGATTGCCCTTACATTCCAGCAAAAATACTAAACACAACAGGACACTGCTGCTTGTTCCCTTCCTCAGTTTACTGTGACTCAAGCCATGAGCCCCCATTTTGGATTTCATACTTTGAAGGATGGGTCAGAAATGATTGTGCCTAAGGTTTCATTGATTTCTTCAAACGATGTAGTCCAATTATGGACCAGGAGCCCACTGCTTTTAAATAAAGTGAAGGAATAAGAGTGTTTAATCTTGCTTTCAGTGCTAGAATCAGCATAGGAAAAAAAAAATACAGGAAAATATCAAAAATTGTTGATTCATGATGTCAGTTCAATAAATGCATCCTTTCTTTTCCCCTTAAAGCAGCTGGTATTTGTTGCTGTTTTTGTTGTTTGTTTGTTTTGTATTTTAACTTTTCATTTGGGTTTCAGAGCTATTAACGTTCATGGTTGGGGCCAGTGTGAGGAAAGCAGGAGAGACTCCATCTTGAAGCCTGTCATTCATCTGAAAGGCAAGATGTAAACTGGGCCTGAACCCTGCCCAGGAGTGAGGAAACCATTGCTAATGAAAACCAGGTCTCCTGGAGACTTCCCTCCCGACAGATGGCAAATGGAGGTTATAGTTGAGGCCAGGTTGCTCCTGTTAGATGAACCATGGAGACATCCCTCCTTGATGTATAATCATTGTTCCCCTCCCCGCTTTAACTTAATTGCTTGTCCTCCTAGCACCTACTTGTAAAGCTCAATCATATACAACAAAGAGGTTGCTAATGTGTAACCAGTCACCTAGCGGGGGTTCAGTTCAGTTCAATTGCTCAGTTGTGTCTGACTCTTTGTGACCCTATGAACCAGAGCACGCCAGGCCTCCCTGTCCATCACCAACTCCCAGAGTCCACCCAAACCTATGTCCATTGAGTCGGTGATGCCATCCAACCATCTCATCCTCTGTCATCCCCTTCTCCTCCTGCCCTCAATCTTTCCCAGCATCAGGGTCTTTTCAAATGAGTGAGCTCTTCGCATCAGGTGGCCAAGGTATTGGCGCTTCAGCTTCAACATCAGTCCTTCCAATGAACACCCAGGACTGATCTCCTTTAGGATGGACTGGTTGGATCTTCTCGCAGCGCAGTCCAAAGGACTCTCAAGAGTCTTCTCCAACACCACAGTTCAAAAGCATCAATTCTTCGGTGCTCAGTTTTCTTTATAGTCCAACTCTCACATCCCTACATGACCACTGGAAAGGGGGTAAAAAACTGGGCATCTCAGAAATATCAAGGTCCTTGTTGAGAACTGATTCCCCTTGGATCTGCTGGCATAATAAACTGTACTCCACTGTCTTGAGTGTCCTCCAAGGTGTGTTTTGCGACTCCGGATTCCACAACATTTCTGGTACATTGGCCAGGAAGCCCTCGGAGACAGGTCCGTTGAGCCTCGGCCTGCAGCTCGCTGGGATGAGAGCCTCCTGGAGGGGAAGGTGCCTCCCGCTTTGGATCGGCTCTTGTTTTAGTGACTTGTGCTTCCAGGCAGACTTCACAAGACTGTTGTCAACAGAAGGGATGTGCACATGTAGGTCCCACTGTAATAGTGGAAGAAGGGGCCTGATCAAGCGTGTGGCGGCTGTGTCCTTGTAGGCTTGATGGGGAATTGTTTATGAAACAAGTGGTACTCTGTTAACTAGGCCTGTACTAACTTACTGTCAACATATCTTTTGGTTTCCAAGGGACTGCCCCCTTTGCTGAGATAACCTCCCATTCTCCTTAGGGACTCTGGGATCTCCCAAAGCATTGTTTGGGGTTGGATTTGGAACCGTGGCTTTGGACACACGTTTGCCTGTACCAACCAGTGATAAGACGGTCTTGGATTTAGCAAGGATCAGACTTGTGCAGAGAAGAGTATGTGGAAGTCTTAACTGATTGGATCTGGCTGGCTACCGAGAGAGCGAGAGGAATATGAGAGGTAACAGAGAAGGAAACTGAGAGCAGGATGGGTAGTGGAGAATCCAAGCCGACCGTTCCTGGATGCATGGTTCAAACTTCAGAAAGGGCTTTGGAGGAGACTATGGTGGAAAGTTAACCCAGAATAAGCTTAAAAGCTTTTGTGAGATAGACTGGTCATCCTTTGGGGTAGGATGGCCCTCAGAGGGAACCCTAAAACTGGACAAAGTTTGGGCTGTGTACTCTGTGGTAACTGGATAGCCAGGCCACCCACATCAGTTTCCACACATTGACTCATGGCTACTAATTTCACAAAACCTACTCCCTCGGTCCCGGGTATGTCCCGGGTATGTTACCCTGACAAAGGAGAAAGCAAGATTTTGCTGGCGCAGGCAGGACCCAAGCAAGAAAGGTCGGTAAAAAAAAAATCAAGATCCAGAGGAAGAGGAGCTTCGACTTCCTCCCCCATACAGGGAACACGTGCGGACTCCCAGAGCAGGAGAAGGAAGTAAGAAAAGAGAGAGATTTTCCTCCCCCAGCTCCCCGGGTGGAGGTCACTCCTTTCCCTCCTACTGCACCACCGAGTATGATGGGAGCGACTGTGCCAGCATTATACCCCCTCCCTGGTTCAGAGGAAGGGAAAAGGGGAGAGCCAAGTGTTCAGAGCCGGACGAGGTCTACAAAGAAATCTGAAGAGAGAGAGGTTTTGCAGATGCCTCTTAGGGAGTCCAGGCAGCACCGCAGGTGGGGTCTGTTCAGTTCAGTTCAGTCACTCAGTTGTGTCCGACTCTTTGTGACCCCATGGACTGTAGCATGTCAGGCCTCCCTGTCCATCACCAACTCCTGGAGTTCACTCAAACTCATGTCCATTGAGTCAGTGATGCCATCCAACCAGCTCATCCTCTGTCGTCCCCTTCTCCTCCCGCCCTCAATCTTTCCCTGCATCAGGGTCTTATCCAATGAGTCAGCTCTTCGCATCAGGTGGCCAAAGTATTGGAGTTTCAGCTTCAGCATCAGTCCTTCCAATGAATATTCAGGAATGATTTCCTTTAGGATGGACTGGTTGGATCTCCTTGCAGTACAAGGGACTCTCAAGAGTCTCCTCCAACACCGCAGTTCAAAAGCATCAATTCTTTGGCGCTCAACTTTCTTTATAGTCCAACTCTCACATCCATACATGACCACTGGAAAAACCATAGCCTTGACTAGATGGACCTTTGTTGGCAAAGTAATGTCTCTGCTTTTGAATATGCTATCTAGGTTGGTCATAACTTTTCTTCCAAGGAGCAAGAATCTTTTAATTTCATGGCTGCAGTCACCATCTGCAGTGACTTTGGAGCCCAGAAAAATAAAGTCTGACACTGTTTCCATTGTTTCCCCATCTATTTGCCATGAAATAATGGGACTGGATGCCATGATCTTAGTTTTCCAAATGTTGAGTTTTAACGGGGGGTCACATGGGCACATTCATCCGGGCCCCACTGCTCTTTACTACTAGCCATTCTCCATATATAAGGAAAGGGGACTGTTAACTGCAACTGACAAAGAGAAAAAACAGAGGCAATTCTGCTGCTGTTGGAAGCATTGTGGGAACCTGTGGCAGTAATGCACCATACAAGCCACCAGAGGGCAGACACACCTCAGGCGAAAGGGAACTGTCTGGCCGACTGAGCGGCAAAGCAAGCAGCCGCCCAGGACAATACAGCAACCAAACTTACGGTGATGCCTGTGGTGTCTAGCCTACTAACCACCAAACAGCCCCAGTCTATGATGAAGATAAAACCACCTGGGTACGAACTGAGCAAGATTTTAGCTCGGTATTTTGTCATACCATGTCTAATAGCCTTTTGTGCAGATGCAAGCTGCGCCTGTGTAACCTGTGCCAAGAATAAGGAAACATCTAGAAGTGGACTTCACTAGGTAAAGCCATGCCAAGGAGACAAATATTTGCTGGTGATGGTATGTACGTTTACGGGATGGGTAGAAGCTTACCCCTCCAAGACTGAAAAAGCAAAGGAAGTGGCCCGATTCTTGCTGAGACACAGTATTCCTAGGTTTGGGTTCCCTCTGAGTATAGAATCAGATAGTGGGCCTGCATTTGTGGCTGAATTACTCCAACTGGTCTGCAAAGCAGTAAATATTAAATGGAAACTGCATGCAGCGTATAGGCCACAAAGCTCAGGAAGAGTTGAGAGAATGACCCGGACCATCAAGGCGACTTTGGCAAATGGCTGCAAGACACTGGTGCCCCCCTGGATGGATGCAATGCCATTACTGCTAATGAGGATCAGAATGACCCCTGGTCCCACAGGTATTCCCCCTATGAGATAATGTTTGGGAGGCCTTCTCCACTTATTCGGTCAGGAAGGGCGGCGGAAGGAGATACCCCTCATCCAAGGTAAGGAGCAGCGGCTGTGCTTTGCTGGAGCAGCCGTGAAGAGATACCCCATGCCCAAGGTAAGAGAAATTCAAGTAAGATGATAGGTGTTGTAAGAGGGCATCAGAGGGCAGACACACTGAAACCATACTCACAGAAATCTAGTCAATCTAATCACAGTAGGACCACAGCCTTGTCTAACTCAATGAAAACTAAGCCATGCCCGCAGGGCAACCCAAGATGGGTGGCTCATAGTGGAGAGGTCTGACAGATTGTGGTCCACTGGAGAAGGGAATGGCAAACCACTTCAGTATTCCTGCCTTGAGAACCCCATGAACAGTATGAAAAGGAAAAATGATAGGATACTGAAAGAGGTACTCCTCAGGTCAGTAGGTGCCCAATATGCTGCTGGAGATCAGTGGAGAAATAACTCCAGAAAGAATGAAGGGTTGGAGCCCAAGCAAAAACAATACCCAGTTGTCGATGTGACTGGTGATAGAAGCAAGGTCTGATGCTGTAAAGAGCAATATTGCATAGGAACCTGGAATGTCAGGTCCATGAATCAAGGCAAATTGGAAGTGGTCAAACAGGAGATGGCAAGAGTGAACATCGACATTCTAGGAAGCAGTGAACTAAAATGGACTGGAATGGGTGAATTTAACTCAGATGACCTTTATATCTACTACTGCAGGCAAGAATCCCTTAGAAGAAATGGAGTAGCCGTCATGGTCAACAGAAGAGTCTGAAATGCAGTACTTGGATGCAATCTCAAAAACGACAGAATGATCTCTGTTCGTTTCCAAGGCAAACCATTCAATATCACAGTAATCCAAGTCTATGCCCCAACCAGTAACGCTGAAGAAGCTGAAGTTGAACGGTTCTATGAAGGCCTACAAGACCTTTTAGAACTAACACCAAAAAAGATGTCCTTTTCATTATAGGGGACTGGAATACAAAAGTAGGAAGTCAAGAAACACCTGGAGTAACAGGCAAATTTGGCCTTGGAATACAGAATGAGGCAGGGCAAAGACTAATACAGTTTTGCCAAGAAAATGCACTGGTCATAGCAAACACCCTCTTCCAACAACACAAGAGTAGACTCTACACATGAAGACCACCAGATGGTCAACACTGCAATCAGATTGATTATATTCTCTGCAGCAAAAGATGGAGAAGCTCTATACAGTCAACAAAAACAAGACCAGGAGCTGACTGTGGCTCAGATCATGAACTCCTTATTACCAAATTCAGACTTAAATTGAAGAAAGTAGGGAAAACCGCTAGACCATTCAGGTATGACCTCAATCAAATCCCTTATGATTATACAGTGGAAGTCAGAAATAGATTTAAGGCACTAGATCTGATAGATAGAGTGCCTGATGAACTATGGAATGAGGTTTGTGACACTGTACAGGAGAAGGGATCAAGACCATCCCCATGGAAAAGAAATGCAAAAAAGCAAAATGGCTATCTGGGGAAGCTTTACAAATAGCTGTGAAAAGAAGAGAAGTGAAAAGCAAAGGAGAAAAGAAAAGATATAAGCATCTGAATGCAGAGTTTCAACGAATAGCAAGAAGAGATAAGAAAGCCTTCTTCAGCGATCAATGCAAAGAAATAGAGGAAAAGAACAGAATGGGAAAGACTAGAGATCTCTTCAAGAAAATTAGAGATACCAAGGGAACATTTCATGCAAAGATGGGCACACTAAAGCACAGAAATGGTATGGACCTAACAGAAGCAGAAGATATTAAGAAGAGGTGGCAAGAATACACAGAAGAACTGTACAAAAAAGATCTTTATGACCCGGATAATCATGATTGTGTGATCACTCATCTAGAGCCAGACATCCTGGAATGTGAAGTCAAGTGGGCCTTAGAAAGCATCACTACGAACAAAGCTAGTGGAGGTGATGGAATTCTAGTTGAGCTGTTTCAAATCCTGAAAGATGATGCTGTGAAAGTGCTGTACTCAATATACCAGCAAATTTGGAAAACTCAGCAGTGGCCACAGGACTGGAAAAGGTCAGTTTTCATTCCAATCCCAAAGAAAGGCAATGTCAAAGAATGATCAAACTACCACACAATTGCACTCATCTCACATGCTAGTAAAGTAATGCTCAAAATTCTCCAAGCCAGGCTTCAGCAATACGTGAACTGTGAACTTCCTGATGTTCAAGCTGGTTTTAGAAAAGGCACAGGAACCGGAGATCAAATTGCCAACATCTTCTGCATCATGGAAAAAGCAAGAGTTGAAAAAACATCTATTTCTGCTTTATTGACTATGTCAAAGCCTTTCACTGTGGATCAATAAACTGTGGAAAATTCTGAAAGAGATGGGAATACCAGACCACCTGACCTGCCTCTTGAAAAACCTATATGCAGGTCAGGAAGCAACAGTTAGAACTGGACATGGAACAACAGATTGGTTCCAAGTAGGAAAAGGAGTACATCAAGGCTGTATATTGTCACCCTGCTTATTTAACTTCTATGCAGAATACATCATGAGAAACGCTGGACTGGAAGAAACACAAGCTGGAATCAAGGTTGCCGGGAGAAATATCAATAACCTCAGATATGCAGATGACACCACCCTTATGACAGAAAGTGAAGAGGAACTAAAAAGCCTCTTGATGAAAGTGAAAGAGGAGAGTGAAAAGGTTGGCTTAAAGCTCAACATTCAGAAAACGAAGATCATGGCATCTGGTCCCATCACTTCATGGAAAATAGATGAGGAAATAGTGGAAACAGTGTCAGACTTTATTTTTGGGGGCTCCAAAATCATTGCAGATGGTGACTGCAGCCATGAAATTAAAAGATGCTTACTCCTTGGAAGAAAAGTTATGACCAACCTAGATAGCATATTGGAAAGCAGAGACATTACTTTGCTGACTAAGGTCCATCTAGTCAAGGCTATGGTTTTTCCTGAGGTCATGTATGGATGTGGGAGTTGGACTGTGAAGAAGGCTGAGCGCCGAAGAATTGATGCGTTTGAACTGTGGTGTTGGAGAAGACTCTTGAGAGTCTTGGACTGCAAGGAGATCCAACCAGTCCATTCTGAAGGAGATCAACCCTGGGATTTCTTTGGAAGGAATGATGCTAAAGCTGAAGCTCCAGTACTTTGGCCACCTCATGCAAAGAGTTGACTCATTGGAAAAGACTCTGATGCTGGGAGGGATTGGGGGCAGGAGGAGAAGGGGACGACAGAGGATGAGCTGGCTGGATGGCATCACGGACTCGATGGACGTGAGTCTGAGTGAACTCCGGGAGTTGGTGATGGACCGGGAGGCCTGGCGTGCTGTGGTTCATGGGGTCACAAAGAGTCAGACACAACTGAGCAACTGAACTGAACTGAACTGATGCACCCATACTCACCCGGAGATTTAGTATCGGTAAAGGATTGGAAACAGCAGACGGTATCCCCCACCTGGAGAGGGCCGTACACTATTGTACTAACCACTCCCAGTGCAGTTAAAGTTTCAGGTATTACTCCCTGGACTCACCACATTTGGCTCAGGACAGCAGCAGAGGGAAAGGGACACTGCCCACACTAATCCAGAAGAATCACTGAAGACCTGACTCATCTTCCATCGACGACCACAGACCCAGGATGGAGCTGCTACAGATGACTCTGCTATTCCTAGTCGGCATGACAACCCTACTGGGACTGCAAACTCAGGATAAGGTGTTCCTGTCCTGGGCCCACTTGTATGCGAACTTCTGTAACACTTCTAACTGTTGTGTTTGTGGGGCCATGCCTTTGTCAGTGATCGGTGGACTTCCCTGGTGGGTGTCTCCCCTCCGCAGAGGGGACTTTAGCCCCCTCCTTTCTTTTTTTGAGACAACAATGGGAAACATTTCTTTGATAACTCACAACCTGTCGCTTCTTTCTTGGTGTAAACTGGACTCTAATCAGATTGATCAAGGCCATGGGGTGACATTTAAAGTAAATGCAAGCTTTCCAGAAGTAACAAAAGCCTATAGTTTTTACTTAAAAAATTAAAAAAAGATAAAAACTCTATGGCCAGTAAAAAGGGCCAATCCATCATGTACTTTGAACAATTTTACCTTATGGGATAAATATATTCAGATAACTCCAGTAAAAGGCCAACCTATTGTCCCTGCCCCTATCTGTTGGGAGCAAAGGGAACAAAAGATTGGATTTGGTGACTGTCCCATAGATCCAAAAGAATTAAAATATGTGGGATACTTATCCTCTGAGCAATGTGAACAAACATAAGAGGTCACTTATCGCCCAGATTTACCAGCTCGCTGGCCTGGCTCAGACTGGAAGGGCAACCCTGGGATCTGATAGGTGGCTCCAATAGCACCCAATGACTGTATGGATCGAACTTATGGCCTCGGCTTCCAATCAGTTGGGTCGGCCGCTACACTTTAGGATTTGCCTTTGCTCATGGAAGTATTAAGCCATCCTTACAACAAGCCCCAATAAATTTGCCTTATTGATATGCGGTGGGCAAGGTCTGTATTTCAATGGTGTGATTACATAGCTGCCTTGTTTGTACCGTCTATAGAAACAACAGATATTATGATTAAAGTAGAAGCTCTAACTAACTTCATGAAACAGGCCCTCCTGGACAACACAAAGGCAATCCAAGTTTTAAATGAAGAACAAATACAAATGAGAAAGACAGTGATTCAAAATTTGATGACTTTTGACATATCTGGGCTTCCCTGGTGGCTCAGAGGTTAAAGCGTCTGCCTGCAATGCGGGAGACCTGGGTTCAGTCCCTGGGTCGGGAAGATCCCCCTGGAGAAGGAAATGGCAACCCACTCCAGTATTCTTGCCTGGAGAATCCCATGGACGGAGGAGCCTGGTGGGCTACAGTCCACGGGGTCCCAAAGAGTCGGACGCGACTGAGCGACTTCACTTTCTAACTTTCACTTTCTTTGACATACTTATGGCTGCCCAAGGAGAGACCTCTGCTATAATTAAAGTCAAATGTTGTGTATATATCTCTGATTTGTCTGGCAATGTATCAGCTGCTCTAGACAACATGAAAAACCAGGTAAAAGCTATGTCAAATGATAATCCTTTTTTGGACGTTGGTATTTTCTTGGATCAAAGTGACTGGTGGAAAAATCTTTTTGTCATTATTTTGTTAATCATTGTATGACTAATTTGGGGACCTTGTATTCGCCAGTGTATACCTCGATGTGTAGCCTCCAGACTGACAGCCCTGCTGCCGTTACACAGTCCCCGCGTACAGTACCTACCCATGACTGATGCCCGTCTTTCAAGATAAGATGAGCGTCAAGAGGGGGCAATGTTGGGTGGGGCCAGTGTCAGGAAAGCAGGAGAGACTCCATCTTGAAGCCTGTCATCCATCTGAAAGGCAGGAGGTAAACTGGGCCTGAACCCTGCCCAGGAGTGAGGAAACCATTGCTAACGAACCCTCCCTACAGATGGCAAATGGAGATTGTAGTTGAGGTCAGGCTGCCCCTGTTAGATTAACCGTGAAACATCCCCCCTTGATGTACAATCATCGTTTCCCCCCTGCTTTAACCTTAATTGCTTGTTCTCCCAGCACCTACTTGTAAAACTCAGTCATGTACAACAAAGAAGTTGCTAACATGTAACCAGTCACATAGCCGGGAGTATAAAACTGGGCCTCTCAGAAACATCAGGGTCCTTGTTGGGAACCGATTCCCCTTGGACCCGCTGGTGTAATAAACCGTACTCCACTGTCCTGAATGTCCCACGAGGTGTGTTTTGCAACTCCAGATTCCACAACAATAATAAGATTGAATAGTGATTTTATAATGATTATTTGCCTGATTCACCCGCATATTTATTTCTAAGAGAAGAAATTGGAAACTTTCAAAAATCTACTCAAAGCCTGCTACATATTTTAATTAGAAAGGCAAAGCCTCTCTATATTCTTCTACTGAATTTTCTTGAAGTGAAGTGAAGTCGCTCAGTCATGACCAACTCTTTGCGACCCGTGGACTGTAGCCCACCAAGCTCCGATGTAACTCAAATCTGAGTATGTATTACACATCTCAGAGATGGTGGGGAAGGGTGGGGAACATATACATATTAGGTGCAAAGAATATACATACATATTTGTCAAATTAAAAAATCGACACAACCTAAAAAGTTCAGAGTTAACGTTTTACTTGGTCGGAATTTTTAGGACTTCAAGCCTGGAACACCAGCATCTCAAGGAACCCCAAGAGAACTGTTCTGAGGAGGTGAGGGGAGGGGCCAGGTTATACACAAGTTTTGAAACAAAGGTAGTCTGAACATCAAAAGACTGTTGTTAATTAAAGAAAACCAGATATCTCAAGTTAAGGCATTTAGTGCTTTTCAGTATATGGGAAGATGCCAAGAGTCTGGGCTCACTGAAATCTTCCCTTTCATATGCATCTCACCTACGTGGGGCCAGTATCTTGGGTTTTTTCACATCCAGAGCTCCCCTTAGAGAGTGGGAGTCCTATGGGCTGCTAGTTATCATGTATGTTTCTCCTTCCAGAGTGCCCATAGGGCTCAGGGACTCACACTGAGGGCTGGATTCACTAATGACTATGACATCCTTACTTACTGAAAAGGCAGGAATACTCCATTTCTGAGTTTTTCCACTGATATGAAGACTAGGCCCTTAGTCCGAGAGAACTTTAAAAATATTTATTTGTTCCCAGAAGGGTTGAGCAATGCTGAGAAATCTGTTGAACAATGCTCTACCCTCTTCATTAACTTGGAATTTGTTTTCCCTGGGGTGTTACACAGGAGTATTTTCCTTTGTATTATTTATACTCAAAGGGCTTATCAAGCAAATTAATAATGTGAAATGGATTAAAGGTAGAAATCTTTAAAGTACTGAGGCAAAACTTTTAAAGCACCCATTTGAGGCTTGAAAATTAGTTTTCTCTAGGCACAAAATAACAGGGTGATTACAAAAGATTTCTTCAGTTTCCCAAAGCATCTACCCTAAAAATCTTGACCAGGAAACATATGGTTAGCTTATTTGTTGTCATTACCTGAATTTGAAAAAATAAAAGCCCTTTTCTTTAAAAATTCCTCTGCTGCTGCTGCTAAGTCGCTTCAGTCGTGTCTGACTCTGTGCGACCCCATAGACGGCAGCCCACCAGGCTCCCCTGTCCCTGGGATTAATGGAGAGATAAAAAGACAATTATTTTAAGATGTTAAGGCAAACAGGAGGAGAAACTGGGGGCTCCAGTGACCTCAGAAGCTGCAGCTTCAGTGGCCTGGAAGGACAGAAGCCACACCAGAGAGGATTCAGGAGAATAGAGCACCAAACTTTCTTTTCTAGAAGTTTTAAGACAAAGAAAAGAGGAATGGGTGTTGCTGGGTTAAAATGAGGTTGCTTGTTGTTTAAGAAAAATCTGACTATGTTTGTAGCTTGAGAATGATTCAATAGAAAGGAAAGAGTTAAAATGCTTGGAAGAGAGAACATTGAGGAGACAGGAAGTGATGGAACCAAAGGTAGGATGAGGGTACAAAGGAGTGATCAGAGTTAAAAAAGAAGCTGAATACTTTTTAAGTTGGACAGGTCAAGGAAGGTCAATACAGGGTTAAAAAAAAAGCCGGGGGTGGTGAGGTTGGAGTCCTAAGGCTGCTAATGTGCTCACCAAAGCAAGCGAGTAAATCAAGCAAGAGGACTCCACAAGGCCAGATGTCCAAGCAGAGAGTGGCAAGGGTGAGGTACAAATTGTTAGGTAGTCAGTGTAGGGTTGAGAGCCTTGGTCTTCTTCTAATTTCAACTTATTCCCTCACATAGATGTTTTGCTCTGTTAGCCCAAAGCTCCAGTTTCTAGGCATTCAGAGGAATGCCTCCCTGGTCTGGAGGGTCATAAAACTTTTAGACCCAGGACAAGACAATCATTAACTGCTGTCCAGTATATCAAGGAGAACTGCAGGTAAATCATTAACTCTTAAACATGCATCTGGTTCCTAAATAATGGTCTGGGGTCTTGAGATAGTGTTGAGGGATGGCGTCTCAATGTCTCAGGAACGGAGAAACTGGGAACCAAAAGAAAGCCATAAAAATGAAAAACTGGACATTGCAACATTCAAACTGATTGGTCAAAAATGACATATATTAAAGTCACAAGCCAACCAAAAATGTACAGATCAATACTAGTAACGATATAAGAACTGCTGTTATCTCCTTCTTTTTGGGTCTCTTCACCCCCTCTCAGGGTCTATGCTGAGAAGTTTGTATCTCTATCCTTTAAAATAAACTTTGCCTGTGTGTTTGCGAGTTTGAACAATTCATTCTTTGGTTCCATGGACAGAACTTGGTTTTCACATTTCAAGGGTAATGCCAGGAGGGCAACCATCAGTAGCAGCCTGGAGGGATCCAGGTTGCAATAGTTTGGAGAGCTCTTGGGGAAAATGGAATTGATAGATTACCTGATGTTGTTGATTATCTGGGAGAAAAGATGACAGATCAGATGGACAAATGGAAAAAAGTCAAGATAGGTACCAAGGAAACCATGCAAGTCAAACATAACTTCAGACACCTAATACATGCTGGATGCTATGTGCTGCTGCTGCTGCTTCAGTGGTGTCCGACTCTGTGCGACCCCGTAGATGGCAGCCTACCAGGCTCTGCCATCCCTGGGATTCTCCAGGCAAGAACACTGGAGTGGGTTGCCATTTCCTTCTCCAATGCATGAAAGTGAAAAGTGAAAGTGAAGTCGTTCAGTCATGTCCAACTCCCAGCAACCCCATGGACTGCAGCCTACCAGGCTCCTCCATCCATGGGATTTTCCAGGCGTACTTTAATATGTATACTTTTATTAATCCTCCTCATTTAAAGAAGAAGAAACTGAAGGACAGGGAGATGAAATCAGTTGCTTAACATCACAGATCTAATAAGTGACAAAAGCAAAGATCTAATCCCAAGGTCTGGCTCCAGAGTCTCTAACCCTAACCACTAGAATATACTGCCTCTCCAGGGAAGGGGAATGAGAATCAAAAATAGAAAGAGACAAGAAAGAAATGCTATCATTATACACTCTGTGGCTATGCAATGAATAATTTTTACTAGCCATAACTACATATTAACTTCCTATTAATTTATAAAATTAATTACATTATTTTGTGAAAAACGTGATGTGATTAGACTGTCAAGATAGCAGACAGAAGTGCTCAATGGGTTAAGCTTTCAGCCTACATGCAACATAAAAGATAAAACACAACAAATATAGTCAACAGGTCAGGAAATAAAAGCACAAAATATTATTTTAAAATATGGAGTTGGGACTTCCCAAAGGCTCTGCTTCCACTATAGAGGGCATGGGTTCAATCCCGGTGGGAAAACTAAGATTCCACATGCTGTGCAGTGTGGAAAAATAAAATAAAATAAATGTTTAAAAAAATATGGAGGTAATAAGGAAAAACTGCTTGAATAATTGAAAGTGATTACCTCTGGGGAGGAGACTGAAAAGGATATGAGGGAGATGCTACTTCTTTTTATTTTATGTTTTATAATATTTGCAACATTTAAAAAACATTGTATAGGAAATCCCCTGGTGGTTCAGTGGTTCGTGCTCCATACTCTCACTGCTGAGGGCCTAGGTTTGATTCCTTATGGAGGAACTAAAGCCCCACAAGCCAAGTGGTGTGGCAAAAAATCCACAAACAAACAAAAACCATTGTACATATATTAATTTAATAGAAATGCAGGAGAATGCAATCACCATAAGGACTGGGGTGGGGGCACTATAGCACTTGGATTGTTTTTTGCCCGAGTCCCAAAATTTATAGCTATTTTTTCCTAAATGAATACTTCCTTGATTACCTGTAACTGAAATTAATTAAACTTTCACTATCAGATTGAGGTCCCAGGACCTTTATAAGTGAAGACTGGAGACATTTCTTCTTTTATATTTAAATACCAGTAGAATGCCTCACTAGGTTTTCTTTTCATAGCTGAGAAAATTTTAGGGAATTAGAATAATTAGTTTTGTTGGCTTTTAAGCCATTCTTGAACTGGAAATTAAAATTTGCAATGAAGTTTTCTAAAATCAAAAGTTATAAAACAGCAAGTGCATGACTATTTTTTTTCTTTAATAACATATGTATATCAATATTGTTTTCAGTTCAGTGAGTGTTTTTAAACTCAGCATTGCCTTCTCCTTCCTAAAAGGGAAAAAAGAAAATGAAAAAAAAAAAAAACCACTTCAAACTCACAAGGAGAAAAAAGCAAATTATAAGCTTGTTATTTATAGTATGTCATATATATATATGCATATATAATTAACCTGTATAAAAGGAGCTAATTTAGTTAATTTAAGAACATTTTTGTGGGGGGAATATTTCACATGGTCTGCCAAGAGCTACAGTCTTATTAAAACAGGCCTTTTATTGCTTATTCCAGAGAAAATCCACATCAAACGGGACTGTAAAATTACCTACATGTGAGGAGGAACACTGTGCAACTGTCTTTCTTGAAAAGGCCTGCAGAGCACTTAAAATAAAATTAAGGTGCCACTGTTTTCTGTCATGCCTGCTGACATTACGTCTGTTCTTTTTGACTCACCACAGATGCAAAGGATGTTACTGACCAGACCTTAAGCAGTAACTGCAAAACCCTCAGAACCAGGAAAGGAGGAAACCTTCAGACTCAGCATGAAGACAAAAAAGAGTTACCAGCCAGTCCATTTCTACAGAGATCAAGCCATTAGCACTGTCACCCACAACAGTGCACCCAGAAGGGACTTCAGGATGGAGAAAGCCAAGAAGCATTATGCATTTTACCCCAGAGATAGTTAAGATGCATCTCTAAGGTAAACATCCTGGCCCCTATATAATTAAGAGGCATATCTATGAAAAAATTTCAAGAATCCCAGATTCCTACCTCTTCCCATTCATAGAAAAGTATTGAAATAATTAAAAATATTGAAATTTCAATTATTTCAATAAAAATATTGAAATATTAAAAAAGTATGAAATAATTACCTTGAGATTAGTAGTTATCTTTTTATGTTTGACCACGTTTTTTCCCCAGCTAAAAATTTATTATTTACATTATTTATTTATTATTTACATTTATCCTGGCTTTCCCCTTCTTTCTCTGAAGCCAATTTCTCAATTCGGTCTTATCTGAGAGGCCATTTCCTGGGCTATGATTCACAGTAAGGTCCCTGAATACAACTGAACTCACTTTACATTGTGTATTTTTCTTTCAGTTGACAGCGGCCATATTCCTTTGAGATCTTCCAGAAGAGAGGAAGAATCAGCCTGCATAGATTATTTAACATTTTTAAACTGGTTTATTAATACCAGTCATGTCGGACCCTGCGACCCCATGGACTGTAGCTGGCCAGGCTCCTCTGTTTATGGGATTTCACAAGGAAGAATACTGGAGTTGATTGCCATTTCCTACTCCAGGGGATCTTCCCCACCCAGGGACTGAACCCTCGTCTCTTGCATCTCCTGCATTGGCAGGTGGATTCTTTATCAATTTAATTTAATGCATGGTTAGTCCCCATTTTGCAGATGACAAAACTGAGGCTCAGAGGTCATCCAGCCAGTTCTTGGTTAATATCTGATGTTAATATCATCATAGAATCCTTCCACATTTGACATAGATTTGAAAAAAAAAAAGCTCAGGATTCAAGAGGCCTGGATCCTACTACGAGCTCTGCCTGTAACCCAGTGGTATGCTCCAATTTCCCTAAAAGGTGAGGAGACTTCATAGCCCCAGCAGGCTTAAACTGAAGTGGATTTCACACCTTCCCCTCCCCAGGGGAACAGAAACTCCTGGCACCCAAGTAGTCTCCCAGGGTGAGAAGTGGGGCCAGAATGACCATCCCAAACAACAGTGAACCTGACTAGACAGTCTCAGTGAGATCCTTGGCTTCTGATGAGTCATAGACAGCCACCAAGCAGGTGGCTGCACCAATCTGGTACTGTTTAGGCTGGTTTTGTCGTTGTTGTTGTTTTAAATTATTATTTTAAAAATTTTAGTTGGAGGCATTTCTCATTACTTACCATGGCTCTGAGTAGGGCCTGCTCCATTATTTCTCTTCCTCTAAATGCTGGCACCTGAGATTCAAGGAGATTGTTACTGACCACCACTCTTGGACCCTTTTAATCAACAGAAATTGATAAGGGGCCAGAAGAGAATTTCAGGCAAGAAACTCCAGCCCCAATAAAGGTTGAGAAACATCACAACCTCAGATATGCAGATGGCAGAAAGCAAAGAGAAACTAAAGAGCCTCTTGATGAGGGTGAAGGAGAAGAGTGAAAGAGCTGGCTTAAACCCAAATATTAAAAAAAAAACAAACTAAGTTCATGACATCTGGCTCCATTACTTCATGGCAAATAGAGGGGGAAAGTTGGAAGTAGTGACATATTTCCTCTTCTTGGGCTCTAAAATCACTGTGGATGGTGACTGCAGCCATAAAATCAGAAGATACTTGCTTCTTAAAAGGAAAGCTATGATAATCCTAGACAGTGTGTTGAAAAGCAGAGACAACTCAGTCCACCAAGGTCCATATAGTCAAGGCTATGGTCTTCCCAGTGGCCATGTACGGTTAGGAGAGCTGGACCATAGAGAAGGCAGAGCACCAAAGAACTGATGCCTTTGAACTGCGGTGCTGGAGAAGACTCCTGAAAGTCCCTTGGATATCAAACCAGTCAACCTTAAGGGAAATCAGCCCTGAATATTCATTGAAAGGACTGATACTGAAGCTGAAGCTCCAGTATTTTGGTCATCTGATGAGAACAGCTGACTCATTGGAAAAGTCCCCAATGCTGGGAAAGTTTAAGGGTAGAAGGAGAAAAGGGTGTCAGAGGATGAGACAGTTGGATGGCATCACCAATCTAATGGACATGAACTTGGGCAAACTTTGGGAGATGGTGAGGGACAGGCATCCTGGCGTGCAGCAGTCCATGGGGTTGCAAAGAATCAGACAAGACTGGGCTACTGAACAACAACAGTTTCATCACCAGGGAATAGAAGCAAGAAATGGGTACCCTTGCGAGCTCTCGGAGGCAGGCTGCGTGGGTCCTTGACTGGTGTAACAATAGGGATGGATGAGTGGGTTTGGCAAAAGGTGAACCTTATTATGGGCTTCCCAGGCAGCACTAGTGATAAAGAACCCACCTGCCAATGCAGGGGATATAAGAGATGTGGGTTCATTCCCTGGGCCAGGAAGATCCTCTGGCAAGGGGCACGGCGACCCACTCCAGTGTTCTCACCTGGAGAATCCCACGGACAGAGGAGTTTGGTGGGCTACATCCCATAGGGGTGCACAGAGTTGGACAGGACTGAGCACGCGTACAGGTACCTTACTGTGTCTGTCTACCCCTTTGGTGGTGCAGTGTACAGGGATCATGCATGTACCCTGCTTTAGCTCCTGGCACCTCAAAAACTTGTAGTGACTTTTTTTGTATCCTCTTGCTCAAGGTTGTCTCAACTGTGCATGTGTGCAGTTATTTTTAGTCACTTATAATTTCCCTGTATCCTACTGCTCAAGAAGGTTGTCCAGGTGCAAGCACTCTGGAAGCCTGTCTCAATTCTAGAAGGGTCTGTGCTGCTCATAATCCAAGCATTGGTTCCCATGGACTTTTCTCTTAGTTTCCATCTCCTCAACTGCCAACAGACACTACTTTGCCAAAGGTGAAGGTCAGATTTGTGTCATGTCCCAGGGGATCAGATACGTGCCTTCCAGTCCCTGTACTGCTTTTTCAGCTTTACTGTTAAACTTTGGGCAAGTTATTTAAATTGCCTGAGCTTCAGTCGCCCCATTTCTAAAATACAGAGAATAATCCTTATTTTAAGGAATGAAAGGAATTTGGTGCAAAGTTTGCACTAACAGAAATTCCTCTTCTTGGGGAAGTGGCCATGAGGAGATTTAGGTAGGGAGAACTGTTTCTGCATGTCACAAATATCCGTGCTCACTAGCATCCGACTCTTTGTGACCCCATGGACGTAGCCCGTCAGGCTCCTGTATTCAAGGGATTTTTCCAGGCAAGAATATTGGAAAAGGTTGCCATTTCCTCCTCCCAGGGGTCTTCCTCCACCCAGGGACTGAACCGGCGCCCCTTGTGTCTCCTACATTGGCAGGTGAACTCATTACCTCTGAACCACCTGGGAAGCGAGAGAGGAAGGCGGGATGCAAACCAAGTCCCTGGGCGCGGATGTGCTCTCCTATGGGTGGTGGAGGAGAGACTGGAAAACAGGGAAGCACAGAAAGGGTTCTCCCTGGATCCCTTAAGGTGCCATGGTAACGTGCCAAGACAGCTAAGTGACCAGGGATTCGTAGCGTGGGCAGAGGGAATCTTACCAAAGTTTGAGAAACTTTATTGGGAGATGAAGAAGATAAAGGGACTTCTGAAACAGGCATCCCGTGCATACACCAGTTCAGGACGAGGCCGAGCACAGACTAGCACCCGGCCATCCTCATCGCGCCGGTTCAGTGCAGGGCACTCGGAATCATTCACAAAAGGCTTTATTGGAGTCAGCAACCAGCTCTTCCACCGGAGCCGCGGATTGGGGGCGCTGCTCCCTTCAGGGCCGGGGACCGAGAGTGCCGGGCCAGCCTGTCGGCGGTCGGACTTCGCAGTCCAGCGCAGCACCGGGAAGTGATGACCACCGCCGGCTGCTTGACGCCAGCGGAAGTGCGAGCCGCGGGAGATGGGGTTCGGAGGCGGTGCCCCGGGAAGGGGCGGGAACGGGGAGGGGCTGAGGGCGGTGGCGGCCTGACGGGGCGGGGCGTGGGCTGCGGGGCGGGGCCTGCAGCGGGGGGGCGGGGTTTGGCGGAGGTTGTTTTCACCCAGGCCTAGGTCCCCCAAGCTCAGCTGGTGCTGCGCGGCGTGGAGGTGTGAGCGGTCTGCGGGCGGACGGTTGAGCCGGAGCTAGCCAGGAGCGCCGGAGGGAAGCTGCAAGCGGGCGAGCGCGCGGGTGGTGGTGGTCGGCCGCCGCTATGTCAGCGCGGTGCTGTGCGGGCCAGGTGAGAAGAGGGAGACGGATCGGTGGAAACCTGGCCAGTAGCCCGAGGCACCGCGGGCTTCCCTGGGTGTGCGTCCCGCCTCCGCCGCCGAAAATGGGGCGGGTGACCCCGCGCCGCCTGGGTGAGTGCCCCGGGCCGGAGCGCGGCGCTCAGCCGTCGGGGAAACCCTTTGCTTCGGCGGGCGGACCAGAGGCACACGGGGGGCAGCCCGAGAGGTGACCCCGAGGTCTTCTCGTTGGGCGTTAGGTAGGAACTTGGCTTAGGGCGGGGCAGGCAGGGTTCGGGCGGAAGGTGCCGACTGTTTCTGGAGCGTGTCGCCTACTCTCCAGGGCACGAGTGTGTGGAGCCGAGCTCTGTAGGCCACCGGGCTCTGCCAGTCCCGTGAATCCAGAGAAGACGTGGGTTTGGGCAACCACTCCTCTGCCATGCCCTGAAAGAAACTCGGCTCGTTTGGCTCAGGCGTATTGCGCTTGACGTCTCCCAAGGCTCCAGAACTCTGGCTCTGTTCATTCGAGAACAGAGAAGCCTGCTTTCCAAACCGTAGGGCTCAGGTGTCGGCACAGGGAAGAGTCAGCCCTGCTTGTTGAATTTCCCGACCCAACCCTGGCTGGACACGAACGCGCCGCCTGGGTAGGAACCTCGAGCGTTCTCATCCCCCTTTCAGCTGTGAACTTGCCCGAGCCTGTTTGTAACTCTCGCCTATTAAACTCCCGAGATCTTAAAACACCTGTGCCCGCTTGGGATCGGCGTCTTCTACGGGTTGGCAGTACGTCAGGGCAGAATTGGTAGTAGGTGTTAACCTTTAACGCTGCTTTCATTCCTTCTTGCAGCGTTAGGAAGGAAGAAGTAGGTAAAATCTGCCAGACGTTGCTCTCCCACCTTCTCAGACATGTTGATTATCAGCATTTCTTTACAGAGTTTTAATGGTTCGTTTTTTCCAGTGAGTCTAGCCCGGCTGTCGCTGCTTGCTGGTACATTCAGCCTTGCGGTAATCAGGCCAGCCCGTAAGGGATGCAGGGGTTAAGCTGTGGGTTTCTGTATAGCCACCGATTAGACTGGTAGATAATCCGACCTCTTTCCAGTGGCCCTGTGAGAAGTTATCGCTTGGGTTTTTGAGGTGTAATACTGTCCTTGGCATGCGTTCAAGCTGGTCTTTTCAGAGATGAGGAAATCGAGGTTTTTAACTTGAGGTGGAATGACTTGCCTTCTGTCAGGCAAAGTGACAAGAGAGGGCACTGGAGACCAAAGTGGACCTCACAAGGCGGCTTTCAGAATATTCCAGATCTCAAGAAGGCTTTGCAAATCGTTCATTGTGGTCGTTTTGAGGGAGTTCCATTTTGAGGTGACCCCTCATTATATAGTGATTAGGTTACGATATTTCGAGGCACCTGTCCCCAGTCGCTTGAAAGCCCCTTGAGGCTTTCTGTGGCTCCCAGTGGGTAATTTAGAGCTCGGAAAATTATTGCCAGTACTCAAGTGGGTCTTGTAAAAGAATTATTGGTATGGTTGATATTTTGGCAGGGTTTTATGACTTGTTTCTAAAATCCCCTTCTCAGGATTTTGGAAAGAACCAAATACTGGCTGTTCATCAGAGGGAAGTTAACTTCTTCTTTCTTGGGACCGCTTGAGGCTTCACTGTGGTGGGTCTCAACGCTGGGAGGCGGGTGATGACGCTATGATTTCATATGAATGAAACTGTTAAGTTTACATTAAAAAAAAACAAACACAGCCCCGTCAGAAAGTATCCAAGTCTAGAAATCCTTACAACTTTTTTGAGCACATGTGCACTGTTTTTACTTACATCACTTCTGACATCAATTTACGGACCCCACCAGCCCCCACCCCCTACTCCACACCAGTCAGTTCCCCAACTCACCGGATATTAACTGGATGTACAACAATACAGTTTAATTCTGACATTACCTGGATGTCAGATATCCCCCAGGCTAGGGGCCTAATCCTACACCACCACCCTCCTCCCTGTCTGGCACCCCGCACATTTCAGCATTTAGCTGTTGTCATTAAGTCTTCTGGGCCTCCCATACCCAAGTAGAAGACCAAATAAATATTCCTGATTATATCACAATATCACATCACCTACTATGTGCTAAGAGCTGGAGATAGGCCAGTGAGCCAGACAGACATCATCTCTGCCTTCAGTGGTTGTTCCTGCTGGGGCAGGGATGGGGTGGCATTATATAAACATTGGAGCAAGGAAACAATAATATACTGTAACCAGTAAACAATACTGATGCTGTAACAGGTCCTGGTGGGCAAAGCGGCCTCTGTAGGATTGTTGGGGAAGTCTGTCTGAGAAGATGCCCTTGGAATTGAGACTGATGGAGAAGCACCCATGTGAGGGTCTGGGTAGCGAGCCTTCCAGGGTGTTTGAGGAATAGTGAGGTGTTGGAAGAGTCCAGGAGGCTGGAGTGTCGTAGATGAGGTAAAGAGGCAGGTAGGGCCAGGTGGGGTCAGTCACCGATGGATTTGGGTTTTATTTCTCTTACAGGGAAAGGTTGTTGGGGGATTTTGAGCAGGTGAGAACTGTGGCTTGATTTACACTTAGAAGATCGTTTTGGGCGCCATGAAGATTTGAGTGTGTCAGGGACTAGTGTGGAAGTGAGAGCAGTCAGAACCGTTCATTCAGTGAATGCTTTTAAACCGCCTCCTCCTGGGTGTGAGCAGTGTTCTAGGCTTCAGCAGTGAACCACAATCCTTCCTGGTGGAGCTTGAATCCTGGCGATCTGCTATTGCTATAGGCCAAGGAGAGAGTGTACTACCTTAATTTAGGGCATAGTAGTGCTGACGGTGGGATGGTGTTGGTTCTGGGCATATTTTAGAGGTAGAGCTGGACTTTTGCATGGGTTAGAAGTGGAATGTGGAAATGAGATTCTGTTTGTGACCCAGGCAACTGAATAGATGACAGTGTCTCACTGAGGTGAGGAAGAAGGATATTTGGCAAGAAAAACCCATCGTTTTCTTCTGGCTTTGCTACATTTGAAATGCCTATTAGAAGTTAAATAGAGATGGCCAGTTATCAGTTGGATTTTTAAGTTGGGAGAAGTTTGAAGTTGGAGATAGAAATTTGGGGACCTTAACTGAAACAATGTGTAACCCAGAAAATAGCCTGGGCTTTGGACTCAGGTCTGGGTTTGAATTGGGGAAATTCGGACACTAAGGGCTGGTGTGACTGTGCGTATTATTTACCCTCAGTTTTCCTCAGCTGTTGAATGGGTATGCTAATATCTCCCAGGGTTATTGGGAGGATTACATGCAATAATGTCTCTAGTACAGGATTTGGTATAGAGTCAGGGACCCCCCACATCTTGGTGGCTGTCACCCAGTTGTACCTGGACAGTCTCCAGGTTGTTTTATTTTTGCTTTGACTCTGATACACTTAGATTTTGCTTGGGTTGTTGGCTTCTAGTCTGTTAGCTGCTCAGTCGTGTCTGACTCTGTGACTCCATGGACGGCAGCCTGCCAGGCTCCTCTTCCATGGAATTCTCTAGGCAAGAATACTGGAGTGGGTAGCCATTCTCTTTTCCAGGAGACCTTCTTGACCCAGGGATCAAACCCATGTCTCCTGCATTGTAGGCAGATTCTTTACCATCTGAGCCACCAGGGAAACCCTGGTGGATGCTAATGGAAGCAGAAATCACAGGAGGATGGTCACTCTATACCTTCTGGGTACCCAGCACTGTGCTAAGGCCTCTAGGCAGTGAACAAAGCGCATCCTTGCTCTCCTGGAACTTAAAGGCTAGTTGGGGCTGGAACTGTGAGGTAGGCTCACTACTGAAAAATGACAGGACGCCCTTTCAGAGGTGAAATATATAATTGGAAAATTTAGATAACCGCTATCAAGGCAATTTGAGAGTAAGGCTTGGCAGGTTTTACTCCAGGCAGGTATAAGCATTAATGATAATAGTAACAATAGCTGGAGCTTATTTCATGTCCACAAGTGTGCTGTTTTTACCTACATTATATCACTTACACTTCACAGGAACTCTGTGCGGTCGAGGAACGTTCATTTTGGCTTCCTTTTGCAGGTGAGGCAACTGCAAGAGATAAATTAGCTTGACTGATGTTTACATGGTGGTGGAGCCAGGCCTTCAACACTGCGCCACCTGACTTGAGTCGGATTTTTTAATTGGGAGACTGCTATTCCTTATTATTCTAAATACAATATGAACAAATCAGAAACTGCTGCTCATTGTTGTTGCTCATAATGGCCCTAATAGCTCAGTTGGTAAAGAGCTATGATGCTTCCCTGATAGCTCAGTTGATAAAGAATCCACCTGCAGTGTGGGAGACCCCAGTTCAATTCCTGGGCTGGGAAGATCTGCTGGAGAAGGGATAGGCTACCCACTCCAGTATTCTTAGGCTTCCGTATGGTTCAGCTGGTTTCTTTAATCTGTCTGCAGTGTGGGAGACCTGGGTTCGATCCCTGGGTTGGGAAGAGCCCCTGGAGAAGGGAAAGGTTACCCACTCCAGTATTCTGGCCTGGAAAATTCCATGGACTCAGAGTCCACGGGGTCTCAAAGAGTCGGACACAACTGAGCGACTTTCACTTTCATAGTGACCCTAAGGCCGTGTTAAATACCTCATTATGCGGCCGTCTTGGTAGTTATTGGCAGTTGTCAGGAGTCTGGCGAGGTTTAGCTTCTTCCTCACAGCGGTCCAGGTTATAGACAGTGAGTCTCAGACCACATTCTGCGACTGGCGCAGATAGTTATCGGCAGGCAGGCACAGAACAGGTACACAGCCTGACCTGTGGCTTCTCGAAGTTGCAGCTCTTTGTCCTTCTTGGTGAAGCAACATGCAGCTTGCATGTTCACCTGGAGCAGATAACCTTCTAGAAGGAAGAACTTGCCCAGGACTGCCGAAGCATAGGACCTCTTCGATAGGTCAAACCCACGGTGCCCCTCTCAGGCAGAAGACTCACTTTGTCCTTATAACCAGTTCATATAAGGGCAGAAATGCCAAGGTATTTCCAGCCAGATCATATTACTTGATTCCTGAGATTTTCCCCAACAAAAGTCTGTTTCTAACGTCTGTTAATTGTCTAAAGTCACCCAGAGACTCCCCATTGTCAAAGATAAATAAAACTGGACATTAGTTAAAGCAATGAAAACAGATTTTATTTGGTAATCACTCATTGACGGAAAGAGCTGAGCTGCGTTCTGATGTACAGGTGCCTGGGAAAAGGCAATGGCAACCCACTCCAGTACTCTTGCCTGGAAAGTCCCATGGACGGAGGAGCCTGGTGGGCTGCAGTCCATGGGGTCGCGAAGAGTCAGACACGACTGAGCGACTTCCCTTTCACTTTTCCCTTTCATGCGTTGGAGAAGGAAATGGCAACCCACTCCAGTGTTCTTGCTTGGAGAATCCCAGGGATGGGGGAGCCTGGTGGGCTGCCGTCTCTGGGGTCGCACAGAGTTGGACACGACTGAAGTGACTTAGCAGCAGCAGCAGGGAGTTTTAAAGGGAGGAGTGAGTGGGGGCCCAAGCAGAGTTAGGGAAGTGAGACATTTGTTCATATGGGTTGGGGGATGAGTCTAGCAGGGTCTCCTGGCTAGCAAGTTAGATTCTCTTCTTCCACCAAGACTGAGAGATAGGCCCTATCTTTCCAGAGGGCTTCATTTTAAAGGAAAGGAGTTTAAGTCCTTGAGAAAGACATTCCACACTTGTTAGGAAATGTGTCTGCCTGTTGCTGTCTGCAGGAGCAGAGGAAGGACTCAGGGTTGTATAATGCTGTTAAGAAAGGGAGGTCAGGGCTCATCTTGACTGTATAAGTTTCTTTTCCCAGCCTTGAACCTTTCCGCACAAGGACTCAGAAGGCAGCTGTGTCATCCCAGGCAATGCAGCCTTAGGCTGCTAGAAGCCCTGATAAAGTTTGCTCAAGTTCTTCATGCAGGAGTTTGGGCAGAGTTGCTGTGCACCCCACTCCAGTACTCTTGCCTGGAAAATCCCATGGACGGAGGAGCCTGGTGGGCTGCAGTCCATGGGGTCGCGAAGAGTCAGACACGACTGAGCGACTTCCCTTTCACTTTTCCCTTTCATGCGTTGGAGAAGGAAATGGCAACCCACTCCAGTGTTCTTGCCTGGAGAATCCCAGGGACGGTGGAGCCTGGTGGGCTGCCGTCTACGGGGTCGCACAGAGTCGGACACAACTGAAGTGCCTTAGCAGCAGCAGCAGCTGTGTATCGAGAGTTCTTGCAGCTTTCACCAATTCTCATCATTCCGCTGGTTAACAAAACCTGGGGTCATGGGAGTTAGAGATAACTGAAGTTCCCACAGGAGGTTCTTAGGGGGTGGCCTCTGTTAAGTGTTAACTGGAATTGGTCGATCTTCCTTATCAGGGCATCTTTTCACCTCTAGATTGTAGCTTAAAACAGATAAGCACACAAGCACAATCAATCCATGAAGACTTCTTTGAAGAGTAAATTACGTACCAGATAAAGGTACTGGTTTCTCTGAGGTGTCTCTCCTTTTTCTCTGTAAAACCCAAATCTCTCATTTAAGGCCAAGCTCAAGAAGCCTTCTCCTCAGAAACGACCTTTCCCTTACTTTTCGAGATCCTTCGGAACTTGCACCCCAAACCTGTCTGTACCACCTAGAACATAGTCGTCTGACACACTGGAGTTGTTCCCTGGTTACTGCGTGGGTACACTTCCTCTCTCCTCCTAGACAGAGCATGTACTGTAGACTAGATGAACCCCCTGTTGTGTGTTTTTGGTTACACAACTCTCTTTCTCTACAGCTCGTTGTTTACAGTGATTGGAAATGTTAGGTCCACATTACATCACGTGTTGCTTCCACACTTGGAAGGGATCCAAGTACAAAAGTTCATGCTTTTCATGACTGATGCTCTTTTGAACAGTGAGGGGGTATTTATGAAATACATATCCTCACCCAGAGAGAACTGTATTTGATATTTTGACTCAGATTTAACATATAATTTTACTTTGCAGAGTTGGGATTACGTTGTAGGTACCATGTTTGATTCACCTCTTTGCTGAATTACAGGGTGACCAAGGCAGTTTTTTAAATGTACCAGCCACTCATTTGCAGCCAGGCTTTTTATACTTATACCCAGGAAGTAGTGTAGTGGTCCTCTTCCTTCAACTTTGGAAATTTTTTCAGAGGAATTAAGTAAATGTAAATATGTGACGGTCGGCTAATAGGCTTATGTATTAATAGTGTGTATGTATGGGTGTTTCAATTCCCAAAAGACTAAAATAATGAAAATCCCAATTTCACCCTTTTCAGATGCCATTGACAATATGGTGCAACCATTTTCTTCCTCTTTTTTAAAAAACAGTCTTTGTTGAATTTGTTGTCATATTGCTTCTGTTGTGTATGTTTTGGGTTTTTTGGCCACAGCAAGACATGTGGGATGTTAGCTCCCTGACTAGGGATCGAACCTGCACTCTTTGAAGTCTTAACCACGGGACTGCCAGGAAAGCCCCCTGGTTCAGCCATTTTTAATATCATCTTTAACTTTGGTCTTTTTCTTTACAGCTGTTTATGCAGATACCATCTGGCTAGATGGTGTTTGGATCCCTGTTTTCTTGCTGTGTGAAAGATTCTGTTTTAGTTGCATTAAGTTTGAGTCCCGTGCTTATCACTAGTGTTGGCAGTTTTTTCTATTCATTTTATAAAATGTAATCCAGATGCAGTAAAATGGCTATATTGTTGCCCTACCTTACTGACAAAGGTGGTGGTTTGACTGAAGCTAAACTGTTACAGAAAGAGTGGTTTGGAGATGTCTCTGTGTAGTTAGCCAAGTTCAGGTTGTTGGAAAGAAGTCTGTCACTGACCTTAAACAGTAAAGAGAGTGAAGATCACCGTTGTAGGTGGAAAGTCAACATGAAAGTTGCTCATTCAGATTTGTTTTCTTGGGCAGCTTTAGAGCTGACCTGGCAAGCTGACAAGGCTTAGGGTTGAGGCAAGTCTGAGTGGGCTTACTTTGCTGGGATCAGGCCGATCTGTTGGGAGTAGAAGGCAGCCTCCAAATCATCTCTCTGCTAATGAGGTAAAAGGGAAAAACATCTTGCCCAGTGCTTGCTTCCCACCTTTGTTTCCTCTGTCAATATCACCTCTAGATTTCCCAAAGATACTTAGTATCTGCAAGTGTGTTAGATGTGAGACTCAGAAGTGTTTCCGTTTCCCAGGTGTTTTCATGTAAATCAAACCTTAGAAAGGACAGAGCAATAAGGAAGGCATCATCTACTTGTATATGAGAGCAGGACAAGTGATATGTGGCCTGTTCATCTATGATAATTTGACATTAAAAAGGACGTCCTTGTACAGTGTGGTACGTCTGCAGAGCTAGCCATTGGACACAATTCCATTTTATCCTTTGACTAAGCTGCTTTCTGTGGCTTTAATTATAATGGTAATTATAGATAAAGATCTTGTGTTCTTTCCTTGTCCTAAGTCAAGCAGCATTGTAAGTGAATTGTCCTTGCATATTGCTGCTGTTAGTTGGATTTATGGCTGAGATTGGGCGCTGAGAGCAAGGTGAATCAAGTACTCCTCTAAAACACCTTGATTGTCCTTAATGCCAAAGTGAACCTTTGCAACCCTCGTTAAAATGAATGTTAAAACATTTCCAGTGGGGATATCCTCTTATTTTCTAGTCAGTGTTTTAAAGATTTTAGAACATAACCTGGAAGTCAGTGCAGTATGTGTACAGGAGATTCAAATAGTGGATTGTTTTGATTACACAAAACATCTGTTTGAATTTTGAAGGAAGCAAGACTTTACTTTTGGCTTTTCTTGTGTAGTTTGCCTTGTGAAATTAAAGTTGAGCTGATGTTTAAGGAAAGCAGCTGTTCTGGAAAAACTTAGGGTAGGTTTTTATCACAGAATAAACTTTGAGACAGTTTGTGGGTTTGAAGTAAGGTTACAGTGTATAGTGATTAGACAGCATTTTTCCCCTCGTGAAAACTGTCTAGTCAAAACAAAAGTAGGGAAAACGCATACACACAACCCCTTCAATCTTATTTATGCAAAGATAACTAGGAAAGATGGAAAATCAGGCTAATGTTTGTTTAAGTATCATTTGTTATAAACTGGCCAACTGCTCTTTGAAACAAAGCCCATGAGGTCTTTATGGGATTTATTTTCCAGTGCTTTGTATCACAGTAATTTAACCGAGGGCTGAGTCGCCTAATGTTCTGATCCTTAGTATGTGTGGCTCACCAAAACTGGGGAAGAGTTCATTTCTTTTGTTCCTGTCTCCCTGCTCATTGAACTCCTCCAGTGGCGTTCTCAGAAATAATGGCAGTATTTTGTAACCATAGTAATGAAACTGTTCTCTATAATAAGATACTCTGTTATTATGAATTTTCTCCAGCTTTCATAGCATTATTCCTCAGAATCCTAGGACATTGTTGACTTATTTCATTTTCTATTTTTCCTTTTAAATAAAGGCTAACAACCCCTAAAGCTATATGTCAATTGATAAATGTTCATTGGGTACCTAGCATAATGTAAATCAGCGGACTGCCATTCATGCTTAGGAGCAACTGGTGAATTGATGCTGGATGAACTTGAGTATAAAATTCCTTCTGCATACCTGATAGAGATTTGTGTACCTCACCTTTTTTCCTTTATGCTTGGGAAAGGAAAGGCAGCAAGCAGCGGGTCCCTTGAGGGAGATTAGCCTACCCAGGGGAGCATGTGGAAAGCTGGGTCCCTGAGAATGGGCTCTGGGGGTTCCATGTAGCCCTGTGGTCACACACATATGTCTGTGTGTATTCTAAACACTTTTCCTAGAAGAGGATCTTTAGCATTTCTCAGCTTCTCAAAATCGTCTTCTGACCAGGAAAACCCCAATATAGCCTGAGCTTGGAAAGACCAGCCCTGAAGAGGCTTGGGTACTTCCTCTTTCCAAATTGCAGGACGCTGAAGCTTATTTACTGTAAGTTTTCCAGTAACCTGCCAAATTTTAATGTAGAGGTGACTTCCATCCCTTTGATTTTTCTCTTCTTCCTTCTCCCTCTATTCTTTTTCCCTTGCCCCTCTTTTTCTTCTTCTTCTTTTTCTTGTTTGTGTGTTTAATCTACAGGGATTTTATTCTTTGGAAAATTCTAGGGAGGCATGTCTAGTTCTGGATCCAGGTTAGGCTGTTTGTATGGTGATTGATGAGGTAGACTGAAATTGGAAATTTTTGGAAGAGACTTTGAAAGGCATCCCTTTTAATTCCCCATCTGAAGCTTAGAGATCTTTTAAAAATTCCTCTGCCAAGTTACATCTGGTGTGTTTGAACCTCTCCAGTGTTGGGGGGCTCACTACTGTTCCCAGTTTTTAAGTTTTCTGAGCCTTGCTTTCTTTGTTCATCAAATGGGGGAAATTTGTGTGTGTCAGTATTAAACTCTGTCATCTGTAAACTGGTGATGCGGGTGTGTCAGGGTTCAGAGCAGAAAACTGAGACCACTCTGAGTAATTTAAGCAGAAAAGGATTTAATGCAGGTAATTAGCTGTTTAAGAAATAAAAGACCTAGAGGAACAAGCGTCAGGGGCCACCCTTTGAACTGTGGGCTTTAAGAGCACACAACTGCAGCAGTAATCCAGGAGCCTGGAAGCCCAGGCTGCTCCCATCACCACGACTGCCTCGACACCCACACAGGTGGTGGCTTCACACCAGAGCCCCGTGTCTGTCCATTGCAACCGCCTGTCCTGTTCTAGAATCTTGCCTGGCGGCAGGCCTTGCAGCAGGTGGTGTCCCCTGCCAAGTTTTCATCTTCCAAATATTGTGAGTGTTGCCAGTTGTCAGGTCCCAAGCAGCAAAGGAGTCTGAGAAATGTTGCATATTCCAGATTCTTCAATACTGGAAGACCCATAGGAGGAGGAGGGAATGGAGACTGAAGGAGATAACTAACCGTGTGGAGCGTAAGCTAGCAAGAACTAGTGTGATAGCTCTACCCTCGTGTGTACGGCACTAATCACATCGTGGCTTGACCAAATGACGGCCGCCAGAGTGTTAAGGGGGTTCATTTAGAGGCAGGAAGATGAAACGTGTGTCATGTAAACTGGTTTTCCTCCCCTAGTCTCTTTGTTGCCTGCTAATTTTCCCATATAGTCAGCTTGTTAATCCTCCTACCAACGTTTAGTCCCAATCATGCCATCCCTTGCTGATTTTTCAACCCCACTGGGGTTAATGTAATGGATTTTCTAAATGCAGGTCTTTGGTAGGATTCTGTTAGTGGTTTGTATCAAGGTAACATATTCCAAATAACATTTCTGATATTAGTAATTTGTGTTCTTTTTTCTTTTTAAGGCCTCCAAGAGTTTATCAATTTGAACAGTGTTGTAAAAGAAACCTTTTAAATTGTTGTTTGTTTTCTGTTTCGTTGATTTCTGCTCTTTATTTCCCTCTTTTTACTTACTTTCAGCTTAATCTATTATTATTTATTTTAGGTTATTTTATTGACTATTTTAAGATACTTAGATCCTTATTTTAAATCTTTTTTTTCCTCTAAAATGGGTCATTTTATGTCCCACACATTTTGATATCATTCATTTCAAAATATTTTCTAATTTCCCCTATGATTTCTACTTTGATCTGTGAGTTATTTGTAAGTGTATTGTTATTTTACAAATATTTGAGAATTTTCCGGAAGTATTTTTGCTATTGATTTCTAGTTTACTCCTGTAGGGGGTTTCCCTGATAGCTCAGTTGGTAAAGAATCCACAAGCAATGCAAGAGACTCCGGTTTGATCCCTAGGTTGGAAACATCCCCTGGAGAAGGGATAGGCTATACCCACTCCAGTATTCTTGGGCTTCCCTTGTGGCTCAGCTGGTAAAGAACCCACTGGCAATGCGGGAGACCTGGGTTCGATCCCTGGGTTGGGAAGATCCCCTGGAGAAGGGAAAGGCTACCCACTCCAGTATTCTGGCCTGGAGAATTCCATGGACTGTACAGTCCATGGGGTTGCAAAGAGTCGGACACGAGCGACTTTCACTTTCTTACTCTTGTGATCAGTGAACATACTCTGTATATATTTTTCCTTTTAATTTCCCACAGTGCGATACATCTTGGTGAATGTTCTATGTGCTTTTGAAAAGAATTTATTTTCTACAGTTATTGGATATAGTGTTCAGGTTGGTAGTTAGTGTTGTGCTCATCATCTTTATCTTACTGATAGAGCGGTCTAATACTGTCAGTTACTGGGAGAAGGATGTTACGTTTTTCAAATATGATTATATTTTTGTCTCTTTCTCCCATGAGTTATGTCAGTTTTTGTCTAATATATTTTGAAACTTTTAGGTCTATAGACACATTTGGGATTGATATATCTCCTTAATGGCTTGATCCTTTTGTAAAATGATTCGTTTTATCTCTGGTAATGCTGTTTATCTTCAAGTCTTTGATGACCGTACTACCCCTGCTCCCTTTTTATATCACATTGTTTTTTTCTTTATTTTTTGGGTCATGCTGGATCTTTGCTGCTGCGTGGGCACTTCTGTAGTTGTGCCGAGCAGGGGCTTCTCTCTAGTTGTAGGCTTCTCTTTGCAGCGGCTTCTCGTGTTGTGGAGCTTGGGCTCTAGGCACGCGGACCTCAGTAGTTGCAGCTCCCAGGCTCTAGAGCACAGGCTCAGTAGTTGTGGATCCTGTGCTTAGTTGTTTCCACAGCATGTGGGATCATCCCAGACAGGGAGGGAACCTGTGTCTCCTGCACTGGCAGGTAGATTCTTTACCACTGAGCCTCTAGGGAAGCCCCAAGCTACCCTTTTAACTCATTTGTGTTCTGTATTTTAAAATCTGTCTCTTATAAACAAATGTAGTTGGGACTTGTGTTTTGATCCATTCTGACAATCTCTACCTTTTAATTGGGTTTTTAGATCATTTACATTTATGTAATTATTCATGCTTGAACTTCAGGCTGTATATTGGTGGTCAATTCCATTTCTGCTTCCGCTTCTTTGTTCTTCGTTACCTTTTAAGGGGAAGGTAGGGTGGATGTTAAATTTTTTTCAGTATTCTATTTTCTTTATAGCCTTAAGTTATTTTATTAAAGTTTTTTAGGCTGTACCTTACAGGCATGTGAGATCCCTGGCCATGAGATCAAACCTGTGCCCCACTATGGTGAAAGTGTGGAGTCCTAACCACTGGACCACGCACTAGAAAATTCCCCTTTATTGTCTTTTCCTTAAAATTCTGCAAAGATTATAATATATAATATTTAAAGGATAAGAGTGGGTCAATTTGCTAGCCACTAATTCAATTTTTTTAGCAAATGATGAATTAACAGTATTTTCTGCTTTATAAAAATAATATATAGTTATAGAAAATTTGGGAAATACAGGAAAGTACAAAGAAGAAAATGAGTAGCATTTGTAATCCCACAGAGAACAAACCCTGATAGTTTTTTGTTTTATTTCATTCTAGTATTAAAAAAAAATAAATAAATTAGACTGGGAGTTCCCTGGCTGTCCCGTGGTTAGGGCTCTGCACTCTCACTGTTGAGGGCCTGGGTTCCACCCCTGGTTGGGGAACTAAAAAGATACCACAAGCTGCATGGCTAAAAGCTAACTAACTAAATAAAATAGACAAAATAAATTAGACTAGACTATGCTTTGTGTACTGTTTTATATCCTATTTTCAAACATTATGGACATTTCCATATATGGTAATAATGAGAAAATTTTACATCACATTTAATTGATCATGTTGACATTTATTTCACTAATTATCCTTTAGTACATGTTTAGTATATTAAAAAAATCTTTTTTGTTTTTAGCCCTATACCTCTTACTTTAGGTTAGAGCTGTGGAAATAGTCCTTCCATCATACAACATGACTATGCATTCCTAAAAATCACACTCTGCCAAACAGAACAGTACAAAGCACAGGTCTTGTGGGGAAGATGGCTTGGAGCACAGTAGTGAATGTTTTGTCAGTGACACATTAAGAATTAAAGGAGCCTACTAAAAATGATATTACAGTTTTACAAATGTAAAATGTTTAAGAGATATATAAATACTATGAAAATTTGGCACTTGATCTTGAAAAAGACCTGAAAGTTGCTTGTGGAAGCAGGTGTTGGAAAAGTTGCAGCTTGTAAATTGTTGTAAAGTGGTGGACGGAGGGTTATCTGAAGTTGGGTCGGAAGTTGTAACCCCAGATGTGCTTTGGAGTGACTCATGACACACGTGGAGCAGGAGAGTGTGCAGCTACGGTTTCTGTGCAGCTCAGTTCAGCTGGGCAGTGTTCTGCCTTTGGTGCACATTTCTCACAAACAAAATGCACACATCCTGTTATGCTCACATTGTTACTTAACATGGCAGGAAAAGAAAAAGTTTTCCTTGACCCTCTTAGGGTCTCGGCTGGATCTGAAAATTAAATTAACAAGGACAGATTATTAGGTGAAAGGCGTACACATTTATTTTATATACAAATTTTATGTGACTTGGGAGCCCTCACAGGGCTTCCCTGACAGCTCAATTGGTAAAGAGTCCGCCTGCAATGCCGGAGACCCCAGTTCAATTCCTGGGTCGGGAAGATCCGATAGAGGAGGGATTAGGCTACCCACTGGTATTCTTGGGCTTCTCTTGTGGTTCAGCTGGTAAACAATCCACCTGCAGTGCGGGAGACCTGGGTTCAATCCCTGGGTTGGGAAGATCCCCTGGAGAAGGGAAAGGCTACCCACTCCAGTATTCTGGCCTGGAGAATTCCATGGACTGTATAGTCCATGGGGTCACAAAGAGTGGGTCATGACTGAGCGACTTTCACTTGGGAGCCTTCATAAGGAAATGAAGGTCTCAAAAATAGTGAGACCTACTTTTATATTAGATTGAACCAGGAGAGGCAGTTGTGGGAAAATGACTCAACTGTGTGGGGAGGTAAAAGGAAGATACAAATTATTTTAACAAGGTCCCTTTGTAGAGAATTCTCTCCATCTCAACTTCTTGTCCTTGATAAGAATGTCTTCCTCCTGGTGCAGGGAGGGTGCTTCTCCTGTAGGAAGTACATCTCCTCCTTTCAGGAAGAAACACGAAGGTCAGAGTGCCCTCCTTGCACCTGCTGTTTCTCATGAATCTTAGCTCAGAATAATCAGTATGCCAAACTGCTTTCTGGGGGAAGATGCTCTGAACTCCTTCCATATTAATCTTGGTAAAACAAATCTATATTTTCAGGGCAAGTATAGCAGAACCAAGTATAAAATGCATAGCTCAGAAGCCCTGGACGTGGCAGATATCCTTCAGGAAGGCTGACCAATTCACATGCCTGTTAGCAGCCTGAGGGAGGAGCTGGCCCCCCTGTCTCTCTTTGGACCAACTCCCAGAAAACTGGTGCTGGAAGTGGCTGGAAGGGTCTGCTGCTCCTCCTACCCAATTGTGCTTTGATTTCTTGTGCTATCCTAAGCGGACAACTCTAGAGACAGGAACTTCCTCTCTTCGGAAACAGCTCTGCCTCATTTTAGGGAGCTCTGGTTGAATTCCTCTTCCTGCCAGCCTCCCCAAGCTGAAATGACCTGTTGGCCCAGATAATGGAGAGTTGCCATAGTTTTGCAGAATAGAAGAGGCAGCATTGAAGGTGGCAATGGGCTCTGGCTCTTGGGGTGTGGAGGACCATAGTTGGGTACATGCAGCTGCTCCTAGTTATGAAAATCCTCACTGTCCACCCAAACGTTAAACTGAAAATTGGGACATGCTGACAAAAGGGGAATTGTACCTCTGGGTATGGGAAGTTTCAGTCAGAAGCCAAATTACTGGAACTTCTGGCATACCCAAATCATTTTTAAGGGTAATGGGCAGGCAGTTTGAGATTAGAACCATCCTGGGGAGTTTTTGGTTGGCAGCAAGCCAGAGAAAGTCTCACTGCTGACTGTGAGATTCTGATTGGAGTAATGCCCATCCCTCCTTTGGGGGGCTTCCATTCTCAGACACCTTTCAGACGAGGAGAATCTAGTCACTTATACAGTCACCTTCTGGAGCTAGATAAATCCTTAAGGGATTAAAGGAGAGACAGGTCCCAGAGCTCAGATCCTCTTCCAGCTGCACACAGCTCTTCAGCGTGCAGCGGTGCCTGCCGCTGTGGCCTTTGCTCAGCCCCTGTGCCTTGTACACAGTGGACATTTGGTAACTGATGAGAGAGGGGATGGGTGGGTATTGGGCTTTTTCTGCGTGTCTTTGCAGAGCAGTTCAATGAAGCGTGCTTCCCTTGTGGCTCATCTAGTAAAGAATCTGTCTGCAATGCGGGAGACCTGGGTTTGATCCCTTGGTGGGGAAGATCCTCTGGAGAAGGGAAAGGCCACCCACTCCAGTATTCTGACCTGGAGAATTCCATCGACTGTATGGTCCATGGGGTCACAAAGAGTCGAACACGACTGAGCGACTTTCACTTTCCAATGACGAGTTCATGGATATAGATTTTTTAAAATTTTGTTTCTTTATTATTTACTTTTGGCTGTGCTGGGTCTTTGCTGCTGCATGAGCTCTTCTCTGGTTTGGCGAGCGGGTGCCACTCTCTAGCTGTGGTGCACCGAACTTCACATTTCGGTGGCTTCTCTGCTGTGGAGTACAGGCTCTAGGGTGCACAGACGGCAGTAGTTACAGCAGGTGGCTCAGTGGTTGAGGCACACAGGCTTAGTTGCTCTGTGGCATGTGGGATCTCCCTGGACCAGGGATTGAACCTATGACCTCTGCATTGACAGGTGAATTCTTTATCACTGAGCCACCAGAGGAGCTCATGGATACAGATTTTAAATATAATCTTATAGCTGAAATTTCACTTTTTTTCCCCCCTCTGTATTTTGCTGCAGTAAAATCAGTTTAAACCTTTTGTCCCCTCTCTTCTCTTAAACTCCCAAGCAGTCGTTTGAATTTTTTTTTTTTTCCATGAAGTTCTGCTCTGTGGATCATGTGCTTTAACAGAAAGCAGTTTTAAGAATGTACTTTCTTACTACTTACTAAACCATATAGTTTGTGAAAGTTGCAGGTTGCTGAGTAAGGGGTATTAGGCTATTTAGATTGAGCTGGTTAACCAACAAGGCTCTCTATGCAAATTGTTATGCCCAGCAGTGGCTTCTGGCTGCAGGCTTTGAAAAGCGTGAAGCACTAAATTATTTCCTTATGATGGGATGGGGGGGCAGGGCGCGGTGAGTGGGGAGGAGAGGGATGTGGGTTGTCATGGGATTGTATTTTCTTGGAAGCCAGAGGTCTGGCAGAGCTAAGGCTCTGACTTCACTTTCCTGCTGTGGCGTGGCGGAAAGGAAGCCCGCTGCAGAGCACTGGAAGCAGCTCTCATTCTCCCATCTGCCCTTCATTGTGAGACCAGCCATACTCCCAGATTTTAGATGCCCCGCTTCTCCTCCCAGCACTGTCCTGCCATTCCCCTTTCCCCATCTTTCTAAGACTGAGGGTAATATAAATGCTTGAGTTACTATAAGCAGAATAGGGAGCTCCTCATCAGAAACAGTTATCAATTCTATAAGGCTGTTATTGGAAGGGTTGAAGAAAAAGCTGTAACTAATTGAGTTGTGACATTTGGGAGGAATGATCTTAACTAGTGGGTCCCTGGGGCAGTGCTGTTTGTATTTTGGGTGAAGCAGTTCTTTCTCTTGAGGGAGTCCTGAGCTGGTATTTATTAATAGTATGCTTGGTAACATGTAGTGTCTAAGCTAAGCCAGTCAGATGTCAGTAGCACTCAACAGTCTTTGTAAAAACACTGCCATCACGTTTATTAACAACAACCCACCAGGCCACAGAAGGGTGGGATGGTGCTGCCCAGATAAGAACTACTCAGTGCTTTGGCCTTTTTCTCATAGTTTAAAATGCAGCATGGACTGGATCCTACTTCCTAGGGCATATAGAGATGGAGAAAGGGCACAGCAACGTAGATAATTCGACCATCGCACCGCCTTGACTCCCATAATATGTGTTCAAAACTTGACATACAGATGGCAGGCTGTGTTTCGGGCATAGTTTACTTTCAATATTGCTCAGAAGTATCATATTAAGGTTGAGTGTTTAAGCTAGTTAGATAAAGTGTATGTGATAGGAGAGGGGAAAGCATGCTTTATGGTGAGAGGGTTCATTTAGACATTTCCCCAGCGTGCATTTAGTTGCTTTTTTGTGTGGATAGTCCAGAGGCTGTACAGTTGAGTAGTTAAGAGCCAATTCTGGTGATTGGCAGCCTGAGTGAAGGAGATAGGAAACTGAGATTATCAGTTTGGTTCCACAACAGTTGGTAAAGGATGTAATTTATTTTTATCTGCCCCCACCCACAGTTTACATATGTAAATGAGGCTTTTCTTGACTAAAATGTACTGAGGTGAATAGAACTAGGAAAAAAAGTGTGCCACTCATAAAAGTGGGTGCCAAGATTATAGTTAAGCTGTCAAATCAGTCTTTGTCAGAGTGCTGCAGCGGGCTGTGGGTTACTAGGAAGTACTGAAAGGGCTGTTTTGGATACAAAAAATTGTTAGAGGAATGGGAGCTCCGGTACTAAGAATCAGCCGTTTCCAAATTGTGCAGTCTCAAGAAAACTCAGTGTTGAAAGATCCATGAAACACTTAATGTAAACTTCACAAAGCATTTGACAGCTGACCAATAATTTAAGAATCACAGGGAACAATTTCAGCTCCAAAGTGCTGGGAATTTGCCCTTGGGGACGCTTTATTCCTGTTTAAACTAACAGGTGTTCAAAAAACCTCGTAGTTTTATTTTTATTCTTAAAGTGGAGTTGGAGCAGTGCCCAAGCATTTACTTCTCTGCTGAGCAGAAATACCCAACCTTTTAAAATTATTTGAGATTTCCCTTTTTTCTTTTTTTCGGGGGATACTTTATTGTTGTTTTCAGTCTCTCAGTCGTGTCCGAATCTTTGCAACCCCATGGACTGAAGCCCGCCAGGGCTCCTCTGTCCATGGCATTTCACAGGCCAGAATGCTGGAGTGGGTTGCCATTTCCTCCTCCAGGAGATCTCCCCAGACCAGCGGCTGAACCCACATCTCCTGCACTGGCAGGCGGATTCTTTACCACTGAGCCACCAGGGAAGCTCAACTACTTTCTTATTTGTCTAAAAATGAGTATATTAGATTATTTTTTATTTAAAGAAATTCCTTATAAAAAGTAAGAGCTTTGAGATGTAGTTCACATACCTCATAGCTGAGTTCACATAGCTCATCCATTGAAAATGTTAAAAATTCAGTGTTTTTTTAGTATATTCACAGAGTTATACAGCCATCACTACAGTCTAACATTAGGACATTTTTGTCACCTCTGTGATCATTAGCAGTTGTTCCCAGTTTCTGCTCAGACCTCTTCAGAGCCCTGACAACCACTAATTCACTTGCTGACTCGATCGATTTACCTATCCTGGATATTGTATGAGAATGGGACTGTACACTTTTACATGACTTTTGTGATGGGCTTCTTTCACTTGTTTTCAAGAGTCATCTGAGTAGTAGCATGTGTCCATACTCCGGTCCTTTTTTGTGCAGTATGCCACATTGTACTCAGCCATTTTTTCAGTTGATAGGTGTTTAGATTGTTTCCACTTTATGGCTGTTTCAAATAAATAGTTTTCCAAAGAGGTATTCCCACCAGCAATGTATGTGGGTTCTAATTTATCCATACCCTCACCAACAGTTTTTCCTCTTTTTTAAAAAAATTTGGATTATATCCATTCTAGTGTGTGGAGTGATGTCTTATTTGGTTTTGATTTCCCTAATAGCTGATGATGTTGAGCCTCTTTTCAGGTGCTTATTGTCCCTTCATATTATTCTTTGGAGAAATGTCAATTCAATCCATTATGGTGCTCAGTTGCTCAGTCATGTCTGACTCTTTGCAGCCCCATGGACTGTAGCCCGCCAGGCTCCTTCGTCCATGGAATTTTCCAGACAAGAATAGTGCAGTGGGATGCCATTAACTTTGCCAGGGGATCTTCCCAACCCAGTGATCGAACTGGGTTCATGGCTCATTTCTAAACTTTTTTTTTTAATTTAATTTTAAGGGTTCTTTTTATATTCTAGATACCAGCTCTATAAGACATGTGATTTGCCTGTGTTCCCTCTCATTCTGTGAGCTGTCTTTTCAGTTTCTCAATGGTATCACTTGCAGCTTAAAAGGTTATGAAGACTTAGTCTTGTGTTTTCTTCTAAGAGTTTCATAGTTTTAGCTCATACGTGTAGGCCTTTGGTCCATTTTTCGAGTTCATTTTTTTGTGTATAATGAAGAGGCCCAACTTTATTCTTTTGCATTTGGATATCCAGTTCTAGCACCATTTATTGAAAATATTGTTTATTTCCAACCTAAGTGGACACAGATGAAGAGAAAATAAGATGTACAACGACAATACAGATAGACCTTGAGGCATTATGTTAAGTAAGTCAGAAGCAGAAAGGCAACTATTGCACGGTATCACTTACGCTTGGAATCTAAATAAAATGTCATACTCACAAAAACAATAGAAAAGTAGTTGCTGAGGGAAAAGCAAATGTTGGTTAAAGGGTACAAACTTTCAGCTCTAAGATGAATAAGACCTGAGGATCTAATATTAATATATAACCTGGTGACTGTAGTTGATAACACTCTTATATAACACTATATATAATTGAAATTTGCTAAGAGAGGAGAACTGAAATGTTCTCATACACAAAAATATGTGAGGTGATGGATGTGGTAATTACCTAGATGGGCGGAATCCCTTCAATGTGTATCATAATGTGCCCTTGAAATATCTTTACAGTTTCGTCAATTTTATCGCACTAAAGCTGAAAAAAAGAAAAGAGTATCTTTTTCCTTCAGTGAATTAACTCAGCCCACTTGGCAGAAATTAATTAACCATAAATGTTAGGGTTTATTTTTAGGCTCTCAATTCTGTTAAGTTTTTGAAATTGACTCTATGTTGGAGGAATTACTCATCTGGGGTTTGGACACAGTGGGACTCTTGATCAGTGGGCTGGAGGTTGCAGTTTGGGGACTGATGACCAGTCATTCTTAGAGAGTTGACTCATTTCTTTGTGATCATGAGATGTATTTACCGAGGTCTAATTGTAAGTTACACAGGGTTGTAGTAGATGTTGTTGGAGGCATGAGAGATGGTTTTGTTTGTACAAATCACAAAGTATAAATACTGTGGCAGTAGAAACTGGAGTCATCCCTATATCACAGTTAAACTGTCCTCCTGAGTCATGGAGTTGTCTGGACTGACTGAAGTACACTTCCTTGCTGTATGAAGCACTAACCAGTTCTTCATGTAATATTGTCATTTATTAAGCAATAGCTTAATTGGAAAACAAATTTTGATTGGATTTTCCAAAACAATTATTGTTTTTAAAAGTGCCAGTTCCTCTTTTTTTCTTTTCCATGCTTAGTTTGGTGAGGCAGTTAAGAGTGCTGACTTTAAATCACACCTGCTTTTAGGGCCTGTCCTCACTCTTAATAAGCTATGAACATGGGCAGCTCATTTCCTTGAGCTAAGCTTCTCATTGCTCTGGTGGGGATGGTAAGAAAAGTGTCTCACAGGTTGGGAGAAGTTGTCCACGTGTAAGAGAGGCCATCTGAGCACTGGGAAGTGAAAGCTGCAGAGTGGGAGCACTTCCCTTTGTTGTTTGATGTTAGGTAGTTATGAAACATGCCCTCCCAACCCTCACCAAACCCACTGAAGGAAACTGAAATGCAAGGGGAAATAATTTTTTTGGTCACTTGAGAGGTTTGGGTGATGGGACTGAGGATGCTGAAGCTACAAGTTCCTGGAACAAGTTGAGTTGCCAAGAAGAAGAGAACCCTTATGTTCCTTGTCCCCCTGTCCCTTGTGCAGTGGGAAGAGAGCTGGCAGCCAGGTAAATCTCCCTAAGCATCAGCTCCAGGTTTGAGTTGGAGGAAATGAGATGCCAGCTACTTTGCAACTAGATCCCAGCCCTTTAAGCCTCTGAGCTTTCTTTTTGAGGGCGAGAAGAATAATGTTGGTACCTACCATTGTTGTTCTAAGTGTTTTACTACATTTTCTGTCCTAAGAAAAGGTGGCAAGCATACACAGAAGAACTGTACAAAAAAGATCTTCACGACCCAGATAATCAGGATGGTGTGATCACTCATCTAGAGCCAGACATCCTGGAATGTGAAGTCAACTGGGCCTTAGAAAGCGTCACTAAGAACAAAGCTAGTGGAGGTGATGGAATTCCAGTAGAGCTATTATCAAATCCTGAAAGATGATGCTGTGAAAGTGCTGCACTCAATATGCCAGCAAATTTGGAAGACTCAGCAGTGGCCACAGGACTGAAAAAGGTCCGTTTCATTCCAATCCCAAAGAAAGGCAATGTCAAAGAAGGCTCAAACTACTGCACAATTGCACTCATCTCTCACACTAGTAAAGTAATGCTCAAAATTCTCCAAGCCAGGCTTCAGCAGTATGTGAACCGTGAATTCCAGATGTTCAAGCTGGTTTTAGAAAAATCAGATGAACCAGAGATCAAATTGCCAACATCTGCTGGATCATCGAAAAAGCAAGGGAATTCCAGAAAAACACCTATTTCTGCTTTATTGACCATGCCAAAGCCTTTGACTGTGCAGATCACAAGAAACTGTGGAAAATTCTTCAAGAGTTAGGAATACCAGACCACCTGACCTGCCTCTTGAGAAATCTATATGCAGGTTAGGAAGCAACAGTTAGTATTGGACATGGAACAACAGACTGGTTTCAAATAGGAAAAGGAGTACATCAAGGCTGTATATTGTCACCCTGCTTATTTAACTTACATGCAGAGTACATCATGAGAAACGCTGGACTGGAAGAAACACAAGCTGGAATCAAGGTTGCTGGGAGAAATATCAATAACCTCAGATATGCAGATGACACCACCCTTATGGCAGAAAGTGAAGAGGAACTAAAAAGCCTCTTGATGAAAGGGAAAGAGGAGAGTGAAAAAGTTGGCTTAAAACTCAACATTCAGAAAACGAAGATCATGGCATCCGGTCCCATCAATTCATGGGAAATAAATGGGGAAACAGTGGAAACAGTGTCAGACTTTATTTTTTGGGGCTCCAAAATCACTGCAGATGGTGACTGCAGCCATGAAATTAAAAGACGCTTACTCCTTGGAAGAAAAGTTATGACCAACCTAGATAGCATATTCAAAAGCAGAGACATTACTTTGCCGACTAAGGTCCGTCTAGTCAAGGCTATGGTTTTTCCTGTGGTCATGTATAGATGTGAGAGCTGGACTGTGAAGAAGGCTGAGTGCCAAAGAATTGATGCTTTTGAACTGTGGTGTTGGAGAAGACTCTTGAGGGTCCCTTGGACTGTAAGGAGATCCAACCAGTGCATCCTAAAGGAGATCAACCCTGGGATTTCTTTGGAAGGAATGATGCTAAAGCTGAAGCTCCAGTACTTTGGCCACCTCATGCAAAGAGTTGACTCATTGGAAAAGACTCTGATGCTGGGAGGGATTGGGGGCAGGAGGAGAAGGGGACGACAGAGGATGAGATGGCTGGATGGCATCATGGACTCGATGGATGTGAGTCTGAGTGAACTCCAGGAGTTGGTGATGGACAGGGAGGCCTGGCGTGCTGCAATTCATGGGGTCACAAAGAGTTGGACACAACTGAGCGACTGAACTGAACTGATGGTGTTGAAACTACTATTATCTAGACGAAGTGATGGAGGTGCAGAGATGTTAAGTGACCTTGTATTTGATGGAACATTTAGTACAAGCTAATGTTGAATACTTTTATGTGCCAGGAATGTGGGCTGAGGACCTGGGTCTCATGTACTTACAGATATCATTATCGCTTTGATATGGAGTAATAAGTCTGTTTGCATTATTCCACCAGCCAAGAGATTCCTACCTGCATTAGGGAGCAAGTTTCTAACTTTGTTTACTTTTGCCCTTGCCTAGTGTTGACTTAAACTATGAATGTTTAATGTGGTGAGTTCAAATTCTTGTTTGTTTATATTGATCAATTTTCAGTTATTTGATAACTTCAAAGGTTAGTCAGAAAACTATTTTGTTTTATGCAGTCTCTGAAGAGATGACCCCTGGTAATTAAATTAGAAACAATTTTTTTTTTCTATGTGAAGTATTGAGGTGATATTTTGAGGGAAAGAGGGTCATCTGAACTTAAGAAATTTGCTTTAAATCTAAATATAATTTTTGTTTTCTATCTTTTGCATCTTGTTGTATGATTCATTTGGAAGATTTTTTTTTTTTTTTTTTTAGAAAGAGTGGGAGGTATTCTAATGTCAACAGCAGGAAAAATGTGAATCATGGAACAGTTTAGAAATGGGCATTTTGTGCAGAATCATTGATTGAGAATGCAAGCAACTTAATTTTTTTTTACTTAAAGTAATTGTTGAAAGAAGGCTAATGATAAAAGGTTTGGATTGTAGTTAAGATTTTAGGCTTGCTGCAAGTGCCAAATTCAGTTTGATTCTATTTTATGCTTAGTGTCTGTTTTTAAAACTAGAGTCCAAAATAATTGCTAGAAACTTTTAAACATCATCCCTCTCTGTAGAATATCACTGTATCGTGAGTGCATCTCAGCACCTCTTGATGCCTGCTCCATCTTACAGATGGTACCATAAAAGTTTGGATTTGAGTGTTAGGACCTGGCTGGTTGAGTTCACATCTCAGCATATCTAGTTGCAGCCAGGAAGCCATCCAGTGGACTCAGGACATGGTGGCTACTAATGGACTCTTCCCACAGTGCTGCTTCATTCCACGTGGACTCCTGCAAGGACAGAGAGCATCACAACTTCCCTTGAACTTGATCTGGTTTTTGTTTGGAGTGTTACTGAGATTTTCAGTCATTTGGACAGCCTTGATGTATTCAAAGCAGACAAGATGGGAGCTAACCATTCTAGCCTCACTCCTTTGAACTGTGTCCTGAAAAACTGGGAAAGATTTGATCCCCAGAGCTTAAAGAAGACACCCTTGATCTTCCTTGTGACACTGCATGGCCACAACAGTTTAAAATGGCAACAGGAGAATCTATTAAGCATTTCGTAGAGACTGAAAGTCTTTTAACTGCTATATATTGTCCTAAAGAAGTAGCCCTTACGCCTTGCAAAGGGCACAGCAGGGACTGGAGTAGAGTAGCCAAGGGTAATCAACTGGCTGACTATCAACCAAAAAGGTGGTGCTTTATGAAACCCCTTCACTACAGATGCCTTTGATCTGGACAGGTCCTATGAAACAGGAAAAACCACAATATACCGAGGAAGAATTAGAAAGATATGAGGAAAGAGAAGCGAAGATTACTGATAAAGGATGCTTAGAGTTCAAGGACATGGACCACAGCCTTGTCTAACTTAGTGAAACTATGAGCCATACCATGTAGGACCACTCAAGATGGACAGGTCATGGTGGAGAGTTCTGACAGAATGTGGTCCACTGGAGAAGGGAATGGCAAAACAGTTCAGTATTCTTGCCTTGAGAACCCCATGAACAGTATGAAAAGGTAAAAAGATAGGACATTGAAAGATGAACTCCCCAGGTTGGTAGGTGCCCAATATGATACTGAGATCAGTGGAGAACTAACTCCAGAAAGAATGAAGAGTTGGAGCCAAAGCAAAAACAACACCAGTTGTGGATGTGACTGGTGATGGAAGTAAAGTCTGATGCTGTAAAGAGCAGTATTCATAGGAACCTGGAGTGTCAGGTCCATGAATCAAGGCAAATTAGAAGTGGTCAAACAGGAGACAGCAAGAGTGAACATCAACATTTTAGGAATCAGCGAATTAAAATGGACTGGAATGGTTGAATTTAATTCAGATGACCTTTATATCTCCTACTGTGGGCAAGAATCCCTTAGAAGAAATGGAGTAGCCATCATAGTCAAGAAGAGAGTCCGAAATGCAGTTACTTGGATGCAATCTCAAAAACGACAGAATGATCTCTGTTTGTTTCAAAGGCAAACCATTCAGTATCACAGTAATCCAAGTCTATGCCCCAAACAGTAATGCTGAAGAAGCTGAAGTTGAATGGTTCTATGAAGACCTACAAGACCTAACACCCCAAAAAGATGCCCTTTTCAATATAGGGGACTGGAATGCAAAAGTAGGAAGTCAAGAAATACATGGAGTAACAGGCAAATTTGGCCTTGGAGTACAGAATGAAGTAGGGCAAAGGCTAATAAAGTTTTGCTAAGAGAAAACACTGGTCATAGCAAACACCCTCTTCCAACAACACAAGAGAAGACTACACATGGACATCACCAGATGGTCAACACTGAAACCAGATTGAGTATATTCTTTGCAGCCAAAGATGGAGAAACTCTATACAGTCAGCAAAAACAAGACCAGGAGCTGTGGCTCGGATCATGAACTTACTGCCAAATTCAGACTTAAATTGAAGAAAGTAGGGAAAACCACTAGACCATGAGGTATGACTGAAATCAAATCCCTTATGATTATACAGTGGAAGTGACAAATAGATTCAAGGAATTAGATCTGATAGAGTACCTGAAGAAGTATGGACTGAGGTTTGTGACATTGTACAGGAGGCAGTGATCAAGACCATCCCCAAGAAAAAGAAATGCAAAAAGGCAAAATGGTTGTCTGAGGAGACCTTACAAATAGCTGAGAAAAGAAGAGAAGCTAAAGGCAAAGGAGAAAAGGAAAGATACACCCATGTGAATGCAGAGTTCCAAAGAATACCTAGGGGAGAAAAGAAAGCCTTCCTCAGTGATCAGTGCAAAGAAATAGAGGAAAACAATAGAATGGGAAAGACTAAAGACCTCTTCAAGAAAATTAGAGATACCAAGGGAACATTTCATGCAAAGATGGGCTCGATAAAGGACAGAAATGGTATGGACCTAACAGAAGCAGAAGATGCTAAGAAGCAGTGGCAAGAATACACAGGAGAACTGTACAAAAAAGATCTTCATGACTCAGATAATCATGATGGTGTGATCACTCACCTAGAGCCAGACATCCTGGAATGTGAAGTCAACTGGGCCTTAGAAAGCATTACTACCAACAAAGCTAGTGGAGGTAATGGAATTCCAGTTGAGCTATTTCAAATCCTGAAAGATGCCTGCACTCAAGATGCCTGCAAATTTGGAAAACTCAGCAGTGGCCACAGGACTGGAAAAGGTTTCATTCCAATCCCAAAGAAAGGCCATGCCAAAGAATGCTCAAACTACTGCACAATTGCACTCATCTCACACGCTAGCAAATAATGCTTAAAATTCTCCAAGCCAGGCTTCATCAGTACGTGAACCGTGAATTCCAGATGTTCGAGCTGGTTTTAGAAAAGGCAGAGGAACCAGAGATCAAATTGCTAACATCTGTTGGATCATCGGAAAAGCAAGAGAGTTCCAGGAAAACATCTACTTCTGCTTTATTGACTATGCCAAAGCCTTTGACTGTGTGGATCACAACAAACTGTGGAAAATTCTTCAAGAGATGGGAATACCAGACCACCTGACCTGCCTCCTGAGAAATCTGTATGCAAGTCAGGAAGCAACAGTTAGAACTGGACATGGAACAACAGACTGGTTCCAAATAGGAAAAGGAGTACGTCAAGGCTGTATATTGTCACCCTGCTTATTTAACTTATATGCAGAGTACATCATGAGAAATGCTGGGCTGGATGAAGCACAAGCTGGAATCAAGATTGCCGAAATATCAATAACCTCAGATATGCAGATGACACCACCCTTATGACAGAAAGTGAAGAAGAATTAGAGAGTTTCTTGATGAAAGTGAAAGGAGAGTGAAAAAGTTGGCTTAAAACTCGGCGTTCAAAAAACTAAGATCATGGCATCTGGTCTCATCACTTCATGGCAAATAGATGGGGAAACAGTGGAAACAGTGTCAGACTTTATTTTGGGGGTCTCCAAAATCACTGCAGATGGTGACTACAGCCATGGAATTAAAAGATGCTTGATCCTTGCAAGAAAAATTATGACCAACCTAGACTGCATATTAGAAGCAGAGACATTACTTTGCCAACAAAGGTCTGTCTAGTCAAGGCTATGGTTTTTCCAGTAGTCATGTACGGATGTGAGAGTTGGACTATAAAAAAAGCTGAGCACCGAAGAATTGATGCTTTTGACTTATGGTGTTGGAGGAGACTCTTAAGTCCTGTGGAATGGAAGGAGACCCAACCAGTCCATCCTAAAGGAAATCAGTCTGGAATATTCATTGGAAGGATTGATGCTAAAGCTGAAACTCTAATACTTTGGCTACCTGATGTGAAGAATGGACTCATTGGAGAAGACCCTGATGCTGGTAAAGATTGAAGGTGGCAGAAGGGGATCACAGAGGATGAGATGGTTGGATGACATCACCAACTCAATGGGTGTGGATTGGAGTGGACTCTGGGAGTTGATGATGGACAGAGAGGCCTGGCTTGCTGTAGTCGATGGGGTTGCAAAGAGTCAGACATGACTGAGCAATTGAACTAAGTAACTAACTCAGCACCTCCTGATGTGTGCTCCATCTTTGATGGTGCCATAACGGTTTGGCTTTGAGTGTTAGGACCTGGCTGGTTGAGTTCACTTCTCAGGACCTTAGGAAAGTTGCCTCACTTCTGCTGACCTCAGTTTTTTCATTTGTGAAAAAGAAAAAAACTGGAATCAACATTCTTTTTAACTTTTTCTCTCTCCATCACTCATTCAAAGTCAGAATAGCGACTAAATTTTTTTTCTGATTCTTACTGTAGTACATTTTCATGCCCAAAAGTTCAGTAGTAGTTTCTCATTTGTGAAAAGATGGCAAAAATACCATTGAAAATGGGTAAATCATATCAGCACTAGGATTTGAGGATGAAATGACTCTATGTTAGGAATTTAGGACCTCACCTGGCACCTAGAAAATACACAATACAATTTTCTATTATATAAAAAAAAAATTTATTACTACCGCTGCCACAACTTACAAGAAAAGTAAACAATGCCAAATGCTTTTCAGAATGAAGAGGTGTGTGACCTTCCCCCAGGCACATGTCCACAGTTAACTGTCTGTTTCATTTGAAGAGCTGCCCAGACACCCAGTGTGTTTTATCAGCAGCCCCCCTACCCTCTTCTGAACCAGGGCCTCAGGACCAGGTGACAAGGTTTGTCAGGATGCTTTTGTTCAGGGACAGGAGGTCTAGATGGCATCGGATGGCACAGAACTCTCCGACACGTGCAACTCCCCCCCGTCCCCAACAGGGACGAAACTTCCTGTTACTGTTCTTAAAATACATCTGCACAAGGAACCAAGGCCACACATGAGGGAGCTCATGAATCAAGTTTTTCTATCAAAATATCACAGAAATGAAAATATTCTCATACCAGGCCCTCCTCCCCAACCCCAACCTTCACCTTCATATTTTTAATCCATCAGAGCACTGACTGTGACAGCAAGTAAGACAGAGGAGAATCTAAGGGTGGTTCTCCTGGGGGGGCATTCTTTTTAATGAAAGAAGTCACTCATGTTGGGGGTGATGTGCTCTCTGCCACAGAATGATACTTGGATGCTGGAGACTGTGGCTGTACTTTCGTGTAACAAGCCTCTGGTATGGTGCTGAGTGAGGGTCGGTGAGGAAGATGCGGATCTGATGGGCCTCAGATCTTGTGTGCATGAAGGTGCTTTAGAGGCCCTCTTGATTTTATGTCTCTGTATGGAAGCAGGTGGAAGAGGCTTCAAAACAGTGTACTCCAAGTCTTCTGGGGATGAGGTGATGTGATAACAGTTTTTGGAATTCTGATGGGCTTTGCAGTCAGAGGCTGAGGTTTCCTCATCTATAAAATAAGGATCGTGATACATCATATTGAATCGGGATTCCTGGTGGTTCATGGTTAGGACTCTGCACTGCCAAGGCCGGGAGCGTGGGTTCAATTCCTGGCTGGGGAACTAAGATCCCACATGCCTTGGTACCCCCTCCCCACAAAAGGTTAAATCAAAAACTGTCTTGAAAACAGCTTAGTATAGTGCCTTGATACAGAGGAAATGTTTAAGAAATTGTTTGTACCTATTATGTATAATGAGTACCTGATGCAAAGAACTGACTCCTTAGAAAAGACCTTGATGCTGAGAAAGATTGGAGGCAGAAGGAGAAGGGGACAACAGAGGACGAGATGGTTGGATGGCATCACAGACTCAATGGATATGAGTTTGGGCAAGCTCTGGGAGTTGGTGATGGACAGGGAAGCCTGGCGTGCTGCAGTCTGTGGGGTCGCAGAGTTGGACATGAGTGAGTGAGTGCACTGAACTGGGTAGAATGATCTCCCTGGTTTCTTAAGGCACTCCCAGTTTTCTTTCTTTCTTTTTTTAAAGACACTCCTAGCTTTAATCTCCAGTGTTTTAATGGCAGAATGAATAGCATATAATTCTTTGCATTCTTAACTTGTGGAACTTGCTGCGAAGTTTGATGCTCTGAAGTAGGGCTGGGGCTTTGTTCTGTCTCTGGAGTTCTATTTGTTCTTCTTAGGTACACCTGCGTATGTGCAGACACACGTGTATGTGTAGGTGCTTGTCACACATGCACACAACCCCACCCTGTGCTTCCAAGGCACTGTTGAGGTGGCAAAGCTGCTGTCTTTATCTTTCCTATGTTACAAGTCTCCAGTCCTTGCACCTTCAGGGTTTTGCTGCTCACTGCTCTCATCCTTGTGGAGTGCCGTATTAGAAAGAACAAGAATGAGTTCAAGGCTTTACGTTCATCTCTGTAGTGGGAATAAAGTTACACTCCATGTTTGTCACATAGGATGGTTATCAGGATAGAATGGGAGGAAGTTTCTGAAGGTATGATTAAAATGTTACACTGATAATTAAACCTTGTGCATTAAATAGAGATGGAGATGGATGATACCCTGCTGCTGCTAAGTCACTTCAGTCGTGTCTGACTCTGTGTGACCCCACAGACGGCAGCCCACCAGGCTCCCCCGTCCCTGGGATTCTGCAGGCAAGAACACTGGAGTGGGTTGCCTTTTCCTTCTCCAGTGCATGAAAGTGAAAAGTCAAAGTGAAGTCACTCAGTCGTGTCCAACTGTTCACGACCCTATGGACTGCAGCCCACCAGGCTCCCCCGTCCACTGAGGCAGAAATCCCAGTTCTTCCACCTACTAGGTATACCTTTGTTCTTTGATCAACTTTCCCATCTATAGTAGAGGTTGATGATATCAGGGTTATGATGAACATTAAATTCTGTAGTGTATATGAAGAATCTAGGGAGGTATTGTTGTCAGTCGCTAAGTTGTATCCGACTCTGCGACCCCATGGACTGCAGTACGCCTGGCTTAGGTATATGTTTTACTTAACAGGTGCTCAATGAATTGTTTTTGTACACACTTGTCAGTAGCTGTTACTTATGTTAATTTTATTTTTGATGCTTATCTAATCCTATTTTTTCTAGTTTTCCCCAGTTTCTCCCTTGCCTTCTTTGGGAAAACTGGACATTGGCTAAAATGCCTGGCAGTCAAGCCCTTCTTGCTGTCTAGTTGGTGATTGGGACATATTTTATCATCGAAGGTTAAGTGGATTTCTGTTTGTTCCTGGTAGCTCCTTCTTTTCGTTTTTTTTTTTTTTCCTGCTTTGGAATGCTTCAAGTTATTCTGGAAACCAAAGTGTACCAGGAATTTACTCTGTGAGATGAGTTTTAATTTGATTAGAATACTGACTCTCAAACTTGTCCTTGGGATGAGATACTCTCTGTAAAGTGTGGAGTTCCTTACTGAGCACTATGAGAAAGTTAGTGATATGAACTAGATATGATTATGTAGCAGAATGTAATTATTATATATATGTCCTATAAAATCCCAAGCATTTATTATTGAAAAAGCACGCTAAATGTCATCTTCTAATGCCTAGCTTTTTATTAATATTTATGATGTGTTCTTTCTGTTTGCCATCTGTCCATACATAATTGAGAGCATGTGGTGAAGGCTTAAGGAAAAATATATGGAATTAAGAAATGAAAATTGAGAAAATGAGGCCATTTTGGGGGAATATTTTAAAATGTAGGTTAAATTATCATCTGAGTGTGGTGAAGCCCACAGATCAAGAGATGACTGCCATTGCAAAGGCAGTTTGTTATAGGGGTCCCCATGCCATACTGGGCCACACAGGGAAGCAGCAGGGTCAGGAGACAGGAGGAGTGAGGAAAAGGCATGGGCAGGAGTCTTTATTGTGGCTTCCTTGGGAAGGCAGGGCAGGGTGAGCACGTTTAGGGTTGGCTGGTTTGGGTAATGTCAGTAGGCTCTGGGGCATAGAGGATGTGGTGTCTATGTCTGGTATGTGATGCTGGGATGGTCAGGGCAGAGAAATATTACTTCCTGGAGCCTAAGAGCCAGATAGTAGGGGTGATTCAGAATATGACCCTGGGTTCACTAGTTTACATGTGAGAGGTTTACTTAGAGAGGATTTATTTGCTACATCTAGGGATTAGCTAGGGGGCTTCCCTGATAGCTCAGTTGATAAAGAATCCGCCTGCAATGCAGGAGACCTGGGTTTGATCCCTGGGTTGGGAAGATCCTCTGGAGGGGGGAAAGGCTACCCCCTCCAGTATTCTGGCTGGAGAATTCCATGGATTGTATAGTCCATGGAGTCCCAAAGAGGTGGACATGACTGAGCAACTTGCAGCTTCTTTCAGGAATTATATAGCCCGGAAAGGAGCAGTCCCTTTTGGGTCAGTTAGGCCCCAGATACCAGAGCAGCAAGAATATAGAAAATTAAAAAAAAAACACTATATTATATTTTGTTCCTGCAAGTTAGGGAAACGATGACAGTGATTTAATTTTAGTAACAGACCCTTTGGCCCAGCATGTGACACAGGAGTGGGAAAAGGACCAGAGTGTAAGACTCTGGGGTTGGAGTCGATGAGGCCACAGTTTAAGGTCTAGTTCCCTGTGGCCCAGGTTTGTTCTTATAGAGTGAATGTGTGTTCAAGGACCACCGTATCACCAGTTCTCAAGTTGTGGACACTGAACTTGCCTGTGATGATGAGAAATAATGGCTGGAGACAGTGGGCCAGCCAAACTTTGCCATGCCACTGAGAAACGACCTCAGAACAGTGGTCCCTCCCTGGTTGCATGGTGGGGTGACTCCTCTGCTGGGAGGATGGTGCAGTAGGGTGCTCCCCATGTCAAAGCAGCATCTTAGGGGGGCTTACTCCAGAGAGAGAGGTTGGGGCCGTTGTAAATAAAGCAATCCTTGAAACTCATTTTATGGTATTTCTTCCCTTCTGATATTTTTGATTTTGCCAAGGTTGTCTTGTTCTATAACCTACCCCAAGAGAATGAATTTTATACATAAAATAGCAAAGCAAAGCATATGTGGAAGGTAGCGAGTTAAGTGGGCTTTGTACTTTTTTTTCTGGGTCAGAAGATTTCTACTGTTTTATTCTTCACCTATTATGATTTTGCATACTTTTCTTTTTTTAAATCCATCCTAATGTTGAAAATCTGGAAAAACTGGGACAAGGTAAAGAAGATAAACATGATTTAAAATCACAGCTCTGGTTAATATTTTAGTCTGTTTTCTCTGTCTTTTCCCAGAGATGTGTCCATGAGCATTTTCTTGTATTAATTATTTAATGACATCTTTTTCAGGGACTGTATACTTGTCTGTCACAATCCCCTTGTCATACTGAAACAGTGCTTGATCCCCCTGGAGATGTGTATTCCCCATCTGCCATTCCTGAAGAGTCCTCCTGCGTGGAAACTGAGTTACTTGCTGTGAGGGGAGGGGAATGTCTTCCTTAAACACACGGCCGCGCCTGCCTTTGACTTGTTCCATATCCACGGGACAGGAGGCTCTGCTGCTGCAAAAGAGAAGCCCTCCCTGAACTCCTTGAGCTTGGGCACAACTTTGAAGGAGCCACAGGTCCCCTGGGGAGCTTATTAAATGCAGGTTCTAATTCTGAGAACTGACAGGTTTCCAGTGATCCCCATGCTGCTGCCCCGCACTAGGCACCACGGAGTTCAGGTGCTTCCGAATTTGCCGGTCATGTTCTGCTCTGGGCCAATCTGGGGGCCTTCCTGCACTTCCTTTGACTATCCCCTGGTCCAGGCTCTTGTCCGTGGCCCTCTGCTCACACCACGTCCCCACCAGACCTGCTTTTCTCCTCACTGCAGCAGCTCTTAGCTTCCCAGGCCTCCGCCTCCCGTGTCCACCACCAAGTCAAGGTCCAGGGAGGTAAGCTAAGGGCTTTGACTTCATTGCCGCCCGCATCCTCCCAGCTGCCTGCATGGGTGCTCAGGCCTTGTGCTGGCTGATTCCTCTCTCTCCACAGAGGGTGGGGGCTCCCCGCTTCAGAGACTCCATCCCTCAGCCCTAGCATGGCCCCAGCCTGCCAACTCCCAAGCTTGGGCCCTTTGAACCAGGCCTTGGATTTCCCTGGGGGAAGGAAGGAGGGGCCAGACAGATCCAGACTCTTCCCTGGAGCCCTCTACTTCGTCCACTCCACCCAGTTGGCTTGAGAAATGCTAGGTTTGACTGAACAAATAACAGTAATTAAGGCGTATTTCCTGAACTGCCCACCCCTTGGGCCTGTTTACCTTGCAACCCAATAATAGTTCATTGAGTGTGTGCGTCTGCCTAGCTCTGTGGTCCCTGTGTTTGATTTTGATGCTGAGGTACTGTTCTTCACGTCTAGGCCTGGTCGAAGAGCTCTACTTTTGTGGTTTTAAGCAGCAGAGGGAACACCACCCCCAACACGAGTGACTTCTTTCATTAAAAAGAATGCCCCGGGGAGAATCTCCCTTAGATTCCCCTCTGCCCTACTTGCTGGCACAGTCAGTGCTCTGACGGGTGAAAACTATGAAGGTTGGGGTGGGGGAGGAGGGCCTGTATGAGAATATTTTCATTTGTGATATTTTGATAGAAAAACATGATTCATGAGCTCCCTCATGTGTGGCCTTGGTTCCTTGTGCAGATGTATTTTAAGAACAGTAACAGGAAGTGGGGGAAGTTGCACGTGTAGGAGAGTTCTGTGCTATCTGATGCCATCGAGACCTCCTGTCCCTGAACAAAAGCATCCTGACAAACCTGTGACCTTGTCCTGAGGCCCTGGTTCAGAAGAGGGTGGGGGCTGCTGATAAAATGCACTGGGTGTCTGGGCAGCTCTTCAGATGAAGCAGACAGTTAACTGTGGACATTTGCCTGGAGGGGGCGGGCACACACATATGTGTTCCTTCCCCTTCAAGCTAGAACGGGGGAGGGAGAGAGAAACTTCAAGGAGAGGAGAGCTGAAAAGAAGGCTTTCTGAAGCTTTGAGAGGCTGAAGAATGGAGAAATTAACTGAGAAAGTTTTCTCAGCTGTAGGAAAACAGTGCAGCTCTTACTTCAGCTCTGAGAAAAGGCTGTGCCCTCAGGCCCTTTCATGTGGCCCCCAGGCTTCCCACAGAGAGATGACTGAGGGCGGCCCTGTAGGAGGGTCCCTGTGAGAGCCCCCGTGGGCCTCTGTCTCTTCCCTCCCTGCCTGTGAGGGCCATCTGCTTGCAGCTCTGGGTTTTCCAAACCAGAGGCCATTTCTGACATTTCTGTTTTCAGTTTTTTTATTTGGTTAGGTGAAAACAGGTTCGAAATGTCACCTTTTATCAGGCATTGGGGAATCCTGAAGAACAGAATTAAATGAAATCCTGACTGCCGGAAAATCTAGGACAGGGGGCATGTGCAGGTTTGTCCCTGCGCAGAGTCACTGCTGCTAGTCTCATCTTCAGAGATAGCCGGCTTGTCACGGCCACGGGTTGGAGGTGTCTTGGGGAGGGAAAGTGGCCAGCAGTTGACTAGGCATGTGGGTTGTGTGGGGGATGCAGGGAGGGACTTGCTTGCTTTTCAGAAGTGAGAAGTGGGCACATCAGGGGGCCTGGGCACTTGGCAGCCATAGCCTGCGGCTTCAAGAGCTTCAGCTTTGTGGCCCCCCACCGCAGGGTTGACTCATCATAGGCCATAAAGTGCCATCAGTGTACCTATGCTGTGATGGAAACCTTTCACATTGTATTAGACACTTAGACACTTACTGCCTTCCCGTTAAGAGTCGACAGACCATCGTTTACTCAAGGTGCCATGTTTTAGTAGGTTTGCATGTCTGTGAATTGACTGCACTATGGATTCAGAATTGTGGGACCCACGCCTGAGTTATTGGCTCATCCTGCTTCCAGACTGCTGAGTTGTCGCAACCGATGTGTTTTTCGCTGGTCCACTGATGCCCTTCATTAGATCTGTCCTCAGATTTCCTATCAGGAAATTAAAGAGACTGGACTGGATCAGAGGCTTTCAACCTAGGTGCTGTGACATGTCCCAGTTTGAGTAGAATTTTGGGGTTGCTAAGTTTGTTATAAATCCCCTAGAGCTTCACGAGGGCAGTGACTGTACTACTAGCTTCTAGAATGGTGCCTGGTCACTAAGAAGCACTTGGTAAATATGTGTTGTATCAATATGTAAGAACATTTGTAGTGTTGTGCATCCCTATGTTTTGTGCATTGGAGTTGCACATGGGATTTCATTTGGTGAGAAAGGAGTGCATTGCTAACCCCTTGAAACTGCTGGCCCACCTCAGCTCTGAGGTCATGGCCACTGGAATTGTTGAAATGAGGTCATTTCTGTTCTCCTTCCCAGAGCATATTTGGCTCTGTGGCCTCCTTCATTGCGCTTGGCAGGGTCTGGGGTTGGGCTGGAGAAAAGTGCTTCTTAGGACTTGGCAGATTCTTCCCTGAGGCATAATCTCTATGACACAATCAATCAGGCAAATTCCGGGTTTTGTGGTTCATTAACTGCTTATTGATAAGCTGTTATGAAGTAGAACAAGCAGTATTTTTCCCCCACCTCTCCTTTTGATGAGAAGACTTAAAACTGACTTTAAAAAATGGTTTAAACCTAATGAGCACTTTCCTTCCCATCATCCTACACATTTCCATTTTGAATTTCAAGGTTTTGTTTTCGTATACCATTTTCCCCCCTAGAACTTGTTTAACTCGTCTTTCTCAGCCTTGTTCTGCTGCAGGTATTTGTGGCTTCAGTGGGTGCAAATGAATGTTCTGATCGCCTCCTTTGTTCCTTAGTGGCAATAAAGAGGGCTTGAGGAAAGTGCCTCCATGCACATGAGACCACTCTTTCCCAGGTTGGTGGGATGCTTTCCTGGGCTCAGATCTCAGGAGTTTTTATTTATAAAAGTATTTTCCTTCAACAGGTGCAGTTACCATCCACATTAGAGCAGAAAATGAAAATATTATTATAAATGAGGTATCATGATTTGCTCGCATCCCCCTCCCATCTTTATTTTTCCACGCCTCCCTGATAGACTGAGGAGAAGGGGTGTCTCTGAGGAGGAAGAACGTGACTATGGTGATGTAGATGATAAGTACAGGTGGCTTTCTTGGGAAGAGGGTGGTACTCTGTGCCAGGCTCTGTGCTAAGAACTTTCCCTGAACTGATTCATTTACTCCTCAAAATAACCCTGTGAAGGAGGTACTTTTATACCCATTGAACAATGAGGTAATTGAAATGTGGAGAGGTAAAGAATTGGCCCAGGAGCCCATAACCAGGCTTGGGTGTGAACCCAGACAGCCTGGCCCCACTGAGAAGGGGGAGGGCAGTTGTCTGAGGCATTTCTGATTATCTCCACTTGTGTGTGTTGGGGGGTGGGGTGGTTGCTCCTGGCATGTAGTACATAAAGGCCGAGGATGCTGCTGCTAAACATCCCATAGCTCAAAGGACGCCCCTTCCCCACCCCCCACGAAGAATTATGTGGCCCCCAGTGGTGCTGAGTTTGACAAACTCTTCTCTAGATGATCTGTCTCCCAGGAGGGTTTGTTTTCTATTGAACTGCCAGAAAGCAGAGTTTACCTTTTAACTTAAACTTTATAGATCCTCTCCACCAACCTACTAAAATATATCAAGTGTAGTGTTTTTTTTAGAAGATACACAAGCAGAGGAGTGGTGTCAGGGAATGACTCAAAGAATCCGACTGCTGTCTGAGAGCAGAGAGCTTGATCGGCATTCCTTCGGTGCTGAAAGTAACACTAACCTTGTGAGAAAGAGACTCCCAGCAGTGGGGACGGTTTTGTCCAGACTCATGGTAACCGGAAAGCCAGTGCTGGCTTCGCAGGTGTTGGTTGATGGCCCGTCTTTGGCTGATTCAGTTTGGGTCCCAGCGGCTGTGGGTGTTCAGTGCTCTTGAAGGAAGGACACTGACCCTTGACAGTTTTCATGGGATGCTGTTGAAACCAGCACATTCTAGAATGTTGAAACCTGTGTCAGAAACCCCTGTCCCAAATTCCTTTCTTTTTTTTTTTAATTTATTTTTTATTTTACTTTACAATTCTATATTGGTTTTGCCATACATTGACATGAATCCACCACGGGTGTACATGCGTTCCCAAACATGAACCCCCCTCCTACCCCCCTCCCCACAACATCTCTCTGGGTCATCCCTGCTTACCAGCCCCAAGTGTGCCATATCCTGCATCAGACATAGACTGGCAATTCGATTCTTACATGATATTATACATGTTTCAATGCCATTCTCCCAAATCATCTCACCCTCTCCCTCTCCTACTGAGTCCAAAAGTCCGCTATACACATCTGTGTCTTTTTTGCTGTCCTGCATACAGGGTCATCATTGCCATCTTTCTAAATTCCATATATATGTATTAGTATACTGTATTGGTGTTTTTCTTTCTGGCTTACTTCACTCTGTATAATCGGCTCCAGTTTCATCCATCTCGTCAGAACTGATTCAAATGTGTTCTTTTTGACGGCTGAGTAATACTCCATTGTGTATATGTACCACAGCTTTCTTATCCATTCATCTGCTGATGGACATCTAGGTTGTTTCCATGTCCTGGCTATTATAAACATTGCTGCGATGAACATTGGGGTACATGTGTCTCTTTCAATTCTGGTTTCCTCAGTGTGTATGCCCAGCAGTGGGATTGCTGGGTCATAAGGCAGTTCTATTTGCAACTTTTTAAGGAATCTCCACACTGTTCTCCATAGTGGCTGTACTAGTTTGCATTCCCACCAACAGTGTAGGAGGGTTCCCTTCTCTCCACACCCTCTCCAGCATTTATTGCTTGCAGATTTTTGGATCGCAGACATTCTGACTGGTGTGAAGTGGTACCTCATTGTGGTTTTGATTTGCATTTCTCTAATAATGAGTGAAAATTCCATTCACCATTGCAACAAAAAGAATAAAATACTTAGGAATATACCTACCTAAAGAAACTAAAGACCTATATATAGAAAACTATAAAACACTGATGAAAGAAATCAAAGAGGACACTAATAGATGGAGAAATATACCATGCTCATGGATCGGAAGAATCAATATAGTGAAAATGAGTATACTACCCAAAGCAATTTACAAATTCAATGCAATCCCTATCAAGCTTCTAGCGATATTTTTCACAGAACTAGAACAAATAATTTCAAGATTTGTATGGAAATACAAAAAACCACGAATAGCCAAAGTAGTCTTGAGAAAGAAGAATGGAACTGGAGGAATCAACTTGCCTGACTTCAGGCTCTACTACAAAGCCACAGTCATCAAGACAGTATGGTATTGGCACAAAGACAGAAATATAGATCAATGGAACAAAATAGAAAGCCCAGAGATAAATCCACACACATAGGGACACCTTATCTTTGACAAAGGAGGCAAGAATATACAATGGAGTAAAGACAATCTCTTTAACAAGTGGTGCTGGGAAAACTGGTCAACCACTTGTAAAAGAATGAAACTAGATCACTTTCTAACACCGCACACAAAGATAAACTCAAAATGGATTAAAGATCTAAATGTAAGACCAGAAACTATAAAACTCCTAGAGGAGAACATAGGCAAAACACTCTCTGACATAAACCACAGCAGGATCCTCTATGATCCACCTCCCAGAATTCTGGAAATAAAAGCAAAAATAAACAAATGGGACCTAATTAAAATTAAAAGCTTCTGCACAACAAAGGAAAATATAAGCAAAGTGAAAAGACAGCCTTCCGAATGGGAGAAAATAATAGCAAATGAAGCAACTGACAAACAACTAATCTCAAAAATATACAAGCAACTCCTGCAGCTCAATTCCAGAAAAATAAATGACCCAATCAAAAAATGGGCCAAAGAACTAAATAGACATTTCTCCAAAGAAGACATACGGATGGCCAAATTCCTTTCTGATGCACCTACAGAGTCCTGTCCCTACAGTTATGGAAGAGACTGTGAAACCCTTGGAGCTTTAAGGAATTCTCTGAACCCAAAAGAGAAAAACTTAAGAATCTGAAATGAAGGGACGCATAAGAGCCAATTTTGGGTTCAGGCAAATACACAGCTTTGAATTCAACTCCTTGAATCCTTAGTAGCCATTAATTTTTCCCATTTCATTTTTATTTGCTTCATAGTCTACCAAGCAGAGGTTTATTTATAGCAGTTGAACTAAAAAAAAGTTACAAGGGTTAAAGAAATTTTAAGTTGAGGTAAAAAAATTTACCATCTTAACCATATTTAAAGATACAGCACAGTAGAAATTTTCTACTTTTATGACTCAGTTATAGTAATAGTTCTCTCTATCTGTTTTCTACCAATTACATAGCTGAAGTAGATCTCATTTACTCACTGGCTGATTCATTTAGCAAATATTTGAATGTTTACCACCCATAAGGTAGAACAGGAATGTAATTTTGTTTTCTTCCAAAATAGAAACTTGAAGTGTTTTTCTAATTATAAGATATGTGCCTTTAAAATGTATTAAAAAAAAAAAAGATATGTACTTATTGCAAAGAGTTCAGAAAATACAGAAAAGCATAGTCACTCATCACCCTACAACTCTGTTAGCTACTGTTGATGCACTGATGTATCCTTCTAGATTGTTTTTTGTTGTTGTTATGGCAGATCTATGTGTTGTTATAATTTTACTCCAAATGCTATCATACTCTGTTTTTGTGTTATTATTTTCAGTTAATGCAGTGTGGATATCTTTCCATGGGCTTCCCAGGTGGCTCAGTGGCAAAGAATCCACCTGCCAGTGCAGAAGATGCAAGAAACATGGGTTTGATCCCTGGGTTGGGAAGATCCCCTGGTGTAGGAAATGTCAACCAACTCCAGTATTCTTGCCTGGGGTGGAAAGAGCTTGGTGGGCTGCAGTCCACAGGGTCACAAAGAATCGGTCATGACTAAGCAACCGCGCACATGCGCGCGTGCACACACACACACACACACACACACACACACCTTTCCATGATGGCAATTTTTTCTGTATAATCAGTGGGTGCATTGGATTCAATAATATGAATGTACCATAATTTCAGTGATCAGTACTCCTTCCAGTACAGAAAGGAACATCCGGGTTTCCTTTCTTTTAAACAAAATGTTATGTTAGTGTAAGTTCATGTGCCCAACGCATAGTGAAGCCAGACAAACCAAAACATCAGAGTTTGGAGTAGAGAAAGGTTCATTGCAGGGCCATTCAAGGAGGCGGGTGGTTTGTGCCCAAACTCCCTGAAGAGTTCCAGCAAAGCATTTTTAGGGTGATCAGCTTGTGCACAGTTCTCTGAATGGCTGATGGTGAGGTGACAGGGTGATGTCATAGGGGTTAACATTATCAAGCTTTAGGCAGTAGTAGGTCTAGGGGCTAGGTGCTCATGGTCAGAGAGTAGTTAGTGTCTTCCACTTGGTGGGGGTTTTCACATCTGTAAGACAACTCAGGAATGTCCATTAGACAGTGTTATCTAGGTACTTCAGAGAGGAGCTGAAGCAGAGGGTTTAGAGGATGGTTCCATGGGCCTATTGCTGCATTTCCAGGAATTAACATTGCACAGGAGGTATGTAGTATTGATATAGTAACCATTAGTTGAGTGAATAAATCACTTGGTTACTTCCACAGGATTAAGGGTAGGGCTTTAAAAATGGGATGGGGCTTCCCTGGTGGCTCAGAGGTTAAAGCGTCTGCCTGCAATGTGGGAGACCTTGGTTCGATCCCTGGGTCGGGAAGATCCCCTGGAGAAGGAAATGGCAACCCACACCAGTATTCTTGCCTGGAGAATCCCATGGATGGAGGAGCCTGGTGTCTACAGTCCACGGGGTTGCCAAGAGTTGGACATGACTGAGTGCCTTTTTTTTTTTTTTAAATGGGATAGCACTTGGTGGTGAGGTGGGGAGCTTGGTGATGGGAGGGGCTAAGCTGCTTGGGCAGGTCTCTAGTAGAGGTCCTCCAGGTCCACTGAAGCCAGAGGTTACCTGGAGAGAGGAAGGGCACACAAAGGGAGATGGCTTCTTCAGATACTTGTTGAATGCTTTCTGTACCCCCGAGGACAGGAGACTGGAACAGCTTCCTGACTTGCCACTTCCTCCCCACACAGCCAGTTTCCCTTCTGTAGGAAACCAAGGTTTCAGGCCAGTGTGGTCTGTGGTGCATCCTCTTTGTATCCCAGCAGTGAGGGGAACAGGTTTGCAAAGAGCCTACAGGTTCAAATCTTGACCCTGCCACTTGCCAGTTCCATAAGTGGGGCGATATAACAGCTAGTGATAAAAGTTGTTGTACCTTACAAAGGGCACAGTGTTAGCTCTGGTTAGCTAATATCATTATGGATTAAATAAGCTTTACTAGGTTGCCCTACATTCTGTTCCTATCTATTTATTTCTTTGTGGCGGCACTGATTCTTTTTCATTGCTGTGCTGCAACCGTCTTGAGTTGCAGTGAGTGGTGGCTGCTTTCTAGTGGTGGTGCGCAAGCTTCTCACTGTGGTGGCTGCTCCTGGCTCTGGGCTCACAGGCTCCGGTACAGCACAGGGGTCAGTCATTGTGGTGCATGGGCTTGGTTTCCCAGAGGCATGTGGGAACTTCCGAGACCAGGGGTTGAACCTGTGTCCCCTGCATTGACAGGTCGCTTCTTCACCACCATACCACCGGGCAAGTCCTGCCCTATATTCTTTTGAGTGGGAGAAATCCAATAAGCCCTAAACAAACCAGCTTATTAACATATACATAGTATGTGTTGAGTTTCCTAAAACACGATCATTGTGTGAATTAGCGACTACCAGCCACCTGTATCTCTTATGCAGTAAGATACCTCCTTATTGAGCAGAGTAGTTGAGTGTTCTGACTCCAGCTTTCAAGGCACATCATTCCCCCGCAAAGCTACCGGGAACAGGCCGCACCAGGTTGGCAAGAGTTGCCGTTTTCCACTCCCTTTGCCTCCTGGTTGTAGAGAAGGAAAAGGTCTATGTGAGCTCGATGGGAAGATGTTTCTGAGCATGGAGAGGAGAATGAGCTGCAGAAGGCTGGTTGTGGAGACCCAGATTTAAATAAATACTGCTGTCGAAGTAGAATCAGTTCTTCCTTACCTATGCTGACTGCTGGTGATTCACAGAAAGTCCTGAACCCTCAAAAGAGAAGGAAGGCAAGCGGGCTGTGACGGGGCATGAGGAGTATGTGATGTGCCGCCAAAAGATGCGGAGATCAAAATTAAAAGAGCGCGCAATTTACTTTTATAAAATATTCTGAACCTACTTTTATGTCTTGAGTATTTTTCTTCTATTTTCTTGGTGTTACATGCCCCCGGCTTGCACAGGAACACCTGGGTTCTGCTTCCAACAGCTTCAACATCTTCCCTTTTTTAGGAACTTGCTACTGCTGCTCCATCCCCTCACTGTTTGTTAAGGGACAGTATTATAATTATTGTAGTTAACAAAAATCTCTGTGAAGTCTTTTCCTCAGTTCTGCTGAGCTCCTGCATTTCCAAGTGGAAAAGGACTGAATGAAGGTCCATGTCAGATTTGAAGCGTTCTTTCCTTTTGAAGTTTGAACTCAGTTTAGATGGCACTAAAGCCAACCAGGCTGTCCAGAGCTCTCGTGGAATAAGTCTGAATGAATGCTGGGAATCCCTGGTTGTCCAGTGGTTAGGGCTCTGGGCTTCCACTGCAGGGGGGGCATGGGTTCGATCCCTGATTGGAGAACTAAGATATCTGGCAAGCTGTGAGGTGTGCCAAAAGAGAAAAGCAAATGTTTCCCATGTTGCTGAGGGGCTTACACTCCCCCAGACTAAAGCACTGGAACTAAAAATGTGTCCTGAGTTTGGAGTGATTCTTGTAACAAAAGCGTCGTACGCAGCTTGTTTACCTTCCTAAGTGGAAGGAAGGGAACCCGAGGTAATGGGATGCCTGAGCCATGACGGTGAACGTGAGTTTTGGCACTGCCTCGGGAGCTGAACATTGCAGATGTAGTATGGAAGGCAGTGCTGCAGGGATGCTCATAGAAGCCACGGCTACACGAGGAGCCTTTGACTGCTCCACTTTTCAATTCTTCTCTTTCTGATTGATCTTTCTGCCTTCGTGCTTTGGGCTTATTAACCCAGTGTGCTTGCCTCTTGCAGGTCATTTTCATCATCTGAGAGTTTATGGGTGGGAGAGGTCAGGTCACCTGCTGCAGGGATGACCAGACTCTAGCAGGGGTGCCTCCGTGCCTCTGGCACCTGGTGCTCATTGGTGCTTGCATTTCCCCTGTGGAGTGAGACATTCAGCCTTAGAACCCACCTCAGGACTGCCATTGCCAATGAGTTGAGCACGAGATGAAACCTCTTTACCTATCCTCTGCTAGGCTCCTTCAGTGTGCAGATGAGGAAAACCAAGTCCCAGAACTGCGCAGAGTTAGAGTCCAGGCCCTCTGGTCCTCAGACCTGTACTCTTCCACCAGTGGGCTTAGGCAAGCCTGTTGGAATTGTGAAGACCAGACCTGAGGGAGGGAGAGGGGAACTCTTACAAGATACATGTGTGTTTATTTACATGGATTTTATGATTCTGTGACATCTCTTTGGCTTTCTTCCTTATTTCTTGCTATTTCCAATTGGTGGTGGTGTCAGCAGGGAATTCTAGATAATATAGAAATTGTGCTTTTTAATTTAACAAAAGAAGAGCCTGGAAGTTACTACCAGTCCTAACTCATGTTTCACTTCTGTGATCATTTCCTCATGTCCCTGGCATCAGTCCTTAGAAGCACTCTCAACCTGTTGACTTAAAAAAAAAAATTGCACAACGTGAGAGTTGTGAGTCAGGTTCTAGTTAGGGCAAGATGAGGACTGCAGCCCAGGAGAGAGCACCTCAGAGAGCCCTGAGAAACTGCTCGAAAGAGGTAGGGGAGAAGGACAGTATGTATGTGATTTTGGTAAAGGGGGAGTACGTACAATCAAGCATGTTTATTTTTAGGAGGTTTCTACTAGTCTTGTGAAGCTTCTGCTAGTCACAAGAAACAGTCATCACCATGAAGGATTTTAGTGCTTCTGTGGACATGAGGACATGTAAGAATTGGGCTCATAAAATCAGCTCCTGAGAATATGCAACTCTCTGAAGACCTGTCCTGCCAGTTTTCGCAGCTCAAAGACTTCTCTCCACCCTGAACTCCTTCAGAGGGTGTTGAGGTCAGCCGCTGCAGCAACACATGACTTAATCCTTGCAGAGGTGAAAGGCAAGCAAGCACCCAGGGCAAGCGACAGTTTGTGGTTGACAAGCCCAAGGCCAGTGGGGAGAGGACAGGGACGTTGACTGGTGTTTATTATTTTGGGGGGTGTGTGTGTGTGTGTGTGTGTGTGTGTGTGTGTGTGTGTGTGTGTGTGTGTGTGTGTCTGTGTGTGTGTGTGTGTGTGTGTGTGTGTGTGTGTGTGTGTGTGTGTGTGTGTGTGTGTGTGTGTGTGTGTGTGTGTGTGTGTGTGTGTGTGTGTGTGTGTGTGTGTGTGTGTGTGTGTGTGTGTGTGTGTGTGTGTGTGTGTCTGTGTGTGTGTGTCTGTGTGTGTTCTCCTTAGATAAGAGAGGAAAACTCACACTAAGGGGAAGGCCCAGCTCCAGGTAGCAGCAAGAGGCTGGCTTATCCTTTCATGTGGACTCTGCTCACCCTCCTCTTTGGAAAAAGCACCTTCTATTTAGAAAAGCCTTTACTCTTCATGCTGTGGTTATTTCAAAGGAAGTTAGATATAGGGTGTGAACAGCTCTTTGAAATTTTTTCTTTTTCAGTATATTTGAAGGAGGGGGAGTTCTTCAGAAAGAAAGAAATCACACAAGTCAATGCCACATTGCAAATATTTCTGTATCAATATCTCAAAACATAGTTACTTATCTTAAATAGTCTATTTGCTTTTTTTTTTTTTAATCACAACGGCAATACACATACATGGTTAAAAACCCAAACAGGAGAGCAGAACTGTGAGGCATAGCTGTCTTATTTCCCTCCCCACATCGAGGCCCAGCCTCCTAGGCCCACCCTCTGGCTGATTGACGTTAGCGGTCTTTGTATCCACACACCCCACTTATAGATACGCATTACTATAAAGTATCCGGCTCTACTGACTGTGTTAGTTTACCGTCGTAACCAAGTACCACAGACCAGGTGGTGTAAATAAACAACCGACATTTAATTGTTCACAGATCTCGGGGCTAGAAGTCCAGGATCACGAGAGGCTTCTCTCCTTGACTCGTAGATAGCTGACTTCCCCCCGTGGCTTCACATGGTCTTCCTTCTGAGTGTGTCTGTGTCCTAATCTCTTCTTCTTATAAGGACCCCAGTCATACTGGATTAGGGCCCACCCGATGACCTTGTTTAATCTTAACTTCCTCTTTCAGGGCCCTCTGTCCAAATAGTCACGTGCAGAGATACAGGAGATTAGGACTTCAGCATATGATAGGAGGGATGAGCATAAAGACACAGTTCTGCCCATAACGCTGCCTTCTTCTTTTAAACTATGTCTTGCTTTGTGGAGAGTCCATAATTAATTTATTCAGTCCCTGTGCAGCTGGAGACTAAGACTGTTTTTATGCTTTTAATGAGCAATCTTACACTTAAACCTCTGTGCCCTTGTGTCATCATACCTGCAGGACGAACTTCTAGAAGAATTGTAAACAGTGTCCTCCCAAAGGATTGTCTTGGGTCCCTCTTGAATGTATACTGATTTCCTGTGGGGAAAGATTGTGTGCAGAAATTCAAGGCCTTCATAATTAGCCCTCTGTGATACAGTGTGGGCGTGAGAGGTTGAGTACAGCATGTGCCGTGTACCCTTGGCCTTGTGGAGTGGGGTTGTGAGCCCTTTCGTTTGAGGAGTGTTGCTGTTAGGAATTTATCGTATGTTATTCATTTAGCATCTGTTTATTGAGCCATTGATGGGCACTGTTTTGTTCATAAGTTGTTTGTTTTTCGATAGATTTTATTTTTAAGATGTTTGGGGTTCCAGCAAAATGAAGAGGAAGGGACAGAGACTTCAAACATAATCCGTTCTTCCTCACCCCACCATCCCTCTCCCATTGTTCACACCCCTCGCTACAGCGGCGCATTCACCCCACCACAGCTCTCCCATTGTTCACCACCCCCCACCAGAGTGCTACATTCTTTACACAGCTCTCCCACTATTCACAACCCCCACCAGAGTGCTACGTTCATTACACACACAGCTTTCCCATTATTCACACACCCTGCCAGAGTGGTTCCTTCATTACACACACAGCTCTCCCACTATTCACACCCCCACCAGAATGCTATGTTCATTACACACACAGCTCTCCCATTATTCACACGCCATGCCATAGTGGTCGGAGAAGGCAATGGCACCCCACTCCGGTACTCTTGCCTGGAAAATCCCATGGACGGAGGAGCCTGGTGGGCTGCAGTCCATGGGGTCGCTAGGAGTCGGATACGACTGAGCAACTTCACTTTCACTTTTCACTTTGATGCACTGGAGAAGGAAATGGCAACTCACTCCAGTGTTCTTGCCTGGAGAGTCCCAGGGATGGGGGCGCCTGGTGGGCTGCCGTCTATGGGGTCGCACAGAGTCAGACACGACTGAAGCGACTTAGCGGCAGCAGCGGCAGCAGCCATAGTAGTATGTTCGGTACAACCAGTGATCTATGTGGACACTTCATTATCATCTAAAGTCCACCGTTTACATTAGGTTTCACTCTGGGTGTTGCACATTCTGCCTTTGTTTTTTCTACCTTTTCAGTAGAAAGTTTAAGTCCTTTCGAATCAGGAATAACCAGACACAGACATTCATCTCCAAGCTGGTGACAGCCCCAGAAGTTAGACTGGCTAGGAATTGATTTCTCCAGTTTTGAAGTTGTAGGTTTGGGGACTGCCATGTATGCAGGTCAAGAAACAACAGAACTGGACATGGAACAACAGACTGGTTCCAATTGGGAAAGGAGTACGTCAAGGCTGTATATTGTCACCCTGCCTATTTAACTTATATGCAGAGTAGATCATGTGAAATGCCAGGCTGGATGAAGCACAAGCTGGAATCAAGAATGCTGGGAGAAATATCAATAACCACAGGTATGCAGATGATACCACCCTTAGGCAAAAAGTGAAGCGGAACTAAAGAGCCTCTTGCAGGTGAAAGAGGAGAGTGAAAAAGCTGGCTTAAAATTCAGCATTCAAAAAATAAAGATCGTGGCATCTGGTCCCATCACTTCATGGCAATATGATGGGGAAACAATGGAAACAGTGACAGACTTTATTTTCTTGGGCTCCAAGATCACTGCAGATAGTGACTGCAGCCATGAAATTAAAAGACGCTTACTCCTTGGAAGGAAAGTTATGACAAACCTAGACAGTGTATTAAAAAGCAAAGACATTACTTTGCCAACAAAGGTCCATTTGGTCAAAGCTATGGTTTTTCCAGCACTCATGTATGGATGTGAGAGTTGGACTAAAGAAAGCTGAGCACCAAAGAATTGATGCTTTTGAACTGTGGTGTTGGAGAAGACTCTTGAGAATCCCTTGGACTGCAAGGAGATCCAACCAGTCCATCCTAAAGGAGATCAGTTCTGAATATTCATTGGAAGGACTGATTCTGAAGCTACAATACTTTGGCCACCTGATGCGAAGAATGGACTCATTGGAAAAGACCCTGATGCTGGGAAAAACTGAAGGCAGGAGAGGAAGGGGACAACAGAGGACAAGATGATTGGATGGCATCACCAACTCAATGGACATGAGTTTGAGTAAACTCTGGGAGAAGGTGAAAGACAAGGAAGCCTGGCATGCTGCAGTCCATGGGGTCACAAAGAGTCAGACACGACTGAGCAACTGAATAACAAATGCCCAGAGTAATAAAGCTGTAAATGTCAGGGAATAAAAGATAAACCCATTTTATAAATTATACTCTTCCAGAAGGAAGGGGTAAGTCAGCAGGGCTGTGAGATTTTCCTTGATGCTAACATAACAGTACTTTCACGGATGCTGTTTTGAATTTCCACTTCCATGTCAATGATAGCTTAAGATAATGAGACGTAAGAGACGGGGGTTTGTTCTCTGGGTCGAGAAGATCTCCTGGAGGAGGGCATGGCAACCTACTCCAGTGTTCTTTCCTGGAGAATCTCACGGACAGAGGAGCCCGGCAGGCTACAGTCCGTGGGGTTGCAAAGAGTCAGACATGACTAAAGTGACTTAGCGTGCACGTAGTACACTTTTACTGTTTGTGATTGGCCTAGTTTTCTTTGATAAATGACTTGTAGGCTAGTAGAGCTCTGCTATTTGATTCTAATATTAGGCATGTGTGTGTATATATGTGCACACATCTATATCTGTCTATCTATATGTATGTGTGTGTGTATGTGGTGGTGGTTTAGTTGCTAAGTCATATCTGACTCTTTTGTGACCCAATGGACTATAGCCTACTGGCTGCTCTGTCCATAGGATTTCCCAGGCAAGAATACTGGGGTGGATTGCCATTTCCTCCTCTAGGGCACTGAGGGATCAAACCCGAATCTCCTGCATTGCAGGTGGATTCTTTATCACTGAGCCACCAGGGAAACTCATATGTATATACACATAAATGCCATATACAGAGTTAAAGTGAAAAATAAGGAGAATTTTGTTGATTTAAAAAAATGCACAAAATGAGAGTTGCCATTTAAGTTTTCTTTGGGGGCAAAATGAGGACTGTAGCCTGGGAGACAGCATTTCAGATAGTTCTGAGAACCTGCTCTGAGGAGGTGAGGGGAAGCTTGAATATATAGGAGCTTTGCAACAAAGACTTCCCTGGTGGCTCAGAGGTTAAAGCGTCTGCCTGCAATGCGGGAGACCTGGGTTCGATCCCTGGGTCGGGAAGATCCCCTGGAGAAGGAAATGGCAACCCACTCGAGTACTCTTGCCTAGAGAATCTCATGGACGGAGGAGCTTGGTGGGCTACAGTCCACGGGCTCGCAAAGAGTCGGACACGACTGAGCGACTTCACTCACTCACTCTGCAACAAAGGGCACGCAGTCTGAATATCAGAAGATTACTGTCCCCAGAAGTTTGGCACTTCGCTATGTATGGGGAGATGCAAGAGTTGGGTCTCATTGAAATTGTTCCTTTGATATATATCTCAGCTATTTGGGGCAAGTATCTTGTGTTTTCACATCCTGAGTTTCCTCAGAGCTCCTGGCTCACGTGGAGACTGCAATTGCTGATGACTGTCACATACTTGTTTACTGATATGGCAGGAAATAGTTTCATTTTCCAACTAAAAAATTAGGTCTATACAATGATACATGACTTTAAAATGATAGGATTAAACCAATATGATTTTCTCTTCATTTTCCATAATCATATTCCTCTGTTACTATTTGTCTTTAAATGATCAATTAGGCTCACATTATATCTGCATCTGTTCATTTTTCCCTCTGTGGAGATAGTTAAGTGTAAAGGTTGATTCTGCTTTGGGTAAGTTATGTCATGGCATGTATCATCTGCTTCTAAATATTTCTTTTTCCATGTAGGATAAATATTTGATCACATTTGAATTTGAAATACAGTAAAACTGGTTATCTAAGACCATGGAGCTTAAAGAGTTAGCCACCAGTGAATGAGGCAGTTGGGAAGGAATTTGAGAGGCAGAGGAGGGAGGCAGGGCTGGGAGAGGAGCCAGCTAGGCCAGTGGGAGGAGAAAACAGGGAGCTGCGAGGGAGAGAAAACAAAACTTGGGGCATATGAGTGGAAAGGGATCAGCAAATCAAAGACAGAGACTGTGGGTGAGTGAACTGTGAAGGAAGGTGGCCTGTAAGAACACCATAAAGGCAGCGGAGTTAGGGTTCTGCTGTGTGATCTGTTAGCTCAGCCTGGTAGAGGAGCTGATCTTGCAAAGCAGTGGCCCAGCCTTACGAGGCAGGAAGAGTCTTGAGGAAAATGGCTTAGAAAACTGCATGTAAGATGGAAAGAGCACATTAGGACATTTCAAGTAATGAAATAGTGCAGAATGACAAAGGGCTTAAACAACAGCGATTTCATGAAGTAGATTAAATAATTTGGGAAATGTGTATCTTTCCAAGATCTGTCCTGATGATTACAGCCTGTTGTCATCTTACTCCCGTGATCTCTTCTTACCATAAGTGATGTTTATAGTGTAGCCTTCTAACTGATGCTTGTTTTGAAGCCGTGCAAAACTCTCAACTTCCTGCTAAATCATGATCAAAAGATTACATTGTTAGGTTTTTATATATAGTGTTAAAACACATAGGTTTGGTGGTTATTTGTAGTTTATGGTAATCTCTTTTGTATTATTCTCTATTTACTAAAGAGCAAATTCCTCCCTGAAACCAGGTATGTCTGATTAGGTTATCCAAGGGACCAGCAGTACATTAAATATGTTACCACCCTTACTCTAATACATGAGGAGTCTGAGTCTTGAAAAGTAAGGAAACTTGCTTGGGGCTCATAGCTAATAGGTTACAGAGCCAGGTCCCAAATCCAGGCTGGCTGAATACTTTGAGCTTGTAACAACGCTGTGTTCTCTTGCCCGGTGGTTACTAAAGAATTAGTTCCTTTTAGGGCAGTGAAAATACTCTTAATACTCTAATGATGGATCGATATCATTGGACATTTATCTAAACCCGTTACATACAGGACACTGAGAATGGAGCCTTATGTAAACCATGGACTTGGTGTGATTTTGAGGTGCCAGAGCAAGTTCATCCTTGGTAAAAATTTTTTTAAAATGTACCATTCTGGTCAATGATATTGATAGTGGGAGAGACTGTACATGTGTGGGGATAGGGGGCATATGGGACATTGCTGTGCCTTCCCCTTAATTTTGTTGTAAAACCTAAAACTCTTAAAAAAAAAAAAATCTTCAAGAAAAAGAAATTAACGCCAGACCCAAACCTGAAAACTTAGTCCCTGTTTTTATTTAATATTCTCAAGTCAAATTATGTCCAGTTGCATTGACCGATAAAGCCCAGTCCTGCCCACTCATTGGCCTCAGGCCCAGCCTTCGTGTGTGAATCTCTGAGAGGTGCCTGTGTCTTTTGTGCTTCCTGTTTGTGGTAATCCGCCCCCTCCTCCGGCCCCCACCGTGCCATGCAGCTCGTTCTTTGGCTATGGATTTTGACACGTCTCTTTCTTGGGCTCAGCTTCTTGGTTTTCCCATCCTTCCCACCTCACTTAGTTCTTCTAGTTCTTGGCTTCTTGTGCTCTTCCCTGCTTGTTTTTGTCTGAGTGATCACAGTGCTTTGGGTGAAGGGCGCCTTCTCTGTTTAGCTATTGGGCATCTCCCAAGCCTCACCATGTTTATTAACGACAATGTCAGACCAGTCCTGGCAACAGCTTTGTTCACACACATGGGTGGGGGCTCACCTGCAGAGGCCTGGGCTCAGTGTCTATAAACGAGAGGCTCTGAGAAGACGCTCTGTGTTCCTTTCCCAGCTGGCCTGCTGCTGTGGGAACGCCGGCTGCTCCTACTGCTGTGGCCCCAAGGTCCGCCAGTCCCGGAGTACCCGCTTCATGTACGCGCTCTACTTCATCCTGGTCGTCATCATCTGCTGCGTCATGATGTCCGACACCGTGGCCAACGAGATGAGGGAGCACGTGAGTCAGCCCCTTCCACTCTGCCCATCACCGGCGATGGTTAATCAGAGGGTGTGGGAAGCATTCAGTGCAGAGCATGGGGCCCAGCCACCCGGGGTGGTTTGGGGTTATACCTGTTCTCCCCGAGCCTTGCTGAAGCCTCTTCAATGCTTTCTCTCTAAGCGGACAAACCCTTCCCCATCTTGATCTTTAGTGGTAGGTCAGATGCCTTCTGATGCTTTTGGTGGAGAAGATTGTATGTGTTGTCTTAGCTTTGCTGATGGCTGATTAGATGTGTAGTCTTTCCTTGTAGACTTTTGTACTTTTGCCTTGTCCTAATGATGACTACCAGTGTCTCCAGTCACAGCTATTATATGAACACTTAATGTGGCCAGTGTGGTAAAGCCTAGACCATCCCACACTTAATGAGGAGTGGGCTAAAGAGGGGGTTTTACTTTACTGGACATGTCACTTGTAGGGTGGATGTTTCCAGGGGTGAAGGATGGATTTTCTTCCAGTCATTGCCTGGGCAGTATCTGCAAGGTATCCCTGGTATGTGGTTCTGAGAGAGACACATATAGGACCTTTTTCTGGAATTTCCTCATAATGGGCCTAATGATGAGGGGTTGAGTTGGGGATTCTGAGGGAGCCCAATAAATAACGCCATCCTTCCCTTCTCAGGTTCTGAATAAACTGACAAAAAATACTGCAATGTCAGCAAGTAGATACGAACATCACTTTTATCCCCCCAAAAGCGGTATAAGACAGCATGACTCATATTTGCAAGGAAGTGGGCTTCCTACTACTGAACCCCCAAAAATGAGTCAGACTTAACCCACCTGGGGACCCCACCTGAGCCAGGGAACACTTCCTCTACAGCAGCACGTTTGCTGCAGGCATGTTCTCTGGGGGCAGCTCTCCTCGGAGGGAACGGGAGAGAAGAAGAAAGGCTGACCAGCTAGACCCCATTTGCCCCACAGACTTAGCGCTTAGCACTGCATCTTCCAGGGGCCCAGACCCATCTTCCCTTGCCCAAAGGGGCAAGGTCAGACAGTGCTCTCCTGGAACCATGGAGATGGAGCCACCAGGAGCAACTCCCAAGGAAGTGTTTACCCCTAACCTTAGGCTGCAAATGCAGATTATCTTAAATGTACTCAAGGGCCTCAGAAAAAACCATTTTCTTAGAAGTACTTGTTGGAGAAGGCAATGGCACCCTACTCCAGTACTTTTGCCTGGAAAATCCCATGGAAGGAGGAGCCTGGAAAGCTGCGGTCCATGGGGTTGCTGAGGGTCGGACACGACTGAGTGACTTCACTTTCACTTTTCACTTTGATGCATTGGAGAAGGAAATGGCAAACCACTCCAGTGTTCTTACCTGGAGAATCCCAGGGACGGGAGAGCCTGGTGGGCTGCCGTCTATGGGGTTGCACAGAGTCGGACACGACTGACGTGACTTAGCAGCAGCAGCAGAAGTATTTGTTACAGTCTTACCCAGTAGTTAAGGTAGGCCCTTGGAAGTTTTCTGTAGGGTAAGGCTCTTATTACTGGGGTTGTATGGTCTGGAATATATTAGAACTAATGTCAAAACTTGTGAAATTTAGATTCTTCTCTGATTGCTTTAAACATGGATCTCTGCTCAATAAGGCCCTGCGTTGGGGCCTATGGGGCCTTCAAACTTGAGAGAAAAGGAGCTTATAACTCAGAAGACTGGTATAAAGTCTCCTGAGGCTTAAAACCAGGTAGAAATTGTGCCATATGAGAGGATGCATGAAATGCTGTGAAGTTTGACAGCAGGGAGACCAAGGGCTAAGGCTGCTTTGTTTGACTACACCAGGTCCTACTATATCTCAGGTGTGTTTGCCACTCATCTCCTCTTACCATGGTTTAATCTTGAATGTTTGTGACAAGAAGTTTGAGAGGAGGAATCTTTGAAAGAGTAGATGTAACTCTTACTTTGATTACTTCAGCTTTTCAGGTAACTTAATGTTCTCTTTTTAAATGAACAAGCATTGGCTTAGGGACCCCACATGTCACTCTGGGAGAAACTGCCAGTGTATCCCCATTTGCCCCATAAGCGTCCATGGGACGCTTAAGAAACGTTTGATCTCTGTAGATTAGGCTTTGGATCGCAGAAACACAATCTCTTTAGAGAGGAACCCATCAGAAATGTTACTGGAGGTAAAGCTAATTTGGGAATGAAGAGACATATTTTAGGATGTGAGTTTAATAATAATAATTTGTAACATTTGATTGCCATCCAAGTAACCTTCCTCATGGAACAGTCCTCAACAACTCCAGCCAATATTTATGGCTTCTGGCTGATTGCAGAACTTTTAAGAAACAGAAGATTTTTTTTTTTTTTTTTTTTTAAGAAAAAAAAAATGGGGGGGAACAGAAGGTGCTGACTGATGTTGCTAGGGAAGGCTTCATGAAAGCAGTGACTCGTGTGATGAGTGTTTCAGTTGCTAATATCTGTTGGGTGATATGCCAGGTTTTATTTTAAGCATTTTACCTGAATCATTTCAGTTCATCACTACTGTACTCAACCTGAGCAATAGGTTGCCACTCTCCCTGCTCTACGGATGAAGAAACTGAGGCTCGGAGTCATTTACGTACCTTGCCCAAGGTCTCCATCTCCAAGTGGTGGAGCTGGGATTTGAACCTAGGCTGACTGAGTTCTTAGTGACTAGGCCCTGTAGGGCAAGGCATGTGTGGAAGGACAGGGAGGAGATGTGGGCAGGTAAAGTGACTTGCAGGAGTTTCAGGGCTAAGGTGAGGCATTTGGCTATGGTCTCATGGCAAATGGGAAGCCATTATAGATTCTTAAGTAGGAGGCTGTTGTCATAGAAACAGGCTGGGCTGCTTAGGGAGGTCGGGGCAGCAGTGGTGTGTGTGCAGAGCAGAAGGCGGAGGAAGGGAGGGGAGGAGGGAAGGGGCAACCCTGACTCCTCACAGAGGCTCTTATAAATGTTTCTGTGCTTGTCCCCTGAATGTACTTATTTGAAAATGGTTTGGCTGGGCTTTCTGCATAGGGAATGAGGCTCCCGTGGGTGAAACCAACCTTTTTCCATCTCTGAGGCCTCACAGGGTTGGCCGGCCAGCTGGTCACAAAGTCAGTTTGTTTCTTGGCCAGTGGAATAGAGGCTGACTTCATCCTCAGGCCTTGCTTGAGGGCAGGTGCTGAAAGGTCCCCTTGTGGGGACACACGCTGGGCTTTGCCGCAGTCCTTGCCCTCTCTTTGCTGGCCTGTGGAGATGTCGGAGGATGTGAGAGAAAGAGGGGAAAGCACGTATCCTTTCCCCAGTCCGGATGGGAGTGTGTAATTGCCTCCCACCCAGCAGCCCTGCCTTCGTGCGCACCGGCCAGGGCTCTGTCCAGAGCCTCGCAGGCCTCTGGTGTGAGCGTGAAGGGCACAAGGCAGCGCCTTTTCCGTTATTTTCAGTCTTCGCCTTGGCTGCAGAACGAGGCGGGTGTTGCAGTCTGAGCAAGAGGGAGCTGCCAAGAGCTGCTGGGCCAGACTTCGTCCTGCCTCTTCTCACTGTTTCTGCAGACCTGTGGAAGTTTTGTAATCGAATCCTGCTGACCTTCAAAGTCAGATTCCCTGGGGGGCTCTCAGGCCCTTTGCTGGATCCCCAGGTTGGGAAGTCTGTTGGGGGGTCTAGAGCTTCTGCAACAGTGCGAGAACTTCTTGGGTATAACTGTTCTCCAGTTTGTGGAGGACCCACCCACGGGCTCGTGCATGCGTGCTTAGTCGTGTCCGACTCTCTGCGACCTCATGGACCATAGCCCGCCAGGCTCCTCTGTCCATGGGATTCTCCAGGCAAGAATACTGGAGTGGGTTGCCATTTCCTTCTCCAGTGATAAAGTATGAAGTGAGTGAAGTGAAGTCGCTCAGTCGTGTCTGACTCTTTGCGACCCCATGGACTGTAGCCTACCAGGCTCCTCCATCCATGGGATTTTCCAGGCAAGAGTACTGGAGTGGGGCCCTTGGTGGAGCTAATGGCGACCTCCTCCTTCACGAGGACGAATGCCACACGCCGCGCCTCCCAGGACTGCCGCTGCTCGTGCCCCGGCCCTGCGGCAGGCTGCTGCTGACCCGAGCCTCTGCAGAAGGCCCTCAGACCCAGGCAGGTCTGGGTCAGTCTCTTGTGGGGCCACTGCTCCTTTCCCTGGGTCCTGGTGCACACAAGGTTTGGTGTGTGCCCTCCTAGAGTCTCTGGTGGATATGAAGTTTGATTTTAGACGTGATTGTGCCCCTCCTCCCGTCTTGTTGGGGCTTCTCCTTTGTCCTTGGTCGCGGAGTATCTTTTTGGTGGGTTGCCACATTCTCCTGTCAATGATCATTCAGCAGCAAGTTGAGATTTTGGTGTTCTCCCGGGAGAAGATGAGCACACATCCTCCCTTCTCCCCTTAGGAACTTCCTCTTTCTCATGAGCACTCTGATTCTGCTGTGCTGGTTGACCTGGCTGTGATTTCTGTCTTCTCCTGTGAGCATTTTTCCCATCTCACAACATACCGCCTGTTTTATTGCAAGTCATCGTTGTCAGTAGCTGTGTAATTCACTCAGAAATAGTCTTGAGATATGTGATGCCTGTGGGGATTAAAAATCCACTTTAGAACATAGGAGAACAACTACAAGATGGGTGAGAGATGTAAGCCTTCTGCCTGGCACCACCGAATCAAGATGTAACTTCTGTGTGGAGGGATGCTGACCCTGAGGTTTGGGCATCCTGGGAAGCTGTGCGAAGGAAGGCTGTTCTTGTTTCCTGTGGGGCAGGAGCTCTGAAGACTAAGCCAGTGCTGGAAAAGGGAGGGCATATATGGCCGTTGGGGCTGCCTCCCTGTGAGCTGTGTGCCAGGTCCAGGTAGGAAGAGCCCGCAGGCCCCTGCACTGAAGCATCTCAGATCCGTCTCCTCTAACCCGTGTTCACTTGGTCCCCAGGCTGACTCATTGATGGGGTGGTAGGTGGTGCCTGAGATGGCTGAAGCTTTGTGTCTTACTTTTTTTTCAGAACCAAAACACATCTTCCATATTTTGGAAGGCCGGTGTTTGTGTTGTTGTTGTAGTGTGTGTGGGTTTGCTTGAAATTTAAAATTTGAAGAATCGTTCCTTGTATTGAGAGGAGAAGCTACTATGATCTTTGGTTTTGATAGCAGTGGTTTTTTTGGTCCCTTCCTTTGTTGTAAAAAGTGTTAACGTTTTATAGTCTTAACTTGATCTCTTTTGGAGACATGTTTTGCTTTATATACATGACTTTCTGCTGGTGAGTTTAGGTCATTTTCCTCTGAGTAGAAATGTGAAATTGCATCCTCCCTATGATTGGATGAAAAGAGCATTTTGGTTCTTTTCAACACAGGGTGATAACGTAGGCAGAAAAGGAGGGCTGGATGAGATCCCAGAGGTGAGGGGCTGCCTCTGGCTGCAGTTCCTCAGCGTCTTAAAAGCAGCTTCTGAATTCCATTCTTTCCCTGAACTTGAGAAAAGCCAGCCCCAGCCCCGCCCATTAGCCAGGCCCACACCCAGAGATTTCAGGTGCCCCTGAAAACCTCCTAGCCTAGGAATTGTTCGTTGGTTTACAAGCTCTTCTTGTTTGGCCTGCAGATTTTTTTTTTTTGTAATGTGCGGTTGGCTGCCTGTAGAGGGCCAAGCCTGCTAGCTCACCGTAGACCCCGTTGCTGGATGCTTACCTCTATCCTTACTTCTTGCTTCCCAAGAAAGGCATTTGGATGTGCATCTCCTGAAACAGCTTAAGCTCTGAGTTTACGAGTTTGTGAAAAGGCTTGTGTGTATCAGAATGGACCCCAGGCTCGTTGCCCAGCCTGATGAGGAGAGAGGTTGCTGAGTGTGCTCAGTGGTCTGTGCGGATCTGTGCACACAGGCCCAGGCTGGACCCGAGAAGCCCCTTCCTGCCGTGGCTGGTCTGCCCTTGGCTTGCTGGAATCTGGCGTTTTTTAATCCGAGGAGCCATTTAGAGATTGTCCTAGTCACTTTGGTTGGGTGGACTCAGTGGACTGCTCAATCTCAGGACCCAGGTGGGGTGGAAGTGGGACAGTGATGGGATCTGAATCCGGCCCCTTTTTCAGTTACACTCCCAGCTTACAATCACCACCTCCCCCACCTTAAACACATTTCAAGTATATGTTCTAATCACGATTTCTACAGTTATTATGAAGTACAAATTTGCAAAGGAAGGCGAACAGGGATGGATGTTGAGGCTGCCAGCTATGGATTTAGGCCCTTGGAATGGAGGTAGCAGGATGGGCTTAAAGGATTTTTCTCTATTTATTCAGAAAATCCAGTCTCTCTCAACACATCCCCTAGAAGTGATATATAAATTACCTTTGGCCTGTATTTCCCAGTCATTTTCACTGTGCATTAGAAGGAGAAGAAGATGTGTTAATAGGAAATTCATGTATATTACCTGTATTAGCATAAGATTATTCGGAAGTAGATGGATGAAATTGAAATAAAGAAGTACTATTTATAGCCAGGCTTGTTCCAAGCCACATCCGTATCTGGAGATTCTCCCCACCCCCAGCCCCACCCCAGGCAGTGAAGAGGTCATGTCCTGACCTGATCCCTTCCCTGAGGCAACACTTTCATTTCTGGCTTCGGTTGTTCACATCCTGACGGGTCTGCTGGTTGAGGCAGGCTTTTCTCAGGACAGGCCCGGGATCCTGACAGATCATCCTCCCCACTTTTTCCAGGTCCAGTGCTGACCACCTACTTCCCCACAAAGGTCGTGCAGTGTTGGGTTTCCAGTCTGCTGTCGGGCAGTCCTGCTTCAGCCTCCCAGGCTTCCTGAGGTCACATTCCAGTTCTCTTATTGAGACTTGGATTGCCCTCCTGTCCCCGGCTTCGCATGTTCGCTTCCCTCAGACTTCTTTCTCTAGATAACTATCCCCATGGGTGACCTGAGGATGTTGTTGGAACTTGTATATCTCCCAAATGGTACTCCATTTTCAAATTCCAGAGTCCCCACAGGCTGTAGAGGAACACAGAAGCTACTTGCCTCAGAGAAAAACTTAGATTTCAGAATGCTCTCCCGAGTACACCTGTGGTCAGTTCAGTGACGTTTAGCCAGCTTTGGTGGTTCCTAGAGTTGACAGAGCTTTGATCCACTATGTTAGAGATGCTGAAATTCAGTAATGAGCTGTTCTACTTTTTATGTTTAACCTGCATTATTAGGAATATGAAAGCATTAGGGATAGTATTGTTTTGGGGAAAGCCTTCCTGTTCCCAGTCCCTTGCTAGTCACAGGGGATTAAAAAAAAACACAACATGAAACAAAATTACTAGTTAAAGAATCTGGTTAAAAAGATAATAGATGTGGGGGGGAGGGGAAACGATGTAGCTTCTGTTTACGTCTTCTCCCCAGTGAAGAGACAGCAGATATTATGTGGTGTTACATGTTACACAGAAAATATTGCCCTCTTTTGACAGTATAATTTGAGTAAAACATTGTTTCACAATGGCAGAGTCTTCCATTATAATCCTAAGCAGTCTCCTCTTTTGACAGATGAGAGGGGTGGCCCAGGGCAGTGAGGTGGCTTGTCCAAGGCGTGACACCAGGTAGCGCTGGATGAGGACCTGGGACCACTGGACCCCCTCTGGGGGTGCCTCTCTGGCCTGTTCAGCCGGGTCTGGCTGTTGCTGAGAAGCAGCAGGAGAAGCCTTAGCAAACACCCTTCCTCATGATTCCTGAGCTTCCTTCTGGACTTACGGTGAGGGGGAAGCATCTCCTCTGGAAAACGCAGGCCTCGGCAGCTTCCTTAGCTTTCCTTCCTCACCAGCCTCCTTCCCTCGTGAGAGCCAGAAGCTGGGCTCCAGGGACGACAGTTAGTCTGAAGTAGAAAATAGGGGCAACCGCAAATCTACTGTTTACTTATGTGGTGGCTTTGCATGTGAAATAGAACCTGCCTTCAAGTTGTGTTTGGTGTGACCATCTTTTCAAAGTCAACAGCAGCAGTGAAAAATACTCTGCTTTGGTCACAAACACCATGTAATTTGTCACAGCACAGAATGACAGGTATTCACGCTCAAGCTGGGAAGTCTGGCTCTTGCTTTGATTTTGGTCTTTACTGGTTGAATGTTAGCAGAACCTTGTACCTGAGACCTTGCAACAGGTGTTGCTGTGCGTATTCAAGTTATAGGGAGCAGAACTCTATAGTCTCAGCTGGTATTTTCTGTTTTGTGTTAGAACAAGTGTTGACTTAGTACCCCCCGGCCCACCCCACCCCCCAGAAAAATTGCTGACCCAGTTATCTGATTATGGAGTTTTTTATTTTTATTTTTTTTTAATTCAGCTGAGATAGAATGCTTTTCAAAAGTCCTCCTCCTGAACACCTGCTGAGTTCATTGTACTGCTCTTGTTCCTTATATGTGTCCAGCAGATCAGCCAGCGTGTTTCTGAGGTTAAAAGGTTGGTCTGGGCCATTGAACTTCAAGTTCTCTGTAGAATACAGAGGGGGAATTCTTACTGTGGCCTGATCAGAGTTAGCCAGGGGTGTGCTGGCAGTGAGATTCCATCTTTTAAATCTTCTGGGTCCCCTCCACTCTCAGTTGGCTGACTCTGGGGACACATGTTTCCAAACAGTTCTATCTTAGGTCCACATTGCATCCGGACGTAACACCACCCAAAGAAGACCATTCCTGTGGCCCCCCATCCGTCGCTTCTTTCGTGGCTCAGGCCCCAGCCTTCAGTACTTAGTGAATGCGGGCAAACGATGGTGGGAAGCAGATTGGTTCTGCAGGCAACGATCTGAACTAATGTGAAACCCTGCTGAGAGTTTTTTTGAGTCTGAACCAAAGACAAAGAGACTTGACCCTTGTCCAGTAATAATGAGCTCCCCAGGAGCCAGAAAACAAGAAACAATAGTTATTGTCCTTTGTCTGGAAGATCCATTATCCAGAAGCTTTGGGGGAGCATCGGATGTTAGTAGGATCTCCGTTTCAGGATGCACTTCACTGTGGGCAAGGGACGATGAGATGTGAGAACTGAAATTTTCCTAACCCCGTTTTTCTGTCATCATCAAAAGCATCTGTTAAGCAACAGTCTGCAGAGGCCTTGACGCTCTCTACAGATAAATGGGACAGACATGATCTTATGGCTGGAAACAGCTCTGTTGTGACAGGGCCAGAGGCACAGACAAATGGCACAACATTAAACAGTAGCCTCAGATTGCGGCGGTGAGCAGCAGACATACGTATTGTGAATAGTTGAGTCTTGATATTTGATAAGGGTTTAAAAGACTGATCGTGTTACTTGGTTAAACTGTAATCTGAGTTCTTGTTTAAAAAAAAAATCTTTTAAGTCATGTAACTGATTCCTTCCTCCCTCGCTCCCGCCCTCCCTTCTTTCCTGCCTGTGTGAGTGCCAAGCACTGTGCCAGGCGCATGGGATGCGGGCGTGAGAACTGGGCCTCCTTATGTAGTTTCTGTGTGTGAGGAAGGCGCCCCTAGCATCAGGCCACATGTGCACGTGGTTGTGTTTGAAAGTTAAAAATATCTGAATTCCATTAGTGATTATCGGAGATGGTGGTGTCAGCTTAGCGCTCCCTTCTGTTGACCTCTGGGGTCACGTCAGAACTCAGGAATGCTTTCCCCCTATCCTTATGTGGAGGAACTGGAAGTCCAGGTGAGGAGGGAGGTTTGTAAAAGGGCTTAGAGTGTTTTGCCCTCTAAAGCAGGGTTGAGCTTAATCACAAAGAGGGGTTGGGTATTTGCTGGGAGGGTTGGGGTTGGGGGGAAGCAAGGTTGTGGTTTTTAAATTTCAATGAGGCTGTTTCTACAGTCTTAAAATTAAGTCTAAAATTATATCTTGCAACACGCTGGCTTTCATCAGTGTGGGTTTTATTTTTGGTTCCACAAGTCGTGTTTGTATAACAGATGTGAGGGTTTTTTTTCTTTTCCTACTATGTGGGCTTCTGACCCACAGAAAAAAAGCGCTGAACTCAAAGACATGTCCTCCACCACCCCTTTCACAAAGCTTTTTTATTTTTTTTGTAGACAGACAAATTAAACCCTTAAGCTGTAGCCCTGAAAATAACATATGGCAGATGAACAATTTAATTCACTTAAAAGCACTAAGTTCCATTTTGGGGGCAGCAGGGCATGCTCTGGAGAAGGCAGGACACTCAGGGGAGGACCATAGCCAATTGATCACGACCAGTTGAGCTGATTGCCTGTCTGCTGTTCCTTTCACTGTTGATTTGTAGAGTAAGTCATCACCAGTTGTCATTTGCCTTTGAGATGCTAATTTACACTTCAGCAGTTAGCACAGCTCCTCAACTCTACTTCCTGGTCCTGGGCTGGGCAAACCTTTCCTGTAAAGAGCCAGCTAATAAACATTTCAGCTATGAAGGCCCTGTGGTCCTTAGCAACTACTCAACTCTGCAGCCAAAACAAAATACCAACAAATGAGCATGGCTGTGTTCCAATAAAACTTTATTTACATAAACAGGAGCTGGCTGGTTCTGACCCACAGGCTTTCCTTTGCTGTGCTGGCCCATGGTTGACCTCAGTGGCCCAGTTGGTGTCCTACGCAATTGTTCTCCCCTTTCCCTAAAGGGGAAACTTGAATGGGCTAAACTTTGTGCTGAGGGTCCTGGAGCTCCTGATTAAGTTGCAGATACCAGGCTGTATGAGCCGTGTTCTGGGTTGACTAGGCAAGAACAGCACAGCAATAAATTTAGTGAGACACACTGAACAGCATGATGTTTTTACTCGTGACAGATTTACTCATCCTGGCCTTTTGAGATACATGGTAAATCATTCACAGGTTAAAAATAATAATAATAATCAGCCCTTCTTTCTATGTAGCCAAACCAAGCATTTTGGTGATTGGGAGGAAGTAGGGGTGGAGAAAATGAGTATTTGGTACCCCAGTTCCTCTCCTGGGGGCCCCCAATTCCTGGTCCAGTGTAAAATGAGAAGGATGGTGGGCCAGAAACCGAACTGTGTGTGTGGCTGGGCTCTTAGCCCTAGAATTGGGGAACAAGTGACCAGGGGCTCTCAGAATCTGGAGGGTGTAGGTTTGGTAGTGTTGACTGGAAAAACATGTGCAAACTTTGAGTGTTAGGTTTCATTCAGTGGGAATGTTAGGACTCGAGCCCAGGAGACAGCATCTCAGCCACTCCTGAGAGAGCTGACTCTGAGGAGGCAGGGGAGGACCCAGGCTATGTATAAGTTTGCAGCAAGGAGGCAGGTAATCTGAATATTGGAAGAATACTCTGTGGCTCAGCTGGTAAAGAATCCGCCTGCAATGCAGGAGACCTGGGTTTGATCCCTGGGTTGGGAAGATCCCCTGGAGAAGGGAAACGCTACCCACTCCAGTATTCTGGCCTGGAGAATTCCATGGACTGTATAGTCCCTGGGGTCGCAAAGAGTCAGACACAACTGAGCGACTTTCACACTTTTAGGTTGCTCAGTGGGTAAATAATCCTCCTGCAATACAGAGACTCAGGAAATGGGGGTTCAATTCCTGGGTCAGGAAGATCCCCTGGAGAAGGAAATGACAACCCACTCCAGTATTCTTGCCTGGAGAATCCCATGGACAGAGGAGCCTGGGGGCTAGTGCATGTTAGAAGACTGAAGAGGACTCTTCAGTCGCAAAGAGGACTGAAGGAATGGAGCAAGCACACACTTAAGAAAAGCCAAATCTGTCACATGAAGAGATTCAGCCATCTTTTACGTATGGGAAAATGCAAGTCTCCGGGTTTGCTGAAGTCATTTCTTTCATATGCCTCCAACTATCTGGGGCCAGACCTGCTTTCTTTATTGTTCACTTCCTAATTCCCGTTTACTGTAAGGGGTGTCCGATGAGGCCACCTCTCACATTCCACCAGCTCCTCAGCTCTAACGCGGAGGAAGTAGCTGATGGTTTCCAAATAGCTAGCTTTGTTTCAGGCTCAGATATTTGCATTTGAAAGAGACTTGAGTGTAGAGCGGGAAATATTTCATTTCACAGTAGAGTTCCATCTTTTGGAGAACATTAGGTTTCTGTGTCCTACCTAAGGCAAAATCATGGATTGTTGTTGTTCAGTTGCTAAGTCGTGTCTAATTCTTTGTGACTCCATGAACTGCAGCACTCTAGGCTTCCCTGTTCTTCACTATCTCCCAGAGTTTGCTCAAACTCATATCCATCGAGTCGGGGAGACCATCCAACTGTTAGGGGAAGCACACTGATTGAAACCGCCCACCCTGGCCAGGCACCCTAGTAACCATTTGCATGAGTTGTTTTATGACAGGAGATCCTGATAAGGAATACAGAACTAATAAGCCACCACCAACAGGAAGGGTTCGGGAAAGGTCTAAAGGAGATACCGCGTGTCCGTCCACTTCCCAGAATCCCTCTCGCTAGCATCCATCTTGGCTGAGCGATGTGTGCGCCACCAGGAAAGACTCTGAATTAGAATGATTGGCCAAAGACCACCCGGAAACTAATCCCATCACCATAAAACCCGAGACTGTGAGCCATGCGGCAGAGTAGTTCTCCTGGGTTCCCTTACCCTCCTGCTCTCCACCTGGGTGCCCTTTCCCAATAAAATCTCTTGCTTTGTAAAAACATGTGTCTCCTCGGACAATTTCATTTCCGAGTGTTAGACAAGAGCCCAGTTTGGGGCCCTGGAAGGGGTCCTCCTTCCTGCAACACAACCATCTCATCCTCTGTCGCCCCCTTCTCCTCCTGCCTCCAATCTTTCCCAACATCAGAGTCTTTTCCAGTGAGTAGGCTCTTCACATCAGATGGCCAAAGGATTGGAGCTTCAGCTTCAGCCTCAGTCCTTCCAGTGAATATTCAGGGTCGATTTCCTTTAGGATGGACTAACTAATGTGGATAGTCAAAGTTAAACCATGAAAATGCCTGAAATATCCGTAAAGTAGAGCTCACATGGCTAGCATTTCTCTGGAAAGTTAGCTCCTTGTTAGCTTGGAATTTTTTTTTTTTTAATTTCTTTATTCATTTATTTATTTTTGGCTATGCCGGGTCTTCGTTGCTGTGCTCGGGCTTTCTCCAGTTGTGGAGAGCAGGGGCTACTCTCGTTACCGTGCGCAGGCTTCTCATGGCAGTGGATTTTCTTGCAGAGCGTGGACTCTAGAGTGCTGGCCAGTAGTTGTGGCGCACGTTACTCCGTGGCATGTGAGATACTGCCGGACCAAACCTGTGTACCCTGCACTGGCAGGCGAGTTCCTAACCCCTAGACCACCAGGGAAGCCCTAGCTTGGATTTTTAATCTGTTTTATTTGCTGCCTGAATCTCCATAACCTAGAAGCATACCTGTACATAGCAGATATGAATGAGAGTGACCAAGCCCTGTGCTGTGATATCTAGGTATATTTGCATACCATATAGTATGCATGAAGAATACACCTGTAAACTCCCATTTCATTGGACTTTCAGTGGCTATTGACAGAAAACAGCCATGAGCGTGGTTGGATTTGCATATTCAGATCACCAGGCTCTTCCTGTTCACACATTCAATGGGAAGTTAGCTGATTTGGTGCTGCTCACTTAGGCCATAAGCACATCTTCCCACTGATAAGCGGTCTGACTAGAAAGCCCTGCCTGTTTAGACACTTGGTCCTTTCCAAGGAAACCCCAGCATCTGAGTGTTCAAGAGAGAACTGTCAGTGGGCTTTGCTCCTCTCAGCGGGCAGAGACTCGTCTATCAGACCCTGCATCCTGCGGGAGAGAGAGTGGGTCAGTAACTGTGTCTTCCATCTAAAACAAAGTCCAGGCCTCCACAGCTGCAGTCTTATCTCTGGGCTTGGGTATGGATTTGCTGTCTGGACTCAGGGCCTTGGTCCACCCTTTTCCCCTTGATTTTGGGGAGCAGTGCTTACTGAGAAGCTGACCCTGTGGGAGCAGCAGAGGCTTTCCTGGCTCCGAGACGGGGTGGGGGGCTCCGTTGCCTCCTCTGTTCGTCTTGTCTGCTCTCCCTGTTACCCATTACCCTAGAGTTTTCAGTCCTCCCTGGGAAGAGTTTGTCAGTGTCTATTAAAATTTAACCACCTTCATGATCCAGCATTCATCTTCTGGATGTCAGTCTTACCGTGGGTCTGGGCTGTGGACTTCTGTATAGTAGTTTCAGTCAGTTCAGTCGCTGAGTCGTGTCCGACTCTTTGCAACCCCATGAACCACAGCACGCCGTGCCTGCCTGTCCATCACCAACTCCTGGAGCCATGTCCATTGAGTCAGTGAACACCCAGGACTGATCTCCTTTAGGATGGACTGGTTGGATCTCCTTGCAGTCCAAGAGACTCTCAAGAGTCTTCTCCAACACCACAGTTCAAAAGCATCAATTCTTCAGTGCTCAGCTTTCTTTATATAGCAGTTTAAAATGTTGCAAATATATTTATGTGTTGAACATGCAACAATCTGCGGGACATAATGAATGGGGAGTAACAGAGCAAAGGGCCTACAAGGAAGTGTGACAGGGGTTCCCTCTGGAAGCAGTCAGGTTAGGGTTGGAGTCATGATAGGGGAATTCAGTTACCTGTATCTGTTGTAATTTACATTTTCCTCAGCAACAAGAATGTAAATATGTGTTGCTTGTATGTATGCTCACTCGCTCAGTTGTATCTGACTCTTTGTGACCCCATGAACTATAACCCGCCAAGCTCCTCTGTCGAGGGGATTCCCCAGGCAGGAATACTGGAGTGGGTTGGCATTCTCTTCTCCAGATTGCTTGTATAATGGTAAATAAATATATTTTAGAATGATGCACTTTTAGGTTTGCAGTTAGATTTCTTGAAAGCAGAGGTGAAAGGCCTGTTAGGGTCACTTCCTGCCCAGTATCCAGCCCCGTGGACTGTCTCCTCTCCTCAGCCTTCAGTCTCTGCTCTGGAGAATATTCTGATTACTGCCCCAAATGACTCTTCGTTGCCAAATCCAATGGTACTTCTGGCGTCTCATCAGCTGGTGGTATTTGACATACTCTGCTGGCTCAGCTTCTCTCTGGCTCTGTGTCTTTTCAGTTTCTTTCTTGTTTTTTTTTTCCCCCTTCTTCCCAGTCCCTGGATGTTTGCATTCCTCAGCTCTCTGGGCTGTTCCCAGCTGTGTCTCCTCCACGCCCCGCTCCTCCACCTGGGTTCCGTCGAGTGCCTCCTTTGCCATCTCTTCTGGTCCCTACCAGTCCTTTCTCTAGTCCTGCTCGCTCACCATCTGCCCACATTTCCCCGTGATTCTGGAAGCCTATACTTAACGGAATTACTACCCCTGCACCCTGGAACCGCCCCTCTCCTGTGCTTCCTATCCACTGCTGGCCCACCATCCAGCCCGCTGCCAAACTAGAAATGGGGCATCTTGGTCCTTGGTCCCTCTGCCTTCCCTCATAGGCCGCACCAGTCAGCACATAGGACTCTGTATTCCGTGGCCCCAAGCCCCACTGGTGTTGCCTCATTGAAGCTTTATATGAGTTTTCGCTGGGATTAACTCTTATCCTCCTTCAAGGTTAGGAAGTGGAGTGGTTCTTTGTGCATTCTGCCTTCATAAATCCTAATTCCCTGAGCAGATTGACGGTAGCTGCCCCTCGTTTCCCTTGTAAGGAAGAGCCCCTCATGTCGTCATTATTAGTCAGTTCTCTGCAAGCTGTCTTGTTTCAATTGAAAGCTTATTATTTAAAGTTTGTGATTGGAGTTGTTTTCTAACTATCTAATCATATTTGTGGCGGTTTGATCCTGAAAGGCTCATGGTGGAGGGGGAGCTGTGAACTCTAGCATCGTCTCTGTCTTGCATGCTTCTGAGATTCTGGGGAGTTACTACTGGGGACATTAAGTTCCTGACTGCATAGGTGACTGGGTCAAATAAAACCAGGCTCAGTGGAATTTTAGTTCCCCTTATAACGTTTAATGGGCTTCCCAGGTGGCTCAGTGGTAAACAATCTGCCTGCCAATGCAAGAGATGCAAGAGAGACAGGTTGGATCCCTGGGTCAAGAAGATCCCCTGGAGTAGGAAATAGCAACCCACTCCAGTATTGTTGCCTGGGAAACCCATGGGCAGAGGAGCCTGGCGGGCTACAGTCCATGAAGGTACAAAGAGTCAGACAGGACTGAGCAACTGAGCACCCACACGTGACTTTTAGTAATGACACATTGTAAACTTTTCTCTTAAAAATATTTAGAAATCTGAACAAAAGAGATGTGAGTACTGGTGGTTACTCTTTTTTGGTTTGGCTGCTCTGCATTGCAAGTGCGATGATCTTGGTTCCCTGACCAGGGATGGAACCTGCGCCTCCTACCCTAGAAGTGCAGAGTCTTAACCACTGGACCACCAGGGAAGTCCCTGGTGGTTACTGTTTTTAAAAATAGCCCCCCCAATCCCGAAAGGGCCTCGAAGGTAATAATTTACAGAGAAATGACACTTGATTGCTAGAAGCCGTCAAGGGGAAGATGGAAGCTGATTTTAGCCTTCCCCGTTTTGCACCTCCTATTCATGGGTGGGTAACAGACATGGGTGGGTCCACTGTCATGGACACTGGAATTTTTTCACAGAGAAAACTAAACTGTCTTTAAAAGTTTACAAATAATTGGAATGTCAGAAAGGGAAGAGAGTCTTGGTTCTGAAGTTTATTTCAAGTAAGATACTAAACAGAACCTTCTAGATTTTGTGATATCACTCCTGCTCAGCTCTCCCCAAGCTTTCTTTGCAGCTTGGTTTCATTCAATGTCCTAAAAATTTGATATAATGGAAGGTAAGACTCATTAGCTTTGCTAATGTGCCATTTACTCATCTCTTTAAAATAATGTTATGGGGACATGATGCTCCTTTTCCTCTTCATTTCTGTAAGAACCACTCCCAAATTCTATTCTTTATTTCTAAGTTTGTATCATGTGGGCCCCTGGCCAACTAGACCTATAGGCCTTTCTAACCCTGCCATTATTTCTTCACATTTATTTGCCCAAGATTCAAATTGTTTTAAGGGCATAGCCAGCATCTCCCCTCAACAGACAAGCCATGGGGATTTTCTAGCAAACATCTCTAGGCTTAATACTCGTGTTGATGTTTTGAAATGTCTTCCCTGATTTGGAAGTTCAGATATATTTTCTTTTGAGTCGTGACTAGGTCTCTGAAAGACAGGTAGTGAGTACTGTTTTTAGAACTCAGTTCTTATACAGGCATACCTTGTTTTGTTGTGCTTTACTTATAAACTGAAGGTTTGTGGGAACCCTGCCTTGAGCAAGTGAATCAGTGTGCCATTTTCTGAACAGCATTTGCTCATTCTGTGTCACACTTGGATAATTCTTGCAGTATTTCAAACTTTTTCATTACTGTTGTTACATGTTCAGTGATCTTTGATGTTACTGCTATGACTAACCAAAGGCTTAGATGATTGGTGTTCTTTAGCGATAAAATATTTTTAAATCTTATATTATTAAATTTTTAAACAATGCTTTTTTTAAAAAACACACAATGCTATTGCACACTTAATAGACGGCAGTATAGTGTAAACTTAACTGTTATGTGCCCTGGAAAACCAAAAAATTCATGTGGCTTGCTTTACTGTGCCCTTTGCTTTATTTATTGCGTTGATCTGGAACCGAACCCACAGTATCTCTGAGGTATGCCTATATAGATGTGCCAGGGAAAGGATCACCTTATTGAAAGTTGCCAGTACAGTTGTTCCTTGGTATCCTTTGGGGGTTGGTTCCAGGACCCTCTTGGATATCAAAATCCACTGATGCTTAAGTCCCTTATATAAAATGGACTTGCATATAACTTAGGCACATCCTTTTATATACTTTAAATCATTGCTAGATTACTTAAAATATCTAATGTTATGTAAATAGTTTGAGGTACATGACAAATTCAAGTTTTGTTTTTTGAAACTTTCTGGGAAAAAGAAATTTTTTAAAATTTCTTTTTGTGGTTAGTCAAATCCATAGATGCAGAACTGGCAGTTATAGAGAAGTTCAACTGTATCTTTCAGTATGAATCCTTTGGTAAAGTGAATAGAGTGTCTACTGAGTTCTAAGATGTTCATCTCCCCTCTTGTTTAAATCAGAATGCATCAGCCAATCAGGGGTTCATGTAATGTGCCTGACTTCCTCCCCTGAAATTTTTTTTTTTTGTAAATAATAACTTTAGAATTAAATACGTTTGCTTAATGGCTACTATGGATCAAGAACTGTGATGAGCCCTTTTTACAAGGATTCACTGATTTAATTCTCAGAGCAGCTTCATGAGGTGGAAGGCAGTATTATTTCATTGTACAGGTAGGGAAACTGAGGCTCAGCTAGGGTGTGTAATTTTCCCAAGTTATTAGTGGAGTTAGGGTTGGAAGTCCACATGAGCTCTGCTCGCTGATACTTTGTGACTTTGAGTTTGGTTGCTCAGTGGTTAGCAGGAAACTCCTTGCCCTCGGGTCTGTATAGAACCAACACAGATGCAGGTCCCTGGATGCCCAGAGCCAGACATAAGAGGCAACATCCTTAGGAGGCCTGTCCCCTCCAGCCCACAGTGTGGAATCTGTGTGTGATGTATGTTTTCTTTTTCTAAAACTGGGATGGAGCTCGGAACAGCAAATATTTAATCAGAGCAAATTCCCGTTGCTAAATCCTGCCAGCTTGTTCTACTCGGAGGTTCTTTACCCAAAAATATTCACCACATGCTGAAAGCTAGACGACTTGAGTCACCCACAGAGCATAAGGCAGGTCTTAGTATTTAGAGTAGGGGGTTGTTTGCCTGCTTTTATTGTGGATGAGATATACAGTGCCACATACTCACCCTTTGATAAGCCTAAGGGCCCCTGGCACAGTAAGTAAGGGTTTGGGGAAGGGGAGTTTGTGGGGGATGACAGGGTGGGTGCTCGTGCCTGCTGGCAGGAGCATTCTTCCTGAACTGATCTGAGGAGAAGAGAGACTTGGGTGTGGGTAGGGAGGTGGAGAAGAATCTGGCTGGGAAAGATGGACTGCGTAAATTAAAGGGACGCTGACTCCAAAATCACTGCAGGGGGTGACTGCAGCCATGAAATTAAAAGATGTTTACTCCTTGGAAGGAAAGTTATGACCAGCCTAGACAGAATATTAAAAAGCAAAGACATTACTTTGTCAACAAAGGTCTGTCTAGTCAAGGCTGTGGTTTTTCCGGTAGTCATGTATGGATGTGAGAGTTGGACTATAAAGAAAGCTGAGTGCCAAAGAATTGATGCTTTTGCACTGTGGTATTGGAGAAGACTCTTGAGAGTCCCTTGGACTGCAAGGAGATCCAACCAGTCCATCCTAAGGGAGATCAGTCCTGGGTGTTCATTGGAAGGACTGGTGTTGAAGCTGAAACTCCAATACTTTGGCCACCTGATGCGAAGAGCTGACTCATTTGAAAAGACCCTGATGCTGGGAAAGATTGAAGGCAGGAGGAGAAGGGGACAACAGAGGATGAGATGGTTGGATGGCATCACCGACTCAATGGACATGAGTTTGGGTAAACTCCGGGAGTTGGTGATGGACAGGGAGGCCTGGCGTGCTGCGGTTCATGGGGTCGCAAAGAGTCAGACACGACTGAGCGACTGAACTGAACTGACATGCATGTGTTATGGCAGGAGTGTTGGGGTGCTGTGCAAAAGGGATTAGCTTTGCTGATAGGGGGAACAGAGAAGGTAGGGGAAGAGCTGAATGAATATTACAGAGCAGTAAATCCCATATGAATAAAACAAATAAGGTGGAGGCATGGTGCCTCCTTTTACAGATTTAAAGCAACATTACCTCCTTATAACTTTACTATCGTGTGAGATGAGTGCAATTGTCCGGTAGTTTGAGCATTCTTTGGCATTACCTTTCTTTGGGACTGGAATGAAAACTGACCTTTTCCAGTCCTGTGGCCACTGCTGCTGCCGCTACTGCTGCTAAGTCACTTCAGTCGTGTCCGACGCTGTGTGACCCCATAGACGGCATCCCATGAGGCTCCCCCGTCCCCGGGATTCTCCAGGCAAGAACACTGGGCCACTGCTGAGTTTTCCATATTTGCTGGCATATTGAGTGCAGCACTTTCACAGCATCATCTTTCAGGATTTGAAATAGCTCAACTGGAATTCAGTCACCTCCACTAGCTTTGTTCGTGGTGATGCTTCCTAAGGCCCACTTGATGGACAGGGAGGCCTGGCATGCTGTGGTTCGTGAGGTCACAAAGAGTCGGACACGACTGAGCAACTGAACTGAACTGAACCTCCTTATTACCAGTACCACTCATAGGGTGCAGCTTTTGTTTCCTGCTACAGGCTCTGAAACATTCACTTGTACGGGGTCCCCCATGACTTCAGTAGATGAAGATTTTAACCGTGTGAATTTGCTCACTCATTATGAAACAGCTGAAAATTCAGACTCCTTCAGAAAGCCCTTCTAAGGTCTCTCATGACCTGGTGGGGGTGCATCCTGTATCTTAATCACTGTTTTCAAGTAGTTTCCAGACTCACCTTCTCACTGGAATGCTCCAGGGTGCTTCCAACCCTATATGTTAAAAACAAACTCCCAGAGCTCTTTTCAGTTCCTAGGGGTTCCCTGGTGGCTTAGAGGGTAAAGCGTCCGCCTGGAATGCGGAAGACCTGGGTTCAATCCCTGAGTCAGGAAGATTCCCTGGAGAAGGGACAGGCTACCCACTCCAGTACTCTTGCCCGGAAAATCCTATGGACAGGAGCCTGGGAGGCTGCAGTCCATGGGGTCGCAAAGAGTTGGACACGACTGAGCAACTTCACTTTCCTTTTTCCCTTTAATCCTACTCCCCCTCCACCCTAAATACTTTAAAAAGGCAGATAAGAACCCTCTCCCTATCCTTCAGTCCTGCCAACTATGACTTCTACCCATAGACTTTGTGTTTTTTCTGCTACTAGTTTCCTTTCTTCAACTGTTACCCGGACTGTTAATTCAGTAGCCTTCTAATCCTCCTGCCTCAAACTTGTCCCTTTTCTCACATGTTCTTCACTTTGCAGCCAAAGGCATTCCAGCTTAAATAGTTGTTTCCCCTTCCTTACAGTGTGGGAGCCAGTCTTCTTGGTGTGGCATATACCCGGCCCTTCCCACCAAGATCATGCCTTCTTTTGAGCTTTATATCTTGGCAAGGAATACTTTTTTAGTATAAGTATGCCCCATTCAATATTTAGTCTAAGTGTATCCCAAAATATTGTTATATTAAAAATTAGTTGTTATTTATACAACATTTAAATTTAACTAGACAATCTGTGTTTTACCTGGCTTGGTCAAAAAATAATACTAATATCTCTCTTTGTGGATTTACATCTTGCTGTGATCTAAAAAAAAATGGAGTTGCAGGAACTTGCTGACCACAAAATATTTGGTATTTCTTTATGAAATATTTTATAGCTATGCATGAAAGTGGAACTATTATAATGGGATCTCAGTAGCAATGCATTTTTGCCCAAGACACTCATTTAAAAAAAAATCATATTTGAGATCCAGGTATAGTAATGATTGCAGATCTTTTCTGAGGGAGAGAATCCTCAGGGAGGAAGATGAACTTCAATTACATTTAGTCTTCCTTCTGTTTATAGAAATCTTTTATTTTAAAACTTTTTTAATTTTTATTTTTTGGCTGTGCTAGGTGACTTGTGGGATCTTAGGTCTCGGATGGAAATTTTAATAACCTCATTGTTACTGTTTCTTTAGGATCTTTTCTGTAGAATAAACGAAATTATCATGCTTCAGCTTTACCTTTAGTGTTTTGTCCTTTCTCCCCCTGGTTTCAGTTTTTGTCTTGTGAGTAAAGGCTAAATGAGATTTTTCAACTTATTTTCTGTTCTGAAGAGTGTTCAGCTTTGATGTTGGTAAGAAGCAGATTTTTCTCTTTTTTTTTAACAGTAAATCTTTATTTTCTGACATTAATAGAAATGTGCTGCTTGTTCTCATAATGTAAGTTTTTAATTATTCTGATAATGTAAGTGGGTTTTATATTAAAACCTTCTAATTGTACTGGAATAAACATATTCAAAAGCAGAGACATTACTTTGCCGACTAAGGTCCGTCTAGTCAAGGCTATGGTTTTCCCAGTAGTCAGGTATGGATGTGAGAGTTGGACTGTGAAGAAAGCTGAGCGCCGAAGAATTGATGCTTTTGAACTGTGGTGTTGGAGAAGACTCTTGAGAGTCCCTTGGACTGCAAGGAGATCCAACCAGTCCATTCTGAAGGAGATCAACCCTGGGATTTCTTTGGAAGGAATGATGCTAAAGCTGAAGCTCCAGTACTTTGACCACCTCATGCGAAGAGTTGACTCATTGGAAAAGACTCTTATGCTGGGAGGGATTGGGGGCAGGAGGAGAAGGGGACGACAGAGGATGAGATGGCTGGATGGCATCACGGACTCGATGGATGCGAGTCTGAGTGAACTCCGGGAGTTGGTGATGGACAAGGGAGGCCTGGCGTGCTGCGATTCATGGGGTCGCAAAGTGTCAGACATGACTGAGTGACTGAACTGAACTGAACTGAAACCATTGTTGACATTTATCAGATTAAGATCCATAAATAAAGAACTCCAGTGGATCAAGTAAAAAATCCTATTAACCACCAATTCACAGTACAACATATTAAATTAAAAAAAAGATGTGAACCTTACTAGTAATGAGGACTATGGACATTGAAACAGTTTCATGGTTTTTAACCCTTAAATGTGGTGCTCAGGCTGGGAATGTGAGCAGTCTCAAATATTGCTGGTGGAATATAAATGCAGCCTTTGAAAACAGTGATTTGACTTTGTTGCTTGAAATTTTAAAATGTGGCTACTCCCTGACCCATTGATTTCATTGCTAGGTTAGGAGCTTATCCTACATAAATAAAGGCATATGTGCACTTAATCTCTATATTTACACATTTTAAGAAAAAATACCCATGTATTATACGCATAACTTTTAAAAATTCTGATGCTGGATTTCAGAATTCATTAGGGGTAAGTGAAGGGTGAGTGGTGCGTTATGAGCACTATATCTCTAAAAAGGATTCAGAGAAAATTAAGGAAAAGGTCTTTGGAAGAGAGACTTTCTTCTCAGTCTTAATTTCTCTTGGTACATGGTGTATTTCACATTGGATTTTGACTTGCAGGCTGAAAGAACTGCACCAACTCTTCCTTATATAGTTTTAACAAAGACTTTCTTTTTCTTCAGATCCCTTATTTTGAAGATATTTGTAAAGGCATTAAAGCTGGTGACACCTGTGAGAAGCTGGTGGGGTATTCTGCAGTATACAGAGTCTGTTTTGGAATGGCCTGTTTCTTCTTCATCTTCTGCCTCCTGACCTTGAATATCAACAACAGTAAAAGCTGTAGAGCCTACATTCACAATGGGTGAGTCTTCACAGGGATCGTTTCTCCTTTCCTTGAACTCAGAGCAGCATTCCAAGGCGTCTTCTACTCGTCACACCCTCTGACTGCTTTCTTCTACTTGAAATTGTTGACAGTGATTTTAGAGAAGGTGGAAATTGCACTTTTCACCGCACGGTGGACTAAGAACTGAATTCCTGTTTGTGACACCTGATGCCATAAATGAGAAATGCAGTGGAGATAAGAGTTTATTTCTCGTACCAAGACCTTCCCCCAGGTCATTTCCACCCTGCAACAAAATGGTTTGACAGAATCAGGGGCCAAACATTGAGTCTGTCTAATTATGGGAGGAGGCAGTCCCCAGTCACTTAATTTCTTCCCCTCCATTTGAAGTGAACAGAATCATGGATTGATACACTTACCTTCTAAGAGGTCTTTTGTCCTTCCTTGAATATCATTTGAATACATTTCCTGTTTTTGTTTTTTTTTTTCCCCTCCAGCTTTTGGTTCTTTAAACTTCTGCTGTTGGGGGCCATGTGCTCAGGAGCCTTCTTCATTCCAGATCAGGAGACCTTTCTGAATGGTACGAATGGAGGGTTGGGGGTATCTATCTATTTTTTACTCACTTTGTAAAATTGTTCCAAAGCGTAGTCCAGGGTGCCTTTGATAGTTTAGGTTACTAACATTCTTGTAGCTTAAAAAAAAAAAAACCTACCTCACCAGCCCACACTTCATTCACCCTCTCTACTTCTTGTCTCCCCGCTCAACACCCCCCACCCCACCTCCACCTGCCCGGATTGGTGACAGAACCTCTAGTCACTCTACTGGCTGAAGAATTGACGTTAAAGGTTATTGGCCTGAAGAGAAAAAGAGGCACTTGGAAAACTTGTTTGAAAACTAGTTTAGCATATCAGCAGCGTGACTAGGGAGACCTTGTTCTTTCTGCCCTACACATAAACCCAGGGCTTCTTAGCAGCTTTAAATCTGCTGCAACGATAGTGGGCTAAGAAAGGCTATGTCTAAGATGTAGCTGTGTCTAAGATAGTGGGGTCCTCTAGGCTATATCTAAACCTGACTGATGTGAAACTGTGTAACATTTAACTCTATTCAGTCAATTATATTCAATTCAATTGTATATCCTTATCGATGGAATCTACTAGAAATATTTAATATGAAGCATTCAATCATAAGTGAAACAAGGGGCCTTTCTTTATTTGAGCTAGGGAGGGGAAAAATAAAGCCTGCGTTTCAGTTTCAAAGCACTGTTCAAACCCAATGGATTCACTTTCCTAATTAAGATAGTGAAAGTGTTCACACTGTGAATGAGGATAGGTCCTCAATGAGCCACATGCCAGGTCCAGCGAGTTTCTTAGGGTCACACTGCTTCTATGCATCCCTTAAGGAAGTTGTATCCAAGTTGTCTTTTAACCTAAAATGCCTGTAACTAGTTTTCTAGTCCCCACAGAGGTCCTTGTATATATTAGAATAATATACTTAGAATGCATGGGACCTAGCAGTTAGTCCACTAGCTCAGCTCAGTTGTTTTATAGATAACCCAGAGATGTGAGTTGCTCATCCAAGGTTTGAGCTGCTTTGTGGCTGAGCCAGAAGTATGACTCCAGTTTGAACCTCATTTCTTCACTGAACCTTGATGGTTCTCTCCCCAGTAAAATTCAAATATTGGGTTTTTCTGGCAATGTGTGATTTTACTTTAAATGGGGGGTTGTTGTTGCTTTTATGAATTAACTACATCTGTTAAGGTATCTGGCATTTATTTATAGCATGGAGGTGAAGCTTGGATGCTGTGGTGCCAGACTGCCTGTGCTCGTATCCCAGCCACATCCTTTACTGGCTGCAGGACCTGGTCAGCTTATGTAGACTCTGTTTTTATCATCTGTAATGCGGGTATAATAGTAGTACCCACCTTGTACAGTTGTATGGGAATTCAGTGTGTTAGCAGTACAGGGAGCCTGAGGTAAGAATTAACCATAGGCATTACTCTTTTGAGTTAGACACTTGGAACCGTAACCTCATCTCCGTTCAAACGGTCTTCTTTTGCAGCCTGGCGCTATGTGGGAGCTGTCGGAGGCTTCCTCTTCATAGTCATCCAGCTCCTCTTGCTTGTGGAGTTTGCGCATAAATGGAACAAGAACTGGTATGTGCCTTTGTGGAAAGCTTCCACGTGAACTCACTCTCTGGCTCAGAGGAAGTACCCAGTGTCAACAGAGGCCCTACCCTGAGTCGTATGGCCAGGGGTTAGCAACCTGCTTACACCCAAACTGGTTTTTGCTGGTTCTCTCCCTTCCCTCTGCTCTTTGAACCTCTTCCTTTACTCCTCTCCCACACTGATTTTCTCTCATTCCTACCTTTCTTTTTCCCGCGTCAGTTCTTTTTACTTTTTCCTCCCTTTTCCCCTACACCCTCTCATTTGGACTCTGAGACTTAGCCATGGGCAACCCCCCTGCTGAAGCCTCACAGCCCAGCTCTGTGCTGTGTCAGTGACTAAAAACGTTGAGCGAGCTTTATCTTAGGCCCCCATCCTTGGCAGATTAAAAAAGAAAAAAGTAGTTTGGAGCTGAAAGTTCACTTTCAGCAAAGACTATTCAATGGACTAGTTCTTTCCTCTTTAAAAATAATTTTGTTGCTTCTCAACTGCCTAAGAGAAGAAGGGCCCCTTCATTAGGAACTTTTGTTGTGCTCACTTAGAAAGCCATCCTGACTTTTAAAAATATAGACACTAAGTGCCTTAAAAATAGGATTCACGTCCCAAGATGTGTGGCAAATGCCAGACTGTTCGTGGCTCATTTTATTTCTTGCTGAGGCTACGTTGAGGAAATGACTAGACAAGGGTCTGGCTTCTTCAGTGCTAAGACCAAGATGACTTTGTTACTCTGGGCAAAGCTCTGTCTGACTTAACTGCTCTGTCTGACTTTATAAAATATGAATGAAAATAACTGCCTGATGTGTCTAGTAAGGCAAAAGAGTTATTTTGTAGATTTTGTAGGCGTCATGTTATTTTATACTGTTTTGGGGTAGGGGAAATCTGAAAGTTCTATATGAATGTGAATTTATGTTTTTAATTTTAGATAACATAAAATATACTGTCCACATTCTCTCAAAACACTTTTCATTCTGATTATATTCTGCAGCTTGGTAGTTGTTGTTTTGTTTGGGTTTTGTTTGTTTCTTAAAGATCAAATCATGAGATGCATGAATGAAAAGTCATTCTATTATTTGGTAAATACTAGAGTATGCACCCTGGAGAAGGAAATGGCAACCCACTCCAGTATTCTTGCCTGGAGAATCCCAGGCAAGAGGAGCCTGGTGGGCTGCCGCCTATGGGGGTCACACAGAGTCGAACACGACTGAAGCGACTTAGCAGCGGCAGAGTATGCACCCAAATGCCGATGTTAAAAATGTTTATAGCACATCAGATCATCTTCCAAGTAGCACTACAGTTGTATTTTGGTATTTTTCAAGTCTTAATCACTATGAAAATGCAGATTTCCAGGTCTGAATTGTGCTCATATGTGAATTTTTTTTAAGTGTATTTGTTTTTGGTTGTGCTGGGTCTTCACTGCCCCTCAGGCTCTTCTCTAGTTGCGGCGAGCAGGGGCCACTCTTCATTGTGGTGCCCAGGCTTCTCTTGGGGAGCACAGGCTCTAGGGAGCACAGGTCAGTAGTGTGGTGCACGGGCTTTGGTTGTTCTGCGGCATGTGGAATCTTCCCAGACCAGGGGTTCAACCTGTGTCCCCTGCGTTGGCAGATTCTCATCCACTGTACCACCAGGGAAGTCCAAAATATAAGTTTATTATTGCATGCTGTCCTACATTTTGAGTCATCCCGAAAACCTAGTATGTTTGGGGTTTCTACTAGATCTTGTTTTGAGGCTGCAAAGTTTTCCTAAAGATAAGTCTAATGGGTGACTGTAGTTTTATGTGACCCTGTTTTCTCAGTTGTACAGAAGAAATGTGCACAGTAAGTTAGAAATGCATTTTAATTGATTAAATATCACACTTTCCATTGATTCTTAATGTACTTTCACTCTGAATTGTTTATTAGACAAAATATAATATGTCACCCCCAATTTTTTCCAAGATTTTCACAAATTTCAAGTTAGGAACTTGGTAGTAAAATATTAATATCTTTGATTCTGAGGGCCTGATTTGCCCATTAAATAGTATGTTCTCTTGAGAATGCTTGTGCTGCTTTATTCTGACTTTTAATGTTTTGATTGATTCTGAAGCCATTTTCTAGGACTGATTATCGATGCCAAGTTTTAACAGGCATTTTGGAAGAGTTTGATCACTTTAAAAACTTTCCAGAAGCCACCTAATAGGAATGGCTTAAGAGCTTTGCAGCTATTGATGTTGCTATTGTACTGGCTGTGGGGCCAGTATCCCAACAAAATCCCTTTTGTCCACATACTCGTGGCTTGTTGATCTGCCTAAAATTAAGATTAAGCTAGGAAATGTACAAATATTATTATTTTTATGTAAGTTCATTTAATTTAGGGTTTTTTTTTTTTAATGGAGATTCTTGCTTTCAAGGTTAGTCTAGAAAATATAATACTTGTATCTCTCTTCAAGGATGAAACAACCAAAGTTTTTCTTCCTTTTTCTTTTTTTCTCCTTTTGTAAAGATCTTGAGAAAGAGATAATCTCAAAGGCAGTAGGACAGAAAGGCCATGGGCCTGGATACCAGGCAGCAGATTTTACTGTCCCTGACTATCTGGCTGTTTCACTTGAGGCAAGCGTGCGTGTTCAGTTGCTCAGTCGTGTCTGACTGTGATCACATGGACTATAGCCCACTAGACTCCCCTGTCCATGGGATTCTCTAGGCAAGAATACTGGTGTAGGTGGCCATTCCCTTTTCCAGGGGATCTTCCTGACCCAGGGATTGAACCCAGGTTTCCTGCATTGCAGGCAGATTCTTTACCGTCTTTGAATCTTAAGGCATATGACTTGACTACTCTGACCTCAGTTTTTATACCTGTGAAGTGATGTGTTTTGTTCTTTTGTTAAAAGATAAGCTAGGGCATTTAAAAATGTTTGTGAAAATTGATTCAAATTTAGCACTCTCCAGTCTAGCAAGTAGAAAGGAGCTCTGAGGAGCTGTACAAAATAAAAGGACTTTTATAGGCAAAAGGGAGCAGAGACAAGGAAGTTACATTAGGCAGAAAAGCAATTTAGTTATTGTGAGGTAACTTCTATAGGGGATGGCAGGTCCTACCAGTCAGACTATCTAACTAGTTCACTAGACTATCTAATTAGTGCTGAATAGGAGATTTCTGATTGACTGGTTTAGTTTCTGATGGACTGTTTCTGGGAGAGCTGATACTCTGTTGCGTTGGTTTGGTGACATGGGGCTTAGCCTTAGTGACTTCATTTTAAGTCTTTCATCTTGTTTTTAACACTTCCTAGGTCAATTTTTGTGGTTTAAAGTGTCAGTTCTATATCAAAACTGAAATCATAAAAAGTAAACAGTATAGTCAGGTGTTTCTAATGAAGACCCATTTTCTAGACTTCCTAGATTTAAAAATTCATGTTGTTCTTGGCTTTTGTTCTCCCCTAGCCCTCATCCCTGAGCCCAGCCACCTCTTCTAACCTGATAACCTGCTTGCTTCTATATCTATACACTTCCTCCTGCTGCTTGGTCCTTTTCTAATCTTCATCCAAGTGCTCGCATTGAGCATTGATTCAAAAGTTTTGGAGTGCCAACTCTGTGCCAGGCACCGAGAGTATAGTCATGGCATTATTTGGTGTGTCTACAGAGGTTGTCTCGGGAGGACCAGCAGAGTCCGGAGCAACAGGTAATGGCCACTTTGTCGTCACTGCTGCATCAAATTGTCCTCTGACAGTTGGCAGTCCTTGCTCCAACATTCTTTAAGCACCTGTTGCTTGCCAGGCATTTGACAGTAGGCAGTGAATGCAACAGTGCCCTGCTCTGTGGAGTGTATATTCTCCTGGAGAGGAGCGGGGGTAGCTAATAAATCTAATCAAGCAGATAAGTAATAGGTTCAATGGTGGAGAGTGTGCTGTGGGTGTGAGAGTTGGGGCAAGCAGGGCAGGGAAAGGGTTTCATTATAAGGCATGAGGGAGATGAAGGAACTTGAGAAGAGCCTGAGGCAGGGCTGTGCTGGCTTGTCTAAGGAGCGAGGAGACATCCACTGTGGCTGGACCCCAGAGGTGCGAGGGGAGAGAGCAAGGGATAAAGTCATTCATCAGAGATGGCCCTGGACCAGATCATGAAAGGTTTCTGGGGCCATCATGGCAGATGGCAGGGCACTAGAGGGACAGAATCTAATGCACATTTTAAGTTAAGAAAAGATGAGAGGAGGTTGTAGGTACAAGTAAGGAGACTAGTGGGAGGTGACCCGGGGAGGGATGCCGTAGCTTGATGCTAGATGGTAGCAGCAGTCAGATGCTGATAGAGTCTGAAGTGGGAACCAAGGGAGTTTGCTGCTGGAGTTGGCATGATGCTGGGGAGGGGGGGAGGAGCAAGGAGTGAGACAGTGGTCGAGCAACTACGGTTCTTTATATACCCCACCCCTAATGGAATTGCCACGTTCTGAGGTTGGGAAGACCATAGGAGAGCAGGTTTGGGGATGGGAGTTTGAATCCTGGCAAGTTAACCTGGACCTCCTAAGGTCCACAAGCCAGTTAGACCTCCAAGTGGAGATGCTATCAGGGATAATATGAGCCTGGAGTAGAGAGCGGAGAGGTTAGGGTTGAAGATTTAACCTTGGGAATCCAAGCAAAATCAACTGTTAAGAAAGTCCTTCTTACACTAATAAAATAGCCCAAAAGACTGGTGAGGACATAGCTGGACCCGCCACTTACACACTGGTCAGCAGTGTTCACCTTTTTCTTCATAAGCCATTTTCTCTCCCTGTCAACAGGTAGCATTTGACTCTTTGCTTTCTCTCAGTCTCACTTTATCTTCATGTGATTTGTGTGCCTTCTCTATTACAATGACTCCACAGTCATCAGACCGCCTGGCTCGGTGTCAGGAGTTTGATGGTCATTATCATTTTGGCCTTTCCTCTTTGTTTTCTTTCTGGCCGCAATAACTTCTCCATCATTCAAACGTTTCAGCTGGGCTGCTTGAACACTTTCCAACTCTGTGAAGACATTAAGCAAGTTGCCTGCTCTGACCCCTAAGGCAGATGAGGTGATTCAGACCAACCCCTATTGTAGTTCTGTCCTCTTCTTTTAGCATCAGTAAGCACTCTTCTTTGTTCTGAACAATCTCTATAGGTTGTTAAGCCACCACATACTTCTCCCATCCCTTTAATAATGTTTATATAAAATAATATAATCTTTACACTAGTCTCCTCTCCTAGAGTCTTTATTATAAATCCCATTAAAATTTTTACTCCTTTTCTGCCTGATTTTATTCTTCACTTTTTTTTTTTTAGAGGGGTGGCTGTGCTCCAAGGCACTGGGATCTTAGTTCCTCAACCGGGAATCAAACCTAGGCCCCTGGCAGTGAGAGCACTGAGACCTAACCACTAGCCCACCAGGGAATTCCTGCCTTCACTTTTTTTTAATGTCAGACTCTTCCTTAATCATACCTGGCATTGTTTGGGAGAAGCAGTACTGATATAGAGTCTTCTTTTCAGTGCAAGGACAAAAGAGAGAAGGTCAGCCAGTCTTTCTCTGGGTGGAGTTCAATTACTTCTCTCTCCCTAAACAGAAGATGGGTATCGGCAGGAGCTGCTGGTACCACTTGGAGAAAGAGACTGGCACCTCCGGGCTCTGTGTTTCTGGGAAAATTCAGTGAGAACTCCAGCACACAGCCCACTTTATAATACTGCCAGAACTTGTCCTGGGGTAGTTGACATCCAGAATGGGGAAGCTAAAGTCTGTGGATATTCATTTTAGTTATTGAATACACTTGAATCAAAGACTGAAGTTTTTCAGTGTTAAGAAAAAATTCTAAGCTTGAGCCAAGAATTTTTTGCATATTCAGCTGTATCTTCTAGTTTTTAGTTGGTAAAATGATTGTTTGCTGTTGGTCACACACTAAGTCGTGTCCGACTCTTTGTGACCCCATTAGACTGCAGCACCCTAGGCTCCTCTGTCCTTCACTGTCTCCTGGAGTTTGCTCACATTCATGTGCATTGAGCTGATAATTCTGTCTAACCATCTCATCCTCTGCTGCTCCTTTGTCCTGCCCTCAGTCTTTCCCAGTATCTTGGTCTTTTCCAATGAGCAGGCCTTTCAGATCATGTGGCCAAAGAGTTGGAGCTTCAGCTTCATTCCTTCCAATGACTGTTCAGGGTTGATTGCCTTCAGAATTCCCTGGTTTGATTTCCTTGTGGTCCAAAGGACTCTCAAGAGTCTTCCCTAGCACCATAATTCAAAAGCATCAATTCTTCAGCACTCAACCTTCTTTATGGTCTAACTCTTACATCCATACATGACTACTGGAAAAACCATAGCTTTGACTATATGGACCTTTGTTGGCAAAGAGATGTGTCTGCTTTTGCATATGCTATCTAAGTTTGTCATAGCTTTCCTTCCAAGGAGCAAGCATTTTTTAATTTCATGGCGGCAGTCACCATCCACAGTGATTTTGGAGCCCAAGAAAATAAAATCTCTTGCTGCTTCCACTTTTTCCCCTTCTATTTGCTGTGAAGTGATGGCACAGGATACCATGGTCTTAGTTTCTTGAATGTTGAGTTTCGAGCCAGCTCTTTCACTCTCTTCCGACCAAGAGTCTCTTTAGTTCCATGTTTTCTGCCATTAGAGTGGTGTCATCTGCCTATTTGAGATTGTTGATAGTTCTCCTGGCAGTCTTGATTCCAGCTTGTGATTCATCCATCCTGGCATTTCGCATGATGTGCCCTGCATAGAAGTTAAATAAGTAGGGTAACAATATACAGCCTTGACATACTCCTTTCCCAGTTTGGAACCAGTCTGTTGTTCCATGTCCAGTTCTGACTGTTGCTTCTTGACCTGCATACAGGTTTCTCAGGAGGCAGGTCAGGTGATCTGGTATTCCCATCTCTTTAAGAATTTCCCACAGTTTGTTGTGATCCACAAAAACTGGTAAAATGATAGGTCGTCTGAATAACTCCTTACCATGGTCCGGGATCTGACAGCATTAGCTAATAATGCTTGAAGGGTGGTAGATATTGTTGGAGAATCAACTGACCTGTCTTCCCCCCACCCCTTCCTCTTCTCCACTTCTGGAGAAACAGGACTGCAGGCACAGCTACCAACAAGCTGTGGTACGCCTCTCTGTCCCTGGTGACCCTCATTGCGTACTCCATCACCACGGGAGGCTTGATTTGGATGGCAGTGTTTTATACCCAGAAAGAGGGCTGCATGGAAAATAAAATTCTCCTGGGAGTAAATGGAGGCCTGTGTCTGCTTATGTCAGTGGTATCCATCTCACCCTCTGTCCGAGATCGTAAGTACGAGATCCATACTTCCTGTTCATATTATAAATGTCTTTGACCGTAATTTTGGAAATTATGGTCAGTTCTTTATTTACCACAGGTGGGTCAGTGATAGGAAAGGTGGGATTCCATTGTCCGCTTCCTACCCTGCACTGGGCTGAAGGTGATAGTCAGTCATGCCTTTGTCAAAGATTTGAGTATAATGAAGTCAATAAATAAGAAGATAGATGTTACTATTGTTAAATAATGTACTACAAGGAGCATTTCAATGGAAAATGCCTTTAGTGGATATTTAGCTCTTTCCTATAATCTCTTTGTAAAATTTGAAAAATGAGAAGGCTCCCAGAGGAGCTGTTTTGGGCTTATCTTTGACTTAAGACCTCTGTGGACCACAAATCAAGGACAGCGTGGTCCCACAATCAGGAAACAGGAAATCCAATCCTGGCTCAGCCATCTGCTGGCCCCAGGAGCTAGCCTTTCTCAAATCCAAGTCCTTCCTCAACAAAGCCAATAGAAACCTCTGAGCCTGATCTTGCTCATGGTTGTTTCAAAGCCAAAAGAAAGAAATGACTGAAGTTCATTATTGAAATTGAGGTTGTTATTATTCACCCAGTTCCTTTATCCATTAAGAATTTCCTAAAACATTATTGGTATTCAGATCAAAATATTCTTTGGGTTAAATTCTACCCTTTGAAATAGTTGCAGTTTGGTTTAGTGCCATTAATTGTTAAGGTGGGTCTCATTCCCATGCCAAAGAGCACCACTGGAAAGGGCCTATTTTTTACCTTTATTGGTCCTTATAATTTGATAGGTAAAGTTCTGGAGATAAATTTAATCAGAGGGAAGACTGGGTAAAACTAAATCTTTTATGTCTGTGGATGGTTGAAAATTTCACTGAAAAAAAGGTTGAGTCCTTTTTAGCGCATCTTGGTTACTCTTAGCCATCTGAACCGTTTAATTTAAATATTGTAACATAGAAGGCCTTTTCCCAATAAATGCTGAGTCCCATAGCCACATTCTTTGGCTTGACCAATTCTGGTATTTCCAAAGGTTTTCTGTCCATTGATAGATGAGAACTCTTCCCCAGTGGCATGGATTCTGAGTATCTGATAGCTTTGTGAGTCTGGAATCCAGGTCCTCCCTGTAAAATCCATCATTTACCCCACTAAGCTATGTGATCTCACAAATTAACAGTGCTGAATTTTTTCTGGAGACCTTGTGATTTAAGAACTAATGTTACAAACCTCAGGGAGACCAGGCAGTATGTTTCAGTACAGCTATAGTTATTATCAAAATAAACTGTTGGGTGAGAACTCAGCAGAACTTGGCATCTCTGAAATGGCATTTAGGTTCAGTGTGTCACTCCCTCCCCCCAAAGATTTTAGTGTTATATGAGAAATACACTATGTACCTCTTCTTACCTTCATGTCTGGGGCTCCAGGTTTGAGGGATGTTATTTGGGGCAGACCTTTTTTTTTGGTGGTGGGGGCGGTGCATATGCTTTCTCACCATTGATTTATAACATGGTCCCTTCTTGTTCTCCAGGACAGCCACACTCTGGGATACTGCAGTCGGGTCTCATCAGCTGCTATGTCACGTATCTCACGTTCTCAGCCCTGTCCAGCAAACCTGCAGAAGTAGGTAAGCTGGCCTTATAGGGAGACTGTGCTTGCAGGGTGCGGGTGAGGACTGTGTCTCCTCGAACTATCGTTTAAGTATCAGAGATGCAATGCATCAAAGTAGAGAGGTGATCTAGATTTCCTCACTAAATAGTGTCGATGCTCAACATCACTCATTATCAGAGAAATGCAAATCAAAACCACAATGAGGTACCATTTCACTCCAGTCAGAATGGCTGCGATCCAAAAGTCTACAAGCAATAAATGCAGGAGAGGGTGTGGAGAAAAGGGAACCCTCTTACACTGTTGGTGGGAATGCAAACTAGTACAGCCACTATGGAGAACAGTGTGGAGATTCCTTAAAAAAATGGAAATAGAACTGCCTTATGACCCAGCAATCCCACTGCTGGGCATACACATTGAGGAAACCAGAATTGAAAGAGACACGTGTACCCCAGTGTTCATCGCAGCACTGTTTATAATAGCCAGGACATGGAAGCAACCTAGATGTCCATCAGCAGATGAATGGATAAGAAAGCTGTGGTACATATACACAATGGAGTATTACTCAGCCATTAAAAAGAATACATTTGAATCAGTTCTAAAGAGGTGGATGAAACTGGAGCCTACTATACAGAGTGAAGTAAGCCAGAAAGAAAAACACCAATACAGTATACTAATGCATATATATGGAATTTAGAAAGATGGTAACAATAACCCTGTATGCGAGACAGCAAAAGAGACACAGATGTATAGAACAGTCTTTTGAATTCTGTGGGAGAAGGAGAGGGTGGGATGATTTGGGAGAATGGCATGGAAACATGTATAATATCATATATGAAATGAATCGCCAGTCCAGGTTGCTTGGGGGTGCACTGGGATGACCCAGAGGGATGGTACGGGGAGGGAGGTGGGAGGGGGGTTCAGGATGGGGAACACATGTATACCCGTGGTGGATTCATGTTGATGTGTGGCAAAACCAATACAATATTGTAAAGTAATTGGCCTCCAAATCTAAATTTAAAAAGAAAAAAAAAGAAAAGGACTAGAAAATGCAAAAAAAAAAAAAAAAAGTGTCCTCAACATGGGACACGAACCTGGACTTTCCTTCTCCTGAGGCTTCTTGCTCTGCAGGAAAGACATGAACTCACGAGGGCTAATGAGTTTGCTTGTAAGCCTAATCTGCAATTTCCGCTCAGAAATAATCAAATAATCAAATTATCAGAAATATTCAAGATATTTCTTTTTCTTCTCTTTATTATTGCTATTGTTTTTAGATGGTTATTAATTAACTTTCAGTGATCATTTCTCTGACTCTAACAGAGTGGAAAGAGTGTGGGGGGGTGGTTCTGCCACTTCAGTAACTTATATAAAGTGACTTACTGTTCTCTTCCTAGATGTCTTGCCTTTAAAATAAGAATGTTAATTATTATTTTAAGAAGATAATTAAGATTCCTCTTTTACAGAGTGGTTTTTAAGACTTCAGTTGAGTATGTGTATATATATGTATATGTACAGTTTCTGGCATGTCAGAGGTGCTTTATCAAGGTTGCCTATTATTTTTGTAGAGTAGTTGCAACAGATATTTGAGAACTATCAAAAGACCATTATAGGTTGTTACTGTATGAGCCCTTGAGCTTTCCCAGTAAAGGACCATATTTTCTTATTTTGATCTCCAAACTCCTTATATTTCATCTTTTTTTTCACTTTTGTGATATATAGATGTATGTATACATGTATACTCATATATATGTAAGTATATATAAATGTGTGTATGTTTGGGTATATTTTATCTTATATAAATCAAGTTAAATACATGTACTCCTTTCTCTAGAGTAGAAAATTGATGTTTTCCTTTTTTAAATTTAGAAAGCAAATGCAAAGATGTTTTTGAAAGTTTTAGCATATACATGTTGTATGTATGGGATTTGCCTTTATAGCTATTTATAGTACAATGTGAATATAATTGTAGGTCTTTTGTTAAGTATAGTCTATCCTGGATATAACTTTTTTAGAAAAAAGCTCTATAAATTTGACTTCAAGTTTATTTAAATCTAGTCTATTTAAAACTTTTATGAGTATTTGACTGTTTACATATTAATCTCTGGCTTTAACTTAATGGGGTTTTTTGGTTACAGCATTTTTCTTCTCAATGGCAGGTATCACTTAAATACAGAAAAAAAAAAAAAAAACCTTTTAATTTTGGGTGGTAGTACTTAAATAGCAAAGTTCATATTTTGGTCAGGTTTGTAAAGAAAATTTTCAGTGGCCTAAGAATAAAGATTCCTTAAGCCACAGCACACAGTTAAGTTTACAGTTTCAAGTGGGAGTACAAGTAATAATTTTAGTGCAACTTCAAGCCCATAGAATGTGCATGTTTGTACAATGGTTTGTAGCCTGTTATTTTATATTTATGTTCCTTATTTTGGGGCAGAGCAAACAGAGCCAGATTGGGTGTTCAGAATTGAAGACTGTTAGATAAAAAGTAAACAACTAATGATGGTAATGTGATAGAAATCTTTGTTATATAGCCTCTACAATTTTATTAGACCCTAGCCATTTGAGAAGTTTCCCAGGTTACAGCCTAAAAGATGTCATGACCATCCTATTACTGACAATAGAATGACTTCTTATCTGGGTGGAGGCTGTTGGCCAGACAGCAGTTCCTGCGAGTTCCTGTTTGATTGTTGGTTCGTCTCCAAGGATGATAGACACGGAGGAGGCTCTCAGTTACCTGCATGCTACCTGCTGCCCAGCCGGCCGATTTATTGTTAACTTTTACTCCCTAAGTTGTATCCGACTCTTTTGTGACCCCAGGGACTGTAGCCCACCAGGCTCCTCTGCCCATGGGATTCTCCAGGCAAGAGTACTAGAGTGGGCTGCCGTTTCCTTCTCCAGGGGATCTTCCCAACCCAGGGATCGAACCCGTGTCTCTGCATTGGCAGGCAGATTCTTTACCACTGAGCCATGAGGAAAGACCCATGAGCCAATAGTTTTTACTATTGCTCCAATAGTACTGAAAAAGAACATGACTCTTAGAAATCCCCTGGTACTGAAGACCCCTTTAGCACTAAGCTGACACCCGAGGGTCTTATTCTGAGAGGCTGCCTAGGTGGGAGAGGGTGCTTTACAGAGCAGCGATCTAATCTGAGTTAAGTTGGATGATAGAGGGAAGCCTTCGCAGTGCTGAGTGTTCACTGTTCTATACTGCATGAATTTCCCCAAAGTGAATGCATCCCTGAGTTACAGAGGGCTTTTCTAATATGGCAATGATTCCGTTTTTCTTTTCTTCCCAAGTTCTAGATGAACACGGGAAGAACGTCACCATCTGTGTTCCTAACTTTGGTCAGGACCTATACAGGGACAAGACCTTGGTTGCTGGACTGGGTACTGCTATCTTGTGCGTGTGCATCTTGTATTCATGGTAAGTTTTAGAAGTTACCTGAGGCCATCTTTGCAGACTTTAAAAGTACAAGAGGAAAATTTACGTAAGTTTTAGCAGTATGAGGCAGTCAAACAAATACCATCTGAGGAAAAGGGAAAATGAAGCCTGAAGTAATAAGGTGGTATTACAACATGAAATCTAGCTGTTTGGACTTCATTTTACATAACTTGTATTTCTTTGGGGTAAATAAAATAAATATATACTGTATGTTGCGATCCTTTAAAAGATGGTTGAGTATTACTTGCTAAAGCCCTGTTGGAGAGTAAGGGAGCACAAAGTGAGGAAGAGATGGTATGTGCCAGAATGTTTTGGCAACTTTCTACTCCAACAGAAAAAACGTTTGTTCTCTTGTTGATGGAAAGAGTACAAAGTACTCCATACACAGACATTTTGTGTTTGGTCCAGGAAAGACAGGAAACATTTCTTTTATGCTAAAACTCACATTGCTTTTAAGGAGTGAAGTCATTCCTCCAAAAGTAGGTGTGATTTATAAGCAGGCTGTGTTTTAGGTGCTTGGGGTGGGGTTTATTATTTTTAAATCTATATTAAAAAAAATACCAGAGGGAGAAGAGTAAAGGGTAGGAATCATAAGTTTCTTATTCCATTTACATGTCTCACTGTTGATCACGCTTCCCTTTGACAGTCACTCGTTCATGTTTAGGTTTTATTCTTGTGTTTTACATTTTGGTATATTTCAGTGTCTAAAAATTTCAACCAGTCACAGGCACGTTATAGTGATCCTTTGGCCAAAACTGAACCATCCTTGGTAGCTTGTATAAGTAGACTGTCTCTCTGTGCATGTTGGCATTTTCTCCTACAGCCTCTAACACCCCTTCATGCTGTAGAGAGGGACCAATAGACATTGGCCTTGACGACAGACATAGGCAGGAGAACTGAGTTTTATGAAACATGTGTTCACAGTCATGCATCAAGCTTGCAAAGGCATGCAGTGTCGGCTCTCAGCCTGTCTGTGACATAGTGGCAGCCTCTCCACACTGCAGCAAAAGTGACCGTGGCGAGCAGTTTCTGGCCTTCCATTATGATTAATTCCATACGTGTTCACTGACTCGGGCTCACATCAATGCATGTTTTCAGGAAAACCACTAAGGCACCCACATTTTAATCCTGATTCTCAGTCCTTCCTTTCCTAAGTTTTTCCTTCCTGAGTCTATTATTTTGGGGCTTTAGGGGAGAAATGTCAGCAACATGGCTAATTTTATGATCTGTCATTCACTTTTTTTCTGTATTGGCATGTAAAAAATATTGGTGATTCCAGCAAGGAGAAAGTAGGTTACTGAACTATAAATGTAGAATATTTCATTTTTAGAATAAAATGTAGTTGTATTTACATATGAAGAAAAAGTCCTAGAAGGAGATAAACCAAGCTTGTAATGGTGCTTGTATTATGTATATAATTTTTTTGTTTTTTTTTCTTTAAAAGTGTTCTTTTTTTAACATGAGCTATTGCTTCTTTTGTTTGTATTATCAGAAAAAAACTGTAAAGATATTTGATAGACTAAAATCAGATGTTTTTGTGAGTTGCTGAATGCCTAATCCCACATGATTAAAAATATTTGCTCCCTTAGATAAACTAGGGCTTAGATTTGCTATCAGTGGAAAAGATACAAAAATACTATTTAATATGGTGATAGAACTGCCACCAGTGGTTTTGGTTTGTGGTGTGTAATTTCTACCCTATACGTCGCTTTTGAAATTTAGCGGCACCTTAGCAGAAGTTGGCAAGGTCTAGTCTGAGATTCCCAAAAGAACTTTTGAAGCTGACAGCTGCTATGTAAAATCCGTCTAAATGCCAATAGCACACATTATTGAATGCTGGTAATCAATCTGCAAAACCATAGTGCTCGAAGGATGAGGAGACAGAAAACAGCAGCCACACCAAGTGGAGCTGGGGAGTAATGAAGCAGCTCTGTGGGTTGCTGCAGCACACGACATGAATATACCTCCTGGTGATATGGCAGTTGATTCCTGGGGTTTCAGCGCGGTGCTGCACAGCGAGGGGGGCCCTGGGTGACTGGTGTTTGCTCTAATAACCCACTGCAGCTCCAGGAGGAGTGGGCTTTGAGAACCTTATAGCAAGCAGCCTGGAATTCGAGGGGGCTTTGAGTTCAGCCCTAGGAGGGCCTTGAAAAGGGGAAATGTGGAAGGTGGTACAATTTGGAGGGTTTCCAATCTTGACTTCCTAGACTCAAAAAGGATTGAGAAGTTGGAAGATGTTACGAAAGGAGGCTGCATTGCCAGGGCGAAAACTGTCATTTGAAGAAGATTGCAAGAATGTCTAGATTTCTCGATAGAATCTGTAGGAAGACTAGCTGGTTGTGTGCATTGCAGAGAGAATAAGTCACCCACTTTGTTTCTTTTTTAAAAAAAATTTTATTCTTATTTATTTTTGGTCCTGTTGCTATGAGTGTGCTTTCTCTAGTTGTGGCGGGCGGCAGCTACGCTTTGTTGTGGAGCTGGGACTTATTGCAGTGGCTTCTCCTGTGGCAGAGCACAGGCTCTAGGGTGCACAGGCTTCAGTACTGTGGCACAGAGGCTCGGTAGTTGTGGCTCGCGGGCTTAGTTGTCCCAGTGCATGTGGAATCTTCCCCAACCAGGGAGTGAATCTGTGCCCCCTGCATTGGCAGGCAGATTCCCAACCCTGGACCAGGGAAGTCTGAAATCTCCCATTTCAACAGAAGTCCAAGACTGCTTGGGACTTCAGTAAGATCTTAGAGGCTCACTGTGCTGTGTTCTTTCCTAACTGGAGTATCCCCTCCCCACTCCCAACCACAGACACACAAACACACTCTCTCTCTAATGCTTCTTTAGGAGGCTCTCATAATGAACTCCAGTTTTGCTTTTTGGCTTTCTGCCCCAAGTCCTGCTTCTGTGGCACTCACTATGAGGATGTTTTACTCTTGGCTGTCTTAGCTTGGAAGTAGGGTTCAGCCAAAACCCACATCCCGGCTTTCCAGCCGAGGCCGCCCCTTCCCCTGTACCCAGGCATTATGCTGTAAAGAACCGTCACAGCCTGAACCCCGTCTGTCCAATGAGACAGGATTATGGAGTTCATCATGTTCAGTCCCCTCATGGAGTGGAATTTCCTGGAGGTCCAGGGGTTAGGACTCTGCTTTCACTGCCAAGTGCCTGGGTTCGATTCCTTGTTGAGGAACTAAGAATCCACAAGCTGTGCCCCGCCCCCTACCCCACAATAGTCAGTTCCCTCCGTAAACGTACAAGGAAACTGAGATGTGGAGCCTGCTCCTATATGTCTCACCCAGTTACGGAAACCTTTCCTTCCCCCTCCTTCGCTGAAATATTGGGAGAGACATGTTCATAGTCATTTTTCTTTCCCCTGGGATGACTTGGAGTCAGGTCGTTTTACTCAGGTGGACCCATCAGCTGGGTAACTTACATAATTGCATTATTAGGAGGCATTTGTGCTATAACATGTTTCTGGCTATTTTAGTTTTAGCTATACTTAAGAGAAAAGAAAATAAGTATTTTTTTTCAGCTGTCTAGGAATTTGAGTACAAAATTGGAAAAACTGAGAATCTTTAGTAGTGGTCAAACAACTTGCTAGTTCAAATGGGACATTCACAGCAATATGGCAGACCATTTGGAAATAACTGAAAGATTAGTAAGATGGCATTGGAGGGACTAGTTGAAGCTGAGAAAAGTTGGCACATCAAGGAGGGTTACCTGTACTGTTGGTGTGGGCTGGACCTGCTGCCTTTTTTTTTTTTTTTTTTTTTTTAATGAATTGGGGGGTATATTTTTGGGAATCCTGTTACTCCAGACCCTGTCAGCTAGAAATCTTCATGTCTCTGCATCAGGGGTGTGTTGAAGGCCTCTTCCTACAAACTCTGGTTTCTCTTGGGAGCTGAGTCTCCAGCTCTGTGTTACACTGGGAAGGAAGTTGAACTGGATCACACCAAGGCTGAGAATAGTCACGTGATCTCTCAAGGGCCCTGTAAGTTGGTCAGGGGCAGAATCTGTGGTCTCCAGCAGGAAAGTCTGGACGTGTTGGCTGGAGATTTTCTGTGACCTAGTGGAGTTTGGCCAGTTCCAAAGGCAGCTGAAGCAGATATGGAGGGACACCTGCATTACAAATCTTTCTTCCAGTGTGCAAGGGGTTCAGAGCTCAACAGAGGTTGGCAGGGCTTGGGGGTAGCAGGGTGTTTATATTTTTTCATTGTCACGGCAACAGAAAGATGCTACTGGCTTTTAGTGAGTGAGGGCTCAGGATAATAATCAAATAAGGTTACTAGACAGTTTGTGTCCAGTGAAGCTCTGCCCCAACCAAATGCTGTCAGGCTCCTCCCACCCCCACAGGAAGTACAGGGTTAAAGTCACTCAGGCCTGAGCCCTGGAAGGGAAGAGGTTATGGATAATCCGGGAATTGTCTTGTGCAGACCAGATGGTTCTAGTAATAGTCAGAGTGCAGACAGTAAGAATTTCCCAGGCTTTTAAAGAGTTTGTAAAAAACAAAAGCAACAGTATTTTCTCAGTAATTCTAAGAAGAGTGTTTTGTGGATAAAGGCTATGACTGAATAAAGATCTTATAGTTACATTTACTTACAGAAGTCCATATATATGATGAACTGATTATAAGTATTTTTAGAAGTAAGAACAAAAGCTCGTGCTCTTACTATCCTCCGATGATGAAAGTAAAGTGACAGAGGTGCCAGGACCAAAAGTTGGCTTTTCTGAAACCATCTTATTCCCGAGAAGTTAGGAAATGGAATATTAAGTCATGCTCCTTTAAAGAATAAACGTCGTCTTTCAGATGAAAATTCCAGATATTGATCTTTTCCTAAAGTTAAGTCCCATGTCCCCCCATGGAAACGACAGACTGTATTAACTCATAATTCATATGCGCAAAACATAGCACCTTGAGTGCAGGAGCCAGGTGTGTGTGTTTCTTGGGCACACAGCCATGGAATTGTTTCTGTCACTCCTCAGACCAGGCTCAAGCCAGGAAGTGGTAGTGGAATGGGCCTCCATTAACATCCATCTGTTCAAAGCAGAATTGAAAGTGATGCTGTTGGACTTGAGTGGACAAAAGAAATGATGATCTTGGATCCCAGCGGACCTTTTTATGAGGGAAGCTTTCTATTGTTTATTTGCATCTCATTGATCTCTTCTCTCCTTGGGAAAGTGGATGAAAATGAGTCCAGAAGACAGTGTTCCCTTTGTGGTTTATTTGGTTGAAATGAGTCTGGAATTGCTGCCTCTCCACTAACAGCTCCCACCGTCCCACCCTCTCCCCTATCCCTGGAGTGGCAGGAGGAACGGGATTGCTGTATGACTCACCGAGTTCCCAGTGTGTAGAACAGGGCCTGACACAGGGCACACCTTCAGTAAACATTTGCTAAATGAATCCGTATAGATTATTCATGTACACTGTATATTTACACATAGAAATGTGCTTAAAATGATCCACACCCCAGGAAAAAATAAATGCCTTTTTGTACCTCTGTAAGCCAGATTTTACAACATTTTACCTCTCTAGGCAGGAGGAAAGTGGCAGGAAGAATTTTTTTAAATGACATTGATAGCTACTCTATACTGAATTTCTAAATAGAAAAGCTTGTCTGTCCAAGGCTGATTATCACAGAAAATTGTGATGACCTTTGCTTTTCATGCCCTTGAGTTTTATCACCATTTCTGGCTTCTTTCATTGCTTTTGATCTCTTCTACGTGAGACTAGTCAAAAGGAGGGGAAATATAAAAGTGAAATATGAAAAGTATGTTGGCATTTGAAGGAGGAGAGGCAAAAAGCCAAAGTGAAAACCAAAATAACAGGACCGAAAGACAACTTTTTTTTTTTTTTTAAGCTTCTGTTTGCATAAAATGGTCTAATGCAATCCACAGAAGAAGATATCGGTTGTCGAGTTGGTCAGCCAGTTTTGGAATAAAGCGGGATATTAAAATAGACAACTTTTATTTAAGCAGAACTGTAGGTTAGAGCGAGCCTCCTGGGAGTCCTGGCCAGGTAGCTCTGCCCTTCTTTGACGCGTTATGTGACATGTTAATATACTCCGCTGACCTTTCTGTTTTGTCTTAGTTTGACATCAACTACAAGATCAAGTTCCGATGCTCTGCAGGGCCGGTACACAGCTCCCGAGCTGGAAGTAAGTTCATTTCCTTTCCTTTATCTCGGAAGACCCATTTTCCAGGAAGGCTTTTTATGTCTTTACTTGCATCTTTAGTGGTCTGCATCCCATGATCCCATTTTCTTTACTCAGGAAGGGACATAATTCCTGTACGGAAAAAGAAATGTCCTCAATATATTATAGGATTAAAATAAACGCTGTTGATTTTTCTCCAACAAATTCAGCCTCTGGCCACCCCACTCCCACCAGAGGCCTGGGTAGCTTGTCAGTCTGCTCTCTGCTTTTTTCCTTTGTCGTAACAGAATGTATGTGGGTTGTTTTAATTTCTGATCCCTTCCCCTAGTGTGTATCTGTCTGTGTTCTCCATACATGCCACGACTGTGAGGTCAGATGGCAGCTATTGGAAAGAGAAGGGGAGGGACACCCTCTCTGTGCGCACTGCTGGGCACTGTCTGTATGTGAGCTTATTCCTTGCAGCAGCTCCAGCACGTGGGCGTTTCATGGGGTGAAGAATAGCAAACAGTGAACAGAGGCCTGTCGGTCAGCAGAATATCTTTTTCTTTCTGATGCAAAAGTCCTTTTCTGAGGCCCTTGGTGGAACATCCACTGAGGTCACAAAAAGTCTAATCAGATGGAAGCAGCCAGAAAGAGACTCCTCCCTGACTCCAGGAATGGAAAGAAGAGGCGTTTCCAGGGACGGATAGGACTTGCTGTGTTCTGAGCACTGCATCTGTGATTTCATCTTCAAAGAAACCCAAGGAGGCTTTTATCTCCATTTTCCATCAGGGTGGGGACAAACAGAAAAGTCAAGTCCTTTAAACTTGGGATTCGCCAGCATGTAAACCATGTAGTCATGCTCGAGTCGGTGCTGTGTTTCCAGCCACTGTTGCCCAAGATCCAGCTGCTATCTGCCGGCTCTGCTGCTGACCCTGCCTGGTGTCCGACCCCTGGCTGCCTTTCCCTGCATGGAGGAAGAGCCCTGGGGTCTGTCCAAACACGGGCGCTTTGCTCTGGGAATGGACCTCCCTCCACCTGACCTGGAAAGAGCGGACCGTTATGAGGGGTTGTCAGTCTGCCAGGAGCATTCACCAGTTCTTTCTGTCTCTTGAAGGAGCAAACTGTACTGAGTCTGAATGGGTTGCTGCCTATTCTTCAGAAGAGAATGGCTCTAGAAGGCAGGCAGTCATGCTCACCACTGACTGGGTGACCCCTGCTGAGGCTGGACCGCTCTGGCTTCAATATCCCTATTGTGTACAGAGTTAAAAGTGCAAAGAACAGCAAGTCTCCGCATTAGATTTAAGAGAATGTTTTTCTTCTCATTCCGAGGAAAGAGCCCAGTGTTTCCCTCTGAACCGGAGCGCACACAGGATGGAAGTTGGTTCACCAACTCCTTGCATCACATTTCACAGGATAGACCTTTGAAAGAGAGAGTCAGTCATTGCTTGTGGTAACTTAAGCTTCAAAAGAACTGGGACCCCAGCATAACATGTCTTGGGCCCCCTGAATGAATTAATGAATCTTAGACTATATGCCTTGATCTAAGATTCTGTCAAGACCAGTCCCTCTATGACAAGTTTCCTTGACACAGGAAGGAAAAAGGGCTTGGCTTTGAGGGGTATAAATGGGACAAAGGCTTGGATTCCCACGTCCTTGCCCCCAGCTCTCTGTTCTTTATAATAAAACTATCAAGCCAAGAGGCATTGAGGACCCAGCACTTCCTAGACTGTTCTGGTATGTGTTGTGTTTCTTATTCTGTTTACCAGAGTCTTTCTGGAATCAATGTAGTAATTTTTCATAAATGCAATTTAAAAAAAAAATTAAGTTTGTTGTCTTGAGTAGGTCAGAAACGTGGTACGACGTTTGGAAGGAGCCACCCCCTGCGTTGCCGTCCCTGGTACCCCTGCTTCCCTTAGGCCGCCAATTCAGAGTCTGATTCTAGTAGCAATGTGGGTGGGCCTGCTGGCTCCAGATCCCTTAGTTTTCCCCTTTCTGAGTCTGTCGGCTCCACCATCAAGATATCACATACTGCCTGTTGCCCCTTGTGAAGCACAGACCTGGGAGTTCCCATCCGCCCAAGTTCCTGTCCCAGCTCTGTCACTAAGCTTGTTTGGTGACTTAAGGCCAGGTCTTCAACCTGGCTGACCCCAGTTTCCTCACCTAAATGCTGGATAATGATCTCAGCCCCTGGCGCCAAAGAAGATCGAGTGGAGCAGCAAGTAGAGCAGAGCACCAGGAGGGAGCTCCCAGAGGGAGGGGACCTTATCTCATTCACTTCATGTTCCAGGCTGAGTTTTCCAGAAGTGGCCACCAGGGCAGAGCCTGACGTGCAGGATATTTATTAGGGAGGCTTCCCTGGGTGGCTCAGAAGACTGTAAAGAATCTGCCTACAATGCAGGAGACCAGATTCAATCCATGGGTCAGGAAGATCCTCTGGAGAAGGGAATGGCAACCCACTCTAGTATTCTTGCCTAGAGAATCCCCTGGACAGAGGAGCCTGGTGGGTACAGTCCAGGGGTGTCAGACATGACTGAGCAACTAACACTTTGACTTTTCAACACATGCGGAGGAGGGAAGGCAAGTTGAAGGGCACTACAGGCTGGACAGAGCCACTGCTCACCCCACGGGTGCTCAGAGCAGATATGACCCATCAAAGCTGTCCCCCAGGGGTTGTTGCTGCACCTTTACACCTCTGCTAGGAGCTCTTATCCTGCGTGGGTTGCCCAGGAAGGGCTTGCTTGAGGGTGGGGCGACTCCCAGCTAGGGCAGAACCTGGAGCTGCCAGCCAGAGGCTTGCAGGGGTTGAGCAGGCACTAAGGGGGCACCCTGGAAGGGGCTCTGGGTGGCTCACCTCCATGTCCTCATGTTTCCCATCTCACCAGCCCCCAGACCATCAGGGAAGAACAGACACTTAGTAGAACCTTTCAAAGGGATGAAGTGTGCAGTTCTGGATTTGGGGTGTAGTTCAGATGGGGAAAATTTGGCACGCAGATGGCCTTTAGTTCTTAACCGATGTGGAGATGGAAAAGCAGAAAGCAAGCCTCCTGACTTGATTGGTTTTGCCCTCACAGGTAGCCCGGTGTTGCTTTTGCTTCGGCTCTGGGGAAGAGGGTAAGTGGACAACATTCCATCTGGGCCTCCGTGATGCCCTGCAGACCTGTACCACTTGTCTGTAGGCGTTTGGGATTTAGGCACAAATAACTTGAGTGGTAAGAGGAATTCCTTTATTCCAGAGCTGGTTTATCGTTTATATACTTTACACATTCTTCCCAAAGGGTCTTTGGAATTTGTGTTGGTATTCTGGCAGATGAGGAAAAGTTGATATTTTTGGCTCATATTTATAACTTAAATTACACAGTACATTTTTGAGGAGCAAGAAGTACATTTTTTTAAAGGAATGCAAATTTGGAAAATTTCTTTCATTCAGCTTCCTCTTCTTGAACTGGAACATTCCAGGGGCTTGAGAACTTTTGCTCTGCTGTCACTTTCTTCTGAATTTATAAGAAGTTTTCTGTGTTTAAGAGCTCTCTTCCATTAAAATAAATGTGCCAGTAGGTAACTCATCCTATTACAGAAGGTTCAGGGGTGAGGTGGGAGCTTGGGGCTTATGGCATAGATGAGATTGCCTGAGGGTACAAATGGTATTTGACAGCTTTTCTACTCAACAGCCTCTGGGTTGGAAATTAGGAAGTTTGGCTTTGCGAAAGTGGTAAGCATCCTTGTGTTCACTCACGGAGCTTGTGCTCACTTTGTGGTTCACAGACGCTGAAGAGAAGCGGAATATGAAAGAGGGCCCACGGGTCATTTATGATGAGAAGAAAGGCACTGTCTACAGCTATGCCTATTTCCACTTCATGTTCTTCTTGGCTTCCCTCTATGTGATGATGACCGTCACCAACTGGTTCAAGTGAGTGGCCCCTCGTCTTAGATGTTTCAGAAGTTAATTTTTTAAAACATCCTGTTCTTGACAGCCTGAAAATCAGACCTCTTGAAGTTAATTAGCCTCTTCTCCAAGACCTGCTGCACTCGTCTTCCCAGAAACAGTCCAAGTTCCTGACAGTCTTTTGGCATACTTTTAACCCTGGAAATTGGTGATGCTTACTGCAGCCTTAAGAAAATAGGAGGTTAATAGCATATGGACAGTCTGTAGCACATAGTAACAGAAATGGAAGAAGAACTTAGAATTCTTAAGCAATCATCTGGCTTTTAGAAAAGAGATGATACTCTTTTTTTCTACTTTGTCTTTTTTTTTTAAACACTTTCATTACAAAAATTTGAAACATCTGAAAAAAAAAAAAAACAACTAATATGTAAGTATGAAAAGTAGCATGGGCCCTCCACCCCAACTCCATAACCACTGCTAATCATATGATGTGTTTCCTTTCATTTCTTTTCTGTGCATTTATAAGCCTATATAATTTTTTTAAACATAAATGTGATTACACATATTTTCTCCCTTGAGGGTTGGGGTTTTTTTGTTTGTTTTTTTTTAACTTACATGATGAGTCTGGCTTTCCCTGTTACTACATGAAGATTCTTTTCGATTCCTTTTGTATCTTTCTTTGATCCAGAGTTTCTGTTGGATCATAATTTGGTGTACATTAGGATATACCTAAGGTAGTCATTAGAATAACTTAGGATAGATATTTGGGCTTCCCTGGTAGCTCAGTTGGTAAAGAATCTGCCTGCAATGCAGGAGGCCCCAGTTCAATTCCTGGGTCAGGAAGATCCACTGGAGAAGGGATAGGCTACCCACTCCAGTATTATTGGGCTTCCCTTGTGGCTCAGCTGGTAAAGAATCTGCCTGCTGTGTGGGAGACCTGGGTTTGATCCCCAGGTTGGGAAGATCTCCTGGAGAAGGGAAAGGCTACCCACTCCAGTATTCTGGCCTGAAGAATTTATTTAGACTCATTGTGCAACAAACATATGAGTGGCTCCTCTGGGCCACACTGCTGTGGGTGGCAGGGCCTATATTCTAATGCAGAGGCAGATAGTTCAATTCAGTTCAGTCGCTCAGTCATGTCCGACTCTTTGCGACCCCATGAATCGCAGCACATCAGGCCTCCCTGTCCATCACCAACTCCCGGAGTTCACTCAGATTCACATCCATCGAGTCAGTGATGCCATCCAGCCATCTCATCCTCGGTCGTCCCCTTGTCCTCCTGCCCCCAATCCCTCCCAGCATCAGAGTCTTTTCCAACGAGTCAACTCTTCGCATGAGGTGGCCAAAGTACTGGAGTTTCAGCTTTAGCATCATTCCCTCCAAAGAAATCCCAGGGCTGAGCTCCTTCAGAATGGACTGGTTGGATCTCCTTGCAGTGTGCCAGGGAATTCCTGGAACATTCTGGCTTGGGAAGCTTAAAAAAGGTTGGAGGCAGAAAATAACAGATATCAAGGATGTGTTAAAGCTGGAGCCCTCTCTCGCTCCTGGTAGGTTGGTATAGGCACTTTGGAAAATAGTTCCTCAAAATGTTGAACACAGAGTTATTATATGATCCCTCAATCGTACTCCTAATTATATACTCAAGAGGAGAAAAAAACACGTCCATGCAAAAGCTTATACACAAATGTTCATGGCAGCATCGTTCATAATAGCTCAGTGGAAGCAACCAAATGTCCGTCAGCTGACAAATGGATAAACAAAAGGTGCTATATCTACACAATGGAATATTCCTCCACGACAGAAAGGAATAAAGTATTATTACATACTACAGCGTGGAGACACCCCAAAAGAAATATGCTGAGAAAAGCCAATCACAAGAGGCCACTTGATTCCATGCCCGGTGACATGTCCAGAACTGGCTAAGCCATACAGACAGAAAGTGGTTAAGTCATGCCAGGGGCCAAGTGGAGGAGGAAATGGGAGGACAGCTAAAGGGCGCAGGGTTTCTTTCTAGGGTGATGAGAATGCCCTAGAATTGACTGTGGTGGTGGTTACACAAGTCTATGAATATAATAAAAACCGTGTGCTTTAAGTGGGTGTGAATTATATTAATATCTGAATTGTTCTAGGGAAAAAAGAAAGGCTGGGGTTGGGGTGGCGGTGGAAGCAGGGAGGGACACACTTAGTGGGAAGAGCCCTCTTCACCACCTGTTCTCTTCCTGCTCTGACCACAGCTGGGTCTCTTGTTTCCACAGCTATGAAAGTGCCAACATCGAGACCTTCTTCAGCGGGAGCTGGTCCATCTTTTGGGTCAAGATGGCTTCCTGCTGGATATGTGTTCTCCTGTACCTGGGTACGCTCATTGCCCCCCTCTGTCGACCTTCTCCGCAGTACTCCGTGTGAGGATCTGAGCAATCTCCTTGGTTCTGCAGCAGAAAGTGATGCCCTTGAACAAATATCCCAGGAGTCAAGCAGTGACTGGTACTTTGTGACAAGCTGGCATTCCCCTGGCTGGCTTCACTGGGTCTGAAAAACCTTCAGGGGAAGAAAAAAAAAAAAAATCACTTGATTCGCTTTTTGTAATTCTGAAATTCAAAAAGAAGCTACCAGTTTGCCCCTAAAGAATTGAAAATTTCACCTAAGTTGATGCTGAGTGTTTATAGATTTTGTATGTGTTTTACCCGTAAATATTGGGATAGTGGTCAGGCTAGTATTTCCCTTCAGCGTGTTTTTACCAAAACAGAGTTTGGGGAATGACATCTTTTCACTGGGATAAAAGCTTACTTTGTGTGGCCTATTACCTATCCCTGAAAGAGCCATGACAAAATCTGGAGCCCTTTGCCCCCAGTAGAAGGCAGACCCCTCAGAAGGCTCCACACCTCAGCCTGCAGAGCTCCTGCCCACCGTCCCTGGTATTTATTGGCTCCAAGAGGAAGCATCTGCTTTTCATTCCAGCCCTGTGCTATCTCCGCCCAGCCCCCACACGTTTCCCTTTGAAGTTGTGATGCTGGGAATCACAGGCTTCACTCTATCCTTGCCCTTCCCAGAGGTGCCCTCATCCCTTTGGGTTCAGCATCTACCTTATAATGTGAAAAAGCACAATTTGCCATCACCACCCATGTGAGTCCTCCCCACCAGATTGCCACCACTTGATCTGAGTTACTGCCTTAGTGACTTGCTTTGTAACTCAGATCAGGCGGTGATGGAGTAATTTTACCCTTACTCGTGGTGGTGTTCACGTGATGATAGAACAATGTTCGTGTTGTTTTCTTTGCTATAGTTCTTGTTTGTGGGTTGATAGTCATGATACTTTAGGACCTTACTTGGGAAGTTGCTTCTTGACGGAAGCCTGCTGCACCCCTCTTTCCATTACTGAAGTCAACCAGTTTCTCTTCCACGCGAGGCCTTTGAAATTGTAAAAGCAAAAGGGCTTTTGTTTTCTAGCTCTGTAATGTGACCACACCGTTAATGTCCCTTAAGATTTTAGGGGTAGATTTGCTAAAGTGAGAATCATAGGCAGCACCTCAGACAGGGCTGACCAGGTAAGGCCTCCAATTATACAAGTTGTAGAAGTGACCAGACATACTTAGAAAAAAAGGTGGGTGGGATGGGGAGTTATTTGATTAAGCCATGAGCAAAAGCCACAGAAATTTCCAAAGTACATACTCCTAAGGTGACACTTAAGAGAGGTTTGACTCTAGGCAGCTGTGTAAGAAGATCTCCATTTTCAGTGTTGATGCTCTCGTTCTCGTCCAGGGAGGAGTTTACGCAGTGGAATGTCCACCGGAGAACCCAGTGGAGACACAGTGGGGACCCGCCTTTTAGTATTTCATGCAGGATGGAAAGAATCCTCTCTGCACGTCGGGTCCCCCGTAAGCTGGGCTCCAGGGTGCCAAATGCTGACCTGGGAAATTAGTCCCACTTTTCATTTCCACTCACTCCTTTGCCCTCCTCTCAAGAAAATGGGGGAGTTGGGTGGATGCAAGGGGCATCCAGTGGATGAATTCCTCCAGAAACTTGCCTTAGTTACAGTGTTGGAGATTCACTTTTTAAAGGCACTCACTGTGTGTGTGGAGAGCCTTGTTTTGTACATTTGATCAAGTTCTTCCCCCCCACCACCCCCCGCCCAGATCAGGAGCTCTTCAGACTTGGTCCAGAGATCTTCTGTAGGCACAAAATGAGTGGTTGCCGTGTGTGGCCCACAGGGAAGCCCGTGGGGGTGGGAGCTCTGTGGTCAGACAGGTGGCAGTAGTGGGTGGTGTGTGTCACAGCACCCTGGCAGGGGGCACAGCAGTGGCTGGTGCAGTGACAGGCTCTGGGTAAGCGAGACTGGCTTTACAGAGATCAAGAGGACAGGCAGGTCAAGAGCTGGGGTGCTGTCAGTAGCTGGTTTTGTTGTGTTTTCTTCCTGCTAGGGTCTAGCATTCAACTCTGTGACTTTCGAGCTGGCCCTTCCCATGCAGAAACTAGGTCAGGGAGACACAGAGGAAAGGACATCGCCAGAGGCCGGGCTTCCTTCCTGAGCCCCTCTCTCCCGCAGCCAACCCACATTTCCCAGCTGCTTAAGACTTGGTTGGTGCCTGATAATGTTCCTTTCTGAAGGTCAGTCTGACACAAGAAGAGTTACAGTCACTCTGATTTTTATTCTCAACTGAACATTTAAGCAGTTTTATTCGAATGATCAAGAGAGATGTGGACGTTCTCTGAGGACTAAGGGTGTATAAATAAGATGTTGACTTTAATGATTATTAATTGTAGTAAACAGTACTCAGGTGATAAGTCAACATTCATGGGTTTAAAGAGTCTATGTTTTTGTGCTATTATGTTTTAAAAAACTGGAAACACAGTGCCAATTGCTTTGAGTTGCTATTAAGGATGATGTTCATTTGATAAATTCACTGATAATCTTTTAAAAATAATAGACTTTGCTTCCTACAACTTTTTATACATGGTTTAAAAAGTGCATTCTCAGAAGCTGCTGGTCAGATTCCTTTAGCGATGAGAGCTGAAGATTTTTTAAAACTGTGTGTCAGCTTCCTCGGTGCTGTTCGTCCGATGTGGAAATTTTTTCACTTCTCATTTTCATGAGTAGATACACATAAATAGAGGAAGGGATTCTTCTGGGGGTGTTGCTGTTTGTGTCTAGATGTGTCATCTGACTGAAGACCAGAGACTTGCTCATCAAAGGCTTTTAGAAACCCTACTTGGTCCTTAACTGGGTTGATTTTTTTTTTTTTTAATGCTGGTTAGTTGGTTTCGTTTTTGTCCTCACAATTTCTTGGGAAATGGCTTGAAAGAATTGTTTGCCAGAAGTCCTTGGAGCTCCTTTGTAGAGTAGATGGGCTGTGTACATGTGGGCTGATGAAGGTTGGGGTCCCTGGGGCTTTGGGATTCTGGTGGCCAGTGAGGGCGCTCCCACACCCCTTTGTTTATTTCCAGTTGCTCAGAGATGCCTTCACTATGGTTGACCTCTGTGCAGTGCTAATTCCCCCCACATTGTCTCTTTCTGCCTTTTTAAGATTATTTGCTTATTTATAATAATTTTGGCCAGAAATTTACTACCATTGGTGCTTCCTGTTACCCTGCAAAGGGAATTCCAGAGCCTGTATGCATTTATGCTGCCTAGGTCTTTTTCTCCTTTGATTGCCTTTCTAAAGAGCATCTCATTTTGGTGTACATTCATGTCCTACTTGTCTTGAAAATGAAAGGGGGTTTTAGATATAACTAAGAAGGATGTGATCTTGGGCCAGGATCCCACATGTCCAGAGAGCACCTTGGGCTCTCCTTCATTGAGGACGGCGCCAATACCCCTGGGTTCATGACGTTCTTTGTAGGGTATTCTCCTTGATTTACTAAATCCCTCTGGCTTCGTTCTTAACTGTGTTTCCTGCCATCCTTAATATATTTGTAAAGCCTCAGACATTTTAATCCAGTTTTGTATTTTAGGCAGAGATGTGCTCTCTAATATACTCGCTTAGCAGGATACAGATCTTTTGAATTAATGCTAACCATTCTAAAGATTTCTCTCTCTCTCTCTCTTTTTTCCCTTCCTCAGTAAATCATTTACAGAAGTGTTCATTTTGAGAGGATGAAGTATTTGGCTTTTACCAAAGAGGTGTTCTTTTTTTTAAAAGCAAAATCCTTTCAGCAAAAACTTAACTTGGGGAATGGTGGATTAAGAATGCATCTGTCCACACCCACTTCTGTAGGTGTTAATCATGTTTCTGTGAGTACAATGTTGGAAAGAATTCTTTAAGGTAATCCTTTGTGGTGAAGGATCCTGGGAAATTCTCTCAGGTAAAGAAAGCTTGCAGCAGATGGGTAATATATGTCTTGAGAGCTATTTATAAGAAATTTAAGGATTGTTTTGTTTTCCTTTATTAAAGATTTAAGGTTATTTTACTTTGAAAAAAAAAAACTACAGAAGTTTTATAGTCATAACTTTGTTACTTTAAAAAAAAAAAACTTGTCTGAAATAATTAGATGTAGCCAAATTATGTGGTTATGTTTTGCTGTTAGAATTTGAAAATGTAGTATGTGTGGTAATCTACTGTTTGAAATTTACAATGGTCTCAGATATGTTTGAGTTTTGGTAACTTTTAAAACTAGTTACTTTTTTGTTTTAAGTCGCAAAGGCACCTATGGGTTTATAATTGGGGTTTTTTTGAGTGCTAATTTTTCTCTGAAGCAGCCGAAGTTGACCAGTCTTTTTCCTAGGTAGAAAACTCAAAACTTGTAAGCTCTGTACTTTAATAAAATTAAAAATTGAAAACTATGTGTTTTTTTTTTCTTCTTCTTTCTATTGAATATATTTATAAATAAAGTCTGCCAGGTACCATTTTCCAAAGATGTCTTCAAATGTTAATTCAATCTCTCTCAAGTTTCATAGAGTCTGTTCTGCTTCTAGAAGATACAAAGGAAAACCCAAGTTTTTTTGTCTTCTTCCTTGCTGAAAGCCTCTACAGCCTGCTTTCTTCTTCTTATTATTATTTTTAATTACTTTGCTGTGAAGGGTCTTTGCCGTGGCGCTCAGAATCTTTAGTCATGGCATGCCACTCTTAGTTGCTGGACCAAGGATCAAAGCCGGACCTCCTGCTTTGGAGCATGTTATGTGACAATACTCATATGTTGGCAGAAGCCCTCTTATCTAACTGAGATTAGGAGACACTTAAGAGTCTTAGAAATCTTCTGTTTAGCCAGAGGATTTGGCACTTCCTTAAATCTTTGAGATCTTAATAAGAGGCTTTATCTTGACCTTGAGGCTACATTTTTACTTGTGGCATCTTAGAAATGATAAGTAATTAATAAAACGGTGTGGTTGGAAAGATATTTCATTGAGTGTGTTTCAGTGTGGTGTTAAATAAATTGTTCAGTGTGATCCAAAATCCTGCATGTATGAACTCCTTAAAAAAAAAAAATTCTGGCACTTGTTAAAACAGTAAGACTTAGGAATTTCCTGGTGGTCTAGTGGTTAGGACTCAGCATGTTCACTGTGCGGGAGTGGGTGGGTAGGTGGGGGGACTTGGGCAGTGAGGGCCGAGAAATCAACTCAGTACAAGGATAAGTGGGGATTGACAGCCAACAAGCAGAGGGATGAGGTGGTTGGATTGTTGGGTGGTATCACCAACTCATTAGACATGAGTTTGAGCAAGCTCCGGGAGACAGTGAAGGACAGGGAAGCCTGGCATGCTGCAGTCCATGGGGTTTCAAAGAGTTGGACATGACTGAGCGACTGAAAACAAGAAGAGCAGAGGGAGGGGATCCAGTAGATGGAAAATTACAAGAGGAGACCTCGGGTAGAGACATTCTTTCTCAAGGTAGACAGGCCAAGTGTAAGCAGACAGGGTAGGGGGCCCCCCAAGAAAGAACCAGGCATAACTTTAGCAACAGAAGCCATTTTAGGCCTGAGCTATTTTGTGATCTAAGCCTGCCACAGTGCCTGCCCTTACAGAGGGATAGGTCTCAATAGTTAACGATATTAAAGGAACAAAAGAAGGTAAGAACTAGTAACTACCAAGACAAGCAGATAACCTAACTTCATCAGAGACACCATGTCAGTTGTAAAGACTCCCAGTTCTGTTTCAAAAGTCAGGATTAATCCAAAGCACGCTCTTGAGTTGTTTTGCAGAATTCAACTCCACAGGAGTCCTCAGCCATCAGATTAACTGGGACCTAAGATGTAATGGGCTTCCCAGGTGGCACAGTGGTAAAGAATCTGCCTGCCAATGCAGGAGACACAGAAGAAGCACGTTTGCTGCCTGGGATGAGAGGATCCCCTGGAGTAGGAAATGGCCACCCACTCCAATATGCTTTGCCTGGAAAAGTCCGTGGACAGAGGAGCCTGGTGGGCTGCAGTCCATGGGGTCTCAAAGAGTTGGACACGTCTGTAAACAGGACACACATAAGGGATGATGATGATTTTTTTCTGATCCTCATGACTCCGATCAACTACAGCCTGGACTCTGTCAATTGTTGCCCCAATTCTATGCCATATTCTCCTCTGCTCACACCCCTTCGTGAATACACATGTCCCCTTAGCTTAAAACTTGGCAAGTTTTTGTGTTCAGGGAAACACTGCTTTGGGAAAGATCCCCGGTGTTTTCCTTACTTGCTGCAAGTGATAATAAATCCTTCCTTCTCTCAGTCTTGGGCTTGTTTGTATCTTTTGGCTGTGAAACCCACCAAGAGGCAATCCCAGTTCCTGGGTAACGAAAGGACTTGAACTTCAGATAGCAAGGTCTTGCTGAGCCAAGGTTGTGCTGCCCTGGCAAGGACAGAATGGATGTGAAAGGCTAAGGTTGAGACCTGGTCAAGAAGGGAGCTCAGAGGAGCCTGGTTTGGTCAAGGAGACGGACTTGGTCAGAACACGCACATTGTGCTCGCGTGCTCGGAGAAAATGCACCCAAAGCGTATGTGCCTGTTGTTTTGTCCCCACCCTCCGTTTCCTTCATATTTGGGGAACTGTTCGCATGGTTGTAGCAGGAGCAGCTATTTTCTTTCCATATAATTGTCATAGCTACAGTTAGTTGATTCAGGATTGGACTTTTCATTTAAGTTGGGTGATCAGCCTCTGGAAGTTTGGACTTGAAGTGAGGAGTTGGGGAGCTTAAACGATGTTATTAGTGTCTGGTTTAGGTGTTACGGACACAGGGAGAAAGCCAATTTGTGAAGATCTGGGATTAAAATGGATGTGCAGAGGGGCAAGTATGAAAGAGGGGAAGGGTGGGGCAGAAAGAATGGTCTTCTGGGTTTTCAGGGTGTTCTTAATGTTCCCCACTCAAATCCCGTTCTGGTGCCTCTGTTTGAAATAGCAACAAGAGCAATTGTTCATTGAGCACTTGATGTATGCCTTGTAAAATTCTCATAATGACCCTATGGAAATTACTGTTCTAACTTTAATTTTAAATTGGGGGGGGGGGAGGCAAACTTTTCTTAAAATCCTTCCTGCAGATATTTATTTATTTATTTTTTTACACAGGTGGCCAAATCTGACCTCTTCCCACCCATCTTTCCCATGTCCTTTACTTTATCATTTTCCATCCCTCAAGGTTTTCCCTTTTAGGTCAGTTTTTGCTTTTAATATGCAGAACTTCCTCTTGGTTTCTGTGTTTGCATAGGTATATCAGTAAGGAATTGCCTCTGAGTTATAACAGAGTGAACCTCAGTGTCTTAAACACATGGGATTTTGGTTCAGCATCCCAAGGATGTCAGGCCAAAGGTTACTGTGAATTTCTGGCTCTTTTGTGAACTCCAGGGGTTACTTTGCAGATTTATCTTATTTACACTCCAAGCAGAAGAGAAAAGTACATTGCATATTTCAGCACAGGAAGCATAAAGGTCTGAAATATCTTGTTATTGCCAGAAAACAGGAAGAATTTTAAAGACCCTCTGATGACAAGCTAAATTATGTCCAATAATAACTATTACCTAGAAATAAGTCTTGTAATCATTGTATGTTTATGTGTATTTTTCTGCCTTTTAAGGGGGGAAAGTGAGTGAAAAGACTCTTGAGTTAGAATTACAATATTAATAAAAATTCAAAAGATACAGGTAATTAAGTTTAAAGTCAATGTTTAAATGTTTAAATTACTAAGTTTATAAGGTTAAACTTTTTAGGTTTCCTGTGTTTTAAATCTTTAGAAAGTTTTGTCTATGCTAATGTGAGTCATCTTTGTTGGGTTTTTGAAAGGTTTGAGAAAATCAAATGTATTAAAATTAAATTGTACTTTGAAATTTCTAAGATTTTTTTAAAAAATATGACTATTTTATCACATTTTTAAGCCAAAGTATTTATCACATTTATAAACCAAATGTATTTATCACATTGATAGGCCAAAGAGATGTTAATCAAAAGCAAACATAAAATTAATCAATTTGCAAATAAAATGACATGAGTTTAAAGGTTTTAAATTATTTTAAAATATATATAATTTAATATATGAAATGGAAGTTGAAACATTTCAGTACATAAAAGCTGTCTTCAAACATAAGGAAAATTTAGATTCTTTGGGTGTGTCAGTCACTATAGGCTAAGATATGCTGTGGTAACAAGCAAGTCTAAAAATCTCAGTGTTTACAATGACTAAAGTTCAGTTCTCACTCACAATGCATTTCAATTATCAGATGTCTGCAGCTCTGCTCCAAGTTCTCTCCATTCTGAGAGCCAGACTGATACAGCAGCCCCTATTTGGGACATTGCTGATGAAGGTGGCTGAATTTGCCGCTCCAAAATATGCTACTTTGGAAAAAGGCAATTGAGAATATATAAGAAAAGTTCTTTGCCCTTCCCTATTTGTCTGAAAGCAGAACATAAATTTAGAAAAGCATCCCTCCTCCCCGCCTCTACCAGGGCGACAAGCATTAATCCCTGGAGATGACTTCGGACCCTTATCCATGGAGAAGACATTGACTTAAATCTGCATAATACACCTTTCTCTAATTTGCCATGCTTTTCCTGGTCACCTCTTCATTCTTGGCTTGCCCTATACCTTTTCTTTGCCTTTAGCTAAAGATGGTATTTAAATCTGAGTTCTAAGCTACTTTTGAGAGTTACTAATTTTTCCTGTATATTTCCCATGTATACATGATGTATAAAATAAAGGGTAGCAACACATCCCACCCCAAAATATGCCACCTGGATGTATCGATTATTTTGAGCTATAGCAAGTAAGGAGCAAAGCAGGGAGAGGCTTTCTCTGAATGCCCCTTGCCTGCTTATAGACAGATCCTCCAAAAGGGATTCAATAGTCATAGACCCTGTTGACTAAAAAGATGCACGATGTGAGCATTTTGAGTTAAGTGTTTTTTGGGGCAAAATGAGAATTTCTGCCCAGGAAACAATACCTCAGATAGCGCTGAGAAACTGCTCCAGAGAAGTAGTGGGGCAAGTGAAGTGAAGTCAAAATCGCTCAGTCATGTCCAACTCTTTGCGACCCCATGGACTCTACAGTCCTTGGACTTCTCCAGGCCAGAATACTGAAGTGGGTAGCCTTCCCCTTCTCCAGGGGATCTTCCCAGTGCAGGGACTGAACTCAGGTCTCCCGCATTACCAGCTGAGCCACAAGGGAAGCCCAGCTCCCATATAGCTAAGAAGCATATCTGTGAAAAACTTTCAAGGTCAATATATGTGATTTTGGTGAATGAGGAAGTCACACAATCATGAACTTATCTTACAGATTTTCTGCTAGTCACAAGGAGCTGATGTCACTATGAAGGGATTTAGTGCTTTTCTAGACTTGAGGACTGGGATCTTGAAATCAGTTCCTGAAAATATCTAACTATCCAAAGTCCTCTTCCGCCAGTTTTCCTGGAGCACCAAGCGCCTCACTCTTCACCCTGAACTCCCTCAGGGAGTGTTGAAGGTCAGCAGCTGCAGCAGCACAGGAGTCAATCTCCAAAGAGGCAGATGGCAAATGCCCTTGGCAAGTGCCCGTTTGTAGTTGACAGTCCCTTCCCCGGAGACTGTCATCAACCAAAGGAGAGTAGAAGTTGCCCCCACACCCAGATTTCAACATAAACCCCCATCTGTTCTTCTAAGGGTCCATTTATTTATCTTTCTTAAAAATCATTTACTCTTCCCTAAGATGCCTATGTCCCCTTTCTCCTTTCCCTATTAAGATGGTATGTACATGAATTGTAGGCCACTTTGGGGAGCCAGTTTTCCCTTGAGTATCTTTCATGTATAGGTGAGGTATGCATGTTAATAAATGTGTCTATTTTTCTTTTGTTAATGTGTTATATTACAGAGGTCTCAGCTTAGAAGAATGGAGGGAGAATTTTTTTTTTCCTCATATACATTGGGCTCAAGAAAGAACACTGGCAGAATCACAAAGTGACTCCCAAAGCTGCTTCCTTGAGGTGGTAGCTATCATATTTGTTATTACTGCATTGATCAAGCACATCCTATGGCCACTCTTGCGGTCAACAGGGTGGGGAAATATAATCTTCCCACAAGGAGAGGTGTCTCAAGTCACATAGTCAAGGCTGGTGCAATGAGACAGGCAATTGTTACCCTCCCCCAGAGTGGGGAAGCTGATATTTTGAACAATAATACAATCTACTATAATGGGGAATAAGATTTTTAAAAATTCTTACAATGTACTTTTTTCCCTTGTTATACGTGAGGTCAATGTGTCTTAACTTACAGACGTGATCATTCCTGGGTATTGGAATTAGGGTGGTTTTTAATTTTCTCCTTTGAAAACTTCTATAGTGAATATGTTTCTTTTGAGATTAAAATTTCAATTGAGAAAGTTTTATTAAAAATTACTTTTGAATGTAAACAAAAAATTTAAGACAAAAATTTATTTCATAACCAGATTGTGTGCTAGTCACTCAGTTGTGCCCGACTCTTTGCGACCCCATGGACTACAATCCACCAGGTTCCTCTGTCCATGAGATTTTCCAGGCAAGGATACTGGAGTGGGTTGCCATTTCCTTCCCCAGGGGATCTTCCCAACCCAGGAATTGAACCCAGGTCTCCTGCACTGCAGGCAAATTCTTTACTGACTGAGCTACGAGGGAAGCCCATAACCAGATTAAAATTTATAAATTTTATTTGGACAAAAAAGGCAGTTATCCACATAACTAATCTGTTATTTTTAATATAGGAAGGGTGATATTTCCAAAACTTTTAATATCTCACAACATAGAAGGAAAAAATAAGTTCTATAGCTTGTGTTTTAGGTATCTCTCTATCCAATCTGTCAGCTTAGAGTGTGGTTATGAAATGGAATGTGTTTGTTAAATACCTCAGTACATGATGAATGTTGGTTAGTTGGCTGGGGAAAGCATAGTCTCATGATGACTTAGAGGCATTTTGTATTACAAGATACATTCTTTTATGGTTATCTGGCTGATGTCATGAAATTCTGACTTTTGCCACCAGGGAAGATGATATTTCTCCTTGGCAGGAAACTTAAATACTTAGTACAGTTTGGCTTTCATTACATGTTATCACAGTGAAACTTTCGTGCTTAATTGGCTCTCCTTTGCATCTGATTTTACAGTCGGTACTGGTCTTACTGATGAACTAGCTTTTTGTAATCCAAGTTGGATTTCTGCCTAATTGGTTGTTTCTGTCCCAGTTCTACATGGTGGTTGAGACAAAATCAGATTTTCAGTTCTCCCCCTACCCCACCACTTTGGTTTTTCAGTATATTTAAATGGATTTTCATAATGATAATCCTAAAATGTTCTTCTCTTCTTTGTCTCTTGGAGACAAGAAAGCTCGCAAGATCACTTTGATGGGTGACTGACTCATAAGCTCCTCCTTGCTCAGATATAATCTCTGAACTGAGCAAGCTTTAGATGAGGCTTGCAAGAAGGCTCATGATTCAGCCTGTGATCCCACCAATAAATGGTGACAGAATCAATTTATTTCAGTCTTTCTTCCAGTATTTCAAGTAATAACTTGATATCTCTATGTCTTCCTCCCAACACTCAACCCACAGCATGGCCTTTTTTGATCCATTTGATAACATCTCTTGAATCAGTTTGCTCTTCTCTATCTCCAGGCCTTTTTAGTTCACCTTAGAACCCCAAGATTAGTAAAATGAACTTGCCAAACTGGCTCTCTCAATTTTCAGATATGCCAAATTCTTTACTAGTGTCGGTGACCTTTCGAGAATGTAAATCTAGTAATCTAGGTCACTCCTGTATAAGGAGCCCTAGGCTTCATCATATATTTATGGCTTTCAAGTCCCAGAGACCTGGCCTCTGCCCCATCTCTCAGCTACCTCCCAGGGCTCTCACCCTAATACTTCTCATGTCAACTTTGCAATACTGTTCAATCCTTTGGTATCCTTAAACGTTCCTTCTGGATCGTGAATTTGATTCTGCCGGGAGCATTCCTCTGTCCTTCATTTCTACCAACCTCCCTAAATTTCAAGCTTCCTCTCAGATACCTGTTCTTTAAGGACACACTTCTTAAAACAGCGCCCCCCTCAGCCCCACCCCTGTTCAGATTTGGGTTATTGAATGAGCATAATACTTTTCATAGTATTGTAATTTTCCAGTTTTTTGGTGGCATCCTCTTCTCCGTGAGGGCAGAGATGATGGGTTTTTTCACCACAGTATACCTAGCACCTAGGATAATGCTAGGATGTGCAATTGCTGTTTGTTAAATGGATGCTGGATGGGTGAATGTCTTCCCAGGGAAAATCAGCAACTAGACCATGCTGGTTAGTGATACTGGGAGGCACAGAATCTAGCACCTCCCAACTACCATCTCCCTGTGCCAGGAATGAAGGGAACCCCTTTCAGGTTGTCTGCCTCTGTCCATTTGCTTTGCAAACTGTCCCAGCCCTCCCTGCCCTTCAAAGGGTTACAGGGATGGGCTCCTGGTCGCCGTGGTCATAACCAAGGCTGCCCACAGCCATCACCAACTGGGTTCGGGGTTTGGGGACTATTCTAGGATGAATTATTTTATCCTAGAATATAGAATTTTAATAGTTGGTGAATTAGTTGGTGAATTATTCCAAGATAGACCCTGTGTCCTTTCCCCTGGAGACTAGACAGAGATCAAGAGAAGAAAAAAGGGGAGAGGGGAATTATCTCTGAAAATAACTCCCCCTTGTCTAGACAAGCACCATTTGACATAGGCCCTGTTCATGGCCATATTTTCTGCCCTGCGGACAAAAAAACGGAGATTTCTATTGGGAACAAGATAAGGTAGAGAAAACTCTCTGAGATAAGAGGCAAGATCGTGAGAGAGCTCTGGTAACTCTTCCAGACTCTGGTCTTAGGAACTTCATGTGGCCCAGATGCTGTCTTGACTCTGAGTTTCCATGAAACACTCCTGTAGCCTAATAAGAATTTTTTCTTTTATTATCGGTATTAGTGTGGGTAACTTAACATTACTAAAAACAGGATGTCACTTTATGTCTTAGAACCCTAAATCTGCTTGAAAAATAAGTACAGAAATGAAGACTAGCTAAAGGAGAGCAAGCGAAAGCGCTCCAGATCTTGCAGGGGCATCAGCCACCATCACAGGTGCTTGGCAGGCTCAAAGGCAGGCAGAGGAGTAGAAGAGCTTGATAGTGGAGGGTTATGTTCTGATTGGAAGCTGCTGCCATGAAGAAACTTGTTTTCAAGCTAACAGGATAACTAGATGCAGGCATCCCTTGTGGTTGGTATGGGTAGAGATTTAGTTTTCTCTACTTAGTCCTAAATTGGACGTGGGGGCAAAAATTAGGGAAGCTATCAGTTATTAATCGAATTCTGGCCATTTTGAGTCAATCACTACCAAGGTTGTTGTTTGGATTCCTGGGCTGGTTGCTTCATGTTGTGGGTCATAGTTCTTTTATTTTGTGTGTTTTTGGTTGTCGGTTGTTTTTTTTTTCTAAACTGTACTGCGCAGCCTGTAGGATTTTAGTTGCCTGACCCGGGAGGGATTGAATCCAGGACCCCTACAGTGAGAGTGCCAAGTCCTAACTGGACTGCCAGGAAATTCCCCAGCATTCTATTTCCATATATATAATCTGGCCATTGTCCATTTATTTCAGTATCTCATGATGATACTTGTATGTATCTACCTCCTTTACTTTAAAAAAAATAGTAAAAGAAACTTTTTCAATTCATCTTGGTCGAGGGCATAATGTATGTGGAAACATGTTCTGCTTTGGGAAAGTGTTTTAGCATAAGAGACACAGAAATAAGTATATGCATCCAGCCGGGGGTTCCAGGAGATGTGATCAGAAGAAGCCACCTTCCTGGAGAACAGTGGGAAATGCCAGATCCTCCACGTTCATCAGGCTTGGAAATCTGCTGGGAGGTTAAAGTCAACACAGTGGCTTTGGAATCACTTTGCCAAACTTTGTTTTCTTTGACAGCATTGCCACATCTAAGGCTTGGATTTGAGGGCTGGTGAAATGGGAAATGGATCGTCTGCTCGTATAGCATATAGCTGCAACTAATACCCAGACTGTTCCATGTTCCCCTCAGATTTCAACTGCCATAGGGCTCCCTCATATACAGTGGAGACACAGAACGATGTCTCCACGAAAAGAATGCTTGGGCATCACCTAACCTGCTTTCTACCACCTCCTCGTAGAATTCTTTAAAAAAAAAAAAAAAAATCTAGGTGAGGAAACAGATTTAGAAAATGTATTGGTTTTCTGTGGCAGCTGTAACAAATTATCACAAACTTAGTGGTTTAAACAACACAATTGAATTTGTTCACAGTTCTGGAGGTCGTAAGTCTGGGTGGGCTTGGTGAGGTTTTTTTCTCAGGGTATCACAGGGCCAGAAAGTAAGCATTGGCTAGCTGGAGCTCGTCTCTGCAACCCCTGGGAAGAATCTGCTTCCAAAGTCTTTCAAGTTATTGGCAGAAGTCAGTTCTGTGCGGCTGTAGGTCTGAGATTCTGGTTTCCCCCCTGGCTTCTAGCCAGGGGCCACCCTCAGTCCCTTCTCAAATGGCCCTCCATCTCCGGAGCAGCAAGGGCATATGGAGCCTTCTCACGCTCCAGTTTCTCTGACTCCCCCTTCTGAGCTTTAAAAGACTCACATGACTGGATCTGGTCCACCCAGATAATCTCCTTATGTTAAGGCCAATTGGCTTGGAGCTTTAGTTTTATCTAAAGAATTCCTTCACAGAAATCTGAAGATTAGTGTTTAATTGAATGAATAACCAGAAGACAGGACTCTCAGAGAGGCCATCTTAAGATTTGCTTACTACATGTTTTATATTACAAAGAAATTCTGAGCAGAGATAGACTCTTGAACCAATTCTAGGTAATGTGTAATTATTATGTAAAGGTGGAGAAAAAAGATGAACATTTTTCTGACCATCTATACATTCATTGTTAAAAAAAAAAAAATTCCTGAAGGTATAGGGACTTCAGTCTCATTTGCAAAAAAAAAAAAAAAAAAAAATCCAAGGCAGATATTCTGATTGGTGGGTGGCCTTCATCTACCCAGTGATTCAGAGACCCCCAGGTTCCATCCGAGTTGTAGCTCCCCACTTTCCTAGGGCCATCGCCTGCATCCAATTGGTGCAAGATGAAAGAACAGGGAGGACATGCATCTCCTCTTGAAGCCTTTGTCTAGCGGAATCACACATTACTTACAACCATTCCCTTGGTGTCAACTAGTCACGTGACTGTGCCAAACTGTCAGGATGCTTGGAAATAGAGTCTAGCTGTGTATTAATGAAGAAATGGATTGATGAATAGTAGTACTCTCTGCTTCAACCTACTGTGTGCTGGCACCTTACATAATTCTCATTTAATTAACACCACAGCCCTGAGAGGTATATTGGTCTGCTCAACAGAACTGACAGCCAGAGATAGAATTTTCCCACAGTTCCACAGCTGTTATGTGAAGGACCTAAGCTAGGATCTGTATCCTCTTTGACTCCCAAACTCTGTCTCCAGTTTGACATATTAGTTCTTCTATAGAGTGTTTGGAGATTAAGCTCTTGTTTAGGGATGGGTTGGTTGAATTATAATTTGATTATCATGGCTGGTTTTTCTCCAAGTGAATCAGAGTTACCTAAGTGGGTTGTTTGAAATCATTAGTTTCTAATCCCACCCACTAAAGTTTCATTCAGCCAGTCTGGGAGTGGGAGGGGAAAGCAGAAATCTGCATTAAAGTGAGCTTCTTGGGTTATTCAGATGTGTTGAAATGTTTGTAATATGCCAGTGCAGCCCGCCCTTCTGGGATAGGGAACATGAGGAGGTGAATTCCCGCTTGTGGTCTGGTAAAGGGCCCCTCACTAGAATTTCGGGTTCTGATCTGTTTATGAAATTCTGGGGCTTCTCCAGAGTATCTTTCCCTGCCCCACTCCAAGGAATGAGGTCACTGGGAGGGATTTTTTTTTTAATGGTAACAATATGGCTGAGTGAGGCCAACTGCATGCCTGTCTAATTATTCTATTCTCTGCCCAAAGCCCACCCATCTGAGCCCTGCAATGCTCAGGTTGGGTCACTGTTGGACTCCTCTAACAGCCTCCTTCAGATGCGTAGAATTTGAACCCAACTTCCTATCATCTGTGAAATCTCATGTCATTGGTGGTGTTCCTTGCCTGCGTAGCTTGTTAAGCCGATTTCTCACCCTGTCTTTGCTGAGGAAGAAATGCTTGCAGGCTTGTATTAGAAGGACCTGAGAAAGAAGAAAAGCAAGATGCTGCCTGCTGTTGGGAGCTTGCAGCCTAGTAATGGTAGGGTAAACCTACAATTACTGAGAGGAGTACTGTTTACAGAAGGAGGTAACATATTAGCTTATTTACTTCTTACAACCCCGAGGAACTGGCAAAAACTGAGGCTCAAAGATGTTAAGTTAGTTAAGATGACTCAACTAACTAGTGGTGGTAAAGCTGGTATTTGAATCCAGGTCAATTTGATTCTAAAGCTCATGTTCTTAGTTACTTTGAGCAGTAGGTTGAAGGAATATGTCCATACCCTAATCCCCCAGAACCTGTGAATGTGACCTCTGAAATAACGAAGGTACAGATCTTGAGATGAAGAGATCATGCTGGACTATCCAGGTGGGTAACAAGTGTCCGTATAAGGGACACACAGAGGAGAAACATACTTAAGAGATGTGACAGCTAGGCAGAGATCGCAGTGGTGATACAGCTGAGAGCAAAGAAATGCTAATAGTCACCAGAGGCTGGAAGACGTTAAGGAACGTTTTGTCCCCTAGAGTGTGGAGGGCCCTACAACAACTTGGTTTCAGATTTCTGTACTCCAGAACTGCAAGAAAAATAAATTTCTGGGCTCTAAGCCACTGGTTTGTGGCTGGCTTTTGTTTTTAACAGCAGTCACAGGACACTAATACATTCGATTTAATTTCATCAAAATCCTCAGGGAACATATAAGTCAAGGATGAATTAGGTTGTGTGCTGAGAGATTAAAAAATGTTTGAAAATCAGAGCAAGAGATCCCTGAAATTGGGGGTCAGTTGGTCCACGTAATTATCTGTTAGTACCCCCGCCCCCCGTATCAGGCTTCCGTCATCATCACCTTCATCATTTCTGTTACTGTTGACTGCTTACTCTACACCGGGCACCAGACTAAGTGCTTTTCCTGCGTCACCTCCGTTAAAGCTCCCGTCAGTTCTATGAGCTAAGTACTAGTATTAGCCTAGTTTTCAGATGAGAAGCCCGAGGTTCAGAAAGGTAATTTCCCACCTGTGGTTGTACAGGGAATAAGTGCCAGTGGGAGGCGGGGACTCAGGTCTGTCTTGCTCCTGAGTCTCGGCTGGAGCAGTTTCCTACACCATCTTCCCTTTTAGTAAATTCTTACACATGCTTAGCCATTGTGATTAAGGGCTCCGTCAGTTTGGGAGGCCGGGGCCAGAAGGGTGGACTGAGTGTGGTCTCTGTGAGCCTGAGTCCTCTAGTGTCTGGCGTGCCTCTCCAGGCCACAGCAGGCGCGACTCCGCAGATGTTTGCTAATGATGGGAAGGATGACAGCTGAGCTTGGGCTGCCTCACAGCCGTTGGAGAAGCATGTGACATCCTCTCGGAGGTAAGTCACCGGTTTCTGCATCGTGTTATTGGGCTGCTACCCAGGGTGTGAGAGAAAGCAGGTGAGCACCTCCTCTCGTCCCTGCCTCACCCACTGGGAATGAAGGTGTGGCGTGTAGATCCCTGAGAAGGGAATGGGGCATCTGGACGGAAGCTCCCTCTGGGCTGGTGGTGATCTGGACTGACTGACCCCGTCCCACTCTCTGTTCAGCTAGAGGAAGAGGACACGAGGCTAGATTTTCATTTCTGTTTCTCTTTTAGAAGCTGTCAGTGTTATGGATTACGACCCGGGTAAACTATCTGCAGTCCAAGAGAGAATGGAAAATCCTTGGCCCTGATTCTGACAGAAAGCCTGGTTTTAGAATTTGAGAAGGTGATTGGATCTAGTTTGCTTTTCTCCAAGTAGGGGAGAGACAAGACAGAGTGCCAAGCTGAGGGGCTAAAGGTAAGACATCTGGTTTTGCATTTTGTTGCAGCCAAGAGGCGTGGTTTTCGCTCTGCCCCGACTCCCCGCCTCCTCCCGCAGCATGGGGTTCCATGAGGCCAGCCTGTTGATTTCTTTTACATGTGTATGAAATTGACATCTTCTATCCCTTCCAGTGTGGAATTAACTTTGTGAATAATCTGTGAAGCAGCCCAATCAAAAAGATTTCCTTCATTGATAGGATTTTCTCTGTTTGTCAGCAGAGGTAAGAACCCCACTGAAGATTTGTTAAAGAGCCATAGACGAGTTCTAGATGGCCCTACTTGCAGAGGGTAAGTGCACTTGACTTCTATATATATATATATTTTTTTTTTGGTAATACTCTTTCCTAGTCTTCAGAGATTGAAGTGGGATTGAAATTATATTTACCAAGTTTAAGCATACTGATACCTTGAAAGAAGTAAACGTAAGACAACAAAAATATATAGACTTTTATGCAGTAAACATAAACTCAGGAAAGTTCCATTTATTCAACAAAATTTTGTTGCACCCCTACTGTTTATCAAATTCTAGGAATATGGAAAAGAATGAGTTTGCCTTCAACTTGCTCCATCTGTTTGGGGAAACCATGGTGCAGCTGTTGAAAATCACACTTTCTGGTGAGATTACTTAATGGTTTCTCCAAAGTGGAGAAAAGTTAATAAAAGAATGACAGTAATAAAAGTGAGGAAGCCAGAGAGTAGCTGGATTTACTACATGGTATGCTATAGCCCATATTATTTTGAACTAAATTCCAAGAGAACAGTGCAATAAGAAAAGTGATATGAAATGTCTATGAAAATACTGTGGAATAAGCCCAGGAAGGATGGACAGTGTTCCAGTGGGTCCTTCTCTAAGTAAAAACAGAGCACAGATGTTAAATCATCAAAGTGGGATGGGAAGCCTTTATCAAGTAATAGTCAATAGAAAGTTAAAAATCAGTCTTAGTGATTTATTCAGTGCCACCTCTTGCCATCTTGTTTTTTTTTTTTTTTTTTTTTGCTGGCTTGGTACAAGGCACAGGGTTATGGTGTGTGAGGAAGGCTTTCAATATGGCTTGGATAGTAAAGAGTGGAATTCTCTCAACTTCCTTATTGGTGTTTTGCTGTTTTGATGTGCTTGTCGACTCAGTTGTGTTCAACTCTTTGTGACCCCATGGCCTGTAGCATGCCAGGCTCCTCTGTCTATGGGGATTCTCCAGGCAAGAATAATGGAGTGGGTTGCCACACCCTTCTCCAGGGGATCTTCCCAACCCAGGAATCGAACCTGAGTCTCTTAAGTCTCCTGCAATAGCAAGCAGGTTCTTCACCACTAGTGTCACCTGGAAAGCTGTTTCAATATTAAAAACCAAACTGCTTCTGTTGGCAGCAGCCTGCTTAGTCTTGTGGTGGGGAGGGGGGCTCCGATGAGCCTAGCACGTTGGAAGGAAGCCTAGCCACTGGTGGCAGTCACTCAGGATGGGGCCTGCAATTGGTTTTGCCAGGCTGGCCACCAGGCTGCTGCTTTCCCACAGCTTCCTGAGCCAGGCCACAGGTGATCATGCCGGTTGGGGCCTGGGAAGTCTCCGAGTGCTCAGAGGACTCCAACACTGTGGTCGTGAATAGGAGAGTGGACTTGTTGGAAAAGAAGCTAGCCCATCTGTGTTCCGGGTCTGCTGTGGGGAGACCTGGGTCATGGGAGATGGTTTCCCCAGGGTACTTGGTACTTCCGCAGGAGCTGTTAGGGAAGTGGACCCCAGGAAGTGCTGCTAGGAGTCATGAGTGGCCACAAGCAAGCTGCTGGAGGGAATGGTTGGCAGGCTCTTGCTTGCGGGTTGGTGGAAACCTCGGCCACAACACTTTGCTGGCCTTGGGGTGTGATCATAGATGGCAGTGGGGATGGGTGCGGGTGGGGGAGATGGGGAGTAAGCCATGGAGCCCATCTGGGTAGGAGAAAGCAGGCACTGCTCCATGAACCAGATGCTCAGGGGTTGCCATCATTTTGAAATTGATAAATTGGGCATCAGTTCAGTCACTCAGTCATGTCCAACTCTTTGCAATCTAATGGACTGCAGCACACCAGGCTTCCCTGTCCAACACCAACTCCCGGAGCTTGCTTAAACTCATGTCCATCAAGTCGGTGATGTCTCCAGCCATCTCATCCTCTGTTGTCCCCTTCTCCTCCCACCTTCAATCTTTCCCAGAATCAAGGTCTTTTCCAATGAGTCAGTTCTTCACATCAGGTGGCCAAAGTGTTGGAGTTTCAGCTTCAGCATCAGTCCTTCCAATGAATATTCAGGACTGATTTCCTTTAGGATGGACTGGTTGGATCTCTTTGCAGTACAAGGGACTCTCAAGAGTCTTCTCCAACACCACAGTTCAAAAGCATCAATTCTTCAGCGTTCAGCTTTCTTTACGGTCCAACTCTCACATCCATACATGACTACTGGAAAAACCATAGCCTTGACTAGATGGACCTTTGTTGGCAAAGTAATGTCTCTGCTTTTTAATATGCTGTCTTAGGTTGGTCATAGCTTTTCTTCCAAGGAGCAAGCATCTTTTTATTTCATGGCTGCCGTCACCATCTGCAGTGATTTTGGAGCCCCCCAAAATAAAATCTGTCACTGTTTCCATTGTTTCCCCATCTATTTGCCATGAATTGATGGGACCAGATGCCCTGATCTTAGTTCAGAAAGTAAACCTGATGCCTTTATGGGAGATGGAGCCACTTTCTTGCTCTGGATAGGATCACCTCGACGGGAGAATGTTACATTTTTTTCTTAAAGGCGAAATGTTCCTAGGTTTTATCTTTTTACTTTGTATTTACTTTTAAAGTTGCACTTGTTCACCTATCAGTATTATGAAATCTGATATTTGGGATACTTTTTCTATAATGAAACATTCTCTTTTGATAAAAGAATCATACTTTCAAAAAATTTGGGGAGCCTAATGTGTAACTCTATACTGATGACACTTAAGCACATAAAAAATTGGAAGGACATTTTTCAAAATGTTAAAATGGATTGTTTTTGAATTATGGAATTGCAGGATTATTCCTCCTGTTTTTCCACGTTTTCTAGATTTTCTAAAGCAAGTTGCACGATTTTGATAATTAGAGAGAGAAAGATGTCACTAAAGAAATGATTGCACCTGATTAGCTGTAGCCCATGCTCTCTGTTGCCAGCTGATCCTCTGCCTTTGGCAAGAGATGAATTTCATGAGCCTGCAAGCCCTGCCAGGAAAAGTGCAATTACCCAGAACGAAGCCATCCTGGGGCCTGGCCAGCCCCTGCTGGAGGGAGGGACGATGCAGAGAAGCCCATCTGGAGAGGGGCTGCATTGTATCTCAGGGACACCCCAAAACTTAGCTGTGCCCACCTATAGATTCCTAGGCGGCATCCTAACTTAAAGGTGAATTGCTGGTGCCGGACTGCCAGACGGTTAAACGCTGCCTTGACTGGGGGGCTGTGTGCCTGCCTTGAAGTGCAAGGAAACATGGCTGGGCAGAAGCTCAGATGGGTCTGCACCTGCCTCAGGGCTGCCAGAGAGCATCACGCTTCCCTCCTAACAAGTATCAAGCTGCCTGATTGGAAGTTCAGGCTTCTGAAAGAATGTGTTGGAGACTAGGATTCCCTCCTGCTGTGTAGTCTAGCGCTGTTCCACTCCGACCAGTGACAAGACCAAGAGGAAAGGCAGGACCTCGGGTCTTGGGCAGACTTGCTGAATCAGACTCTGCGTTCCAAGAAATCCCCAGGTGACTGCAGAGCACAGCTGCCTTTGCATAGCTCTGCCACAGTTACCTCTCAGGTGGGTAAGCCTCAGCTAGTCTGCAGGGGGAGGGGATCCAGGCAGGAAGAGGGTGTCCTGAGGGTCCTGAGGAGCCCATGGGAAGCCTCGCCTTCCATCAAGTGGGCTGAAAGCAGAAGCAGCTTTGGAGGCCAGGCCCAGACTGCTGGAGAGATCCCTGATAAGTGTCTGCTTCTGTGATTTAGGGCAAAGGAGGCTGGGCAAGAGCCCGTTCCAGGGCAACCTTCTCTAGGAATGTGCGGGGCTTACTGGATAATCTCTCCCTGTCTCTCATGGGGTCTCTGGAGCCTGGTAGGAAGCAGAGGCATTATTTTCATTTTCCAGATGGTTTTGGGGGGATGGGGAGGAGGCAAGCTGGGATGCTGCCAGCTACTGAGAAAGCTAGAGCTCTTGGTGTAATGGGGCCAGCTGGCTCTTGGGCCACATAGGAAGGCTGTGTCCAGACACACCATCCTTCCAGATCTCCAGACACTGGCCGTTGGGCTGCTAGAATCTCCCAGGGGCTGCTGAGAGTTACGGACTCCTGGGCCACTTTCGTTTTTTTGAGGGGTGGTGGTGGTAGTTTCCAATGCATTAAAAGTACTGGGGAAAAAAGCTTAAATGCTATAGTATTTTAAGAAGAATTTACATTTTAAAACTTAATATTTAAAAAACAGACAATGTGAATATGGACTTAACACTGTATTAGTTTGCAAGGGCTGCCATAGCAAAGTACTACAAAGTTGGTGGCTTAAACAGCAGCAATTGTCTCACAGTTTGGAGGCTGGAAGTTTAGGATCGAGCTGTCTAAAGGGCTGCGTTCTTTGAGGCCTCTCTGTTCGGTTTGTAGCTGGCCATCTGCTCCCTGTGTTATTGTCACGTGGTCCCCTCTGTGTTTGTGTCCATTTGTTCTTCTTAAAATGTTTATTTACTTGAACGCACCAGGTCTTAGTTGCGGCCCAGGGCTCTTTGATCTTGGCTGTGGTGTGCAACATCTTTAGTTCAGCATGTGAACTCTTAGTTGCAGCATGCAGGATCTAGTTCTCTGGCCAGGCTTTGAAGCCACTGGACCACCAGGGAAGTCCCCAGCTGTTCCTTTCTTACAAGGACAGCCGTCATATTGGATTAGGGCCCACCCTAGTGGCCTCATTTTAACTTTACTTCTTTAAAAACCCTATTTCAAAATACATTATATATCCTGAAGCCTGGGGGTTCAGAATTTTTGGAGAATACAAGTCAGCTTGTAACAAACATTTGGAAATGACATCAAAAAGCTAGAATAAAGCCCTTTCATGAGTGTAAGACCCAGGCCCCATGGCCCTCCTTCCCCCACCCTGTCTTGTATCCTACCCATAAGCCAGCCAAGTAGGCAGCCTAAGGTATCTGATATTTCCTGTGTTTGTTGTATGTGGGGGTGGACACAGGGAGAAAAGTTCTCTCCCCAACTCTGCGCCGCCCCCCCCATCCCCCCACACACACACCCTTCGCCTACTCTGGCTGCTTTCTGTCCTCTAAACCAGTCTCGACTACTGTCCTCATGTGGATCGCAGAAGTTTTCCCATTTTGGTGGGAAAATCTGAGGGCTGGGCTTCAGCCCGTGCCCATGACTGTGGCCAGGATTCTGCTGCTCCCATGCTCAGGACGTGCATAAACAGAGCCCACCCAACACACTATCTTCTGGCCCTGAAGCTGTTCCACATACTGAAAGTGGTTTCCTGGGGCATTATTCAGGAATCCCAAAATGCCCATCTGGGCCAGGAGATCTGATCTTCAGACAGGCACATGTTCCAAGTCTTTAAAGTCCTGTCTGAAGCCACCTATTGTAGGTTGAACTCTGTCCCCTAAAGACATATTGGAGTCCTAACCTCAAGTACATCACAATGTGACCCTATTAGAGATAAGAGTCTTTAAAAAGGTAATCAAGTTAAAATGAAATTATAAGGGTGGGCCCTAATCCAATATAACTGGTGTCCTTATAAAAAGGGGAAATTCAGATACAGGTATACAGAGAGGGAAGCTGGCCATTAATAGGCTGAGGAAAGAGGCCTGGGACAGATCCTTCCCTCTTGGCGCTCAGAAGGATTCTTGATTTCCAAGATGGATTCCCCAGAACTGGGAGACATCGCTTGTTGTGTAAGCAGCCAGTTGACAGTTCTTTGTTACAGGGGTCCTAGCAGACTGATTTACTATCTGTGGTAACTCCTACCCGCCACCTCTTCTCTCCTTATTTGCTCAGCACTCTTTCCATACAGACTTGACTGGTGCTAGGCCCTGTTCCACCCCTGCCAGTGGTGCCCTCCTGAATTATGTGACAGTCTTGGATCTCTTCAATGGCCCTGAGCTTCCTGAGGGCAAAGACCAAGATTATGTTCCTTTAAAATATTCCACTGACCCTTGCCCAGTACTGGCCAGAATACCAATAAAGCCATGTCGATCTAAAGCATCTTCCTCCCTCTTTACTACTGTCACAGACTTTCTGGCATGGTTATATTGAGAGGCTGAGCCTAATGATGGTGAATGATGGAATTCCAACTGAGCTATTTCAAATCCTAAAAGATGCTGTGAAAGTGCTGCACTCAATATGCCAGCAAATTTGGAAAACTCAGCAGTGGCCACAGGACTGAAAAAGGTCAGTTTTCATTTCAATCTCAAAGAAAGGCAATAGCAAAGAATGTTCAAACTACTGCACAGTTGCACTCATCTTACACATTAGCAAAGTAATGCTCAAAAATCTCCAAGCCAGGCTTCAACAGTACGGGAACTGAGAAGTTCCAGATATTCAAGCTGGATTTAGAAAAGGCAGAGGAACCAGAGATCAAATTGCCAACATCTGTTGGATCATTGAAAAAGCAAGAGAGTTCCAGAAAAACATCTACTTCTGCTTTATTGACTACACTAAAGCCTTTGACTATGTGGATCACAACAAACTCTGGAAAATTCAAGAGATGGGAATACCAGACTACATACAATAATACCAGTACCTGCCTCCTGAGAAATCTGTATGCAGGTCAAGAAGCATCAGTGAGAACCAGACATAGAACAACAGACTGGTTCCAAACTGAGAAAGGAGTACGTCAAGGCTGTATACTGTCACCCTGCTTATTTAACTTATATGCAGAGTACATCATGAGAAATGCTGGGATGGATGAAACACAGCTGGAATCAAGTTTGCTGGGAGAAATATCAATTACCTCAGATATGCAGATGGTACCACCCTTATGGCAGAGAGTGAAAAGGCACTAAAGAGCCTCTCAGTGAAAGTGAAAGAGGAGAGTGAAAAAGCTGGCTTAAAGCTCAACATTCAAAAAACTAAGATTATGGCATCCAGTCCCATCACTTTATGGCAAATAGAGAGGGAAACAATGGAAACAGTGACAGACTACTTTCTTGGGCTCCAGAATCACTGCAGATGGTGACGGCAGCCATGAAATTAAGACACTTGCTCCTTGGAAGAAAAGCTATGACCAACCTAGACAGCATATTAAAAAGCAGAGACATTACTTTGCCAACAAAGGTCCGTCTAGTCAAAGCTGTGGTTTTTCCAGTAGTCATGTATGGATGTGAGAGTTGGACCATAAAGAAAGTCGATCACTGAAGAATTGATGCTTTTGAACTGTGGTGTTGGAGAAGACTCTTGAGAGTCCCTTGGACTACAAGAAGATACAATCAGTCCATCCTAAAGGAAATCAGTCCTGAATATCCATTGAAGGAGTGATGCTGAAGCTCCAATATTTCAGCCACCTGATGCAAAGAACTGACTGGTTGGAAAAGACCCTGATTCTGGGAAAGATTGAAGGCAGGAGGAGCAGGGGACAAGAGAGGATGAGATGGTTGCATGGCATCACCGACTCAATGGACATGAGTTTGAGCAAGCTCCGGGAGTTGGTGATGGACAGGGAAGCCTGGCGTGCTGCAGTCCATGGGGTCGCAAAGAGTCGGACATGACTGAGGGACTGAACAACATGCGGTCCTTCTAGTGGACCTGGACACAGCACTGCATCCGTTCAGGCTGAGGGTTCCTGTGACTTGGTCTCTCTGCCCTTCCAGTCTGATTCTGAGCACAAGCCCTGTTGGGAGTGGAGTGTGTCACTGTGAGCTTGAAAGGACATCCAGGAAGCCCTGGGCTCTGGAGGAGACTTCTGTGGGTGTGAAGTGGGGTGGGGGAAAGGGGAGGCCTGTTGGGTTCCTGAGCCTTTGCTGCCCCCTCCTGGAAGCCACATCTAGGTCCCGGAGAGTAAGCTGTCACAGAAACCCAGCTCTCCTCCAGCGTCCACGCCACCCGCCATCTCCCTGCAGGCCCTTCTCGGAGTGTGTATGGTTTGAACTTTGACAATGACATCCTCAAAAGTCTGGAGTACCAGCTTCTTCTCTGTCCTGAGCAGCAGCCATCGCAGCTATGCGTTGCGTTGGAGGGAGCTGAGGAGCCAGGAGCCTGGGAGGAAGACACTCAGGGCTCCCAAAAGAACAAGAGGAACAAGGATGCGGATAGGAGTGGCTGCTTCGGAGGCAGGGAGGGGCTGAGAGATGTGATCCCAGTGGAGGGAGTCTGCTCTGAGGATCCTGGTTGGATTTGACTTAACCCAGGCCTGGCCCCTGGCTGGTGACTAGCGTGTTCTGGGGACCCAGGGTGGGAACTGGTTACATTGATCTGAAGGGAAGGAGAGGCAGTGTAGAGGAGGGACCCCTGAATTATTAATAAGCTCTGAAGAGTGAACAGAGAAACTCCCAAGGAGGTGCAGGCCCCAAAGCTGCTCCCAGCCCCTCCTGGCCCGAGACACTGGCTGGGATTAGTCACTGAGGATGGGCTCCAGGGAGGTGCCACGGGCCGAGGGCATTTTAAAGAATAGGCCAGGTCAGGAGATCAGCAGGAAAACACATTTGAAATATTAACTCCAGTATTTCCCCTACCGCTGTCTCCTTGCTTCCCTGCACGCCAGTGCCCCCACCCCATACGTGAACTTTCAGCAGCCATCCTCCGGCCCCTTGGCCCCAGGTGAGGAATGTAACAGAGGAAAGCGCGACTGGCTCTCGGGTTCTAAAAGCCTGCAGCCGCTCCTGAGTGGACAGGATTCTGGATGCAGCCAAAGCATTTGGGACCTGGTGGGTTTGGTGAGTGGATTTCACCTGGGTGTGAGAAAAGATATCTCTGGGGTAGGGGAAGAGAGGAAGAAGGAAAGCAGTGACAGTACAGAAATGGGGGTTCTGACGGAGGGGGGAACGTCCTGTAAACTAGAAAGAGGCCTGGGGGCCCCCAAAGAGGAAGTGAGCTGTGTGGTGTGGCTCAGCACAAGTGACGCCTTGGCCCTCAGAGCGTCCCGTTGCAGCGTGGTTCAGAGAGAGGCACGTTCCTGCCTGAGACGGCCGTCGCGGTGGCAGCGGAGCTCCAGCCTTAGGAGGAACACGACCTTGAAAGGAGGGCTCGTGTTGCAGAGGCTGTGGGCGGAGGGGGCAAGTGATGTCTCAGTGGGCGAGTGGGCAGCTGCACTCCCTCCCTCACTGGGTGCCTTCACAGGGCTGGTGTGGTCGGCGGGATTGCAGAGCTCCCTTCCCCTTCCTGAGCCATTCTCCCATCCCCTGGTTAGTCAGTCAAGCACCAACCTAATACAGCGGGGAGGCGACTTGGCCAGTGGAATTAAGGTGACCAACCAGCTGACTTAGAGACATCAGCCTGGATTACCCAGGCCCAGACAAGAATGTCAATATGCTCTTTGAATGGCTGGGCTCATGCTGGTGAAGCGCTGGGGCCTGCCGCTGCTTGGGAGGAAGTGCCAGCTGTCTGGGGGTTCTCAAAACTGCCCAAGTTTCTGCCTTGTCTGGCTTCTCAGCTGGGCAGCAGCAGGTGTTCCCGGTCCCTTGTCTGAGCAAACCCGGCAGGCAGCTCTGCAAGCAAGAATGCTGCAGTGGGTTGCCATTTCCTTTTCTGATGCATCCTCCCAGCCCAGAGATTGAACCTGTGTCTCCTGCATTGGCAGGTGGATTCTCTACCACCGAGCCAACTTCCAGTTAAAACACAAGTCATGGGGGTGTACGTATAGCACAGTAACTATAGTGTTTTCTTGTTTTCCTCTAGTCTAATTGAGATATAATTGACATACAGCACTATATAAGTTTGGGCTTCCCAGGTCCTAGTGGTAAAGAACCTGCCTGCCAACGCAAGAGACTTAAGAGATGTGGGCTCAATCCCTGGGTCGGGAAGATCCCCTGGAGAAGGGCATGGCAGCCCACTCCAGTATTCTTGCCTGGAGAGTTCCATGGACAGAAGAGCTTGATGGGCTACAATCCACAGGGTCGCACAGAGTCAGACACGACTGAAGCGACTTAGCACACACCCAGACTATATAATGAACAAGGGTGGAAACCAGAGCAAGGAGCCAGAGAGACCACTCCCTCCCTTAGGTCCTGTGACAGTTGATCCTAAAGGTGGTGTCAGCATAGCCATCCATGCCAAACCTGGTTCCAAACAAAATGCTGTTGCAGACGTGACAACCGAGGCTGTGAGTGTGGCCACTGCAGCGCCTCCGACGGAGGGAGAGGCTAACGCGGAGCTGTGTCGCTATCTTTCCAAAGTCTTAGAACTCAGGAAGAGTGATGTGGTTTTGGATAAGGGTGGTAAATCTCGTGAAAAATTGGTGAAGCTTTTGGCCTCCACACTTCTGGAAGAGATCTTGGAGAAATTGAAAAAGCAAGTTGAAAAGAAATAAAAGCAAGAAACGAAAAGTATGTCCTTGAGAAACTTTTTTTATTGCTAATGATGGAGAGACTGTTAAAATACACTTTAATACAGAGAATGTGTAAATATATTTAATAAGAACAGGACTCAAAAAAGAAGTATGAAGATTAAAAGTACTGGACATGGAACTTAGGTTCTCAAATCCCTGATCCCAAACAGCTCGGGACATGTTACTCTGTTTTCACAGAATTACAGAGTACAGAACTGGAAAGGATATTTAGGATGACCTGATTCAGCCCCTTTCATTTTGTGATGAGGCTTCTGACTTCAGAAGTTGAGAGTATTCAGGATCACTTGGTGCAAGCTGGCAGCTAGAACTTAGATCCTTTGGCTTCTAGCTGAATGCAGTTTATCCTGGTTGTAAATTAAAATGGTAATATTTCCACAGCAATTACTGGAATTCTGGGGACTGCCTTCTAATCCAGTTTAAAAGTGACAGAGGAAACCTGTCACACTGCTTCATAGTGTCACTTTATATTTTTAAATGCTTATGTAAATGGCTTCCCTGGTATTGTAGCTGGTCAAGAATCCACGTACAATGTAGGAGACCCTGGTTCGATTCCTGGGTCAGGAAGATCCACTGGAGAAGGGATAGGCTACCCACTCCAGTATTCTTGGGCTTCCCTGGTGGCTCAGCTGGTAAGGAATCTGCCTGCAATGCAGGAGACCTGGGTTCAATCACTGGGTTGGGAAGATACCCTGGAGAAGGGAACAGCTACCCACTCCAGTACTCTTGCCTGGAAAATCCCATGGATGGAGGAGCCTGGTAGGCTGCAGTCCATGGGGTCACTAAGAGTCAGACACGACTGAGCGACTTCACTTTCACTTTTCACTTTCATGCATTGGAGAAGGAAATGGCAACCCACTCCAGTGTTCTTGCCTGGAGAATCCCAGGGACGGGGGAGCCTGGTGGGCTGCCGTCTCTGGGGTCGCACAGAGTCGGACACGACTGAATCGACTTAGCAGACTATATAAATTGAAGGTGTACAGCATGGTTGGACCTGCATACGTCAAGAAATGATCACCAGGGTAAGTTTAGTGAAACATCCATCATCTTATATAGATGCAGAATTGAAGACCTAGAGAAAATTTTTTTCTTGTGATTGACAACTGAAGATTTACTCTCTTAAGAACCTTCCTATGTAACATGTTGTTCAGTCTCCAAGTTGTATTTGACTATTTTGTGACCCCATGGACTATAGCCCGCCAGGCTGATCTGTCCATAGGATTTCTCCGGTAAGAGTACTGGAGTGGCTTGCCATTTCCTCCTCCAGGGGATCTTCCTGACCCAGGAATTGAACCTGTATCTCCTGCACTGGCAGGCAGATTCTTTACCAGGGAGCCACCTGGAAGCCCTCCTGTGTAACATACAGCAGTGTCAATTATATTTTATCATGAGGTACATTTTATCCCTAGTACTTACTTACTTTATAAGTGCAAGTTTGTACCTTTTGACCACCTTCATCCAATTCTCCCCTCCATTCTCCACCTCCCCAACCCCACCTCCAACCACGAATCTGATCTCTGTTTCCTATGAGTTCATTTGTGTGTGTGTGTCTGAAGTATAACTGACCTACAATACTATGTTAGTTCCTATTATACAACATAGTGATTTGATATTTCTCTATGTTTCAAACTGATCACTTTAAGTACTGTATGTTATCATGCAAAGATAGTACATGATTATTGACTATATTACCCACGCTATACATTTCATTCCTGTGTGGCATCCACTCTGAAACCAGAAGTTCATTCCTGCTCATTTCTCTACCTATTTCTTTTCTCCCCTCACCTCCAGCCCAGCAGCCACCTGCGTGGCCTCTGTATCTTTGACTCTCTTTCTGTTTTGTTACATTTGTTTTTAGTATATGTATTCCACATATAAGTGAAATCATACGATATTTGTCTTTCTCTGTTTGACTTAGTTCACTTAGCATAATATCTTCTAGGTCCAGCCATGTTGTCACAAATGGCAAGATTTAATTTTTAATGGCTGGGTGATATTCCTATATATATATATCATATATATACCCACACCACATCTTTATTCACTCACTTATCAGTAAGCACTTAGGTTGCTCCCATACTTGGTTATTATAAATGAGGCTGCATTGAACATATGGGTGCATATAGTTTTTTCTAATTGGTGTTTCTGTTTTCTTTGGATAAATCCCCAGGAGTGGAATTGCTGGATCATGTGGTAGTCCTATTTTTAACTTTTTGAGCAATCTCCATACTATTTTCCATAGTGGCTGCACCAATTTACTTTTTCACCAATAGTGTATGAAGTTCCTTTTTCTCTACTTTTTTTTTTTGCCAACACTTGTTATTTGTTGTCTTTTTAAAATAACAGCCATTTTGACAAATGTGAGATGATATCACATTGTGGTTTTGATTTGCATTTCCCTGATGATTAGTGATGATGAGCATTTTTTCATGTGCCTGTTGGCCGTCTGTATGTCTTGGGAAACGTCTGCTTAGATTGCCTGCCCATGTTTTAAATTGGATTTATTTTTTGTATTGAGTTGTATGAGTGCTTTTTATATTTTGGATATTAACTCTTTGTTGTATGTATCACTTGCAAATTTCTTCTCCCATTCAGAAGGTGGCTTTTTCATTTTGTTAATAGTTTGGTTCCCTGTGCAAAAGTTTGTTAGTTTGATGTAGTCTCCTTTGCTTATTTTTGTTTCCCTTTCTTGAAGAGAGACATCCAAAAAGCTATTACTAAGACTGCTGTCAAAAAATATATTGCCTACGTTTTCTTCTAGAAGTTTTATTGTTTCACATCTTATTTTCCAAGTCCTTTAGCCGATTCTGAATTAATTTTTGTGCATAGCGTGAGAGAGTAGTCCAGTGTGATTCTTTTGCATGTAGCTGTCCAGTTTTCCCAACATCATTTACGGAAGAGCTGTCTCCTCCCCATTTTATGTTCTTGTCTCCTTTATTGTCAATTAATTTGGCTCATATCTGGACTCTACATTCTGTCGATTCATTGATCTATAATGTTTTTCGCCAGTACTTACTGTTTGGATGACTTTGGGCTTCTCCGGTGGCTCAATGGTAAAGAATCCTGCAAATGCAGGAGACATGGTTTTAATCCTTGGGTCGAGAAGATCCCCGGAGAAGGAAATGGCAACCGACTGTAGTAGTCTTGCCTGGGAAATCTGGTGGACAGAGGAGCTTATCAGGCTACAGTTCATGGGGTTGCAAGAGTCAGACACCACTTAGCAACTAAACAACGACTGTTTGGATGACTGAAGCTTTGTAGAGTAGCTTGAAATCAGGGAATGTGGTGACTTCAGCTCTGTTCTTTCTCAAGATTATTTTGGCTATTTGGGGGAGTCTTTTGTGTTTCTATACAAATTTTAGAATTATTTGCTCTAGTTTCATGAAAAATGCCATTGATATTTTGATAGGGATTGTACTGAATCTGTAGATCACCTTGAGTAGTATGCTCATTTTAACAATGTTGGTTGTTGCAAACCGTGAGCATGGCGTATCTTTCCATCGGTTTGTACGGCCTTCAGTTTCTTCTATCAATATCTTATAGTTTTGAGTATAGGTCTTTTACCTCCTTTGTTAGACTTATTTACGTTTGAATGTCTATTTATTTGGCTGCCTTGTCTCAGTTGTGGCATGAGGGACCTTTGTTGCATCACGTGGAATCTTTTGTTACAGCGCACACTCTTTAGTTGTGGTGCAAGAGCTCAGTAGTTGCGGTGCACAGACTTAGTTGCTCCAAGGCATGTGGGATCTTAGTTCCCCAAGCAAGGCTTGACTCCAAGTCCCATGCATTGCAAGGTGGATTCTTAACTATTGGACCACCAGGGAAGTCCCTGTTCTTTTTGATGTAATTGTAAATGGGATTGTTTTCTCAGTTCTTCTTTCTGATAGTTAGGTGTTAGTGTTGAGAAATGAAACAGGTTTCTGTACATTAATTTTGTATCATGTGGGCTTACTGACTTCATTGATCAGTTTCTTGCTGATATTTTCAGCATTTTCTGTGTATAGTATCATATGTCATCTGTAAACAGTGATGGTTTTACTTCTTCCTTTCCAACTTGGATGCCTTTGATTCTTATCTGATTGCTGTGGCTAGGACTTTGAATACTAAGAATGGTATTGGAATGTTGAATAAAAGTGGTGAGATTAGGCATTCTTGTCCTGTTCCTGATCTCACAAGAAATACTTTCAGATTTTCACTGTTGAGTATGACATTAGCTGTGGGTTTATCATATTTGGCCTTTGTTATGTTGAGGTATGTTCCTTTTGTACCTACTTCGTTGAAAGTTTTAATCATAAATGGATGTTGAATCTTGTCAAAATCTCTTTTTGCATCTGTTATATGATTACATGATTTTTTTCTTCAATTTGTTCATGTGGTATGTTGCATTGACTGATTTGTAGATTTTGAACCATTCTTGTATCCCTGGGATAAATCTCACTTGATCATGGTGTTTGATCCTTTTAATGCATGGTTGGATTTTGTTGAGGATTTTTGCATCTATGTTTTTCAGTGATGTTGTCCTGTAATTTTCTTTATTTGTGAATTATTTGTTTGGTTTTGGTATCAGGGTGATGCTGGCCTTGTAGAATGAATTGGGGAGCATTCCTTCCTCTGTAATTTTTTGAAATAGTTTGAGAAGTATAGGTGTTGACTCTTTTCTAAATGTTAGGTAGAATTCACCCATGAAGCCATCTGATCCTGGACTTTTGCTTGCTGGGAATTTTTTTTTTCTTTCTTTTACAGATTCAGTTTCATTACTGATAATTTGTTTATTCGTGTTTTCTATTTCTTCCTGGTTCAGCCTTAGAACATTATACATTTCTAGGCATTTATTAATTTCTTCTAAGCTGTCCATTTTATTGGTGTGTAATTAATTGTTCATCGTAATCTCTTATGGTCCTCTATATATCTATGGTATTTGTTATAATTTCTTTTTTTATCTGATGTTATTGATTTAAGCTCTCTTTTTTCCCTGATGAGTCTAGCTAAATTATCTTTTTTTTTTTTAAATCTTTTAAAGATAGCTCTTAGTTTCATGTGTTTTATCTGTTTCTGCTCTGATCTTTATGATTTATTTTCTTTTACTAACTTTGGGCTTTGTTTGCTCTTCTTTTTCTAGTTCCTTTAGGTGTAAGGTTAGATTGTTCATTTGAGATTTTTCTTGCTTTATGAGATAGGCTTGTTTTGCTATAAGCTTCCTTCTTAGAACTGTCTTGCTATATTCCATAGCTTTTGGATTGCTGTATTTCCATTGGTCCCCAGATATTTATTAATTTCTTTCTTGATTTCTTCAGTAACCTGTTAAATGTTTAGCAGTATATTGGTTAGCTTCCATGTGTTAATGCTTTGTGCAGTTTTTTTTCTTATAGCTGATTTCTAGTCTCAGCATTGTGCTTGTAAAAGATACTTGATATGATTTCTATTTCCTTAAATTTACTGAGACTTGTTTTGTAGCCTAGTATGTGAAATATCCTGGAGACTGTTTCCTGACTATAGTTAATAATAGTGTATTGCACATTGAAAGAGTAAATCTTAAAATTTCTCATGACAAGGAGAAAAGGTTTGTCTCTGTGTGTGGTGATGGAGGTAAGTAGACTCTGTATGGTGATCATTTTTCAATGTGTACCAATATCAACTGAAGCATTATGCTGTACAACGGAAACTGACATGATGTTATATGTGAGTTAGGAAAAAAAGTGTCTGGAAAAAGCTCATGGCACTCCTGTGGGTGACCGGGGATACTAAGGGCTTGCTGAGATGTATGCTCCTGGTACATGGCTCTGCCGAGGCTCTGGGCTATTTAATGAGCCACCTTACATTCTTTTTGGAGTCCTGAGTAAGGCAGGGTATCTGCTTCTCTGGGAGCCCTGGGAAGGCTTTCAGGAGAAGCTTATCAAGTACTATGGTATATGGGTAAGGGGATAAACTCCACGATCAGGTGAATTTGGTCCGAATCCTGACTTTCCTTCTTGTTAGATGGGTAAACTTGCTTCTTAACCTCTCTGGGTAGTTCTTTCCTCATTTCTAAAATAGGGATATTAAGAGTATTTATTATTATTATTATTATTATTTTTTTTTTGCTTTGTTGTAAGTCTCTAATGAGATAACCTATATGAAGCAGCTGTTAAGACACACACAGGTAATCTTCCTGTGGTGATACACGAAAGGTCTAGACTGGGAGGTCTTACATCTGCTAGGACTCTGAAGCGTTCTATCAGGAGTTAGGGAAGAATGTTTGTTTACTAGGAATCAGTGTGTTTTCTTGTGTAGTGACGTTTGTAATTTTTGGCTATCCATTATCTAAACCTCACTTCCTAATAGCACCTATTACTTTCTCTCTTGGAGACCATACTCTTGGATATGGTTGTGGTGGAGGCAGTGTGCTTTTGCTAAAGAACTCAAAGGGGCCAGATCCTCCCCTCCCTGCCCAGCTGTGGGTAGAGTCCTTGCCTTTGATTTGACGAGTTAAACCCCCTGTCCCAGAAACTGTCTGTCTGTCTTTCTGGACTCCTCTTAGGTAGATACAGAGCCTTCCAGATTAATCAGCTTTTGTCTCCCATTTTCTATCCTATTCCCTTTAATGGCTAATTCTTCTATTTTATCTTCCAGAGTTTCTGTTGAATTTATTCCTTTAGCTATTATAATTCTAACTCCCAAGAGTTTGTGTCTGTTTTCTGATTGTCCCTTTCCCTCCCTAAAGATAGCACTCTGTCCTTGTTTCATGGATGTATATTGTCTTAGTCTGGCAGTTCAGGCAGCTCTAACAAAAACCCAATGACTGGATGGCTTATAGCACACAGAAATTTGCTGCCCACACTTCTGAGGGCTGCGCAGCCCTAGATCAGCCTGGCTGCCTTCTGGTGACGGCCCTCTTCCTGATTCATACCAGCACCTTCCTGCTGCCTCCTCACATGGTAGAAGATCTTGTTGATGAAGCCTCCACTGATCTTGTTGATGAAGCCTCCACTCTCATAGAGATCTTCCAAAGACCCAGTCCCCAATACGATCATCTTTGGAGGTTAAGATTTCAACATACAAATTTAGAGAGGACATAAATACAAATATTTGGACCATAGTACATTATCTTCTCATATTTCAAGGATGGTATTATTTATAGATTTTTTTTTTTTCTTTCCAAAGTGTTCCTCTGATCTCTTTATGGCCTCTTTCTCACCCTGCTTGAGCTGATTTTGTTCTCACTGTTTGGTCTCTCACCTTTTAGAGTGAGACACTATAAAGCCGATTAAAAGCTCCCTGGGCATTCCAGCCCTATCACTCCATAATTAACAATAATCCTAATATTCCTTCTCTGTTGCATGTTTTTTCTCTGCATTTTATTATAATGCTTTCCATTGTTTGATATGTTCCATTATGTAATGACTATACTTACAATTATCCCATTGTTTTACTGGGCATTAAGTTTTTCCTTTTTTCTCTTTTTGCTTTTAGAGATAAGTTTGCTACATTTTGCGGGGCTCTAAAATCACTGCAGATGGTTACTGCAGTCATGAAATTAAAAGACACTTGCTCCTTGGAAGAAAATTTATGACTAGCCTAGACAGCATATTGAAAAGCAGAGACATTACTTTGCCAGCAAAGGTCCATCTAGTCAAAGCTATGGTTTTTCCAGTAGTCATGTATGAACCTCACAGTTGGACTATAAAGAAAGCTGAGTACCAAAGAACTGATGCTTTTGAACTGTGGTGTTGGAGAAGACTCTTGAGCGTCCCTTGGACAGCAAGGAGATCGAACCAGTCAATGCTAAAGAAAATCAGTCCTGAATATTCATTGGAAGGACTGATGCTGAAGCTGAAACTCCAATACTTTGGCCACCTGATGTGAAGAACTGACTCATTTGAAAGAGACCCTGATGCTGGGAAAGATTGAAGGCAGGAGGAGAAGGGGACAACAAAGGATGAGATGGTTGGATGGCATCACCGACTCCATGGATATGAGTTTGAGCAAGCTCCAGGAGTTGGTGATGGACAGGGAAGCCTGGTGTGCTTCAGTCCATGGGGTCGCAAAGAGTCGGACATGACTGAGTGACTGAACTGACTACATACGGCTTTTATTTCCCCATGAGGCATTGTCTTGAAATAGGTTCTGGGAGTTGAATCGTCAGGTTGTAAGTTTGCGGGCACTTTCATCACTCCTTTCTGTGTGTTGCCAAATTTCTTTCTGGAGGTAGTGAATACAGGTCTAATGTTAGCAGCAACAAATAAGTACAATCCTCAGGCACATGATTTTCAAGTCTTTCTTTATTGTACCTTGTTTTCAAAGTACATAATAGCACTCATTATTGTTTAAATTAGTCTTTCTTTGGTTACTGGAGGCGAGCGTTGGGGGTTAAAGATTCTTTCATATGGAACTGGGCAAATTTAGCCTGGAGAAACATGAGGAGGCCCACTGGATATAGAAAAGCTCCTCAGATGACTTTCAGATAGAGGCAAATACAAAATATTCAGTGGGTTCTTAACCCAAGTGCCACAGGCTGAGGTGGGTTGACTCCCTGACATTATATGTGAAGTGTTGTATCCATATGCACTTTAGCAAAGGGAGTGGGGAGGGTCCTTGGCTTTCATCACAAGGCCCTAAAAAGGCTTAGTTGTTTGGTGGGAGATTTCTACCCTGAGTGAACAAAAGGCAATACACGAAGACTCTACGGTGAGACTTCCTTGGTCTGAAATCTTGTTATGCCAACTGCTAGCTCTGTGATTGTGGGCAAGCTATTAACTTCTCTGTTCTGGGAAGTGGGAAGGATAACAGTAGCAGCTATTTCATAGGGTTGCAGTGGTGATTAAATGAGTTCACACAGGTAAAGCACTTTTGTATAAAGATTCATTATGGCTGTGCTGGGTCTTTGTTGCTGGGCATGGACTTTCTCTAGTTGTGGTGAATGGGGGCCACTCTTCATTTCGGTGGCTTCTCTTGTTGGGATGGTTTCTCTTGTTAGGGAGCACAGGCCCGAGGGTGCGTGGGTTTAGGTTGCGTTGTGGCACGGGGGATCTTCCTGGAGCAGGGATCAAATCTGTGTTGCTTGCATTGGCAGCTGGATTCTTAACACTGGACCACCAGGGAAGTCCCAGTAAAGCACTTTTAGTAGTGCCTGGTATATAGTAAATATATAGTAAGTGTCTATTACTCAAAACCATTAGACTCTTCCAGCAAAAGGATAGTCTACTTCACATAGCCCTATCAGGTCAAAAGCTTGTAGGTAGTGAGTTCCCTGTCGCTTGAGGTACTCATGAAATAGCTAGAAGACAATGGTCAGGGAGGCTCTTGGGAGGACCCCTGAATTGAGAGACACTCTGTTTCTGGGAATTAAAATTCCCCTCTGGGCAGGTGGCAGGGCAAGACCAGCAGGCCCCCAGCAGGAGCGACAGCTGCGCTTGCTAAAATGGAAATGTACTTATGAACACGCCGGCTGTTGCAAGAGCATGTCCCTGGCACACGGTTTTGAAGATGCAGAAGAACAGTTTGGAAAAACCAAGCGCAGTTTCTGCAACGTCGTGTGTGGAGAGAGTAGGGGTGGGGGAAGCATCCTTGGTGCCCAGAGAGATGATATATTGGGGGTCTGGTGTTGTGTAGCAGAGGGCCCACTTTCAATTGCTTCTCTGATTACCAGATATTTGATGAGATATTTATTCTCCAAGGTCTGTGCACTGGATATGATGATGGCTGGAGGGTGGGGTTAAACAGATGAATGAGATCCATGCCCTCCTTGTTCTGGTTTCCTTTAATTTACTGATCTCTGGGCTATTTGTGGAGGACAGTAGAGCCCAGCTAAGTGGCTGAGGTGCATGGATGTCTTTGGGAGGACTGATCCAGGGGGAATTTGGGCATTTCTACATATGAACGTGTGTGCATGCTCATGAGCACTGGGGATCCATTCAAGCCTCAGATTCGCTAACTCTGGATCAAATAAAATCTGAATGGGATAGTGTGGAAGGAGGTTTACTTTTACTTCTGCTTGGTTTATCCAGAAGCAGATGCTGAGCTAAGGATTTGAGAATCCTTCTTTATTTGGAGGTGAAGGAACCCCAGGTAGGGGAATGGAGAGTGAGTCAGGGTGGGAAGGTGACTACTGTTGAGGCAACTGGGGCTTCATCGTGTGGGGTGGCAGAGAATCCACACCTCAGGGGCATCCCCCCAAGGTAAGGGACTGGTTGGAGCTTGTTCCTGGGGCTCTTAATTCCCCTGCACTCCCAGGCTACCACATGGGTAGAAAAAGTGGTCTTAACACCAGAGAACACTCTGAAACAACAAGCTGCATGTGCTGGCCGTTTGACATGGTTGAGTGAGGGATCCTAAGTGGATGTTAAACATACCTGCTTCAGTGTGTTTCAGTCAAAATAGAAGTTCTCCTGATGTCAGCAAGGCCAAGAGTGTTTTGGGAAGCAAGATGGATCCCAGGGAGCTCCTTCTGAAGCCTGAGGTTGACCAGGACCTCTGTACAGTTGACTTGGAACAATATGGGGCTTGCAAATGCAGACGCTCTTGCACGATGGGGAATCCAATATTACTTTACAGTCGACCTTACGTGTTGTGTGGTTCTTACCTGTGCATCCAACCAACCACAGATCGTGTAGTACTGTAGTATGTTTATAAAAAAATAATACATGTATAAGTGGATGTGCACAGTTCAAACATGTGTTTTTCAAGGGTCAGCTGTGTAGAAGTGCTGGTTTTGTGCACTTCATAAAGGCAGCTGGCTAAGGTGGCACAGGGGGGAGCTCAAGTCCAGTCTGTGTCCTCCTCAACATGCACTATATGGGTCAGGGGCCCTCCCGGTGCCTCAGGGTCAAACTCCAAGGCTAGATGAAGGCATGGAGTCTGCTGAGGGTGGAGAAGAAAAGCTGGCACCTTCAAAGTCCCAGGATGTGCCCGCCTTCCACTGCTGGGTCTTTGCCGTCAAAACAGGAGGTGGGGAGGTCTCCCAGGAGACCCCTGGAATTTTGTGACATAGATCCTATTCACACTTTCTGTTGGAGTGCTCTAGAAGAGAACAACTGTTCATACTTGAGATCTGGTGTAGCTGAGGAGGTTCTCACAGCAGGAGGAGAAGTCTGAGCCTGTGGGTATTCCCACATAGGAACTAATTCCAGCTCTGGTTCTAATTAGCCATAAGACCCAAATCAGCAATGGCTGGGCCTCAGTTTCTCCAACTGTAAAATGAGGTTGAAAAAGATGGTCCCCAATGACCATATAAAATCTGGTGATTTTATAGTTTTGGATATATAACTTTATAAACACTTGCCCATCCTGAATATCTTCTGAATTAAGGAGAATTAAATTCAATGGGAATAACAGAAAAGCCTTAAACAGATTAAAAAATTCTCATTTTCAAAAAGCCCAGATGTAGAACATTTAGGGCCAGTGTTTGACTTCACAGTATCAATTCTATCTTGTTCTCTGCTATGACACTTCCACGCCCAAAGTTTTCTCCTCAGTTGAAGATGGCTTCTGGAGCTTTGGCTGTGACATCCACATTCCAGAGTAGGAGGGACAAAAGGATAAAGAGGGAACATCAGCTGTCTTTAAAAGAAGATTCCCAGGTCTGCCATAATTCTTCGCTTACATGCCATTAGCCAAAACTTTGTCATATGACCACACCCAAGTATAAGAAAATCTAGGAGAAGTAGTCTTCTTCTGGGCATCGATGTTCAGGATAAAATCGTGGCCTCTGTGCCCAGGAAAGAAAGAGCAGATATTGAGAGCTGTAGTCTAAACCTTAAATTTCTCTGGATGCAGAAACTAGTCAAATAAGCCACACCGTTTAGTCTCTGCCCCTTGCCGTGTGTGTTTAATCTTAGTGGTCTCCATTTGAGTCTGCTCCAGGTCTACAGGCAATTTGTGGTTATTATTTTTTTTATATTTGTTTAGTTGTTTACCTGTGCCCAGTCTTAGCTGCAGCGTGTAGGATCTTTAGTTGTGGCGTGTGGTATCTAGTTCCCTGATCAGGTTTCGCGCTTGGACACCTGCATGGGGAGCATGGAATCTTAACCACCTGGGAAGTCCCCAGCTTTTACCTTTGGGTCTCCCTTTCTTGTTATTTCCTCACAAATGAGGCAGACCTAGCACTTCCTTAAATCTGTGCACTTTGCAAAGCCCCATGGCCTCCCTCAGCTGCTGGTGAGGGGTAACTGATGTTCCAGGGTGCTCAAGAGCACCCCTCATTCAGTGACTTGCTAGGGGACTCACAGGACTCAACATGTAGTTGACTTACAGTGATAATTTATCCCAGCAAAGGATACAAAGCAGAATCAGCGAAGGAAAAAGGTGCATGGGCCAACATCTTGAGGAAACCAGGTGCGAGCTTCCAAGATTCCTCTCCCAGCGAAGTCACAGGAGATGTGTTTCATACCTTCCAGCAAGTCGTTGCCACACCACATGTGTAAAATCCACCAGGGAAACTCAGTGATTCCGTACCCAGATTTTCACTTGGGGCTGGGCGTGTAAGCACACCCTGCCTAGCTTGTACCGAAGTTCCAGATGGCCAGAGGAAAGCAGGTGTTCAGCATAAGCCACGTTGGACAGTATGGGTACACTTATCAGTTCTGAAATGGGGCTGCCCTCCCCAAACCCAAGCTTGCAGGTTCCAGCCAGTGGCTAATTTGGCCAGCAAGCTTTTTTTTTTTTTTTAATTAATTTATTTATTTTGCTGCACTGGCTCTTAGTTGCAAAATGCAAACTCTTTGTTGTGGCATGGGGGATCTAGTTCCCTGACTAGGGATTGAACCTGGGTCCCCTGCATTGAGAGCAGAGTCTTATCCATTGGACCACCCAGGATGTCCCAGCAAGCTTTCTTTTTTTTTAAGGAACGGTTTAATATTATGTGAGAGTTGAACTATAAAGAAAGCTGAGCACCAAAGAATTGATGCTTTTGAACTGTGGTGTTGGAGAAGACTCTTGAGAGTCCCTTGGACTGCAAGGAGATCCAACCAGTCCCGGGTATTCATTGGAAGGACTGATGCTGAAGCTGAAACTCCAATACTTTGGCCACCTGATGCGAAGGGCTGACTTATTTGAAAAGACCCTGATGCTGGGAAAGATTGAGGGCAGGAGGAGAAGGGGACAACAGAGGATGAGATGGCTGGATGGTATCATCGACTCAATGGACAGGAGTTTGGGTAGACTCCAGGAGTTGGTGATGGACAGGGAGGCCTGGTGTGCTGCGGTTCATGGGGTCACAACTGAACTGAACTGACACCTATAAATATAATTCACTGTATAAACAGAGTAAAGCAGAATAACCAAATAGTCCTTGTACTAGGTGTAGGAAAAACAGTTTTATCATTCACATCAATTCATGTCAAAACTGCAAGCAGGCTTTTAGGATAGCAATCCCAGGCCTGCTCTGTTAACTCTTTTCTGCACCATTGATGAATATTTTCCATAACTATATGATAATTTCAGGTTTTGGAGCCAATGACACCGGGTTTGAATATTCCCTCTGCCATTTATAAAGTAGGTATCTGTTTACCAAGTCCCTTTACCATTCTGTGCCTCGGTTTCTTCAGTTACAAAAAGGAATCCTTTCCCTGCCCCAAACTTTCCCTCCCACTTCTCCCTTGCGGGTTGTTGTCAGGATTAGAGGTCATATGTACAAGGTGTCTGGAATGCTCTCTAAGTCAAGCTGCTACTGTTATCCTTAGTCTTTTTTCTTCCTGTCTTTGTTGGGGTCTGATATTTCGGTCTGATGCCTGGGGCAGACAGCATTGTGGTGGAGCTGAGTGAAGGTGAAGTTGAGGTACGAGTAGGGGGCCTTTTCTTTGTCCTGGGGCAAGTGGGGCCCACTCCCCACCTGCCCTTTCTCTGCTTTCTGTCTGGAGGGGCTGGCATGAGCACTCTGCGTCAGTGGACCCCCTGGCACATCGGCTCTGGCCAAGTCAAGAGTAGTTGGGGTGGGAGAGGAGATGGAGGGTGGGCTGCTTATCTCCTTGGCTCCCGTGTGGGGTTGTGAAGGATGGCCTCACCCTTCTACCCAAGGTCCTGTTGGCTGGCACTCACTGTGCCCTACCCTTTCTGGAAGTGGTGACTACTCTTCCCACTTGCTCTGTCAAGGGTCGTGGGAACAGCACCCCTCTCTTGCTTGGGGGGTGGAGGGGGGCAGGAAGCAGAAGAAGGAATGGGGTGCTCTCTTTCGGTTTCCTGGCCGCTATCTTCTTTGAAATAGCTCTTTTATTAATTTCTTCTCAATTATGAATTTGAGCACCTTCTGTGTCTTGTGGAGCCATGCTGGGACAAGGATTTAGGACCCCTGGATTAGAGTCCAGGCCAAGCCATTCAGTAGCTATGGGACTGGGGAGGGGTCAGTCGGAGGGCTGTAGTCTGACCCTCCTCTGTAATCCCAGCCAGCCTCGCAGACTGCCGTGGACATTGCAAGTCGAGGGTCTCAGACTGGGTCACCTTTAGGGGCCAGGCAGGAGCCTAATGAGTGAAGAGGGTTGAACGGGGTCCAGGGGTGCCCGGAGGACACGGCCCTCGCTGAGGTTCCTGGGCAGGGATGTAGATGGTTTGGCCAGAGCTTTTGAATTTTTTGAGGGAAGCTGGAAATATGAATTTTTCTGTGAACTCTTCCATGTTTTAAATGTTTGCTCAGGTTAACAAAACCAACAAACAACCTAACAACAGTATAAACACTGCAGATGAATAGTGATTTACTCCATTTCTGTCAAGCCACCTGTCCTGACTTGGCACACTGCCTTCTGCTCCCTGGAAAATTCTTCCTGGGAGAATTTAGGACATTTAGGACAAGGCTCTCTTGACCCAGCTAAGAACTCTCAGGATTGAGTAAATATGGGTTCTTCCAATAGCCAAATGTGTTATAGATCGTCTAAGAGCAAGGGAATCTAGAGACTGACTTTAAGGTTTATCTAATCCTAAAAGAAATTGCTTTTGCAATCACGATCAGTACTAGAATGAAAATGGTTTTCACTCATACAGAGGCCTGGACTGAAGCCAACTGGATTTGTGTACTTTTTCTGTAGCCCTCATAGTGCCTGGCACGTGGTAATTGCTCACTGGGTGTTTGGTGAATGAATGAGTAAGTGAATGAATGTATAATGAACAGATGGAGAATGGCTCTTTGCTTGACTCACAGAAAGCTGTGCTGTGAACTTAGGTTGAGGGACGTGGAAAAAGGCTTCTCCAGGCAATTCCTGAAAGAAACCAAGATAATGAGGCTTCGTGTTCATTCAGAGCCTAATTGCAAAGATTCAAATTTAGGTTGTTTTGTGTCTGGTGCTTGTTTTTTGTTGAGTTGCATGTTTTGGTAAATGAGAATTCTTAGGCACTAAGCTATTCACAGTTAACAGTGCTATGGGTAGAGCACTATTTATATGTTTTTAATAAATTGCAGTGGTTATTATCTTACTCTTTTGTTGTTGCTGTTGTTATTTTACTTTTAATGAACTTTAGGAGATGTCTCTTATTAATAGGTTAAATAAAAAGAGCAGGATTTTTTTTCCCTGAATTTTTAGAGGATTTCTGCCACCTCGTGGATTCTTTGGAGAAAGACAGGAATTTGAAGCAGAGAGCTATTGGATTTGATGTCGTAGGCTTTCCAATTCAGCAAACACTTTAGGAGGAATGGCACCCCACTCCAGTACTCTTGCCTGGAAAATCCCGTGGACGGAGGACCCTGGTGGGCTGTAGTCCATGGGGTCGCAAAGAGTCGGACACAACTGAGGGACTTCACTTTGACTTTTCACTTTCATGCATTGGAGAAGGAAATGGCAACCCACTCCAGTGTTCTTGCCTGGAGAATCCCAGGGACCGGGGAGCCTGGTGGGCTGCCGTCTCTGGGGTCGCACAGAGTCGGACACGACTGAAGCGACTTAGCAGCAGTAGCAGCAGGGAGAGTATGGAGAGGAATATTACACAGTCCCATTCTGGACTGAGAGACCAGGAGCTCTCAGTAGCCACGGGGTGAGAAGGGACTTTCGAGATGTTTTCAAACCGAGATCCTCAGAATGGTGGTGGGAGATGGGTGGGAATGGTATGGCCTGTGAAGATAACTCATGCTGTGCTAAGTTGCTCAGTTGTGTCTGACTCTTCACGGCCTTATGGACTGAAGCCTGCCAAGCTCCTCTGTCCAGGGGATCCTCCAGGCAAGAATACTGGAGCGGGTTCCCATACCCTCCTCCAGAGGATCTTCCTGACCCAGGGATCGAACCCGCATCTCTTACGTCTCCTGCATGAACATGCAGGTTCTTTACCACTAGTGACACCATACATTAATGGATAAATTTCCAATGAGAATTTTTGTTCAATAAATTTTTCTTAGATTTTAGGTATCTGCTACGGTTTACTCCTAGTCAATACTATAAAATAAGCATTAAATGAGATTTCCCTCTGGTCCAGTGGTTAAGACACTGTGCTTCCAATGCAGGGGTTGCAGGTTCTATCCCTAGTTGCGGAACTAAGATCCCACATGCCATGAGATAAGGCCAAAAATAAAATAAAAATTTTAAAAAAGGCATTGATGAACAAATATTTAGATAAAAACCTGAAACGTGGCAACAGTGGTTCACACTTAGTTAGACAAGTCTTTTTTGTGTGGACACATGTTCCCAACAGTGATTCCTGTTGTATTTTATTGTTTATCAGTTTGATAATACTTAACCAGTTAAACTTCATGGGGAAAAACTTGTGTGCCAGTTCACGGCTGGGATCAAGCACTGAAATGAATCCTTTTCTCAGAGTATCTTGAGGTGAAGCTGTCACTTATGTCACAGCCAGCCACCCACCTGGAGCACTCGGCTCAGGAGCTCTTTTGTGAAATTTCTAAGGTGAAGGATGTGGCCTGGTGTAGATCTAGGCATCTTATAACTTTGAGAAAAAATTTAATTAGTAGGAGCTGAATAATTCAAGACTGATTTGTAGTGGCTTAAGAAACTAAGTTGGGGTTAAAATCAAGGCTGGTTGTTTTGTTTCTATTTTAATTGCTCTCATTTATATCCTTTAATCATCTATGCTTCTCTTAGACAATAATCTGCTGAACCCATTTAAACTGCTCATTGGTTTGTTTGACACTTAAAGTTTGCATTCTATTCCTTCTTATAGAAACAATACGTGTGCAGCAGTGTAATTTTAATTAGTACATATGCTTCGCAGGTTCCCCATTTCTGCATGTGGCTCTGGGGTTGCCTGCTTCTGCCTCTGGTGAGTGGAGTTGGATGGACAGGGTCACCAGAAGCACCTTCTGGAGTTGGGAGTACAGGTCGTCGAGGTGGTCCTGCTCGCCCTGTGGCCCACCTCTCTCCTCTGAGTGCAAATTGCTTTGGCCCTGCCCTCATGTCCTTCCTTCCTTGACGCTTCTTCTGTCTGCTCCTCTCTGTTGGGACTGAGCAGATGCCCCTGCTCTCACTCTGTCCCTCTGCCCTCTCACCCAGCTGACCTCCAATATCAGTTCTTCCTAGGGCTCCTTCCTCACCCCTGCCCCCTACACAGGATCCCTGGGCTGGCATGGCTCCAGAATGGGAGACTTGGGGCTTTATCTTTGGTGGTCACCCGCTCCACCATTGCCTTTTAGCCACTGGATGTGCCTGTGGGGATCTGGTCTGCCACAGGACCAGATCGGGGTGCTATTTTTTGGTGGCTGCAGTCATGCTCCTTACATTAGGCTTGTCTGTCCCTGGGCTTCCCTGATGACTCAGTTGGTTAAGAATCTGCCTGCAGTGCAGGAGATCTGGGTTCAATCCCTGGTTTGGGAAGATCTCTTGGTGAAGGGAATGGCTACCCACTCCAGTATTCTTGCCTGGGGAATTCCGTGAACAGAGGAATCTGGCGGGCTACAGTCCATGGGGTCACAAGGAGTTGGATACAACTGAGAGACTAACACTTTTGCATACTTTCACTGCCCCTGGCTTGGCTACCCGGAGGCCTCACCTCTGATCTCAGGGTGTGGGCCAAGTATCCAGTCCTCAGTCACAACAAGTGCCTCATCAGAGGTTCCTCCACCTCCTCATGGGAGTGGGCAGACCCCACCTCCCCAGAGACTACCTCCCCATACCCCACTATGCTTCTGCTTGACTAACCTTGGGGAATCCCTTATTCTTTTCCTAGCCACTCTGCTCTGTCTCTAGAGCAACTTGTTTCATTCCTTAAGTCAGACTTTTCCAAGCAGTATCACTGGAGGCTATTTTGTTTTTTCGGGTGTGCCCCAGACATCCAAAGGTGATCGTACCCTTTAGATCGTCAACATTTGAGGTCATTCAGAATGTGGTGGGGGTAGCATTTGACCTGCCTCCTGCTCATATTTCTCTTTCCCTCAGTCCTTTTGTTCAGGAAGAGGGTGGACCCTGAGCTTATTATCTCAGAGGGGCTGTGGAGGATCACCCGGTGATAGCCCTTCTGTGTGGTGATGGCACTGGAGCCAGGGAGAGCTGCAGCAAGGTAGTGACAGTCCCCTCTGTAGAAATGGGCTGTGCTCTGGAACACTTGTCAGCGACTCACTGGCATTGCGGATGCATTTCCCAGACTCCTCCAAAATTAAAGAAAAAAATCTAAGTGTTGTCATTGGGCTGTTTTGGTTGGTCTTGTTTTTTCCTTATAAAGGAAGCCTTTGTACACAGAAAACACAATTTATAGCTTCTTTAGGTTCTTGCAACAACAAAAAAGAATCTGGTCTAGAGGTGAGGATACTTAAGAACTAGGTCATTTATACTTGAGTCTAGGGAAGTGGAATATAAGACACCCCTGTCTGGAGAGCATACGCTTGGGGTCCCTAATAACACTGGGACTATAGGAGGGCTCAACTTTCCCCACAGGATCATGAAAAACATCTCCTTCAGGGAATTCCCTGGCTTTCACTGCTGAGGGCCTGGGTTCAGTCTCTGGTCAGGGAACTAAGATCCTGCAAGCCTTGTGGTGTGGCCACACCCCACCCCCAAACCTACACAGCACCCCCCAAAACCAAGCAGACAACCCCCGCCCCCACCCCCCAAAAAATGAAAAAGAAAAATCCACTTCAGTGTCCAGAGCTCCAAATCTTCAGCTAATAAACAACCTCAGCCCACTGAGTTCACCCCAAGTTTCTTGAAACAGTATAGTTTCATTAGTGTGTTGTCAGGGAATGTTTCACAGCAGGATTCCTGTGTGCTGTTTCCTCTCTCTCTTGAGCCCTCTGTTCCTTATCAGTTCCTGTCAGGAGCGAGAGGAGTGGCAAGCCACTCCCAGGACTGAGATCACAGAGATGGGATGCTTGCATAGAATTGCCTTCATTAGCCTTTCCATAAGGTGAAACAGATTATCTACGACCTTCTTTTAATATGGATTGCCTTTTGGCCTTATGGCCTCTTAGTTCAGTTCAGTTCAGTCGCTCAGTCGTGTCCGACCCTTTGCGACCCCATGAATCGCAGCACGCCAGGCCTCCCTGTCCATCACCATCTCCCGAGTTCACTCAGACTCACGTCCATCGAGTCAGTGACGCCATCCAGCCATCTCATCCTCGGTCGTCCCCTTCTCCTCCTGCCCCCAGTCCCTCCCAGCATCAGAGTCTTTTCCAATGAGTCAACTCTTCGCATGAGGTGGCCAAAGGACTGGAGCTTCAGCTTCAGCATCAGTCCCTCCAAAGAAAATTATGGCCTCTATTACTCCTTGTTTCCTTGGTAACTTGTAAAGTCTGGTCTTTTGATCTTTATCTGAAGAAGCTACCTTGTAATACGGTATATATACTCACAAAGAATTCAATAAAGCACCTTTGTTCCACCAGAGACTTGGGTCCCCGTGTCCTTCTTTCTCTCTCTCTCTCTTATCTCTATTTCTGGCTGATTCCCTGGAGCGCGAAGGCCAGCTGTGTAACCCAGGAAACATTAGCCTCTTTCCTTCTTTCACTTTATTGTTGACTCCGGACCACCAGGTTCTGGTCCATTAAAAGACCCCAACAGTGTGTAAGGGTCTTTTATTCCTGAGAAATCTTAAAATTAAATACAGAATTGCTGAACCCATTGTCTTAATATTTTTGTGTGGTGTTTTGGAATTATCTTTGACTATGTGGAATCAAGATTGCCAGGAGAAATATCAATAACCTCAGATATGCAGATGACACCACCCTTATAGCAGAAAGTGAAGAACTAAAGAGCGTCTTGATGAAAGTGAAAGAGGAGAGTGAAAAAGTTGGCTTAAAGCTCAACATTCAGAAAACTAAGATCATGACATCTAGTCCCATCACTTCCTGGCAAATAGATGGGGAAACAGTGGAAACAGTGGCTGGCTTTTTTGGGGGGGCTCCAAAATCACTGCAGATGGTGACTGCAGCCATGAAATTAAAAGACACTTACTCCTTGGAAGGAAAGTTATGACCAACCTAGATAGCATATTCAAAATCAGAGACATTACTTTGCCAACAAAGGTCTGTCAAGGCTATGGTTTTTCCAGTAGTCATGTATGGATGTAAGAGTTGGACTATAAAGAAAGCTGAGAGCAGAAAAATCAATGGTTTTGAACTGTGGTGTTGGAGAAGACTCTTGAGAGTCCCTTGGACTACAAGAAGATCCAATCAGTCCATCCTAAGGGAGAATAGTCGTAAGGGAGATCGGGGTGTTATTGGAAGGACTGATGCTGAAGCTGAAACTCCAATACTTTGGCCACCTGATGCAAAGGGCTGACTCATTTGAAAAGACCCTGATGCTGGGAAAGATTGAGGGCAGGAGGAGAAGGGGACGACAGAGGATGAGATGGTTGGATGGCATTACCGACTCAATGGACAGGAGTTTGGGTAGACTCTGGGAGTTGGTGATGGACAGGGAGGCCTGGTATGCTGCAGTTCATGGGGTCACAAAGAGTCGGACATGACTGAGCAACTGAACTGAACTGATGTGGTATTTAAAGTACTTGAAATATTTAAGATAATTGGGTATATTACAAAATCTAATAAATTGAACTTGTGATTACAATGAAGAATGTATAATTGAGTATTTGATTTTAGCCTTGTAATTTTAAGCCAAAAAGTATAGAAGAATTTGGTTGAATATATAAATAATAGGTGTTAAGATAACTTATGGTACACAATATTCATGTAATATTTATGAGTTAATTAGGTAGGTTTTGTCAGACAAATGACAGAAAAATTTATAATTAAAACTGTAAACATTGTAGATTTATAGTATATTAAAAATGTAGTATTATAATGTATAATATAAAATTTATAAATGCAATTTTAAATGCTTAAGGAAATTTAATTAAGTTTGCAGATAGGACTAAACAATCAAGCTTAAAGGTGACTATGAATTTTGCTATAGAGGACTAAGTAGATTTGCATATTTATAGGGTATAGAAGAGTAGTAAAATTTTTTTTTAAACCTAAGTATAGCTGATTTATAATGTGGTGTTAGTTTCAGGTGTACAGCCCAGTGGCTCAGTTACACATGTATTCCTTTTCAGATTCTTTTCTCTTCTAGGTTATTACAGAATAGGACCTACTGCGCTATACAGTAGGTCCTTGTTGGTCATCCATTTTATACATGGTAGTGTATGTTAATTCAGTCTCCTAATTTATCTCTCCTCTCTCTTTCCCCAAGTAGTAAGATTTTTAAGCTGAACTTAGAAGTTTAAGATTTTGCAGTTTGCATCTTTAATTAATTCCAAGATACAGGAGTAATAACGTGGGGGGAAGAGGGAGGAGCTTCCGTTCTTTCTTGGGTGGAGATTGAACGTGCTCCCCTCCCTCTCTGCCCCTGCCCCCAAACCTGGGGCTGTCTCCCGATGCTCTCCGTGCCCTTCCTCTGCCCCAGGAAGTCTCCCCACTCCGGTGGGAGTCTGCCTAGGCACAGCCTTTTTCCCACAGTGGCTCACCTCTTTTCTCTCCCAGGCATACCTCCCATGTCACAGGACATTTGATCTCAGTGAGAAGTCAGGGGGTGGACAAGCAGTGGAATGAATTTATCCTCATTGGTGAGTGAGTGAGTGGTAGCTGCTCAGACTCCTAGGGTTGTTAATGAAATTCAGAGGAGGACCTTACTAAATGGAACTCTAATAGGAATTTGAGTCACTCCACCACCAACTGAACTATCAGGGAAGCCTAAAGTTGAGTATAAACATTCAAAAGTCCCAGGTGGCAACTTGTGGAAGAGACACCTGCTAGTCTGTTCCTATGGTTTGTATCTGGCATTTGACTAGCCTCTCTCAAGGGCTTCCTGATTTTCACAACTTTCACACTTCTTTGCTGTTTTAAATTGAATCTGTTTGACATGTAACGTGTGAATTTAAGGTGTACAATGTGTTAATTTGATACATTTGTATGTTGTAATTGCTGTCACAGTGGAATTTGGCACCTCTATCATATTATGTAATTATCATTTCTTTTTAGCAGTTGGGATAATTAAGTTTTAGTCTCAGTTGGTTTGATGATTGGAGTACAATATTTTCGTGTATATTTACTGTACCATGCATTGGTTCTCTATGACTTATTTACTTCTCACTGCAAATTTGTATCCTTAAACAATAGCAGTCTTATCCCTTCACTCCCCATCCACTGGTAACTACCATTTTACTCTGTTTTTCAAAAGTTTAGCTTTTCTTAGATTGACATATAAGTGATATCACAGTATCTGTCTTTCTGTGTCTGACTTTGCATAATGCTCAGAGTCCATCCATGTTCTTACTAACGGCAGGAGATCCTTTCTTGTGCCTGAATAATATTCCATTGTCTATAGACCACATCTTTTTTCATCCATTCATCCACTGGACATTTAAGTTCTTTCCATATCTCGGCTATTGTGAATAATTCAGCAATAAACATGGGAGCGCATATATTGCTTTGACATACTATTTGCATTCCTCTTGATATACACTGAGAATTGGAATTGGTGAATCTTATGGTAGATCTATTTTTAATTTTTTGAGGAAACTCCATACTGTTTTCCATAGTGGCTGGACCAATTTACATTCAAACAGTATATAAGGGTTCTCTTTTCATCACATCCTGGCCAGCATCTCTTGTCTTTTTGATGATAGCCATTCTCATAGATGGGATGAATCTCACTGTGGTTTTGATTTGCATTTCTCTCATGCTTGCTGATGTTGAACATCTTTTCATGTATCTGTTGGCCATTTTGATGTCTTTTTGGAAAACTGTCAATTTAGTTCTCTGCTCATTTAAAAATGGGATTGTTTTCATTGTTATTGAGTTGTATGGTTTTTCAATATATGTATTTTGGGATATTAATTCCTTATCCAATATACAGTTTACAAAAATTTCCCCCATTCTCCCAAAGGTTGTATTTTTCATTTTGTTAATTGTTTCTTTTCTGGTGCAGAACTTTTGAATTTGATATAGTCCCATGTATTGATTTTTGCTTTTGTTGTTTGTGCTTTCAGTATCATACCCCCCCAAAAAGTCATTGCCAAGATCAAAGAGCTTCTTTCCTAAGTTTTCTTTTAGGAGTACTTCTCTACTTCTTAAACAAGAAGTTTTCTGAACATTTCAAGCTTTCTACACCAGCTTCCAATGATGAAGAATGACTAGGCATAAGGTAAGAATACCCAGTCATGTGTTGATAAATGCTTGGTAGTCAGCAATCTGGAGATCTAATTTGTAGTATTTGCCAATTTCTGTGGTGTAAATACTATGATGGCTAATTTCAGATTTTGCACAGATTTAACAGCTGGCTCACAACATTCCCAAGACTAGCTCTCAAGAACTGGCATGCACTGGTTTAAACACACCACTGGGGCTACCCATTCTACTTTGCCCTCTAATTGGTGGGAAGATAAAAGTTATATACACAATGTAATAGGCTTCTGAGGTATGGAATTATGTTCTAAATGTCCTGTGAGCCCACGGTACTGTCACATTCATAGACACGAAAGTGTTGATTATCTAGAGAGATTCCTGTGGACTACTGCTTTTAGGGAGGAATGCCCAGCGAATAGCAGGGAGGCTGCCTCCTCGTCCTGCCAGCCTCAGGGAGGAAGTGTAGGGGAAATACAGGAGCACAGGACAGATCTGATAAGTACACCAGTGTCACTGAAAGTCAGATCAAGACACCGTAAGATTTCAGCTCAAATTAACATCCATATCTGATCAACTAACACATGTTCCTCTTACAAATGAGTGTATTAATATTTCAAGGTAGAGGGTTTGGCATGCAATTCAGTGATTAGCATGAAATCCCCCGGGAGTCTTTGGCCTTCATCACATATCGCCTGGTAAAGTGCCAAGGCTTCCAGAGAAAGGGCACTAAAATGTTACAGTATAAAATAGCTTTTATACCTATAAAGGTATACTCTATACCACAGAGTGGGTGGAGGGCCAGGAGGGCCAGAGGTCCCCTGAAGGCCTTAAGGGCTCAGGAAATAACCTTTCAGTGAGACACAAAAAGCAAGGAAAAGCGGGGAGGATTGAGAGATGACATTCTCCAACCATACGAATTTACTTCTCCTTCCGGGGCTCTTTGGAACTGGGATCAATCTGTAGACACGTCACAGTAGCAGCGTGCCCCAAGACCCTGGGAGGCGGCTCCTGTAGCAGGATCTGTCTGCTCGATTAGACAGTGTCAGCAAGCGGGGGGCTGGTGGACAGGCCTAACCTGTGTCCCACCACTGAAGACCCTGATTGAAGACCCTAGTCCTGACTTTTGAAGCAACCTACACCTGTAGGCTTCACATGTGAGGTGGACCGAAATCCTCCATGTCTTGTATCGGTCATGCACGTGCCCCTGTAGCTTCTACCGAAATCACAATAAAATGATGGTGACAGTGTTTATCCTTTACTTATGATTTAAGGTATTTCCAGGAATTCTGGAATAGGAGAATATATTGCTGCCCAGCAATATTCCTCGAAACAGAAATCTAAGGGAATTTATTTTAAAAATTTGCCTGGGTCATTTGCCTTACAAATGCAATGGGAGAAGAAAAATCAGGCAAGTTTCCGTCCTGAACATACAGTGAGGCTGCTGATACCACCATAGATGGTGTATGTTGTGAGCAGCTTTCTGAGTTGTAGGAGGGCTCATATCCATATACATTATTGTCCTTATTACTTAAGAGTAAGCCATCTAGCAAAAAATGGACTGGAGATCTCCATACCAGGTATTCAGAGTATAAGGATTGTAGTAAGACGTGGTCCTCTAATTCTCAATTAGCTGACATTCCACTAGGGGGAGCCAAATATATAAAAAAGCACAATTGTTGAAAGTGCTGGTAGAGGTCTGGGTGGAAGGCGTGTTGGGTGGAGAGGGTTTAAGAAAGAACTGGACAGACTTGCCCCAGGATCGGTCAGGAAAAGTCTTCATAGGAAAAGTGTCCCTGAGCAGTGTTTCTGAGGTTCCTTACCCCAAATAAGGAGGCTGCTGAGGTGAGCATGAAACTGTCAGGCTTCTCTGTGAAAGAAACAGAAGGTGAGACCTTTGGCCTGAGCCTTCTGACTGATGTACACAGTCAACCTCACGACTGAGGAAGAAAGATCCCCTGGCGATTGTCTGTGGATTCCACAGAGAACAGCAGAGTCCCCGTCGAAGCCTGAGCCACATGGAATGATGTCTGGGTAACATGGTTTTTAGAAATTATCTCTTCTTTATTGCCACATTCATATAAGAAGTTTGGTATATCTGGGTGGGCAAAAAGAAAGCCACACTGTATACAAAGAAAGTTGTAGAAAGTTAAAAAACATATGACTTTAGTGTTTGGAAAAGCAGTTATGGATTGCATCCTCCGTTTATTTATCCAGGCGATCAAAATTCTGGGTCTGAAATTCTTGGAAGTCCTCTGGGATGGTGTCTGCAAAGGAAGACAGGCACAGGGGCATTAGGAAGGCTCCCTCCAGCCCTAGCGCATCTCGAGCTGGGAGGCATCCTGTAGGGGTTGCTGTCAGCGCGCCCAACAAGCCCCCAAAGACGCACTCCCCACAACCTCCCAACCCCGCAGCCATTTTCTACCTCAGGCAGCTTTGCGAACTGTTGGCTTAAAGCCCAGGAGCGTCATTCACAGGCCAAAAGAAAATGAGCAGGCAGAATGGGTTTTGAGTTTATGATTGTGTTTGAGCTATATGAAAATGAAGGCTGCCTCTCAATTAAATCTGCCTCCATCTCTCACAGAACCCTATGTCCCAAGCCAAGCAGTTTAATAGTTTAATTCTCTAGGGTTCCATCTCCTCATCTATCAAATAGGAAACGTGAGATCTGCCTTTTGCTTGGATCACAGAGGGACCCTCAGATTTCAGGAATATGTGGCATGACTTTCAGCTTCTGGGAGAGATGTGTGCTATACAATAAGGTGGCATTGTTTTTTTTTTTTTAGTAGTAATACTATTCAGTAACAAGAATGTACATTACCATTGCAGCGATATTTGAGGTTGGACCAAATGATGTTTTCCTGGGAGAAGCAGAACACGCCGAGCCGGCCTCCACGCATGGTGGTGTCTATAGTGACCCCAGAATCAGCCACCAGCTCAGAGCCTTCATAAAATCGCACCCTGTGGACACAGCCGGAGTGGGTTTCAAACCAAGGTCGGGGGAACCACCCATCAGGAGGCAGGGGGTCCCACTTCTTGGCCACCTACGTCTTTGCTCTGTTTCATCTTCCACTTTCCTCAGACCTGGGCTGTGCTTCTGGCTGCTCTTTTCCCCTTTCCCCGCTAGACTGGGAGATCCATGAGGAACCACCTGTCCACATCTGCCCTTCTTCTGTCTCTCAAAAGGCCTAGATGAGGTTGGGCACCGAGTCCAACTCAATGGGTCCTCACTGATGAGTCAGAAAGCACAATACGACCCAGGACCAAGAGGCTTTGTGACTTCACTGTGCAGTGAGTTACCCTGTCCAGACATCATACTTAAAAACCACTGCCCTTCCCTAGGTCTGACTGATATTATTCAATTGGTGGGATCCAGGAGCAATGATTTTCCTTGGGAGGGACAGCATTCCCTAAGCAGGATTTTAGAAATGTTGGGGGGGGGGACATTTGGGGCTGTCACCATGGCATTTAGTGGCAGAAGGCAGGGATGTTGGGTGGAGAGAACCCTGTAAAACCTGTCCTGCATGCAGACACCTTTGGGGTGCTCCTCCAGACCCTTGGGTAGGAACAGACCCTTGGCCTGTTTCTAGTTATCTGGACTTAAAACCCAACTCAGTTGTGAATATCAAGTATTTTTGCACTAATATCAACTGATTTTTTTCCAGGGTAAACTGATAAACTGTTGAGTACATTTGACTCTTAAACAACGTAGCTTTGCATGGGCCCACCAATATGTGGATTTTTTCCCCCCATAAATACTATTTCACTACATGATCTGCGGGGTAGTTGAATCTGCAGATATGAACCACAGATACAGAAGGCCGACCATGGGACTTGAGCATATGTGGATTTTTGTCCACTGCAGGTCTGGGAACCACCCCCTGAATTGTTCAAGTCAACTGTACTTCATTGTCTTGTTTAAAAATTAAGCTGTTCACTCTTCATCTTAGTGGAGTATGGTTGATTTACAATGTTGTCTTACTTTCTGCTGCACAGCAAAATAGGTCAGTTATACATATATCCACTCTTTTTTAGATTCTTTTCCCATAAAGGACATTACAGAGCATTGAGTAGAGTTCCCTGTGCTGTATGGTAGGTCCTTATTATCTGTTTTATAAATAGTAGTGTGCATATCTGACCCCCCTATCTATCCTTTCCCCCCCCCCCTGGTAACCATAAGGTTGTTTTCCACGTCTATTGCTGCTGTTTCATTAAAAAGTTCCCTTGTACCCTTTTATTAGATTCCACACATAAGAGGTATCATATGATATTTATCCTTCTCTGTAGCTGTTCACTATTTTAGAAATTCACAACACTGCTGGCAATACCACGTTGTGGCCACAACACACAAGCTGTATCAGGACATCACCTCTGCAGTGATTCTAGGTACATGGGGCCAGCAGCAACCTCACTCTGTGTTCTGCTACGGTTGTGCCCAAGCACTTACACGATTTTGTTATAAATCTTATTTCTCCATTAGGGATCAGATCGATCCTTAACATCACGCAGGTAGGTACTATTTTCTATGCCTTCATTTGGGATGCAGGAGGCGGCATTTCAAAATATTTGTTATAAAAAAAAGGGGCATGCAGCTCAATAGGGCTGAGAATATGACAACCTCCCTCTAGACAGACATCACATTTGGTGTAAAGTCTCAAAGAAAGACAAAGTATGAATTAGCTTTCATGATTTCCGTTTTCCCACTTGGCAGCTTTCCTGCCCCGGTCAGGAAAATGCAATCAGCACCTCTTCCTAAAGAAGTGCTACATAAACTGATGTGGATCTGTAAGTCTGAGGAATGAGAAAGGAAGTACATTGCTGCTGCTGCTGCTGCTGCTGCTGCTAAGTCACTTCAGTCGTGTCCGACTCTGTGCGACCCCATAGACGGCAGCCCACCAGGCTCCTCTGTCCCTGGGATTCTCCAGGCAAGAATACCGGAGTGGGTTGCCATTTCCCTCTCCAAAGTACACTGACTACATGTCAAAGATGTGGTTCTAAGACATCCTAGCTTCTGAGAATATGTGTTTGTTTTTTTAAACAGTCCTACAGGGAAGTTCCAAGGGCTTCCCTTGTGACTCAGACGGTAAAGAATTCGCCTGCAACGTGGAAGACCCACGTTCGATCCCTGGGTGGGGAAGATTCACTGGCGGAGGGCATGGCAACCCACTCCAGTATTCTTGCCTGGAGAATCCCATGAACAGAGGAGTCCAGTGGGCTACAGTCCATGGGGTTGCAAAGAGTCGGACTTGAATGAGCAACTAACACTTTCACAGGGAAATAAGGCAGAACGTGGGCCCACAAGAGGGTCAGTTCATGCCGAGGGTAGTATGTGTTATTGCTATGTCAGGCGCAGGGGAGACCAAGATAAAATGAGACATCGGTGCCACTCTTGCGGAGTTTATCAGGCCAGGAGGGACTCACTGCAGCAGGAAATGTTGAGGTAGGTGATGACACAGGGTCCAGAGGGACCACACAGGAGGGCGGATGAGAGAGTCAGTCTCGCCTCACACAGGTCAGAGGGGCAGACTGTTCTGGTGCCCAGGCCTCCCCCACAGAAGGTCCTTCTACCCGCCCAGTGTGGCCCTACCATCCAGGTGGTCGGTCTGAGCGGGGTGTCCTCCTCCTACCTCTTTCCTGGGAGCCCGAGGTCCTCGCTTGCCCTCGGGAGCTGTCTGCTCAGGGAAGCGAAGGGTCTGAGATGTGGGAGGCGGGGCGCAGTGCCTACCTGATGTAGCCCACCTGGGGCCGGTGCTGCAGGAACCAGCGGTAGGACACCTTGTCCTTCCAGCCCACGTTCCTGGAGTCCTTCCACAGCAGCCTGACCTGGTCACTGGTGTCCCCCGTGTGCCACAGCGAGTTGCGGAGATGCTCCCCTGGACCTGTCTTGGACTTCACGGCCTGGACAATGACATGAGCAAGGTCTTAGATGCACAGACCGCACTTCCTGCATCCCGTATCCCTGGGGTGGTGATGGGGTCGCGATTCACGGGTGCAACCTGGGGGCCTTGAATCTGGACACAACGCGTAAACACTTCAGTGCCTTTCTGCTGTGGTCATCCCAAACCTTCAGTGATCAGCAGTGGCCGGCATTCCACTAAGTTGGTCCGTGCTTTCCCTGCTGTCAGACCCACTGCTCCCCACATTTGGCCAAGGAGGGCTCTGGGCTCTGCCTTTCCTCCTAGCAGGAGTGACGGACGTAGTTTCCCAGCCCTCCTGTACGAAGTAGGCCACCCGAGGAAACACATTAGTCAGTTTCCAAGGGGAGTGTGCCCGAAGATGTACCCCTAAATCTGCCCCACCTCTGGGGTCAGACATTCTCACCAGAACATGCAGCTCATACAGAGAAGCGAAGGCATGGCCCCTTGGATGGATTCCAGAGTTCCCAGATTGGAGCACAAATGCACCAATTTCTTAATGAATAAATGCCATATGGGAGAACAGAGAATTTAAGAGGAGGGTGAAGGGCCCAGAAGAAAGGGAGATGAGTACCTTGAGCTGAATGCCAGGTTCCGCGACAGCTCGGAACGGGGTGGCCTGCCAGTATGTCTGCTCTGTCTGCTTCCACATGACCACATAGAAGCTGGAACTGTCCTGGTAACCAAAGATGAAGCCGGCGTAGTCATCATCCGTCTGGGTGTTGACGTGGAAGGTCCCTTCGAAGTCAACTCCGTTAAAAGCCGTGTACCCTGTGAAGATCAAAGCAGATGAGAAAAACAGACAGGCCACGCGGGTAGCTGGAAAGAGTGAATTCCACACAAGGGTTGACTGAGGCCCTGGACATACCCACTGCCAGGCCAGGATCGCTGTTCATGGTCTGCACAATCTCCATGCCCTGCAGAGAGAAATGCAGGAGTTAAGATTAACCTCAGAGGGGATGGAATAAGCTCGAGGAAGCTCAGATTCTCAGGCATCACCAGTGAGTAGTCAGTGTTGTCTGAGCTCCATGTAAAGATTTCATTATTTGAAGAACTGCCCTACCTTGTTATGTGCTCAAAGAAAGCATACACTTTTCAACAAAACAAAACCTCAGTGCTGAGTAAAAACAGTTTTGCTAAAACTGTCACTTGGGGTGATTCCTTAGAGAATATATGCTTTAAATTTTTAAAAAATTTTTAATTGGAGAATAATTGCTTTACAGTACTGTGCTGGTTTCTGCCATGTTGCTGTTGTTCAGTCGCTAAGTCGTGGCCGACTCTTTGCAACCCCACAGACTGTAGCCCGCCACCCTCCTCTGTCCCTGAGATCTTCCAGGCAAGAATACTGGAGTGGTTGCCATTTCCTTCTCCAGGTTTCTGCCATACAACATGAATCAGCTGTAAGTATACCTAGGTCCCCTCCCTCTTGAACCTCCCTCCCACCCCTCTGGGCTGCCGGAACACGGGGTTGAGCTGTGTTACACAGCACTGTCCCCCTAGCCATCTATTTTGCATATGGTAATATACATGTCTCAGTGCTATTCTCCCAGTTTGTCCCACCTTCTCCCTCCCTCGCTGTGTCCATAAGTCTGTTCTCTATGTCTGTGTCTCTACTCCTGCCCTGCAAATAGGTTCACCAGTAACCATTTTTCTAGCCACAAAAAGGAGCAAATTTGAGTCCGCTGAACTGAGGTGGGTGAATCTAGAGCCTGTTATACAGAGTGAAGTAAGTCAGAAAGAGAAAAACGAATGTCGTATATTAATGCACATGTATGCTTTTAACGAATGTGGCCTGCTGGGTGATGCTGGAAAACCTACGAAGCCTCTCTGTGCCTGCCTTCTTTAGTTCCACAAGGAGGAGAACACACAGAGGCCCCTGCTGCAGAGACTGGGAGCATGGGTCTAGGGAGACTTCCAGGCCCCAAATCCAGCAGTCTCAGCTGCTTACCTGCCGTGCTACCATGAGGAGTCACTCAAGCTTTCTAAGACTCGAGCTCAACATCTGTAAAATGAGGCTACTTATAGTGCTCCATCAACAGGACTGTTGTGGGGAATAAATGTGATGTGGGAGAGCACCTGTCTCACAGTCGGCACCCTGCAAATAAGCCACTTCTCTCAGAAGGGCCTGTGCTGGAGGGAGGAATTGGGAGACTGGGATTGACGCCTACACATGAGTGATAGATACTGTGTCTGAAACGGATACCCAGTGAGAACCTACTCAGGGAACTCTACTCAGACCTGAATGGGAAGGAGGGCCAAAGGGAGGCGATATGTGTATGTCTGGGTGATCCACTTTGGTGTGCAGCAGAAACTAACACAACATTATAAAGCAATTATACTCCAATAAAATTAGTTTTTTAAAAAAGCCTGTGTTGAGAGGCAAAGCTGAGCCATCGCCAGCCCCGTGGCACTCACCTGGTTCAGGACCACCCAGTTGGGGTCGATCTGGGCATCCCCTTCAGGGTCCAGGACCACGGTCTGATAGGCCCTGAAGTCGGTCAGGGTGACCTCTGCGTTCTCTGGGCACACGTCTATCCGATCAATGACCTGGTCCTGGTCAAAGTCTGCCTCACAGATGTCTCCCACTCCGTCGCCTGCGGGAATGGAGGAGGGGAGCTGGGTAATGCCCACCACCCCCACGCCACCCCCTCTGTGACAGGAGCCAAAGAGAGCCCAGCGCCAGGGCTAGGTCTTCAGCCTGCGTGGAGAGAGAAGTCCTGGAGCCAGCTGTGCCTGAGCCGGCCCCGGGGTCCTTGTGGTGGGTGGGTGAACCCCACTGCAGGTGGTCAGAAGGCCTTCCCAGCAGCAGCGTGAGGGTAACTGTTCAAAGCTGACCTGACAAGAAACCCTGGGTGTCCTCTAGGATCGCATCTCACTGACGGGTGGATCTTAAGTCTAACCTTATGTAAGCAAATGTCTGCAGTACTTTCTGGACTATGACACATAAAAAGCAGGGAAATTATGGCCACCAGACACTCTCTCAGAATAATTTACAGTGACCCTTAGGCTGAATCTAGCCCAAACTGTCTTTTGTCCAGCTAACAGGGTGGTATTAGTGTCAAGATTTGAATTTGCGTATGCGGCATGGGTACGCTTACCACCGTGCTCACAACTCTGCCATCTCATTTCTGGCCCTGCGCACACCTCTTCCCTGCAGGCATCGAAGCCTGTGAACCCCACCCCCACCTGTGCTGCCCTGGCCTCCTCTCCCTCCTGCTCCCGCTGGGACTCTGGTGAAAGGGGTGGGCAAGCCCCAGGGCAGAGCGCGTGGTTGCTTCCCTGCCCTGTGTGGTCTCAGCCCAGGGCTGTGCCCGCCTCTGACAGCTGGAGACGCATAGCTCCCAGGGCTCCCCGTCCACACAGGCTGTGGCTGGTCGGAGGAGCTGGGCCCCGACAGAGGTGGGCCGCCGTGAGCCTGGCTGAGGGCAGCCCTGGGCCGAGCCCGCTTACTGTTGCTGTCCTCCTGGGCGGGGTTGGGGACCAGCCGGCAGTTGTCCGGGCCAGGGGGTACCAAGTCTGGGATGCCGTCGTTGTCGTCGTCATCGTCACACTCGTCACCAATCCCATCCTTGTCAGTGTCCAGCTGGGCACTGTTGATGACGGTAGGGCAGTTGTCTGTGCTGTCCTGGTGCCCATCTCCGTCGCTGTGGGAAAAAGGAAGGAGAGGCTATTTCACAGCTCAGCAGGGGACATGAGGAGGCCAGTTCTTAGGAGGGGGAATTTGGGTTTGGGGTCTTAACCAGGCTTGGTCTTTTATCAAGCTTCCCTGGTGGCTGAGACAGTAAAGAATCTGCCTGCAATGCAAGAAACCCAGGTTCGCTCCCTCCTGGATCGGGAAGATCCCTGGAGGGCATGGCAACCCACTCCAGTATTCTTGCCTGGAGAATTCCATGGACAGAGGAGCCTGGCGGGCTGCAGTCCTTGGGTCGCAGAATCAGACATGACTGAGCGACTTTCATAGGTCCTTAGATAAGGCTGCCTTATGGGCCTCAGAGACCATTTCCTACTTCCCCAACCTGTTGAAACAAGTAGATCTTTTCTATTCAAAATAAGGGTCAATTTCTGTGATTCTGTGACCAGATGCTCCTTTCAGTCCCTGGCACGACTACGATCCCCGCAGAGACTCTAGGAGCGGAACAGAGGGAGGGGCAGGGGTGCCAAAGTGCTGGCTGAGAGCCCTGGCTCAGCCGTGCACGTGGCCCCAACACGACTCTCGGCACTCCGTGGCTCAGCATCCCCCTCTGTACCATGCGGACAGTAACAGCCCACTTTGCAGGCCTGAAGACTGAAGGCTGATTAGTGCATATTACATTTTTATACATGAAAAACCACTTCCAGGGGCCTGGCCCTTGGGAGGCCTTATGGTGTTTCCTTTTCTGATGCTTTTCACCATGCCTGGCCAGTAGACCTGAGAAGCATCAGCTGTGAACGCACAAGAAGTGGACTTCCACATACTTCTCAGTCTCTGAGTCTCAATTTCTTTCCAAGCCTGATGGCCACCAGGGGAAGAGTGTGCCCGTCCCCAGGCTTCCCTGAGTGGACAGTGGCCTCCTATGGCTACTCGGGATTAGAGCAGATATTCCTTTCACCAGTTCTACCCATGGCCCATCCTGGGCCAGCAACTACCCCCACGATGGGATGGGAAAAGGAGGCCAGGGACCAGTGCATGCCCTTCAGGCCATGCTTCCCAGATGGGACCCAGGGAAAGTGAGGTTGGCTCCAACAGCGGGGTTCCTGGGCCTGTGGCAGGGCTGTTTTCCAAAACATAAGCCTGAGCTATTGCCGTCAGCAGCCATGCCATATAGCCCTGAACGTTTTTATGCAAAACCAAGCAGTTTCTGTCCTCAAGTCTGTGGGAATTAAAATGTAGCAAATGAGTCATTTATTTTAGGCAACTTCTAGAGGCTGGTGGGACAGGATATTTTAGAAAGCACTCAGATGGCAATCGGAGTGCAGGATGACCTGCAACAGGGAACATTCGTGATGCTCATCACCGAGGGAAGTTGTCAGGGTACCAGTCCCACGTTCCACTCAACAAGAGAGATATCCTGTGTCAGCCTGTCACGGACTCGCCTCTCCTCATGCTGTGGGAACAATACCTCACTTACCATTTTCTGCAGGTCACCCAGGGGCCAGTACTGCGCCGGGAGCTTTACCCACATTATCTTTCATTTGCACCATCACTTTTAAGATGTATGCAATTATCTCTACTTTGCAGATGAAGAAATTGAGACTCAGACTGACAAGTATGTTGAAGTTCACTTAGCCAGCATGTACTCTGCAGCAAGGACATGGAGCACGTGGATGGAGATGGGGCTTGACAGGATCTATCCTTGAGCAAGGCTGGGCTTCAGAGCTGCTGGCTGTAGGGCAGCCTCTGAGGAGAGGTTGAGGAGGGAAGCTACCTTGTTCCTTCTGCCTTTCAGACCCCTTTCCCTCTCTCATCCCTGTCCTGCTGCCCGTATGATTCCCTACGGAGATGACAGGGTCCAGACTCTCGGACTGCAGGTGCCTCTAGCAGAGCTGCCCATGTCTACGTTTTTGATGTTCTTATAGCATCTGATCCAGCTCTTTGTCCTAACATAGGCCTCCATCCGTGTGGGACTAGAAGGACTGACAACACTCATTTGCATAGAACAATTCCACCCAAGAAAAGAAAACTGAATGAAAAAATTCCAGAGACAATGAAATCACAAAGATCTGTCAGCAAACTGGCAGCTCTCTATTTGGGGGCTGATGGTGAAGCTTCCCTGAGCTGAAAGAATATATAAGAGCAAAAGAGCTAATATCCATGTAACAGAAACGGATATGTACTTTCCATAAAATTAGCTCAACTTTCACAACAGTCCTAAGAGCTGCATTCCATTTTTAGCCCCATTTTACAGATGAGGAAATGGAGGCGCAGAGAGATGGGCAGCTGATGTGTATGGTTGGCTGATGTGTGAGTGGAGAACTGGGGTTTACATCCAAGCGTGTCGCTCCAGAGCCCATCTCTAACAAGGGACGCCACATGGCCTCTCCTGTGATAGAGTCTCAGTTGCTTGAGTGCCTCGTGACCCCTCCTGATACAGTCAACTCCTCCATCCACAGAGGTGCAGCAACCCTGACCAGAGAGCCATTGTTCCTCTAGCAACTCAATCTACCCAGAGAGCCCCCAAAGCATGGTAGCAGCAGAAAGCTCAGAGAGAGAAAACTCCCTCTGGATTTTTCATCTGGTCCTATACAGTTGGGAGACGTGCCATACCTGTCCTGATTGGTGTCACAGGAGTCCCCAACCAGATCATTATCCACGTCAGACTGCAAAGGGAACAGAATGTGTTATTTGTCCCTGGGCCTGCACAGAACGTTCTGGAGAAGGCAGACCTGGCCCGTCATCACTGGATCTCAGGAATTCTTTCTTTGAAACTGGGGTGGTGCAAACTGCAAAAGGACAACACCATATTGGTGTAGGCACAATGCTGAATTTTCAAAAAAGTCTTCCAAAATATCAAGCTCCAAGGACGGGCTGCCTACACAGCAGATGAGCTGACTGGAGAAGGGCGCCGGGGCAGTGTGGGGGCAGGAGCAGACGCGGCCCTCCGGCACGGGTCGGAAGGGGGCCAACCACAGACACGAGGATGCGGCAAGCAGGTTCTGCTTTGCTTCTGCATTTTGGAGTGGAGCCAGAACGGGAGTGAGTCAGAGGGCAACAATGACGACCCCTTCCCAGGGCTTTCAAAATACGTGACACATCACACCCAAGGATCCAGACAGGAGGGAGGAGAGAGAAGAGAAACTGCACATCGCTGATCGAACCTTATCTGAAACGTCCATACACAGGGGTTTGGGGATGAAAGGGACATGAGGCTCCCCATGGTTAACTTCCGTTACATTTTCCTTTCAGCAGAAAAAACCAAAAGTCTTGTTCTGGGCATCCTTAGATTCCTATGACTGACCTACAGCCTGTGAGGTGAGTCAGAGGGCCCCAGACGTCCTGCAGTGTTCTTCCCATCCCCTCCAGTCCTACATATACAACATTATCACCTCTGCTGTTAGGAGGAAGGCAGCAGCCGCAAACGGGGCTGGTGGGCTCTGCTGGGTTCCTCCAGAAGCTGGTCTTAATGTGCATCTTTGCACGGGGCGCTCAGCCTGGGGTTTGGCTTCCTCTGGGTTCTACTAACCTGGTTCGGGTTGCTGACCTCAGGACAGCTGTCACAGGCGTCCCCCACACCGTCACCATCTCTGTCTTCTTGGTCACTATTGGGAACTTTCTGGCAGTTGTCCAGGATGTTTTTTATTCCTGCAAGAGAGGAATGCTTCCCTGAGTCAGGCGAACGTCACAGAAAGGTCTGGCGCACAGACTTTCAGGAGCTGTGGCGATCAGGCCAGCATGCGGGCAGTGGCATCTGCCAAGGCCATCCTCGGGGAGCACCACCGCTTCCAGCAGTTACCTGCTGTGTGTGCATGCTCAGCCATGTCCAACTCTGTGACCCCTGGACTGTAGCCCCGCCAGGCTCCTGTGTCCATGGGATTTTCCAGGCAAGAACACTGGAGTGGGTCGCCATTCCCTTCTCCAGGGGTGCAGTTATCTTGAGGTAACATCAAAGGATGAATTCTGGGAGGCTCAAAAACGAACAGTGACTTGAGGCATTTATCCAGCGAGTTAGAATCTGTCCGAGGTGTTGAGGGCTATCACTGTGACCAGATGAGGCATCAAGAGGGCCAACCCTGGGGAGGGAGGAGCTCATGGGTCTGTTACTACCAGGGCCCCAGGGCTTGGGTGGTGGTAGGCTGGAGCCAGGCCCTTCACACCATTTCTCTCCAGCTTCCTGTTCAATTGTGTCATCTCTTCTTGGTACCTTGGAACCAGGGATGGTGGGAGTGGTACTTATGTCCTGGAAATGCAAACGCTACAACTCAGGGCCTTTTCTGTTCATTTTGCTGAGCTGGTTTACCAGCTGTCCAGCTTATAGAAGGGAAGGTTGCATTTTAGAGAGGTGTAGATTTTCTGGAGTAGGGTGTTGGTAGGTATAGTGTATTTCTAAAAGGATATTCCTTCAAGGTCCTGTAATGTGATGTTTTTTCAGAAATGATCAGATCCAGCCTATACTTTGATGACAGTCATCTATGTTTTATGGGAGCTATACAGAAACAAATGTCCTTCCTTATGGCCTGCAGAGCTCTAGAATTGTTCTCCAGGGGTGCTACTCACACAGACCAAAGTATGAGGCCCTTCAGTGGACCCTGGAGCTGACTGATGCAGCCACCTGCCTGATGGCCCTTTCCACTCTCTGGGAAAAGACCAGATTCTCTGCATGAGGAGCCCAAGCTAGGGCTGCAGCGCTTGACCCTGCTCTGCCCTTCTCCCTCAATCTTCCACTTCTAGGGCTCTTACGCTTGAGAAGGATGGTGGGAGGGAGGAAGCTGTCGTCTGAGAAGACAGACGTCCTCCAAAGACACAGCCTTGACAAGACACTGCTTGAAGGGATTCCTACAGCTTCTGGCAATGATGTCAAGTTCCTGGAGCATGAAGGTTATTAAACATGGGAGAAATAAGTAGACAAAAGTAAGTGGACCTGGGGTCCCCCAGGCTCAGGCCGTGTAGAGCCCCTCAGAACAGGAAGGCCTTCAGAATCAGCAACTCTATTCCTGCTCCTAAGAGAGAACAAGGAGAAAAGCACAGATAGGTCCCAAGGAAAAGACAACGCGAGGCAAACCCACCGTCCCCGTCCATATCGTCATCACAGGCATCTCCTCTCCCATCGCCATCAGTGTCTTTCTGGTCATTATTCAGCACGTTCCGACAGTTATCACAGGCATCCCCGAAGATGTCTTTGTCACTGTTCCTCTGGTCCACGTTGTGGGTCAGGACACAGTTATCCTAAAGAATCCCGAGACTGACATTTACTGAGACCCCTGTGTGCCTGGTCCTGTGGTGGATGCCAGTCAACCTCCTCCCACCCCACCCCCCTGCCGCTGGCATGAGATGTCAGACCTCCGGGGGTCAAAGCTCCTCAGAGCTCCTTTTGTATTTTAAACATTTCAGAATTTTAGAATAAAAAGTTACAGTGCTGTGGAAACACAGGCGTGGAAATGGACATTTGGGATGATTCATATAAACAGTGAACTTCATGGACTTTCCTCCACCATCTCTGGTACATGGCCATTTCCAGGCCCTCCCAGCAAAGCAGGTGCCTACCTGCTCATTCAGGATCCCACCTGCTCATTCAGGATCCCGTCTCCATCAGCATCCTCATCACAGGCGTCTCCAATGCCATCCCTGTCTGCATCTTCTTGGCCAGAATTTGGTACATACTTGCAGTTGTCCTAAGTTGGAGAAACACAGCTCAGGGGGACATCTACGTTTGTCTTTTTTTCAGCTTTACTGAGGTATTTTAACTGACAAAATCGCAAGACATTTAAAATGTATAATGTGATAATTTGATACATGTGTATATTGTGAAGTGATGCCTCCACTGATTTCATTAACATATCTGTCACCTTACATATTTATCCCCATCTTTATTTTGCTGAGAACATGTAAGTTCTACCCTTAGCAAATTTCAAGCATACAATACAGTGTTAACTACATTAGGTCCACAGATCTTATTCACCTCATAATGGATAGTTTGTACCCTTTTACCAGCTTCTCCCCATTTCCCCACCCCATCTCCATTTAAATCAAAAACTATTTCTGACCTCAACACACTCTGTACCTATCTGACTTTATTGTCAATGGCTGTCTTGCTACATTTGAGATGTGGCTACTTTAAAAATACAGTTCTGCATGGAACCCACACAACCTCTCCCCCATGTGGCTCTGGAAAGCCACAGAGCGAGTGTGCATACGTGCTTGTGTGTGTGTGCGCGCGTGTGTTTTCTCCTGCTCGTCCCCCTCACCTTTCTGCAGTTTCTGGCCGAGCATGGCAGTTCCTCATCAGGGTAACTGTCAATGTCCACATCCTTTCCACAGATGTAGCCGTCACCAGCCCAGCCGACCCCACACTGTGAAGAGAAAGCCTGTCAAAAGCCCAGGCACTGAGCCTGGTGGGAGGCTGGGGCTTACAAGGGCCTCTGCTCCAGTACACAGGCCCAGAGGGAGGGCCCGGAGCCAGGAGGCTTTGTTGGTAGAATTTTAAAACCAATAAGCTGTGTTTTGAATATTGTAGTCTAACGGTTCAAAATTCAAAAGATACAAAGGCAGAGTGAAAGCTCCTTCCTGCTCCTGGGCTCAGGAATCCAGGCAATCCACTCTTTCGAATACTTTCAGAGACGTGCTGGGCAGAGACCAGCAAACACATATTCTTTTCCTTTTATTTTTGTCCTTTAGCACAACTGGTTGCACACATGTATACTACTCTGCACCTTGAGTTTTAAAAATTAACATTACATCTTGGGACTCTTTCCATATCACTGCCTGTAGATTTGTGTCATTCTTTTTAATGGGCACAGATGTATTATACATCAATTGGAATACATGTGCCGTAATTAATTCAACTAGTCCCCTACTGGTGGGTGTCAAGTTGTTAAAACCTTTCTCTATTGCAAACAACGCTGCCACAAAGAATTCTAGTACATATGTCCTTCTGCACATTTGACAAATTCTAGTACATTTGACCTTCTGGTTTCTTAGTGTGAAAATCCTGGTTCAAGTGTATTTATTTATATTAATATTTGTAATTTGAGATTATTGTCAAAACATTCTCCAGTGGAAATAAATGCACACATGGGGAGAGAGGCTGTTGAGGCACTTTGCTTATCACCCTGGTGCCGTATCTCTGCATCTAATGGTCTTCTAGATCAATTTCCACCAGACGGGGAACCTTCCAAGGTGCTTAACCTCTATTCATATCCCCTAACAGGAGAAGACTCTTGAGAGTACCTTGGACTGCAAGGAGATCCAACCAGTCCATTCTGAAGGAGATCAGCCCTTGGATTTCTTTGGAAGGAATGATGCTAAAGCGGAAACTCCAGTACTTTGGCCACCTCATGCAAAGAGTTGACTCATTGGAAAAGACTCTGATGCTGGGAGGAATTGGGGGCAGGAGGAGAAAGGGATGACAGAGGATGAGATGGCTGGATGGCATCACGGACTCGATGGACGTGAGTCTGAGTGAACTCTGGGAGTTGGTGATGGACAGGGAGGCCTGGCGTGCTGCAATTCATGGGGTCGCAAAGAGTCAGACACGGCTGAGCGACTGAACTGAACTGAACTGAACAGGAGAAGGTTCCCACAGGTGCATTGCAGGGTCTGTGCGTTCTCTATTCTTCTGAAAAAGTCTACCCAAGTTGCCTGCCACCACCAGCTGCTGAGGGCAAGCCTTCATTGCTAGGAGAATAGCCATTAAAGTAACAGTTATTCCAGACCAGACTCTACAGGCATTTTCTCCAGTCCTTACAGTGATGGTACAAGGTCATCATTACCCAAATTTACAAAAAATTCAAGTTAGAGCAGCGAAGTCCCTTGCCCAAGGTCTCGGCTGGGACTTGAACTCAAGACTGTCCCAGTTCTTCTGCCATATGTGTTTGGGTAACATGAGTTCCCCCCCTCATATCCATATCCTAGTGGGCCCGGTTAGAAGATGAATGATAACCCTAAGAGAAAGGCAGTCCTTCCATAAGGGTGTCTGGGGTATGAGGTGGTACCTGAAGCTCAGCCCAGGAGCAGGATAGGTACCTGAAGGAACAGGCAGAACAGAAGGAACAAGGGACAAAGCGGCCGGGAAAGGGACAAGGAACCAGTGAGGTGGGGGGAGGGAGGAGGGGTAAGAGTCTGGGGAACAGCGTCAGGGCCAAGAGAAAAGAAACTTGATGCGAGTTAATGTTAAATTTCCTGCCCTCATTAATCAAAATAAGGGGATTTAAGACCTAGGTGACTTAAGACTTCCTAGGCTGCAGCCTGTCTGTTCTCAATCACGTACACCCCTCTCCTGCAACCAGAGACATGGAAGGCAGGGTTCCAAAGACACCCCTCCCATAACTACCCTTATTTCCGCTCAGTTGTTTCAGTAGGGCCTTTAGAAGGCCTGGAAAGCACACCCATCGGGGTATCGTCCTTGACTCATTTTAATGAAGAAAAAATTTCCTCTAGGAACAAATACGTTTTTAATGAGCCATTTTCTGACAGATTAGATTATTTTAGTAGTCACTCCAAGTGTATTAATCCTTCACCATCTGTCGCTGTGCCTTATTACGAATTCAAAAACACATTAAGAGCTCCATCACCCACCATCCCAGGGGAGTCATTAATTTGTTCACAAAAGATGAGGATTTAAACATAGATATATGCTTGCCTCTCAATGGGAATAAACAAGCCCCATTGATAGGCATTAAAGAAATTGTTGGTTTTTTTCTCCCCCTTCAACCCAGCTCGTTCCCTTGTCAGTACCTTGTACAAATTACTTACTTGTACCACTGGAGAGAGGGGATGGTATTACAGTTATTTCTTTAACTTGGTTTTGATTCTCCTCATTCTTCCTGTTTGAAAGCCATATGCTCTTAGTAGAAAATTTTGAGAACAAAAAGGTAAAGAAGTCCGAGGTATGAAGAAGGGAAAAGTCTCCCAGAATCCATCCTGCTGCTTAGGCTGACTGCTCCACCAGACTCTAAGGGGCCTGCCTCCCCAGGGAGGAAGCAGGACGTGAACAGCTGAAGACGGATTATTTAGCCATGTCTAGAAGCCCCCCAGTCCCCAGGACTCCGGGGCTGGGGGTTTGGGGACGGATGGCAGTAACAAGCTCCACTCCTCACCAAGGGCCCACTCCACACCTGAGTGGTGGGAGACCCTTGCGAGGCTGAAGTGCCCTGCCCTCTTCTCCGGCCTCCCCTCCCCAGGCGGTTCCTGGAGCGGGAGCTGCATGGGAAGGAGAGTGCTCAGGAGTTCCTCTTGAGCCTGGCAGAGGCGGGCACAGAGAACAGCTGGTGCTGTGGAAGGTGGAGGGTTTACTCGGGGCAGTTCATCTCCCGGAGTGTCAGGCCAGACTTGGAAACTGGGTGTCCTTGGGGTGAGGACAATGAGGAAGGGCGGTGTGCTCATGTAAACCAGCAGCTTATTGAGGGACTAGTCGAGGGAAGCCATCTCCCCCTGGTCCTGGGGCTCACCTCCTGGGCCTCCCACAGAGGGTGTATGGGAGCTGGGGCTCCACCACCAACATGCCCAAGAAGATGGTGTTGACCCATGGTCAAGAGAGAGCAAAGGTGGCTGATGGTTAGGTGACTTCAGATTGCTCCCCACCAACTTCAGCTGCTTCTGTTACAGACACATCCCTCGTTTATTTTGATGGAATTGCTTTCGTTTTTGAGTACTTTTACTCTGAAGCAAGCAGCAGATTACTTACCACACACGTCACATCTCCCTGCCTCTCTTCGATGCACTGGGCGTTCACACTGCAAGGGTTCAGTTCTGGATCTCTGCAGTTTCTTTCCATTTTGCATCCCCTCATCTGATCACCGATGTACCCTGGTTTGCAAGGCCCACAGCGATAAGATCCCTGCGAGGAGCAGAGCGAGACGATGCTCAGACCTGGGAGCAAAGGGCCTATGACGGTGTCTATTTGTCCATGGACTTGATGATGCCAGGATGAAGTGAGCCCCATGCCTGCCTCTGTAATGTGTGTGTCTTATAACACTGTGTGAATATTGAGAGAGACACCAGCAGACTGGAAGCCCCAGCCGGCCACAGAGGCATGAGAGAACAGAACCAAAGGCAGAAGGCTGGCTGGGGAGCTGCTTGGTCTTGCCAGCTCCACTGTGGAGGGCAAGGAGGAAAGGGGTGAAAACCTGAACGAAGTCCTGGGAGGTGGAGACAGAGAATTTACTCTGGGGACAAAGGGTATGGTTTGGTTAAAAGGCAAGTTAGAAGAAAAAATTTTATTATTATTTTTTTAAATCAAGTGATGGACAGAGAACTGTTGGTGGCCTAGCACTGAGGATTTTTGATGAGGTGGGCTGGTGTGGAAGAAGCCTGGCAAATGAGCTGTCAGGCCCACTGGGATAGCACTTCCAAGGCAAGCCTGACTTTTTTTTAAAGATAGCTTTACTGAGATAGAATTTACATACCATGAAAGACACCCATGTAAAGTATACAATTCAATGATTTTAGTCACTCACAACTCCTTAATCACTAAGCACAAAAGATGGCTCTCCAGTGATTTTTAAAAAATATTTATTTATTTGGCTGTGAGGGGACTTAGCTATGGCATACACGATCTTCAGTTGCACCATGCGGGAGCTAGCTCTCTGACCAGATATAGCACCCAGGCCCTCTGCATTGGGAACATGGAGTCTTAGCCACTGGACCACAGGGAAGTTCCTTTTTTTTTTTTTGTTGTTGCACCGCAGGGCTTGTGGGACCTTAGTTCCCTAACCAGGGATTGAACCCGGGCCCTGGAAGAGACCTACCCATTGGACTGCCAGGAAATTCCCTCCAGTGATATTTCTTGGTCTGTTAGCCTCACTGGACCAGAGCCTTTGGTCAGTTCTCTGCTTTTCTTTGCTCCTCTGCTTGTCTTCCTTCGCCTGCTTGTTCATTTTTGAGGTTTTCTAGAGTTCTACTTTCTAGACAATTCCACTGCCTACTTTTCTCCTCCCAAGGTGGCTTTAGTTATTATCTTCATGTCAGTGTCTCCCAGATCTATTTCTGCAGACTAGCTTTCTCCTGGTAAAAAGCTAAGAAGCAGTAAGTCCCAGTATATTAGCAGGCAGTGTCATGAATAAAAACGGTTCTGCAGGCAAACTGGACATCTTACGAGATGTGTGGTCTTCACCTAATTATTTAACTTTACTAGGCCTCAGCTCCTTCAGCTGTATAATGGGAATAATGATAGTGCCTACTGACAGACTGTTGTAAGGATTAAAGTAAATGGCAATATTTATAAAATGCTTTGACATATAAGGAAACTAGGAACCTAGAGGTTAAAAACCTTTCCCAGGAACATACAGTAAGTGAGAAGCAGTGATGTTGTTTGGTTGCTCAGTCCTGTCCGACTCTTTGCGACCCCATGGACTGTAGCCCACCGGGCTCCTCGGTCCATGGGATTTCTGAGGTGAGAGTATGTGGAGTGGGTTGCTATTTCCTTCTCCAGGGGATCTTCTGACCCAGGGATTGAACCCATATCTCCTTCATTGGCAGGTGGATTTTTTTACTGCTGAACCACCAGGGAAGCGAGAGGCAGCAGTAGCTGGAGCCACTAGTTCTTTCCTGACAGTCTACTCTGATACATCTACCACCTTGAAAGAGTCAACAGGAAGTTCCAGAAATAAAACCCTTATTCCAAAGAGTTAAAATTTAGACCCCTAAGTGTTAAACAGTTTAATTTAATACAAATGACTTTTGAGAAGTTTTGTAAAAACAATGAATACCATTTGGGAATTGTGACCAGTAAAATGCCTATTCTGGAATATTGAACTATTAATATAAAACTAAGAAGCTCTTCCTATTTAAAAAATATAAGAATGATAATATTTTATTAAATAAACATTCATCCGAAAGCCCAACACTGCAACTTTGAGAGATGCTAAAGAACAAGTTTGGCATTCTGAAAATGATTATTTTGCACATGCTACTCTTGCTTGTGAGATCTTAGTCCCCGGACCAGGGACTGAACCTGCGTCCTCAGCATTGAAAGCACAGAGTCCTAACCACTGGACTGTCAGGGAATTCCATCATAAAGTTATTCTTATATAAAAAATTACTTATCCATTACTCTTACAGTAAAAACTCTTTCAGCACAAAACTTTTTATTTTGTGGCCATGCTGCACAGCATGTGGGATCTTAGTTCCTCAACCATGAATTGAACCCGTAACCCCTGCATTGAAAGTGCTGAGCCTTAACCACTGGACCACCAGGGAAGCCCCTCAGCACAAACTTTTATCCTCATTTGCAAATCAAATCTATTATGCCCATATGTTCTCTACTGCCTTGGGGTTATGATTTACAGACACACACTTGTTTTAATAACTGGTCATCAATAACAAGAGCCATGAAACATACTTACCAAAGTGTTAATACAGATAGAATTGAGAACACATGCTCCGTTTCGACACTCATCAACATCAGTGCAGACCTAGTGTGGAAGAGTTAAAAGAGGCGCACTGTTTAAGTAGACAGGCAAATGCATTGGGCTTTGTTTCGACATCTTTGGTTGAAGCAACAACATGGACTTTCAGAGTGGCTGGTCATCAGAGCACCGTTTTGGCCATCTCCCTGTGTTTGCATTGGTCTGGGCTCAACCTAATTCCAAGTGATAGCTGACTCCTTGGTATTTAAAGTTGTTCAGAAACTTAACATGATTAATCTGCTCCACAACTTCAGGAAGGTTCTGCTTTACTCTGCCTGGGACTCATGCACTTCTTCTACCCAAGGATTCCTATCTTTACTCCATTCTGAAAAATCCTTAGTTCCCCTCTGTTCCTGTTCCTTCTATTCCTTCTTTGTAACTACACTTAAAGAAATATTAGACTTTCTTAATCTCTTTTGACTCTTAACCTCTCATCCCTGTTTTCCATAGTTTTCTTTCTCTGTGCTATATTCCAGATGATTTTCTTAGATATACCTTCTAGACAATAAATCCCCTGCTAGCTGTTTTGCTCATCTCTTTTATTTTGGATGTCAGTTATTACATTTTTCACTGAATAAATTTACTTGGTTACTTTTTAAAACCTGACTATATATATTTTTTCCACCTTGCCCTACCCCTTAACTATGGCATCTAATTTTTCCTTTTCTCCTTCTGAACTCATTTTATATTTGTCATATCTCCTCAGGGTAGCTTCTTTACATAAATTACATTTTTGTTTATGAGTTTATCCTTAGTGGCCTTGCTTTTGCTTGAGGGTGTCCCATGGGCCCTGAGTTTTGGAGTCTCTTCACAAAGTGATATCAGCTAGGGCCCTGGGGATTTTACTGCTCTAAGGCTAGTTTTTATGTCAATTTTGGGGCTTATTTCTGCATGCTATGTGTAACACAGATTCGGAGCTCACAACTTTGTTGTACAAGCTTGGAGCTTTGATTTGCTGTGGGGAACCATGATTTGCTGTCAACCATGTCCCAAAACTGACATCGAGCTTCCTGTTGATTTACAGGGGGATGGCTAGGGAAGTTTTTTCATCTCCTTGTAATGAGGAGGGTAGCTCTCTGAGGCTTCTGGCTTTCTTCAGGGGTATTAGGTCTTTCCAGAAGTATCTGCTATACCCACAAAGTGCATGAACCCCAGTTTCCCACTTGGAGGGCTTATACCCATCTTCCATCTCCCATGAGCTGCTGTGGCATCAGCTTCCATCTACAGCTCTGATTCTGAGTTCCCACTTTGTTTCTAGAACCTGCACATTTCCTTGTATTTCTTTTGATATTGGTCATGCATTAAAATTTGTTGTTAAATGTTAGCAAGTTGGCTCCCTTTGACTTGAGTTCCTTCTACCATACTGGAAACCCACTGGAAGGGCTCCTTCCTAGCTTACATAAGGCACCTTCTATTTCTTTTTGTCTGTTTCCCTTGGCTTAATCTTGACGATTCTGTCTTTACAGAAGAGGAAGTAAAGCTTTAGGTCATTACTCTAATGACTTCTTGCCATCCCTGTGTGTCTAGCTTAGTTCCTTTTTCCAGCCTGAAAAATGATGCCCTCTAGAATTCTTTGATAGGCAGCTAGGAAATAATGAACCTCTGTCCTCTTCAAAGAGAATAATTTCCCTAAGGTAGTAAAATATATTTATAGACCAACCATTTTTAAGGGCTGAATACATCAGAAAGAATTTCACAGTCAGTCAGTTAAATAATGACCAGGATATAGTAGAACATCGAGAAATAAATGGAGACTGTCACAAACTGCTCAAGAGCTTTATGGCAATTTATAGCTGATATAAGAAGAAAGGGGGTTTTCCCCAGGGGATTACTTCTACTCTTGAAATCCTCTCATCTCTAAAACAGCTTCTGATCAGCAACAATGACTCTATAGACGTGACCTAATTTTTCAAAGCTTTTATTTGTTTCCCCAGTTAAGTTATTGTGTCACTAATTGTTCAAATAGCTACTAACAAAATAAGCCCGGATCCAGCCACACATCCAGTCTCATTGCCTTCACTGCTTTTCTAAAGATACTCGATGATCCCAGTCAACTAGCTTGCTTCTCACCAGCCTTGATGGACACCTATATTTAGAAATGAGTTGGAAAAACCTGCTAACGTGTCCATAGTGCCTGAGGACATTCCACACACTGTTGTGGAATGGAAAGAGACGGGAACCAACCAAAGGTTTCCTGTCGGCGATTAAAGATCAAAAGACCACCACTTCAGCCCACCTGCTTGTTTGTCTTGGCGAAATTGATCCCAATGCCCTGCAGCATGGGCCCCGTGAAGCCCACCGGGCAGGCATCACATCTGAAGCCAGGAGCCAGGTTTACACAGCGCACACCAGGATAGCAGGGGTGGTACTTGCACTAGAGAGAAACAAAAATTCAGTCTGTAACCACAGGGAGAACACACGCTCAAATATCTGTTCATCTCTTTGCACAAACTTGTGGAATCACTTAACTACCCACTTTGGGGGGCTGAAATGATCAAAGGCAATAAAGGCTTCCAATTTCATAGTGACTCACAGAATCTCTGACCCACACGGCCTGGAGGTTGCCTTGTTGTGAGCTTTGCTATAATATAGAATGAAGCACAGCCGAGTGGAAAGGGTCCAAATGTTAACCAGTCCACCTTCCTGGGCAAACTCCCTGATATTCTAACTTGGAATTTTAAAATGTCTGGGAGAGAACAGTGCTCCTGGACCACTTGTCAATGTGGCTATTGAGTCCAAAGGCATTATTAAAACAACTACTCAAAGAAAAAGACCTTGAGAAGATCAAGCCAGGGCAGCTATCATTTCTTCAGTAAGACATGGTTCATCAGGGGCTGTTCCTGACTTTGGACCCTATTGAGCCCATGGCTGCTGCAAGGCTCTCACAGTCTAGGAGATTCATTCTTCTGACTCTCTTTTTAAAGTCACTTCAACTAATGTAAAAAACATGACCACTTCCTGCCCTTTCAAAAGAAGGAAAATTCCAGTTCACAGATAAGAACCACATGCAGTTCTGTGAAACATGTGTAGATGCACTTCCAGAGGAGGGGTGACTAGAGATCGTCTTAATTGCTTACTCCCTGGGCAGGTAATCGGCTACCACACGTCTGTAGGATGCATGTACGTAAGCTAAGCTCCTTCCAGCCTTCCTCTGGCCTGAAAGTGTGAAAGTGTTAGTTGCTCAGTTGTGACCGACTCTTTGCAACCCCATGGACTACAATCTGCCAGGCTCCTCTGTCCATGGGATTCTCCAGGCAAGAATACTGGAGTGGGTGGCCATTCCCTTGCCCAGGGGATCTTCCTGACCCGGGATTGAATCCCGGTCTCCTGCACTGCCGGTAGATTCTTTACCATCTGAGCCACCAGGGAAGCCCTCCTCTGCCCTGATGGAAAGACAAAGGCAGATGCTGGGGGCAGCCTTGCCACCCGCTATGAAAACTGCCTTCCTCGAGACTGGACCAGTGATTGGATAACTATGGTCTTGAAACAATCTCTGTCAGAGGCTTTGCCAGTTGGCCAAACAGCCTGTATTTGCCCTACATGTCTTTCTGGCTCCATCTCTGGGCACATTTGGTTACTCACAGATTATGGGGCCTCCTCAAAAGGTCTTGTTGGTTTGAGATTCCTCTCACTCCTAGAAGCCTGAAGAAATCAGTTGCAACCCCTAAAATATACCCTGACGCAGATTGTTCCCTTTCCACATTCACAAGTGGACAATAAAATCACAGTAGTCTCAGAGACTGCTTATGAGAATCAGCGGTAGAGTGGAGGGCTGAAACCTCCGCACTGAAGCAACAGGAACCACCGCGGTGGGAAGCCCAGACAGGAGGTACAATGAAGGCGGCCACAACCATAGGTCGCGCTTCCGCCTCCCCACCACCCATGGGTCTCTGAAGATTCCCGAGGGAGTCGTTTTTATGTGGCCTGGAGGTCAACCCAAGTCAGCCCTCGGTTATCGACCTGGCCTCTCTTCCCATAAGCCGTAGGCTGTATGCGATACCGAGGGAGCCCCCCCACCTCCCCAACCCCCCCGTCTAGCTGAGTGTTCACCTCATCGACGTCGGAACAGGCGATCCCATTTCCTGTGTAGCCCTCGGGGCAGGGTCCGCACTGAAAGCCGTCTCTGGTGTCGGTGCATCGCACGCCGCGGAAACACGGGTTGGAATCACAGCGGCGCACTGGGGGTGTCGGGGATGCCGCGGGTGCCACGGGCATCAGGGTGTTGGGGGTGGGAGACTGAAAGCTCAGAGGACCTAGACAAAAACCATCATCCACAGGTTTCCAAACCACCAAGAAAATAGAGCTGATACAGGATGTGGTTCAGCTTCCCGGTGAGTTTCTTCTCCCTTCCCTCCACCTCGGTGCCAAACCTCCACAGACCGCAGCCAGCGGAGCCTCCCCCACCCAGGCCCTTCGGCAGTCCGCATTTGCTGGTCCAACTCAGAAGCGTGCCAGTTACTAGAAAAGCACTTACCGCAAGCCTGGCATTCGGCTATGGTGTTTCGCAAAAATGTTGTTTCCTTGACCTTTAGAAATGGGAAGGGGAAAAAAAAAAAAAGATGGAAAAGGAGTACCTGATGTATAATCCAGGAATGAAAGAATCCATGAGTGGCAAACTATGAAACAGAACCTAAAGGAATGTTAACACGGCCCTGGGTGGCTCCCAGTCGGCCTGGAGCCCCATTCTGCCTGGAGCCCTGGTATGTTTATCATCCGACGGCCCCCTATTTTCAGAGCCCTTCCATCAGAGCCCCAGGGGGCAGGCTGCATGGGGCCACCTGAGGTCTGGCTCTAGGCCCTTCCCTGACTCTGCAGGCCTGCAGCTCTATCAGCTCCAACAGACAGCGTCTCTGTTACAGGGCTTTTCTGATGGTCCATCCAGCTTGTTACCTGCTGTCTCAGAAGATCCTTCACCTCTCCCAGTAGTTGGTTTAGTTGTGACATCTGCCCCAAGAACTGCCGATTAAAGTCTCCTGTAGGAACAGCGGAAGGAAAGGAGCATCAGAAAGTGACAGTTATTTCTACAGTGACTCAAAAACAAATGACTGCCCAGAGAATTATCATGATGAAAAACTCAGGGTATGAGAATCTAACATGGGGTAAAATTCATCTAATTCGCCTAAAAAATAATGATACTGATGCCACTGCTCTAGTTAGTCCATGAGTTATACAAACACAAGTGCAATGAAGATACCTCTTGCCCTGGACTTTGGCACAAAAGCCTGATTTCTGTAGACACATCCTATAGGACTGCCCTGCTGACAGCCCACCCTTCAGGGATAGGACCCAGCCCATCCCAGGCCTGGGGGTTTATTGATGGAGGTGAGCAAACGGCCCGAGAACACACACCTGTGTTTGTGGTGGCCAGTGGCTCGCTCTGCTGCAGGAAGCAGTCTTGCAGGCTGGCTACCTGGATCAGCGAGCCTCTCACCACCAGCTTCAGCTCTTCCAAAGAGTCCTGGAAGAAATTGGATTCATACCACACATTGGTGGTGCCGTTCAAAAGCCAGTGGGCATGCAGACTCACACAATTTTCATAACACAGTAGGCCTGAATACTTGGACTCTGACATCTTACATAATTTTGTGGGTTTGCGTTTTTTCCTGAAGCCCGCGAGCCCTGCCCTTCTGACTGAAGCAAATATGGAAGCAGCCAGCAGCTTAGGAGAGTGCTGGCATCCAGTGTGGGCTTGATGAGAGTTCATCAAGGCGACTTGGAGAAAAGAAAAGGCCCTTTTCCTTCACGGTAAAGAAGTTCTTTTGTGGTAGGAGCCTCTTAAGAATTGTCTGTTTATGGAGTTTAGACTGCAATGAATAAGACATTGATCCCAATTTTAAACACTATTATTTTTAGGATGTCTTGGCTCCAGGTTTTAGCAAAGTCTCTGGTTTCCTTGGATTATGAGAAAGAATACACAGTATATTCTATGATGTATATTTTTGTACATTTTCATGTATTTTCACATTACTGGATGATAAGTCATTCATTGTTAGTCATCAAGTTAATATTCTCACCCCTTAATTTTGTAGCTTTTACCTGTACCCATTATTTTATACACAGATGATAGAAAACATTTATGTTAACTACTGATATAAGGTCTTCATCCTTATTTTAGACATGAGTGCGCTGAGGATTTTCAGAGGCACTCTGCTTTTCAATTTAGTTAAGATGTATGCAACACGTTTTATGTAACAGATATTGTGTTGGAACCAGACCATAAGCTCGATGGAGGCCATGACTATTTTGCCAGCTATGAGATACCTAATGCCTAGAATGCATATTGACTGACTGACTGAGTAAATGAGAAGACAAATATGAAGATAGAGCATTGTGGTCCTTGCTGACAATGTAAGGAAGTAGAATTTTGGGGGAAAAAAATCCAAAAAATTCCATCTATTTCTGATGACCTTGGCTTTTAGAAATTGACTCATTTGGTGGTGGATACTAATTTCTGAAATAGAGACATAATTTCTGACTGTCATTCTGACTATCTGGGCTACTTTGGGGATTCAGAAATAAAATTTAGCATATCCTTCCATTAATTTTTTTCTCTATATATAAATCTATACTATATATATATATATATATATATATCTTTTTCTCTCTCTCCAAACCTAGATTTTAGTCTTGAAATTTCTGCTTGAAAATGCACTCTATATTTTAAGCACAAATTCTAGTATCTGATTCACAGTTTTTATATCAGTATCTAAAGTTTCTCAGCATTCCTAGTTATAACTGAAATTGCTGTTTATAACCTGCTTCTTTGTACAAAGGGCTCAGAACACCTTGGTACTGAGTTGGCCAAAAAGCTCATTCAGATTTTTCCCATAACATTGTGCAGAAAAACACAAATCAACTTTTTGGCCAACACTATACAAGCATATATAAATTAGTTAAAGCACATATAATGAAGTAATGAAACAGAAATGGAAAATTGTGATTGTGATAAATAAGACAACAACAATACGGGTCACAATGGATGAACATGGTTATTGATTTTGGTATGGACTTCCATATCAGATGAAATTCAGGAAATATGACCAGTTATAGTAATAATTAGAAAAGACAAAGAATACTAATTATTTATAGGAAATGGAGTATTTCCTATAAATAACAAAATTATAGAAGAAATATATGTGGCAATTTCTACAGTAGGTGCAGTGACATAATGTAAAAAATACCATCAACATGGCGTAAGACAGAAGACAGAAGTGATGTGATATGTAAGGCCTCATGGAAGTAAGGTGGCAATAAGGTTCTTTTTGTTACAGATGTTCTAGTAAGACCTATGGAAGAATGTTGTTCCTGGTGCTTGACAAGTTCCAATCATTCTTTTTTACTTCTATTAAAAAATTATAATTTTATGAAAGATTAAAAATAGATCATCTTACTGCCCTAAGATAGTTTAAAAGTTTTTGCTATTCCTTTTCTACTTTATAATTATATGCCCAAAGTCTCCACTTATCTAAAGGAGTAGCTCTCAATTTTGACTTCACATTAGAATCAGAATTTTTAAAAGGACTGATGCCGAGGCACTACCTCCATAGACTCTGATTTGTCTGGAGTGTGGGCCATCTAGCAGTTGGTTTTTGAGTGCAGTAAGTGATTCTAATATGCAGTCAGAATTAGACCCATTCTTGACCTCAGCCCATTCGTCTGCATTCTCAGAAACCATCTTTCCACTTTGGAAAATGGTCTGTGGGTTCTTACGTGTGCCTTCCTCTGGAAAGTCCTCAGTTCCACAGCCTCGGGACTCTGGGCGAGGCCGGAAAAGGCTCTGGGGAGGTTGTGGATGGAGTCCACGCGGGTGCAGTCCAGGAACAGCTCCACGGAGCCGGCCCCCCGGTGGAGGTTGGTCAGTCTCAGCAGCAGCCTGTGCCTCCTGCCGTCAGCCAGCTGCAGGTTGTTGAAAACCACCAGGTGAATCCTCCCGTCGTTCTTCAGGTAACGGAGGACGGCTGGAACCAAGCACGGACCAGTGAATGACGAGAGGGCTGACTCTGTGCCGAACAGCCTCCAGGTGAGAGTGACAAGCCCAGGTCATCGGAAAGACGCAAGCGAGTCAGAACCATAAATCTTCAACGTTTTGTGTGCACTGGCCACCCACTGTTGCTGGGATGTTTTGTGCTCATGAAAAGAGATGGTAAGTAGTAAGTGTGAAAACAAACAATATAATTTCAGTTAATGATGAGTACACTGAACAAGCAGGACACATTGAAAGTCAACTCACATCCAAGTAAGCTCCTCAGGGCATGAATGTTTCCTGAGCACTACTATGGGGCTGGGTGCCGCCCTTCGTTGTTTTAAACACTTATATTCTATGCATTGCAACCCTATGAAACTAGAATTGACTAGAAGTGAGGAAAGTGAAGCTCAGAGAAGTGAAGTAACTTGCTCAAGAATATAGTAAGTGACAGGACTAGAATTTAAAGCCGAGTGTGGTTTATTCCATGGCTAAAGAATGCTAGGCCTGGATGGGGTTTTGTAGGCATATGTTAAATCAGGTGTAATCTGTTGTATTATCCCTCAGTAAAACCTATTTTCAAATTTTAACAATGCTCAGTTAGAAAACCAAAGGTATCCATGGATGCAAAAGAATGACTCCATGGGAGAGCCACTGCCTTACATAAAAAGATATTCTCAGTATTATGTGGAGTGAAAAAAAGTTACAGGTCAGTATAGGTTTGCTCCAAAAACAAACAAACAAACAAACAAAAAACTATGTATGTATGTACATATAGTATACACACAGAGAAAATTAAAAGAAAATATTTGTATGGTCATTTCTGGTGCTTGGTGATATGTGTTTCTTTTTTCTTCATTTTTATTGTCTGATCTTTCTATACAAGAAACTTATGCATTACTTATATAGTTCAAAAAAGTTAAAAAAAAAAAAAAAAAAGAATTCCACATGTAAACCCAGAGTGCGCTACAATCAATGCATATGAGTCACAGCAAGTAACTGGGACCATCTCTCTTGGGGTGCCTCTTCTGTGAAGTGTAAATGCCAACTTGGTGCTGCCCAGACAGGAATACCTGATTATGCTGCAGTATTGCCAGCGAAAATAATCACTACTATGAAATTTAAGGGTGTTTTTGAAGACTTCCTCCAAATACATTCGACTTTCTAGGTTAATTTCCCCACCCTTCTAGAATCTGACTAGATTTGCTTTTCCATTTGACCATGGCTGGAGAGGGGGGCACTTGGCATCTGGGTCCGTGGTATAGAGAGAAACCAGGGGGAGTCAGGAGATCTTCCCTCGTGCCCATGGGACCACCACCACTTGCTTACTGAGAGAGAAGGATTGGTGAGACCTGGCAGGACAGACTGCCTAGAAGGCCTTTCTAGGACTATAGGACAACACTATGCTTCCTGAAGCAAAGTACTGGTAAGACTTAAATGTGGAATGAGGAGAAAGAGAATAGACGTGGGTAGACATTCTTGCCTGGAGAATCCCAGGGACAGAGGAGCCTGGTGGGCTTCCGTCTACAGGGTCGCAAAGAGTTGGACACGACTGATGCGACTTAGCAGCAGCAGCAGCAGACATTCTTGAGGTATTTTAAATACGGGATACAACAGTATTTTTACCCCCTTTTTAAAAATATTGTTGAGAATTTATAATAGTAACGGCCATGGCTTGAAATTTGAGGCATAAAATACACAAAAGAGGGGGGAAATTGAGCCCAAACATATGCACTAATTCAATATTTTAAAACCTCCATTCCTTTACTTTTGAAATAGTTTTGTAAATCCCCAGCATTTTTACAGGCCAATGAAAACACTACTCAGACCACCAGACCTCAACCCAGTCACAGACACATACATACACTCAGGATCTCCTTATTTTCCTTTCGGCCACAACCTCTGTTCCTCATATTAACAGTTTAAGAGGATACATAGAGTAGCTTAAAACAAATACTCGTGGTTTTTCTCCCCCGGCTGAGATTTCTGGTGGAATTCAAAGGAGACATAGTTTAGTGGACCTCTTGCCTGCTTTTAGCAGGCCTTCCAGGCCATGTGGGTCATGATTTATTTTCATAACTGAATCGTTTAGTTTTATAAATACTACCTAATGGAGTAATTTCCACCTAACAGGTGCTCATTAAATGTTGTGAATATGAAATTTCAATGAATAATTAGATGACTACATTGAAAGCTTTTAACATATAAATTGAAAAGTTTAGCGAGTGGCAATGTAACATCTACTGCAGACAGCTGAACCTGCTACTGTGATCACGCCGTCACTTAAGGGTATTCCACACTTCTGCCTTGCTTTGCATTGCACTGCAACACTGAAATAGGTTCCTCCCACTCCCAGGTCTTGCGACAAGAGCAAGAGGGGAGGGAAAAAAAGGAAAAGAATTATGGAAACTTCCATCTTTGCAAGGGCTGTTAGCAGAAAAATTATCAAAGGCTTTGACATTTACTACTGTTCACACTTGATCCAATAATTCTCATTTTGCTTATGGCTTTTCATTTTTCTCTTTTATTGCAAGTTTCTTACTTCAGTGCTTCTATACTTATTTTAGCTTCAGAGTGGTAACATTACCCAGAGGGTCGACAGGCACCTACTCAGAAAACACATTTCCCCACCAGTCATACTGAGCCTAGAGGCAGACTCAACAAGCCAGGAGTCCGCGGCCTGGGACACTCCCCGAGCTTCTTCAGAAGCAGCACCGTCAGAAGGGAGAGAACAGACCCAGTTCCCATCTTCTCTCTCTGTCCCCCTTACCAGTGCTCAGCTCACCCAATCTTAGCCCCCTCCTCGCCACACATACACACACAGGGGAGCCAAACAGAGGGGAGAATACTAGTCACCCAGCAGGACATCACTTCACCTCCAGAAGGAATGAAAAGTCAGGCCCGGGAGCTGGAAGGAGCAGTCTTCTTTAGGCTCCATCCCACCCCTGCCCCTCAGCACCCCAGGGAGCACTGCACTCAGGAAAACAGCCGTCACTGGGGACAGCTCTGCTTCTTCAGCTAAGGCACATTCCGTTCTGCCTGTTTCTCACGGAAACAAGTTAGCCTGGTGATTTCAACCTGCTTCTCTCTCAGGATGAGCACCAAGAACCCATCTGATTAGAACGAAAGGCTGCAGGTCTTCAAACACATTTCTGTCTCTACGCTGTTCCATCTCTAGGTTTCTCTGCCAGATTCCTGACTCATCTTCCTGCTCAGGGTCTTTTCCTGTGCAGGTTTTCTGGACGGACAGCTTGAGATGCCTACACGACTGTTCTGATCAAACAATTGCCTTCTCAGTGCAACACACAAGCGAGCCAATGGAATCCTCCTCTAGCTCCCTAGTGGTTCCCAATTAATGTGTAACTTATCCCAGGACTGACCTAACCTTCTAGCCACCTTCCATTCTGCTGATCACTGCCAAGCTAGACAACCTGTTTTAACAACCAGTTTTCACGCCTCTCTAGCTTTCTCCAGCCTCTCTCATCCTTTTCTTTCTGTGCAGAGTGTTCTCTTCTCCATCCCTCTCCTTCCTGCTCCATCACTGCTACAAATCGAAAGCCAAGATCCAGCTCAAATGCACCTGACTCCCTCTAGTATTCCATCTTCCTCATGACTGGAAGTTATCTACCTCATTCATATTCCCTTTGGAGAAGGCAATGGCAACCCACTCTAGTTTTCTTGCCTGGAAAATCCCATGGACAGAGGTAGGCTGCAGTCCATGGGATCGCAAAGAGTCGGACACAACTGAGTGACTTCACTTTCACTTTTCACTTTCATGCATTGGAGAAGGAAATAGCAACCCACTCCAGTGTTCTTGCCTGGAGAATCCCAGGGACCGCAGAGCCTGGTGGGCTGCCGTCTCTGGGGTCACACAGAGTCGGACCAACTGAAGCAACTTAGCAGCAGCAGCAACATATTCCCTTAGCACTTTCTCAGTGCTTTGCTAGGTGTACTTTTCCAGCCAAAACTCAGATACTTTAATGCCTGTGTTACCCTGGGCCTGAAGAGTCCAGTTTTTAAACTATTAAAAGGAGTTAATAAAAGCTGTCCTTCCTACTTCACTTTCGTTTCAGTGGTGGTTAAATAAGAAAATGCAAAACTGTAAGCTGCTATACACATGGAGGTACTAGTATATTTGTTTATTTCTTATTTTCTCTACTAGAGCATAAGATCTTGGGACAAGGAGTCTATTTCTTACTAATTTTCCCATACACCACAGCATCTGAGAACACCAAATACAACTGTTTGTTGAATGACAAATAGATAAAATAGAGTATTCTTGTGTTTACTCTGACTTTTTAAAACCCACAATCTTTAAAAAAAAGAGCAGTTTCTATTGGTTTACTTATATAAATCCTTCCCTTCTAAACTTAGCATCTGTGTGTACTTGAGAATCTGGAGCCTGATTTTATGGCTACATTTCCATGTCCGGGTACTAGCCTGACAGAGGAACCACGTAACCTAGCCTGACTAAATGCCATCGCAGTGACTGGTAGGAGATGAAGCAGCAAATGCAAGCAATGAAGATTTGAAATATTGCTATCAACTTGAGAAAGAATTTTCAAAAGGTGCTTTTTGAAAAGTGGGTGGACATGGTAGTCAGAAATATTATGATGTGTTGAATGTCGAGGCTATGAAGCAGGATGCCAGCTTTAAAGAACTGGAAATGATAATATTTTGTCTGCTTGGGCTAAGGAGTTCAGAGTGACGTGGCCTGCCCAGGCAGCAAACTCGGCAAGGTAGTCTGGGGCCTTCTGCTTTGCTTGGCAAATGGCTTTGCTCTTTGGCACTTTTAAAGATATGATGAAAGCTGCTGCTGGCAACCTTTCCTCTTCTTCTTAAATAATTGTATATTAAAAGAGCCTTCTTGCCACTAATGTCTCTTGTGATGGATGTTCTTGTTTGCCTTGACTCATTTGTCTTTATGCCCTATACACTGGATCTTTGTAACTTTAGCGCTTCGGAAATACATATAAAAGGAAAACCATCAAATTTCTTTTCCTGAAAGTACCGTGGGTGACTCCCAGGTGTGATAAATGCAGTATGTGTGTTTGGAAATTTTTTTCATAGCAGTTTCAACCAATGTAAAGTTTACAGAATACACACAGAGCAAAGAAACCATCCAGCTAAAGGAAGCACAGCAAGTAAAATGAACTTCTGCAGAGGGCTCTATGCTTTGATAAGTTATGAGGCATCACTGCCCAACTACCTGGTAGGGGAGAAAGTTGTAAGTGTGCACAGAATCCCAAGGTCACCTTAGAGGAGACAGTTGTGAGTGTGCACAGAATCCCAAGATCACCCTAGAGGAGAAAATTACAAAGCAATTTTGATGCCCATGGAAATCTCTCTAGCCTTAGCAGAGCCACAGAATATTAGCATTATAAGTCATCCAGCTTAATATCCCACTCCACAAATCTCTTCAATAAAAAAATGTAGCCTCTACCAGCACATTTCCAGTAACAAAGAACTCATTACTTTGCAGAAAAACCCATTTCACTTTTGGAGTGCTCCCCAAGATTTTCCTAATTCAGAGCCAGTATCTGTTTCCTCTGCCTTCCACCAGTGTGTCCTAATTTTACTCTTCAGGACTATAGACAGATTTAATCATATCCTCAATCGAAGTGATACTCTTCAAATATTTTTAAGGCAACTTTCATCTTTCTCATGTCTTCTGTTTGGCTCTTTGATTTCTCCAGTTCCTTTAACTTTTTGACTTGTGATGTGGTATTAAAAAAAAAAAAAAAAAAACAGAGCTCAGAAAGGTACCAGTTTAGTGACTCTCTTCAAAGTAATCTCTGACTTGACAATGTCCCTATGAAATGTGCTCACAACCAGACAGAGTATGCTAGATGTGGCTGGATAATTAAGAATCCAGGGGGACTACTAGTTTCCACAAATCTGGTCACATGTACATATTAATGTACAATTAATAGAGGAAAACAATAGAATGGGAAAAACCAGAGATCTCTTCAAGAAAATTAGTTTTACCAAGGGAACACTTCATGAAAAATAGCCACAATAAAGGACAGAAATTGTATCGACCAAATAGAAGCAGAAGATATTAAAAAGAGGTGGCAAGAATACACAGAAGATCTATACAAAAAATATCTTCATGACCCAGATAACCACAATGCTGTGATCACTCACCTAGAGCCAGACATCCTGGAATGCAAAGTCAAGTGGGCTTTAGGAAGCATCGCTACGAACAAAGCTGGTGGACGTGATGGAATTCCAGTTGAGCTATTTCAAATTCTAAAAGATGATGCTGTGAAAGTGCTGCACTCAATATGCCAGCAAATTTGGAAAACTCAGCAGTGGCCACAGGACTGGAAAAGGTCAATTTTCATTCCAATCCCAAAGAAAGGCAATGCCAAAGAAAGTTCAAACTACTGCACAATTGCACTCATCTCACACACTAGCAAAGTAATGCTCAAAATTCTCCAAGCCAGGCTTCAACAGTATGTGAACCGTGAACTTCCAGATGTTCAGGCTGGATTTAGAAAAGGCAGAGGAACCACTCTATTATACAGAATGAAGTAAGCCAGAAAGTAAGTCAGAAAGAAAAACACCAATACAGTATACTAACGCATATATATGGAATTTAGAAAGATGGTAACGATAACCCTGTATGTGAGAGCAATAGAGACACAGATGTATAGAACAGTCTCTTGGACTCTGTGGGAGAGGGTGAGGGTGGAATGATTTGAGAGAATGGCATTGAAACACGTATAATATCATATGTGAAACAAATTGCCAAAAAAATAAATAAATAAAAATATTATTCTCAAAAAAAAAAAATTGCCAACATTCGTTGGATCATGGAAAAAGCAAGAGAGTACCAGAAAAACATCAACTTCTGCTTTATTGACTATGCCAAAGCCTTTGACTGTGTGGATCACAACAAACTGTGGAAAATTCTTCAAGAGATGGGAATACCAGACCACCTTACCTGCCTCCTGAGAAATCTGTATGCAGGTCAAGAAGCCACAGTGAGAACTATACACGGAACAACAGACTTATTCCAAATTGGGAAAGGAGTACATCGAGGTTATATATTGTCACCCTGCTTATTTAACTTATATTCAGAGTATATCATGCCAAATGCCAGGCTGGATGAAGCACAAGCTGGAATCAAGATTGCCGGGAGAAATATCAATAACCTCAGATATGCAGATGACACGACCCTTACGGCAGAAAGTGAAGAAGAACTACAGAGCCTCTTGATGAAAGTGAAAGAGGAGAGTGAAAAAGTTGGCTTAAAACTTAACATTCAGAAAACTAAGATCATGTCACCTGGTCCCATCACTTCATGGCAAATGGATGGGGAAACAATGGAAACACTGAGAGACTTTGTTTTCTGAGGCTCCAAAATCACTGCAGATGGTGACTGCAGCCATGAAATTAAAAGACGCCTGCTCCTTGGAAGAAAAGCTATGACAAACCTAGACGGCATATTAAAAAGCAGAGACATTACTTTGCCAAAAAGGTCCGTCTAGTCAAAGCTATGGTTTTTCCAGTAGTCATGTATGGATGTGAGAGTTGGAGTATAAAGAAACCTGACTGCTGAAGAATTGATATTTTTAAATTGTGGTGTTGGAGAAGACTCTTGAGAGTCCCTTGGAAGGCAAGGAGATCAAACCAGTCCATCCTAAAGGAAATCAGTCCTGAATATTTATTGGAAGGCCTGATGCTGAAGCTGAAACTCCGATAATTTGGCCACCTGATGCAAAGAACTGACTAATTGGAAAAGACTCTGATGCTGGGAAAGATTGAAGGTAGGAGGAGAAGGGGATGACAGAGGATGAGATGGTTGGATGGCATCACCAACGTGATGGACATGAGTTTGAGCAAGCTCCAGAAGTTGGTGACAGACAGGAAGGCCTGGTGTGCTGTAGTCCATGGGGTTGCAAAGAGTCGGACACGACTAAGCGACTGAACTGAACGGACTGAACTGAAAATTTAAGGAACTTTTAAAAAAGTTGCATCACCCTATCTGTTCATTCATTCAGCAAACATTTTTGAGCAACTAGTAAGTGCCAGGCACTGAGCTCAACACTGGGTGGTTCTTAACACTGTTGATTAGAATGCTTAGGCTGTTGTTGTTGAGTCTCTCAGTCGTGTCTGACTCTTTGTGACCCCATGGGCTGCAGCATGCCAGGCTTCTGTGTCCTTCACTATCTCCCAGAGTTTGTTCAAACTCATGTGCCATTGGTGATGCCATCCAACCATCTCATCCTCTGTCTCTGTCTTCTCCTCCTGCCTTCAATCTCCTAGCATCAGGGTTTTTTCCAAAGAGTTGGCTCTTTGCATCAGGTAGCCAAAATATTGGGGTTTCAGCTTCAGCACCAGTCCTTCCAATGACTATTCAGGACGGATTTCCTGTCCAACTCTCCATCCATACATCACTACTGGAGAAATCATAGCTTTGACTAGATGGACCTTTGTCAGCAATGTGATGTCTCTGCTTCTTAATATGCTGTCTAGGTTTGTCATAGTTTTTCTTCACAGAGCCAGCATTTTTTAATTTCATGGCTGCAGTCACCATCTGCAGTGATTTTGGAGCCCAAGAAAATAAAAGTCTCTCACTGTTTCCATCGTTTCCCCATCTATTTGCCATGAAGTATGGGACTAGATACCATGATCTTAGTTTTGGGGTCTCCAACAACCTGTGTATCTGCAATTTTTCACTACTAGAGAAAGGATTTACATTTATTATTGTTAAATTTCATCTGATTGTGGCTTGTTGTGTCAGCTTGGTAAGACCTCGGAAATCTTGATGATGGCATCTTACATGTTCAACTGTCTTTTCCAGTTTTGTGCCAATTGCAAACATTAAAAATATTGTCTATGTTTTCACCCAAGTCACCGATTCATTGAAAAGTTCAATGACGAAGACAAGGCCTTGTCAGAAAACACTACATACTGTGCTACAAGGCAACTTACCAACCCTCAATAGTACTATTTTATCTAGCTCATTCTTTTTTTTTTACATTATTCAGAAAGGTATAGTAAGTGACTTCATAAAATTGATTTAAAAGTTTAGGACTTAGTTTTAGTAAATCTATCTGCCTTCAAATAACCCTAGCTTTCTTTTCCAGGAAATCCCCAAAGGTATGAGTAATAATACAGCCCTCTGGGAGTTTGTCTGCAAGTTCATGAAAATTCTTTGCACTTTCTGCATATGACCACTTTAAAACTAAGCTCATTCAATGGTGCCTAGTAAGAATGTAGTGAAAGTTAACAGGGAAAATGAGCACTGGGCCTTCAGTACAGCCTTGCTTTGCTGTGATGGCTCCATAAATAAATAGTATTATACGTGTCTCATTTTTCCCCTTCAGTATTTGGTTCAGAATTCTAACTATTTTTTTGGCTGTACAGCGTGGTTTGCAAGATCTTAGTTCCCTGGCCAGGGACTAAACCTGGGCCCTTGGTAGGGAATGCTCAGACTCCTAACCACTGGACTGACAAGGAATTCCAGAATTCTAACTTTTTAAACTCTTTCATCTCTTTCAAACTGTATCTCTCATTAGCCTGCAGGCTTCAGAACAACCACTCTGAACTATCTGACTTCTCCTGTCGCCGGCTGAGGAGCTTGGCTGGCTCTGTCCAGTCATCACCACTAGTTCTTGGAGCTCCCTTCCTTTTCACAGCACCAACTGTTTTTCTGTGGCTGTCAAACTTAGGCTGAAGAAGCAGTCTTCATGATTTTTCTGAGAGGTGAGGCTTTCGCTAAGGAAAGCCAAGAGTTCACCAACTCATCAGTTTTGGAAGACAGTTTCTTAAATAGTAGAGAGATGTCTCTGTCTGTCTATCTATCTAATATAGGAATCTGAAATTTTTATTGAGCTTCACAGCCTAAAAAAGTTATTATACTTTATATAAGTCAGTTTCTCCGATCACCCTGAAAGGTAGCTATTATCACTCTCACTTTAAAGATAGTAAATTGAGGTTAAGAGCGATTCAGAGGTGTTTTCATGGTGACACAGTTGTTAAGACTTTTAACTGTGACTCAAACTCAGGATACTATCCGCAAAGTTGTCTCTATGCCAGATTCAAGAAAATCAATCATATCCTCTACCTACCCCCAGTGGTTTCTACAGAATGCTCATTTCTATCAAGATTATATCACCCGTGTTACTAATAATCTGACAGATCATTTCTATCAGAAACACTACCTGCATTTCTTTTAAATCTTCATCCAAACGGTCTTCAACACTCATTCACTCAAAAGTGATTCTGAGCCAGACCTACTAAGTGACAGACATTGGATACATTTAGAATTTCCACAACAGTGAATGTTCTTCTTAGCAAAACTACTCTTCTCAGGCTCCGTTTATTCCACTCAGTCTCTTCATGAGACACTTCCATGTACAGGGCACTGTGCTATGTGCTGCAGCAGACAAATGGGAGTTAAGGGACGTTCAGTCCCTGCCTTAAGGGGGCTGATTACCAGCTGGAGAAAAGGCATATAAGTCATTCAAATCCAATGCAAATTAAGAGTCATGGAGGTGCAAAGTTATAAGGAAAGATGTTAGGAGGAATTTGAGATGTGCCTTGCACGTGGAAAATTTCAGTATCTGGAGATGGTGCAGGGCAGGCAATGGGGGCAGCAGAGGGCAAGAGTAAAAGGACAGAAAAGGAGAGATAGCGTGCGTGGGTCCAGGGAACCGTAGTTAAATCCATCCCATGGAAGCATGGGCTGCATGGATGGCTGGAAGGACAGATAAACTGGAAAGGTTGTTTGGGAGTCAGGTAGTGGAAAGCCCTGAATGCCCAGCAGGGATGTGTGTATCTTACTCAGTTTGGGATGGGAAGTCACTCTAGGTCTCTGGGGTCAGATACAACTAGATCCAAGTTATGCCTTGTGAACAGTAATGAGGCAGCTATGATAAGACGACTTGGAGAGTGAGAAACAGAGAGCACAGTTCAGTTGCTTAGTTGGATCCGACTCTTTGTGACCCCTTGGACTGCAGCACGCCAGGTCTCCCTGTCCATCACCAACTCCCGAAGCTCATTCAAACTCATGTCCATTGAGTCGGTGATGCCATCCAACCATCTCATCTTCTGTTGTCCCTTTCTCCTCCTGCCTTCAATCTTTCCCAGCATCAGGGTCTTATCCAATGAGTCAGTTCTTTGCATCAGGTGGCCAAAGTATTGGAGTTTCAGCTTCAATATCAGTCCTTCCAATGAAATTTCCTTTAGAAATCAGACTGGTTTGATCTCCTTGCTGTCCAAGGGACTCTCAAGAGTCTTCTTCAACACCACAGTTCAAAAACATCAGTTCTTTGGTGCTTAACTTTCTTTATGGTCCAACTCTCACATCCATACATGACTACTGGAAAAACCATAGCTTTGACTCGATGGACCTTTGTCAGCAATGTGATGTCTCTGCTTCTCAATATGCTGTCTAAGTTTGTCATAGTTTTTCTTCCAAGCAGCAAGCATCTTTTAATTTCAAGGCTGCAGTCACCATCTGCAGTGATTTCTGGAGCCTAAGAAACAGAGTCACAGAGAAACAGAGAGCCCAGTGGCAAACTCCCTTCTTTGCAGCTCTCGTGGGAAATGCTTGAGTTTCTCATAGGAGCTCATCTGGGGCCCAGAAGACCACTTAGTGCTCTAAATTCTAGATGATCACTTAGTTGCTCTTTGATACCATCTGTGCAGTCGCCCTCTCCCAAACCATAACTTTAACAGGGGGAAAGATGTGTCTTCCTACTCCAATATTTTTAGTCACAAGAGATATATCTTGACTTCTCCTGTTTCACTGCTCTCCATGAAGATCTGCTGAGCCGAGTCGGCTGAATGACGACTGGGGTTCACCTTCCAGGATGGTGATTCTTCCCCACCCTCCACAGATCACAGCAGGGGTGCACGGCCACCCGAAGGGTCAGGCCACCAAAGATGTCCTCCTGCCCTCTGTGATCTCTTGCTCACCTGGTCCCTGCTACACCTACTCCCTACTCATATGACTGTGCTTACCCCTTGCCCCAGCTAGTGACTGTTCTAATCCTTAGGCCGGGGCAACTCCACCAGCTGGTTTACTAATTTATTACTGTAACAGGGAAGAGTCAATTCTGACTCCCGTTGGATCTGTTTCTTTGACTTTAACTTTTGCTTTCTGTTGCTTTTGTTATTATAATCATAGATAACGGCCTGCCTCAGGGAACACGGTCCTTCTGCCCGAAAGTTAAAGTGGCTGTGTTCAGCTCACAGGGAGACAATCTGACTCTGCCCATCTGTGCATGGCTGCAGAAAAGAAGAAGTTAACACATCCTCTCCTGTTCTGCAAAATAAGTGGCCTTTTTACTTTACTTCCTCACCTCCTCTCCCACTCTGTTCCATAAAACAAACTGGCGTCCAGACCCTGAAAAGATGATTTTTTTTGAGATACTACTCTGCCATCCTCTTGGTCTGCCAGCTTTCTGAATGAAGTCATATTCCTTGCCTCGACACCTGTCTCAGGATTCACTGGCCTGTCATGTGGCGAGCAGAGTGAACTTGGACTCAGTAACATACATCTGCATTTAATTAATCTGAGGTCATTAATCTGAGGGGGCTGTGAGAGATGTGTCCCAGCTGCTGGTTTCCCTGGTAACTGACAGTCAACCTGAGGTCAGTTCCCCCTACAAATGGTAGCCTCCGTATCCCCCTGAACGGCCAAGATTGCTACCATGTCCTGCCTTCTGTCTGCAGATACAGTGGGATGTCTCTCCAGGACCTTTTGCTGCAGACTTGTAAGAGCCCCTTTCCAGTAAACCAACGATGTCTGGGCTCTTTGTTCACTCTTGAGGTTGGGCAACAAGACGTACAGGTGTCCAGGATGCAACCCAACACCACCTCTGAACACCTCCACAGGGAGTTACAACCACACACCACATCTTTTTCTTGGACCTGAGGGACCCACTGACTTCTCTTTCTTGCAGTCAGAACGCGCTGCTGCTCCTTCCGAGACCTTTCAGTGATGGCAAATCTCTGCATTTTTTTCTACTGCTCCAGGGAACCTTGAATGTCAAATTCTCCAACTCTCACGATTCTAATTCTGGTATAAATTCCTCTTTGTTTTCTGAGAATTGTCATAGGACTCCTTTAAAAACAAATTTTTTTTTTCTAAGAGCTATTTATCTTTTCTAGTAGGCTGGCAGGTGGAGAGGTATTCACAATCATTTCCTCTTTTTTCTCCTTTAACATAGAGATCAGCTGGTATTAACAGTTGACTCACTGCTGCTGCTGCTGCTGCTAAGTTGCTTCAGTCGTGTCCCAACTCTGTGCGACCCCATAGATGGCCGCCCACCAGCCTCTACCATCCCTGGGATTCTCCAGGCAAGAACACTGGAGTGCGTTGCCATTTCCTTCTCCAATGCATGAAAGTGAAAAGTGAAAGGGAAGTCGCTCAGTTGTGTCTAACTCTTAGCGACCCCATGGACTACAGCTTTCCAGGCTCCTCTGGTTGACTCACTGATGACTCTTCAAAGGAAAAACATCTACCTGCCCAAGCATTCCCCCAGCCTCTACAGAGCAAATAGAAAGAAATCAGTGCAGGCGGAGGGGGGAGTTTCTTCCTGTTTCTCCACTACGGCAGATTTAGAAGTAGAGTGAGATTCAGTGAGAGTGAAAACCTAGAGGCAGAGCTCTTCACTCTACCGAGGGCCTTTTAGCCGCCAAGCTGAGTGAGCTAAAAGAAAAACCTTCCAGAGCATTTAAAATAGCTTAGATAGCTTCTTAAAAGAGAAGCTCCTCCTCTAAAGAGCAGGGTGGTTTTTATATATCATAAACTGAGTAGAGAAGACGAGCTGTGCCTTCAGTAGATCTGAGGCAAAATGGGGTTTTCAGAACCACGGCAGAGAGATGGGGGAAATGACCTCCCAGCATGGCTTCAGGTGGGGCAAAGGGAGCAGGAATGGTTGAACCACTGGCTAAATCATGAAGCAGGTCCCCAGCTCCTTCCATGATCTGAAACCGCACCTCAACCCCTGAGAGGCCAGGAGGGACAGAAGGGCCATGCAGACTGGAGAGCGGGCTGGGAGTGGGGGGAGGGAAGGAGGATATTGGAAACTGACATAAAGGAAGCCACTAAAACCCCACTCCTTTTCGCTTTTAACTCTATTGTCCTATGAACGCTAAGAATTAGGGGTTTCTTTCAGTTCCTAACACCTGCAGCTTTAAGTGTTCAATCACAATTAGAGTCTGAGACAGTCTGAAGTGCTCGAAGGATCTCCTCTGTAAAGCAAATTGAAATAAATAAAAAAAAATCTCTGCAGGAAGGATCAATCCTCCTCTTTTTTTATTAAAAACATCAGGCAGCACAGACACGTATCTGTCACATTCCTCAATAAGCAGGAACAGGTGCTGTCCCCAGGGCACGGGTGGAAGAGGAGGAGATGAAAAAACAGTGACCTTTTTCTCTGGGAGTCATTTCTTAGTATACCATAGTAACTCACTTTGACAGTGAAACATTTGACAGCAGGGGGAACAATCAAGTGACAGATCTGTGTAAACAGGCACAAAACAGGTGGAAAAGAGAGCTGTTCATTTAGGTCCCCCTGTGAGATATATTGTCTCCATCAAGTCCAGGCGCTGCGGGCAGAGCTAGGAGTTAAGTCTGCCACATGCCTCTGCTGCTGCTGCTGCTGCTGCTGCTGCTAAGTCACGTCAGTCGTGTCCGACTCTGTGCAACCCCACAGACGGCAGCCCGCCATGCTCCCCCGTCCCTGGGATTCTCCAGGCAAGAACACTGGAGTGGGTTGCCATCTCCTTCTCCAATGCACGAAAGTGAAAAGTGAAAGGGAAGTTGCTCAGTCGTGTCCGATTCTTAGCGACCCCAGGGACTGCAGTCCACCAGGGTCCTCCAGCCACATGCCTCTACGGGAGCACAAAGAATGGGGTGAGTGGCTATTACAGGCTGAGTGCTTGTGTTCCCCTCAATTCATGTGCTGAAGCCCTGGTCCTCAGAGTGATCGTATAGGAAGTGGACCTCTGGGTGGGAATTCGGTTTAGGTGAGGTCATGAGGGTAGGGCCCTTCTGATGGCATCAGTGTCCTTATAAGAAAAGGAAGACAGAGTTTTCTCTTTCTCTCTCCACCAGTACACACCGAGGAAAGGCCATATGAGGCCACAGTGAGAAGGTGGCCATTTACAAGTCAGCACTCAGGCTCTCACCAGGCACCCAATCTGCTGGCAGCTTGACCTTGGACTTACCAGTCTCGGTACTATGGGATATTAAAGTCTATTGCTTAAGCCACAGACTTTACGGAGTTTATGGTATGTGTCACAGCAGATCGAACTAATACAGTGGCTTAATTGCGCTGGGTCCTGTCCCTTCAGGAACTGGATCCAGAATAACACGAGGATGGGGCAATGTCAAAGCGCATTTTGGCCACAAGCAAGTCTTCCTTCTTTCTCCCGATATCAACTCACCCTCCCTATACAGGTAAATGTACAAGTAGAAGAAGTTGGTATTGAAAGCTGAAATGAATGGTGGATGGAACCACCTGAAGGAAAGAAGACACCCTCCTCCCACTAAATCCTGGAAGAGGCAGAGAGGATTTTTAAGAAAATGATTTCTACAAACTTGCTTACCTTTATTTAAACGTCCCATGACAGTAAATTCAAAATATTTGCTGTGGTCAGCTGAAGAGTAAAGGCCGAAGATGGTGGCTGAGCTTTTCGACTGCAGCTTGAAGGTGGAGATCACGTAGAGCTCGTTCAGAGTGGGGTCTGTCAGGATCGGCTGCAGAACACTTGGGTTCAGCCTCTGGCTGGCAGATGGGAGAAGGTCAAAGACTGGGGAGAATGGGAAGACAAGGGCAATCAGCGAAAGGTTAACTTACGGACAAACGTGGTTTTTGTTTTTGTTTTGTTTTTGAGGGGGGACAATTTTCACAGTAAGCTATGAAGTAAGCTGATATTATAATCATTTTCCCATATTGTCAGACTTGCCAGTTGCCTCCTCACTCTACGGTGACTGGACATTTGAACCAGAAGGAATATAGCACAACATTCATCACCAAGTTATAGACCCCAAGAGAAGACAAAGTTTGCAAACCCATTTTGCCTCAAGAAGTGACTCTGAAAACGCGCACCAGGAAAAGCACTAAATGTTTAGCATGTGGGGGGTCGGGAAAGAACACGGGCCTCCTGGTGGGGCTAGTGGTAAAGAATCCACCTGCCAATGCAGGAGACATAAGGAACGAGGCGGGCTTGATCCTTGGATCGGGAAGATCCCCTGGAGGAGGGCATGACAGCCCACTCCAGTATTCTTGCCTGGAGAATCCCATGGACAGAGGAGGCTGGCAGGCTATAGTCCATGCGGTCACAGAGAATTGGACATGACTGAAGCAACCTTAGCATGCACGCATGCATACAGGTAAGAGCATCCAAGTCATTGTTTTTCCTATGTCCCCTAGCAGTGAATTTCTGCCTTGGGATCCCTCATGTGTCTCCTGGATCAAATCCAACTGTCTATCCCTGGTCAGTAATAAATGACACGGGGACCGCCATAGAAAGCATGGATGTGGTGGGAGATGCAATGTCAACAAAACAATCTGCTACCTTTGTGGGACCTAAGTGTGCCTTTGTGCATTTTCAGTTCTCCAATATTTCTCTGCTAAGAAATTGTGAGTTTGACAATGTGGAAACAAAATGGAAACATAACAGTACAATGTGCTTTCTATTTCTTGACTGTATAACCTGACAGAGTTGGTCTACAAAATCTAGAATCTAAATTTATATTGTGCAAGTTGCTTTTGATACAAGCCAGCTGCACTTTTAAACTTTATGAAAGCTATAAAAAAAGTGTGTCCAGTTAATTTCAAAGGCAAAGGCCAAATTTGGGTAACTCTCACTAGACTGTTACCTAGTGTTTCTTTTGGTTTATGCAAAATTGTTTGAACAATTCCACAGTCTGCAAGAACTTCAGGCTCCAGAGCTATTTTCTGGATATAATAAGCTGGTTACTAAAAATGGTCATAGTATCCGTAATTTATAAAGAGTTCTTACAAATCAATGAAATAAGCATCCTAACAGAAAAAAAAAAAAAAAAACGGGCACATAACATGAAAAAACAATTCACAGAAAAAGTATTACAAGGGTAAATAAGTACACAAATAATGTGTTCACATGCTTAACTAATGATGAAGGAATTGCTAACTTAAACATCAAGGTAGAGCTTTCCTGGTGGTCCAGTTAAGAATGTACCTGCCAATGCAGGGGACACTGGTCTGATCCCAGCTCTGAGAAGATCCCACATGCTGCAAGGCAACTGTGTGTGTGTGTGTGTGTGTGTGTGTGTGTGTGTGTGTGTGTGCCACAACTACTGAGCTAGTGCTCTAGAGCTCGCAAGGCACAACTCATGAGCCCACACTCCGCAGCTACTGAAGCTGACGTGCCAAGAGCTTGTGCTCCTCAAAAGAGAAGCCACCACAACGAGAAGCCTGCACAGAGCCAGGAAGCGAGCCCCTGCTCACTGCAACCAGAGAAAGCCCTTGCACAGCAATGAAGACGAAACACTGCTGCTGCTAAGTCGCTTCAGTCGTGTCCGACCCTGTGTGACCCCATAGACGGCAGCCCACCAGGCTCCCCCGTCCCTGGGATTCTCCAGGCAAGAACACTGGAGTGGGTTGCCATTTCCTTCTCCAATGCATGAAAGTGAAAAGTGAAAGTGAAGTCGCTCAATCATGTCCAACTCTTAGCGACTCCATGGACTGTGGCCTACCAGGCTCCTCTGTCCATGGGATTTTCCAGGCAAGAGTACCGGAGTGGGGTGCCATTGCCTTCTTTGAGTGACAGCAGCTTGGGCTAAATGTATTCACTGCTTTCGTTCTAGCCAGGAAGCAAGACAGGTGAACGAGGCCCAGGTTAGGGGATAGACATTGTCTCCCAAGTCTGTGCTGCTGCTGCTGCTGCTAAGTCACTTCAGTCGTGTCCAACTCTGTGCAACCCCATAGACGGCAGCCCACCAGGCTCCCCCATCCCTGGGATTCTCCAGGCAAGAACAATGGAGCGGGTTGCCATTTCCTTCTCCAATGCGTGAAAGTGACAAGTGAAAGTGAAGTCGCTCAGTTGTGTCAGACTCTTAAATAAATAAACATTAAAAAAACACATTAAGGTATCATGTCCCTCATCAAATTGAAAAAACAATAAATACAACAATACCCAACTGTTGGTGAGAATTCGGGGAACTGGGTACTCATATACCGGTGGGTGAAGATTTACACTAAAATAAACACTTTGAAGCCAGTTTAAAAAACAGTATCAGAGACCCCAAGACACACATGCTCTTTGATTTAGTGACTCTACTAAAGGAATTTATCTTAAGAAAATAATGGATAACACAGTAATGTATTTAGGTAACAAGGAGATTCACCACCAGTATTAATGCTAAAGCTCCTATATAGGAAGGTGTTATGTGAAAATCTAATTGGAAGAGGTGGGGAACCTGGATCTTTGCTGGCATAGCATTTCACCTCGCTTTACCAGAGAGAGTAGGGTTTGACAGAGACTACAGGGGTTCACCCATCCCAAACCATCCTGTGGCACTGCAAATGTTCAATAAATTATTTACAGTTTCACAACACTGGACACAATCAAGTGTCCTATGCTAGAGCCCTGGCTAAATATATTTTATGCTGTGCTTAGTCTCATCCAACTCTTTGTGACCCTATGGACTGTAGCCAGACAGACTCCTCTGTCCATGAGGATTCTCCAGGCTCAAATACTGGAGTGGGTTGTCATGCCCTCCTCCAGGGGATCTTCCCAACCCAGGGATAGAACCCAGGTCTCCCGCAGTTTCTTTATTACAGGCGGATTCTTTACCATCTGAGCCACCAGGGCAGCCCAAGAATACTGGAGTGAGTAGCTTTTATCCCTTTTCCAGGGGATCTCCCCAACCCAGGAATTGAACCGGGGTCTCCTGCATTGCAGGTGGAATCTTTACCAGCTGAGCTATCCAGGAAATTTTGGTCCACCCAAAAAGAGTAATACTATCAAAAAGGGTAATGCAGCTGAATACTAACATATGGAAAGATGCTCATTATGGGGAGAAAGATTATCACAGTTATCCAAGTCTATGCCCTGACCAGCAATGCTGAAGAAGCTGAAATTGAATGGTTCTATGAAGACCTACAAGACCTTCTAGAACTAATACCCCCCAAAGATGTCCTTTACATTATAGGGACTGGAATGCAAAAGTAGTAAGTCAAGAAATACCTGGAATAACAGGCAAATTTGGCTTTGGAGTACAGAATGAAGCAGGACAAAGGTTAATAGAGTTTTGCCAAGAGAACACACTGATTATAGCAAACACCCTCTTCCAACAACACAAGAGAAGACTCTACACATGGACATCACCAGATGGTCAACACTGAAATCAGATTGATCATATTTTTTGCAGCCAAAGATGGAGAAGCTCTATACAGTCAACAAAAACAAGACCAGGAGCTGACTGTGGCTCAGATCATGAACTCCTTATCACCAAATTCAGGCTTAAGTTGAAGAAAGTAGGGAAAACCACTAGACCATTCAGGTATGACCTAAATCAAATCCCTTACAATTATACAGTGGAAGTGAGAAATAGATTCAAGGGATTAGATCTGATAGACAGAGTGCCTGATGAACTATGGTCGGAGGTTCGTGACATTGTACAGGAGACAGGGATCAAGACCATCCCCAAGAAAAAGAAATGCAAAAAGGCAAAATGGTTGTCTGAGAAGGTCTTACAAATAGCTGTGAAAAGAAGAGAAATGAAAGGCAAAGGAGAAAAGGAAAGATATACCCCACCTGAATGCAGAGTTCCAAAGAATAGCAAGGAGAGATAAGAAAGCCTTCCTCAGAGATCAATGCAAATAAATATAGGAAAACAATAGAATGGGGAAAACTAGAGATACCAAGGGAACATTTCATGCAAAGATGGGCTCAATAAAGGACAGAAATGGTATGGACCTGACAGAAGCAGAAGGTATTAAGAAGAGGTGACAAGAATACACAGAACTGTACAAAAAAGATCTTCACGACCCAGATAATCACGACAGTGTGATCGCTCACCTGGAGCCAGACATCCTGGAATGTGAAGTCAAGTGGGCCTTAGGAAGCATTGCTACGAACAAAGCTAGTGGAGGTGATGGAATTCCAGTAGAGCTATTTCAAATCCTGAAAGATGATGCTGTGAAAGTGCTGTACTCAACATGCCAGCAAATTTGGAAAACTCAGCAGTGACCACAGGACTGGAAAAGATCAGTTTTCATTCCAACCCCAAAGAAAGGCAATGCCAAAGAATGCTCAAACTACCGCACAATTGTACTCATCTCACATGCTAGCAAAGTAATGCTCAAAATTCTCCAAGTCAGGCTTCAACACTACATGAACTGTGACCTTCCAGATGTTTTAGCTGGATTTAGAAAAGGCAGAGGAACCAGAGATAAAATTGCCAACATCCGCTGGATCTTTGAAAAAGCAAGAGAGTTCCAGAAAAGCATCTACTTCTGCTTTATTGGCTGTGCCAAAGCCTTTGACTGTGTGGATCACAATAAACTGTGGAAAACTCTGAGAGAGATGAGAATACCAGACCACCTTACCTGCCTCCTGAGAAATCTGTATGCAGATCAAGAAGCAACAGTTAGAACTGTACATGGAACAACAGACTGGTTCAAAATCGGGAAAGGAGTACGTCAAGGCTGTATATTGTCACCCTGCTTATTTAACTTATATGCAGAGTACATCATGAGAAAATGTTGGGCTGGATGAAGCACAGGCTGGAATCAAGACTGCCAGGAGAGATATCAATAACCTCAGATATGCAGATGACACCACCCTTATGGCAGAAAGCGAAGAAGAACTAAAAAGCTTCTTGATGAAAGTGAAAGAGGAGAGCGAAAAAGTTGGCTTAAAATTCAACATTCAGAAAACTAAGATTATGGCATCTGGTCCCATCACTTCATGGCAAATAGATGAGAAAACAATGGAAACAGTGTCATACTTTCTTTTCTTGGGCTCCAAAATCACTGCAGATGGTGACTGCATCCATGAAATTAAAAGATGCTTGCTCCTTGGAAGAAAAGTTATGACCAACGTATACAGATTAAAAAGGAGAGACAGTACTCTGCCAGCAAAGGTCTGTCTAGTCAAAGCTATGGTTTTTCCAGTAGTCATCTATGGATGTGAGAGTTGGACTTTTAAGAAAGCTGAGGTCCAAAGAGTTGGTAAGGCTCTTGAGAGTCCCTTGGATGGCAAGGAGATCAAACCAGTCCATCCTAAAGGAAATCATTCCGGAATATTCATTGGAAGGACTGATGCTGAAGCTGAAACTCCAATACTTTGGCCACCTGATGCGAAGACCTGACTCATCTGAAAAGACCCTGATGCCAGGAAAGATTGAAGGTGGAAGGAGAAGGGGACGACAGAGGGTGACATGGTTGGAGGCATCACTGACTCGATGGACATGAGTTGAGTTAACTGTGGGATTTGGTGATGGACAGGGAGGCCTGGCGTGCTGCAGCCCATGGGGTCACAAAGAGCAACTAAACTGAACTGAACTACAAAAAGAATTGAAAAGCAATATGACAAGATGCTAATATGAATAGTACGTATCTCTCATTTGTATGATTATATTTACATTTTAAACTTCCTTTTCTTTTGTTTATCCAATTTTCTGTTTTTTTTGTTTTGTTTTTTTACAACGAAGTTGTATTGCTTTTGTAAGAAAAAATAGTTATAAAAGAAACAGGTAAAAAGCCTAGTTACTTAGGAATGTCTACTCTTTTTATAAGATGATCTGTCTTCAGATCGGATCTGTATTCTTTCTTTCATGTATACCGAGAACCTTTCACAATAATGAAATTAACACTAGCCATGTTGGAAAGCAGATTATCTATTATGTTCTTTCTTGTGTCCCACGTTCCCCAAACGTGAGGATTGCTGCCCAGGGTACTTCAAGAAGGGGTGGAGAGTTTTTAAATTTACAGAGAACTGGAAACTTTATATTTTCACCAGTAAAAGAGAAGGGAAATAAGACAACATATTTAAAAGTTCCCTTTAGGACAAGACATCTTCAGGGAAGAGACGTGTGTTTCAAGGATGGGAACTGCATGCAGAACTAAGCTCTTGGTATTCTTGCTTTGACCATGATTACTTCATAATTCACCTCAAACTAAATTAATCACATTTCAATCTGTATGGTTCTTCTAATCCACTGGCTTCTCTCTCAAGAGGCAGAGTTGGGATTAGTTAGTAATGAGCTTGGAGAGCATTCTGAAAAGGAAATGAGACACTACAAGTTTCTATTAATGTTATTACACTTCAGTAATAGTGCCAAGATCTAAGCACAAGCTTCTAGTACTGCACAGGTGAAATTACTGCTACCAATGAGCTCAACTACCAAGTCATAAAAATCAAATACTTACTAATAAAAATAGCAAGGCAGCTCAAAGGAAAAAGGAGAGAGCAAATTTTTCAGCTGAGCTGATAATTGTAAGACTAATCAATTCAATAAAGGCATCTATCAGAAACTTGACTTAATCAGATTATCTACAGCAATTAAATTAACCAGATAATGTAGGTATAGCCTGATTTCAAGTCTCCACAAAACAAGCAGCTCTGTCTCAGGAGAAGCAAAATCCATACCTGTACATCATGAAGTTGCGTGTTCAAATGTCAAAAATTCGAGTAACACAAAATATTAGACCCATGAATTCAAACCTGTTAAATAATGTCTGCAATAAGAAAGTTTTTGAACTGTGTTAAAAAGCTTCCTTCTGACACCAAAAGCACAGGCAACAAAGAAAAGTAAACAAGGGAGACTACGTCAAACTAAAAGGCTTCTACACAGCAAAGGAAACCAGTGAAATGAAAAGGCAACCTATGGAGTGGGAGAAAATATCCACACATCACATCTCTGCTGTAAGGGGTTAATATCCAAATCATATAGTGAATTCATACAACTCAACAGAAGAGACATGCAAAACAACCAAGAACTACAACCAAACATGCTTAAAACATGCTGCTGCTGCTGCTGCTAAGCCGCTTCAGTCGTGTCTGACTCTGCGCGACCCCATAGACGGCAGCCCACCAGGCTCCACCATCCCTGGGATTCTCCAGGCAAGAACACTGGAGTGGGTTGCCATTTCCTTCTCCAATGCATCAAAATGAAAAGTGAAAGTGAAGTTGCTCAGTCGTGTCCGACTCTTAGCGACCCCATGGACTGCAGCCTACCAGGTTCCTCTGTCCATGGGATCTTCCAGGCAAGAGTACTGGAGTGGGGTGCCATTGCCTTCTCCATAAAATTGGGCAGAAAATCCAAATAAACTTTTCCCCAAAGAAGACAGACAGCCAGCGTATACATGAACAGATGCTCAACATCACTAGTAACCAGAGAAATGCAAATCAAAACCACAACGACATGTTACCTTACACCTGTTAGAATGGCTATTGTTAAAAAGACAAGAAATAACAAGTGTTGGTGAGAATGTGGGAAAAAGGGAACCCTTGTACATCACTGGTGGGAATGCAAGGTGGTGCAGTCACTATGGAAAACAGTATGAAGGGTTCTCAAAAAATTAAAAATAGAACTACCATATGATCCAGCAATTTCACCCCTGGGTATTTATCCAAAGAAAACGAAACCATTAACTCTAAAAGATACATGGAGTTATTCATCACAGCACTATTTATAACAGCTGATATGAAAACAACCAGTGTCTATCAGTGGATGAATCGATAAAGAAAATGACATATATAAAGGTGTAGACACACATATGATAGAATATTATCCAATCATTAAAAAGGAATGAAATCTTGCCATTTATAACAATATGGATGGACTTCATGGGCATTATGCTAAGTGTAATGGGAAAAAAATTACATATGATCTCATACGCAAAATCTTAAAAGCAAACAAGAAGAATCTCATAGAATACAGAGAACAGACTAATGGTTGCCAGAAGTGGGAGTGGTGGTTATGCGGATGAAATAGATGAAAAAGGCCAAAAGGTACAAACTCCTAGTTATAAAATAAGCTGTGGGGATATAACATAGAGCCTGGTGACTACAGTTAATAGTACTGTATTGCATATTTGAGAGTTGCTAAGAGAGTAGATCTTAAAGTCCTCATCACAAGGGGAAAAAATTGCAGCCATGTGTGGCGACAGATACTAACCAGACTTGTGGTGAAGGTTTTGCAATGTATACAATTATCAAATCGTTATGTTGTACACTTGAAACTAATATAACCTTATATGCCAATTATACACCAATTTTTTAAAAAAAGTTTCCTTTCTTACCTTCCCAGAAGCAAGGTTGCAATGAATAAACTGCAGCATTTTAAACATTTCAACTCAAACTAAAAGCAGTCCAGTACCCCCTGACAATACAATTCTGGTAGCCTGGTCTAGAATCAATGAGTTGTTTGGTGAAATGCAAAGTTTAAACGGGTAATTACCGAAGTGGGAGGGGAAGGGACCAGGATAAGCAATCTTGACTCTGGCTTTCGAGAAAAAGCAATTTTTATTTCAAGTTTTATTTCCTTAGCTCGAAAGAAATTAACCCCAGGCATCAATTTCAAACAGATGAAGGCGATCACTGGCTAGCCAATTAGAGCCCTAAGATCTTTTCTTGGTTAAATAACTTCTTTCTTTCCGTCTTCCCAAAATTCTGTTTAAGCTTAAGTGCTTTCTGCACAACGGTTCTTTTCCCAAAGGAGTTTGAAGACTGATTATCCAAGTGCTTTTCAACTTATTTATCGAATTTTTAACCTCTGTAGAGAAAAGACCCATTTCTTAGCTTTCCTGTTCAATTTACCTCCAGAATCAAGTGAAGTGAAGTGGAGTCGCTCAGTCGTGTCCGACTCTTTGCGACCCCGTGGACTGGAGCCCACCAGGCTCCTCCGTCCATGGGATTCTCCAGGCAAGAATACTGGAGTGGGTTGCCAGCTCCTTCTCCAGGGGGGTCTTCTAGACCCAGGGATCGAACCCAGGTCTCCCGCATTGCAGGTAGACGCTTTAATCTCTGAGCCTCCAGGGCAGAGATCAAGCCAACTCCCAAAGCTCCAGCAGAGCTGGAGCAGAAAAAGGTCAGCGGCAAGGCAACAGAGTAATACTGCACCTTTCTTTGGTATGTGGCCTCAGACTAGGCTAACATCGAAGGATTTAGGATGTCATCGCTGAGAAGAGGGCGGCCCACAGAGCCGCAGGGCACAGAATCCAGATTTCACCGTACTCCAGACAGGACGTGTTCGAGGTCTAGGGCCGCGCTACAAGCTTGGAAGTGAACCCCACCTCTTTGCCCAGATTGAACATAAACTATTGTATAGCGAATTGATCTCACCGCCGGTTAATCGAATCCCCGAAAATTCTAATCTCTAATGACCGCTTCCAAGCACAATACGCTTTGCCTCGGGCCCCAGAGGCGCAGTGAGGTGCCCAGAGGGACCCAGGAGCCAAGGGCGGAGCAGCGCGCGGGGCTGGCCCCTCCGTTTGCCCGAGCGGAGCTGCGGGACGACGGGCTCGGTGGCCCGAAGCCCGGCTCGCACCCACTTACCCTGCGGGGTGGCCTGGGCGCCGGCCCCCAGCCAGGGCTGCAGGGCCAGGTGCAGCAGGAGGAAGGTGGCTCCGCGCGGGGCCAGCATGTTGGCTCTGCGCGCTCCCCGCGGGCGCGCGGGAGTCTCGGCAGCCGGGGCCCCGCCTGGGCGTGCGGGCGGCGCGCGGCCCCCGGTCGGGCTTCCCGCGGGCGGCGCAGGTGAGGCGAGCGCGGCGGCGTCCGGGCGGCCGTCGGGGGCGGCGCTCGGGTCCTGGCGCCGGGGAGCTGGGTGCGCTGGAGGCAGGGCTGGGCGCTTTATGGTCCTGCCGGCCGGGGCGGGGAAGGGCCGAGGCCGGGGCGGCCCCCTTGGCCAGGATCCCCCTTGGCCGGGAAGTGTGGGGGTGGCCGGAGCGGCGGAGGGAAAGGCGTGAGCCTGGGGACTGGGGACGATTGGGGCCCCCCTCCGCCCGACTCGGTTCTGGGGAGGTGGGCGTGGTCGCCGACGCCGGACGGACGAGGAAGTTCGGAGGATGGGAAGAGCGAGGATGGGGCTGGTAAGAAAGTGAGGACACGCAGGACAGAGAGGAGGAGAAGAGAGGGGCAAAGGAAGCAGAAAATGACACCCACTGACCCGCTAGCTTTGGGCACCGTCCGTCCCCCACCTTTTCTTTTCTGAACGGAACATTGTTTGGACAAGCTTTTAACACCCGTCTTGGGCTCTGCGGGAACTTCTGCCTCCCAAGGTGGTCCGGTGAACAATTCGTTTCTTTTAGTTCTTCAAGCTTGTCTTGAATACTTCAGATGATGAATATTTTCCCCATCAGGCTTTGGGATGTGAACAGTGAATGTTTCAAAGTTTTTGAGTTTTTAATGGAAATAAAACACATCTCAAGGAATCCATCCAGACAGAACCATTTATAGGATGGTAGAGTTTTATGGAAATTTATTTTCCAAACACTTGTCTGCCCACTTCTGTTTCACCGTCCCAAAAGATTCCAAGTGACAGTTTAAAGCTATGGGAGTAGGACCTAAAAGAGAGGGAAGGAACATGAGGAATTAGTCTTCCTTCTAGCAAAGCCCCCTAAAAATAATGTGGATTAACTAGAGGAAAAAATATTTCAGAACAATGGTAAACTTTCCCCTCATAAACAATCTTGACTAATGGAGAAAATCCAGCAATGTATTTATATCCCTTTAAGTTTCAAAGAATTCCATTTCAAAGTTTAAGAATAAGCCACAAACTGCCTCAAGCTGGAAGATTAACTCATCATCTTATTCCCAAACTGTGCTAGAACAACCCGTTATGATTCCATTTACAGCTAATGACCTGGAAATTTGTGAGCTATATTCAGAGTTCCTTTGTATTATATATATTCGAGGTCTACCATATTCTGGGTCGGGCTCCATTTAATGCCATGTTACACTAAAGTTTCTGTATGGAGTGGGTCACCATATGTCTACATGTGAGAGAGCACTGAAGAGACAAAGGCACACGTTTCCAGCAGTGTGACTATACACTGTTACTGCTAAGTCGCTTCAGTCGTGTCCAACTCTGTGCAGCCCCATAGACGGCTGCCCACCAGGCTTCCCTGTCCCTGGGATTCTCCAGGCAAGAACACTGGAGTGGGTTGCCATTTCCTTCTCCAATGCATGAAAGTGAAAAGGGAAAGTGAAGCCGCTCAGTCGTCCAACTCTTAGCCGCCCCATGGACTAGAGCCTACCAGGCTCCTCCGCTGTGGGATTTTCCAGGCAAGAGGACTGGAGTGGGGTGCCATTGCCTTCTCACTATACACTAGTGAGATGGATTAGACTTGGGCTTCCCAGGTGGCCCTAGTGGTGAAGAATCCATCTGCCAGTGCAGGGGATGCAAGTTCGATCCCTGGGTCAGGAAGATCCCCTGGAGAAGGAGGTGGCAACCCACTCCAGTATTCTTGCCTGGGAAATCTCATGGACAGAGGAGCCTGGCGGGCTACAGTCCATGGGGTCACAAAGAATCAGACATGACTGAGCATGCATGCAGAGTCTTCAAGTCTCCAGACAGTGTCCTCAGCAGTGGCCTGGGACAGAGGGGGCTCCAGACTCCCAACTTTTACTTTAAGCCCAACAGCTTTGCTTGTATATGTTTTATACAATGGACTTCAGAGTAAGTAGGACTAAGCTGGAAGTTATTTGAAGGCAGATACCATATTTTTCCCTGGTGGCTCAGATGGTTAAGCGTCTGTCTACAATGCAGGAGACCCGGGTTGAATCCCTGGGTCAGGAAGATCCCCTGGAGAAGGAAATGGCAGCCCACTCCAGTACTATTGCCTGGAAAATCCCATGGACAGAGGAGCCTGGTAGGCTACATGTAGTCCATGGGGTCGCAAAGAGTCGGACACGACTAAGCGACTTCACTTCACTTCACCATATTTTTAAATCATCTTTGTTTAGTCCTCTTTCCCAGGCCTCCCCAAATCCAAGCAGATTCCCAGAAAAAATAGCTTGCACAGGTAGGCACATGATAAATTTTGGTTGAAACTGGATGACTACTAAGTGTAATTGAGCAACAAAAGAATCAAATGACTTTCTGCTAGCCTGATAGAACTTACAATTTAGTTTTGTTTTTAAAGATACTGCAATTTTATGAGGCTTTTCTTTGGGGGATCACAGTCAGCTTTTTATTTATGTCATCGAAATCAGGAGGAAATTTAATTTCCATAAAAATCTATTAAATTGGCTGTGAAATATATGGTAAAGGAGGCAAAAGAGTTGATCGGTGTCTTTTCTGTGCCACTTCATTAAACTATCTGTTGTTATACCTACCACACTGAATTTTAATTTATCTTAATAATGTGCTAATTTATTTAATTTCCTCCAACTAACAAACTGTAAACTCTTTAGTAGTATCTCATTTATTTTTCATAGTCCCAATTTCAAGGACAGTTCTGGCACTTGATAGTGAGTAGCTCATCGAACTGACTTTCTTTCTCTTAGTACTGTAAAGTAGGGTAAGAGGTTATGATTTGTTAGTAATCTATTTGTACTGTAGATTGCAAAAGTGGCCTCATTGCTTCACTCTTTTTCTCCATACAGCTTTTGTTTGCCTGCTGTAGCTCTCGGCTTAGATATGTAGCTTTTTTGGTCAATATAAATGTAGCAAAACTCCTACAAACAGAAGTTTAAAACATGCTTGTAACTGGACTATTTCTACTTCTGCCTTTGCCTTGATAGTGTGGCTGCACTAGCTTGTTGGAGGTTGAAACATGGAGCAGAGCTGAGTTACAAGTCATCCTAGACAAAGCCAGCTGAGCTCCACTTACAGCTGACTTACCCAGATGAGTTCGTTCTGGCAAGATCACTGAGGCAGGAGGGGTAGATGATGGTTTGGCTTGGCCATGTTGAGGTTAAGGCACCTTTAAGACATTCAGTATCCATCAGACACTTAGTTTCATGGGTCTGTAACTTAAGGGAAAGGTTGACAGGTATGGGCATCAATTTTTAGGTAGCAATTAAAGCTGTAGATGATTACCTAAGATGAAGAAGCATGTGTAAGATGAGGAAAGAACATTGAGGAACATTAATGTTCAGAACCAGTAGAGAAGGAGAAGCTGGTGAAAAAGACAGGAAGATGTAGAAGGAATTGCGGAAACCCGGTGTCAGGGAGGCATGATGAATAGTATAAATACCTTGGAGAGGTCAAGCAAGATAAGTGTGCTTGGGCTTATCAACATGGAAGTCATTGACAACTCTTGTTGAAAGCATTTGATGGAATAGTGTGGGTGAAAGAAAAACAGTGTTCTGCCATTTGAGGAGTGAGGATGACTGAAAAGGAAGTGGAGAATAAGGGTAATGATAAAAGTAAGATAACTTCCAAGAAGCCTGCCTGTGACACAGAAGGTGGAGATAGAGCAGTAATTATTAGGAGAAATAGGAACACGTTTTGACGTAGATGGGACAGAGCTGCCAGGGAGGGGCTTGTTATTCTTAATCAGGAGGCATTAAGAGTATAACTAGTATCATGTGGTGGTCTATTAAATTTGGCATTTCCTGTTTTCTTATAACAACAGTTTTTCATTTTTTGTGTCACAACAGAAGCTTCGCAGGAATGAAGGCTGTCTGTGTTAACACAGGGGTTCATAACCTCCTATACCATGAAGTCCAGAGAGGGGGAACTGTAGGGGTGGTTCCGTGAATTAACACTGCTATGCCTCTGCATCAGCTCTTGAACTTCCCTCCTGGTTAGTGCAGCTCCATATGTCATGTCTTCCGTGGCATCATCCAAAAGCAGGAAGCAAGGGGAGAGTAAGGCTTCTGTTCCTGTATCTCTCTCAATCTCCACCCTTGCTCTTTCCAGTGAGGAAAGCCCTTCCCTGAAGCACCCACACAGGGTGCTCTTTCTCCTCAAGTCTTATTGTTCAGGAGCGGGCCACAGACACACCTGTCTCTTGTCTGCCAGGAAGGATAGGAAAGGGGCAACTGGCATCTTCAGCCTCCACTGTGGGAGCGGGCTCGACCAGGAGGGATGGTCATCAGGCCAACATGGTCACCACAGGCCCCACTCTATCAGTGCCCCCTGCAAGGCGGGGTACACCTACAAGTGGCAAATGATCCTTATTCTCTTTTGAGGGTCATAGTTCACATTGGTGAAGCTGGAAGAGAAATGATAAACTGGTAAATCAGAACAGGAGGGAGGGGATGGGGAAAATGATGAGCTTAGGGAAAAGAGGATAGGCAGAAAGAGACAAAGGACTTCAGTCTCAATGGGTTTAGCGTGAAGTATACTCAATATATAAAAAGTTCTAGACCAGGGATTGGTGAACTGTGACCCACAGGCCAGATCTGGCTTACCACCTGTTTCTGTAGGGTTGACAAGCTAAGGGGAGTTTTGACATTTTCTAAGGGACTTGGTCACTGACTTAAAAACCTAATGAAAATTTGCTTCCTTTTATGGATCCAGAGAAGTCTGCACTGCAAACACATTTTATTATGCCACTTGAGCATTAAATTTCATGGGTAGATAATATGTATTTCATCACACATGTCAGTTAAAAATGAGATTCTGACTTGCATAATCCTCAGAAAGAGATTGCTTTCTGGGGTTCTGGCAAGTCCCTTCACAAAAGTAATCTTGAGTATGGATGTAATTGCTATTGATGTTGATGATTTTGGCTGCTGTGTTTAAAAACTGACCAGCGGGGAAGGAAAGTAGACATGATAAATCCAATAAAGGACAAGCTTCAGCAGAAAACCCAGAAGTGAACAAAGGTAGCAGAGGACTTGGGGGAAGAAGGAGAGTGAGGGGGCAGCCTGGGGTCTCTCGTTGTGTCTAGAGGTGTTGAGTGCTGGTTCCTTTTAAAGGACCTGTCAAAGAGCCTCATGCTCCATTTGATATCTTCATTTTTCTTATTGTACATCCCCCCCACCCCCCACACACACACTCTCTCTCTCCTGAGAATGGAAGAGCTCCTTTTCCAGTGCCCTCTGGGTGGAACTCGCTGTTACGGTGCATCTCCCTGAAGTCACCTGTGGGAGCAAGGACCTTGGTGTCAGTCCTTTGAGGACTACGGTCCCTCTTATCTTGGTCACAGCAGCAATCTTTCAACACTATCTGCGGATTTGAGAGGGGCTTCCCTGGTGGCTCAGTGGTAAAGAAATGCCTGCCAGTGTAGGAGACACAGGTTCAATTCCTGGGTGGGGAAGGTCCCCTGAAGGAGGAAATGGCAACCCGCTCCAGTATTCTTGCCTGGAGAATCCCATGGATTTTCTGGCAGGCTACAGTCTATGGGGTCTCAAAGAGTCAGACATTGACTGAGCGACTGAGCACAGCACAGCACAGGCAACTCAAATCAAGGCCTGCAGGCTTTCCCCAGCACACTTGAACAGGGGTTTTTCTGTGACATTGCGACTAATTTTTTCATCTTCATTTGCACAACACAACTTACTTGCACATATGTACTTATATGCATATTCATGCATATATATATTCCTATATTATGCATAAGTACACACACACCATTTTTTTCTCTTTTCTGTGGAAGAGTCTTACTAATCCCCATAATAATAATACTAATCAGCTTGATCTCATTTGGATACAGAGCTCTGTCTTATATTTGATCTCATTTAAGCTTCACAACTGGTGGCTCAGGCAGGAAAGAATCTGCCTTCAAGACAGAAGAATCTGCCTTCAAGACAGAAGACCCAGGTTTGATCCCTGGGATGGAAAGCTTCCCTAGAGAAGGGAATGGCCACCCACTCCAGTATTCTTGCCTGACAAATCCTATGGAAAGAGAAGCCTGGCAGGTTACAGTCTGTGGGGCTGCAAAGAGTCAGACGTGACTGAGCAACTTTCAGTCTTCACAATACTGAAGTGAAATAGATAAAATGGTTATAATTCCCACTATATAGACTAGGCCTAAGGTCAGGGAGGTTGAACAACCTACCCAAGGGAATGACGGGGCTTGGACTCAAACTCAGGTCTATGACTCGGGCCCAGCGCCCTTCTGCTCTGCCACACTTCCTCAGAGAATCTGTGCAGAAACCTCTGCTTCCTGGATAGGCTAATGAATTTCTTCTTGTTAATTTATTTCCTTCTAATATACTATGTAAAACCCAAACCTCAGTTTCCCAGTATTTGCTTTTTCTTTCTCTACCGTTTTTTAAGACCATACTGGCTGTGAACGATAGCCATGTCTTGATCCGGAGTGGTGGCACGTGGACCCATGCCTGAGTTTGAAACCCTGCTCATCACTTCCTAGGTGTGGCCTTGGGGAAGTTCCTTAAACTTTTGCTGTGGGTGAAGGTAGTGTCTCTGTTTCCTTGCTGGGAAGTGGGCATGACACTTACCTTGTGAGTTGTATGAGAACCAGCTCCAGGAAGGTGTCCAACATGTTGTGACTTTAAAAAAAGCAGTGGTATTCCGAGGTTGAGGCTCTGACTTCAGGGATCTGAAGCCGACTCCCAGGATGTGTGAATTGGAAACATTTCTGAGAAGGGCTGGTGAAAATTAGCAGGGGATAGTAGTATCCTGGTTGGGAATGTACCAGGCTCCGTGGCCATATTGGCTTTGATCCTGACTCCATACTGCGTGCCCTCAGGAAGGCATCTAATGGCCCTGTTCCTTAGACTGAAGTGCCATTCATAAGATGGAGGTGTTAATGGCACCCGTGGTACCGTGAGCGTAGATGCCAACAGCACTTTTAGGTGAGAGAATAAACAAACACACGTAACCTGGAGCCTGGCACCAAGTTGTTTCATTATTAGTTTCATTTTTGCAGGGATAAAGTTCAGGTATTTCCATTTTGAATTGAGTTTGTTAATCTATTATTAACAAGAGCCTAAATGGGAGGAAATGGGAAAGCAGCAGGTTGCCTTGACAATCTTTAAGCAAGTGGAGCATATTCTCTTAGAGACAGTACCCAACCTTCTTGTAAAGAGAAGGAAAGGACAGCAGGACTTAGAGGAAATTTTATTATAATTACTCTGACTTCAAATAGAAGTCATGCTTTTGCTGCCTTTCTTACTTTGGGCAAAAACTGAAATCAAAATCAAGGGGAGAGTCTGTGCTATTGTTATATATGAAACACTGTAATCCAACTTCTGTTTTTTTCCTGGGTAACTCTGTGTGTGTGCAGGTACAGCTAGATATGTTGGCCAACGTAGAGATCAGAACACCAGAGGGTTTGGGGGGCTGTAAAGTCTAAGGAAAGCCCTGGATAAAAATATCCTCCATCAACGCTTGTAATTGACACTGGGGAATTACTTTTCTGTCTTAATCAGGGACTGAGGGACATTGTGGAATGTTAGGATTCTGAGATTTGCTCATTGCTGAGTAGATGTTTGATTACTTTTCCTTTACGTCTTTATTTTTCTTTAATAAATATTCCATTCAGTTGAGGCTGGTGTTCATCTAACTGAGGATGTTTATGCTAACCTACTCAGCTATCTAGGGAAAAGGTTTGCCCTGTTCTTAAATGGAGCCTTGTGTTGAGAGAAGCATGACATCCTTACAGAGTGGCTTGGTCCAGAGCAGCCCAAGTCCACCACAGTAAAAAAGAAAATGAGAGAGAGGTGGACTTTGTAGTCTGATCCTACAGGCAAATAAAGCATGAAAAAAGGGATGGATCACACGTGTCAACAGGGCTATTTTCACTGTTGTTAGGAAAGGAATTTATGACACTGAGAAGGTGTTCTTTCATGACCTAGCCTCTCTTTATGTCTATATATTTTTAAAAGTCTTTGTTGAATTTGTTACAGTATTGCTTCTATATTATGTTTTTGATTTTTGGCCACGAGGCATGTGGCATCTTAGCTCCCCAACCAGGGATCACACCCACACCCCCTACACTGGAAGGTGAAGTCTTAACCACTGGACCACCAGTGAAGTCCCTATGTACATTTATGGGACATAAGGTTGATTATGATTTAACAATGACTTGAGTAAATGACCTTCATAAATCAGGAGAAAAGACTGGCTCGATGGGGTACTTTTTGAGACAACTATATTTTCACCTGGGCAGCTGAAAGGTAAATATACTGGATTTATGTATTAAGGCCAAGGGCTTTTTAATAATGAGATGATATGAAATATTTTTTGAAACTTGCTTGTGGTTATAACTGCTATTTAAATCGCTATAAGAATTGGAAGAAAAATAGCTGTGATTGAACTTTTGTCTAAAAGGTTGTTGTCCTGCACACTGCAACTGTTGAGCCCATGTGTCACAACTAGAGAGAAGCACACACACCAGAACAAGAAGACCTCGTGTGCCACAGCTAAGATTCGATGCAGCCAAAAAAAAAAAAAAGAAACGTTGTCACTTGAAGACTTCTGTTTCTGGTAGTCTAATAGAAGAAGATCCCCAGAATAATCCTCCCTGTATCAATAAAAACATTAACATTTCAGATTAGAAAATATTTTTAAAATTAGATAAACTGCTGCACTCTAATAAAGGAATTCCTAGAGGCCAAATATAAACTGAGAGCCTGGATCCTGAAAGGTCGATGAGCACTGGAATCAGCTTTTACACTGAGAATAGCTGATAAACTTCAGGATATTAAACTTCTGTTTTATCAACTTCACAGGTTGAAGGGATTAAAAAAAAAAACCCAAGGCCCTCCTAGGGTGAAGAGACTACTTAGGAAGACACCCTCCCCATATAAAGCTGAGACCCGAAGGAGTCATACCCTCAGCATTAGAAATAAAACCTCTGTTCAGAAGGGGAGAACAGGAATCTGGCCTGTCTTGATCTTAGCTCTTGTGCTGGGGAGGAAATATCTCCCCTGAGAATTTGTACCCACAGCTATCCTGCATGTGTTTTTTGTTTTAGTTTGCTTCTGCTTTTTCCCATAAAATTTTTAAAAATTAATGTTTTAAAACCTACAGAGAAGTCAAGGGAAAAGTACAATGAACAGTTCTAGAGTCACTAATTTCTCTGTACTTACGCTAATACCTATACCTACACATATACATGTGTGTATATGCACATGTGGGCTTTCCTGGTGGCTCAGGCGTAAAGAATCCACCTGCCAAGCAGGAGACATGGATTCAATCCCTGGGTCAGGAAGATCCCCTGGAGAAGGAAATGGTAATCCACTCTAGTATTCTTGCCTGGGAAACCCCATGGACAGAGGAGCCTGCAGGCTACAAGCCATGGGGTGGCAAAGAGTCAGACATGACTGAGCGACTCAACCACTGCTGCTGCTGCTGCTACTAAGTCGCTTCAGTGGTGTCCAACTCTGTGCGACCCCATAGATGGCAGCCCACCAGGCTTCCCCATCCCTGGGATTCTCCAGGCAAGAACACTGGAGTGGGCTGCCATTTCCTTCTCCAGCGCATGAAAGTGAAAAGTGAAAGTGAAGTCACTCAGTCGTGTTCAACTCTTAGTGACCCCATGGACTGCAGCCCACCAGGCTTCTCCGTCCATGGGATTTTCCAGGCACGAGTACTGGAGTGGGGTGCTATTGCCTTCTCCGGACTCAACCACTACCACTATCCTATAGATATTTTAACTCTTCCTTCCTATTTTGATTACCTAACATTTATTTTTGTTTTTTCTGATCCTGGTTTTCATCTTGTGTTCTTGTCTTAAGTTCTCTGGACAAATCAGGTAGGGATAAATAAATATATAATTGAATGGGTCAATAAGTAAAAATAAAATGATTGGAACAAACGAAAAACTGAAATCTGGAAAGGGTAACTGCTGGGTTGACCAGAAAGTTCACTTGGGTGTTTGCATAACACCCAAATGAAATTTTTTGGCCAACCCAATGTTTTAATTGCTCTTTGGTCTTTTTCGTTAGTGGCAGCACAAAAGAGTGGTATGAATTAGTCTAGCTCTGTCTGAATCAATTCATCCAGTGTTGGAATTCCAAGCAGTTTGTCTATGCTTGGGGTTTTAATAGCTGCTAGTGGTGCAAACCACTAATAAGACAAGCAAAATCTATTATGAGAAAAAGAAAATAGAACTTAGTACTGAGCAACTTTTAGAGCTGATAGTATTTTAAATATGAAAATATATGTGTATATGTTTCATCATTTATGAACATACTTTTTGTCTCTAAAGAAGAAATTGTAATGGAGGAAGAAGCTGCCCTCCTTTGATATAATGAAGCTGATTATGGCTGTTGAATTTGTTATAAGAGTTCATCTCATTTGATTCATTTTATGCTAAAAATAACCTTCTTTCTCAGAGCAATCCCACTCAAAAAAATCTGTGGAGACATTCAAAAGAACACAGAAAATAAAAATGAAATGAAATAAAACAAAACGACATTTTAAGACTACAGTGTGGGTGTTATATGGGAGGAGGCCAACAATGGGGTGACCCTAGGAATTAGGCTATGAAAAGAAATAGCCTTTTGCCAGCGGAGCACACACAATGGGTAAACCCAGTATGCAGCCAAAGCCTGTAGAGTAGAGACTTGACTTTAACCTGTCCTGATGAAAAACTTTAACACATTTAAGGAAAGACTGGGGCAGTCAGGAAGGGAATTGGTCAGACACTGAAGTCTGGAGGTGAGTGGTATGGGAAGAGTCAGTGAGGCAAAAGCTGGCGGTGGATACGTGGGTTGTCCTGGCCCCAGACACAACCCCTCTGGTCCAAGTGGCCGGCAGGCCACACTGTGGAAAAGGACGCATCAGGTAATTATAGGCTGACCCCATTAAACCTCACCCTTGTTGCTTGCCAAGCAAATTTCTGTTAAATCGGCTTCTTTGCAGTTTGTCTTAGAATGTGCCTGCCAGGCTGAGGCCAATGTCAATGTCTCATAAAAGACACGTTGCCTTTTAATGAAAACAAGGGCAGTCTGCTTATTATCCTCCAGCCTCCCTCCCACACTGACAAGAGGAGCATTTCTCTTAGGACTGAATCCCCAGCCTGGATCCTTGGTGCTTTCACCATGGAAGGGAACATGCCCGTTGGAAGCCAGTCTCCCCTCTGACACCTGCTGTCCCTAGGCACCTTCTCCATGAACGTTGGCAGTCAGCCATCGTTCCAGCATCACGTACACATGATCACTAGAGGTTCCTTATCAGAAGAGGGGATGTTCCAGAAGGGTTAGGGATGAGCTTTGAAACATGGGTTCACCTCTTCCAGGATAGCTCACAGAGGTTCTGGCTAACTCTTCCCACCTACCCTCCCAAGGTGGGTGGGCATTAGCCCTTTAGAATGTACCCTCCTATGTCCCCAAAGACCTTTACAGAATGTCTCTCACTCATGACCAGTTCACGCAAGCCCCAGAACGATGCACCTGATACCTGGGTCACATAGGAGAAGTCCATTCCTGAGATCGTCAACTCCTACTTAACTTTTGCTGCCACCAACTTAGTACTAAGTACTAAAGAAACGAAAACTTTCCCCATCCCCTAATTTAGTCCTTATTTTAATACCAAAAACTGTATGATAGGGTAACACCTTTTTCCTTGCTTCATCTTTTCTCATCTAAGTTTGGATAATGTTCTAAGGTTGAGTACTGAATGTTAATTATTTTAAAGGATGTAAGTTTTCCATTATAAGATTACTTACAGGAATGGTAACATTTCCAAGTTCTTGGGCGTTACACATTTCCATGGGGATGGAGTGTTCTGGAGAACTTGGCTTTATCTGTATGTGGTAGAGACATAACCCTATCACAGGAAGGGCCTCTGTTATCAAGTACAAGCCTCTTCTCCCCTTTCTGTATGTGGATATGCTGGGGTTCAAGCAGGCTCACTTATCTCTGCAGAGAGACTCAGCAGCAGACTAGGAGGAGCAGCCAGTGCTCCAGGCTCCTGGCGCAGGGCTCTCTCCACGTCTCATCAGAATACAGTGCTTTAAATGAAGCCCTCCATTTGACCCTTATGGGGATGCCAGGCAATAGAGGTGTATTCCATAGCTCCCTGCCTCAGTCTGGCTCCACTCAGAGTCTGTTCTCTACTTCCCCCACACCCTAAATTTCTGTACATTGGGATATAAACCCACACATGCTCACAAATAAATATGAGCAACTACTCCATGGTATCAATCATTTTCTTCCTCTTTTCCCCCAGCCTTTGACAACATCATACCCTAGGGCTCCAGCAGCTTCTTGATCTCAATTAGCCTAAGACTGCTGCAGCTTTCAAGGGCCGTGCTGTATCCACAGAGCACCATTCTGCCTCTGGAGTTACATCTGCTGGGGACCACTGTCAAATCTGCTGGAGATCACTGTTACATCTCTTGGGAACCGTATTCAGGTCCACAAGGCACGCCTGTCACATCAGCTGGGGACCACAGTCCTGTCTGCTGGAAACCACTGTTGCGCCTGCTGACCATCATCACTGGATATGCTCACCTCTCAGCTGTTCTCGTCCCTCTTTTACCTCTCTTTCTGCCTCTGTGCTTTGTGGGTAGCTTCCTCCGTGTAATAGTTTTTGGTCTGTAAGAGTCAACAAGCTGAACAAACTTAGGCAATGATTCCTCTTCCCTCCTGTAATGTTTCCCCAGTGTCCATTCTCCCCTTCTTCCTTTTAGTCCAAGCATAAGACTTAGTCAAGCCTAAGACTCAGCTAAAGACTGTATCTCTCAGCCTCTTTTGCAGCTGGGGTGGTGGCTCTAGACATTCTAGATAAAGTGATGAAAGTGGAAGGGGTTTGTACAACTTCTGGGCCACGTCCTGTCATGGATGCTGGCTACGCTGCCATCCGCCATTGGGGTTTGTTGGCTGACATCCCTCTTTGAGAATTAGCTCCACTGAAAAGAGCCATCTCCCCCAGGGTCATGCCCTCTTCCTATTGATGGAGCAACTCACATCAAGAACTGGTCAAGGGATATAAAGGTGATCCCGTGGTGTGTAGCCTGCCAGGCTCCTCTGTCCATGAAACTGTCCAGGCAAGAATGCTGGAGTGGGTTGCCATACCCTTCTCCAGGGTATCTTCCAGACCCAGGGATCGAACCAGGGTCTCCTACACTGCAGGCAGATTCTTCAGATTCTTTACCATCTGTGCCACCAGGGAAGCCCCATAAAGGCATAACTCTCCATCCCAACTCTGAAGGGCCATCTCTGCTTCACAGTTAACGATCAGGTTAGTTGAAGTCAAGCAACTAACTGGTTGTGATTGTCCTGAAGTCTACCTTCTCTCTCTGCACAATTCTGCTTTCTTTCTCTCCCTACACAGAGGTTAATGTCAAGAGAACTCCCTAACAGAAAACTCCTTTGCCCTGATCCCCATCTCAGATTTCCTAGGAAACCCACTCTCTTTAAAAGAAAGTTATTATCTCTGCTTACTTTTCTGTAGGTGGGAACACAGAGAGGGTGGTGATGAGCAAGCTTTGCCCATATGAATGAGGAAAATGCCTTACTGGGTGGCGGAGCAACAAGATAGAAAGTACATGGGCCGCTGGATGATGTCATGGTAAAGCTCCCCGCAAATGCTGGACCACTGACCATCTGCGTCCTTCTAGTCTGTTATGTAAGAGAATAACCGTTTTTAGTCTTATTTGAGTCATTCTATTGTTGGGTCTCTGGGTTTCCCTGGTGGCTCAGATGGTAAAGAATCTGCCTGCAATGCAGGAGACCTGGGTTCAATTTCTGGGTCGGGAAGATCCCCTGATGAAGGAAATGACTACCCACTCCAGTATTTTTGTCTGGAAAATTCCATGGGCAAAGGAGCCTGATAGGCTACAGTCCAGTCCATGGGGTCACAAAGAGTCAGGCATGTCTGAGTGACACACACACACACACACACACACACACACACACACACACACATTACTGGATCGTTATGTTAGAGCAGTTTAGTCTATACCTTAGGAGTTGAAGAAGTGTGATCAACTCTAGTCAGATAATTTAAGTCCATGTAGACCACAGTAAGAATTCAGACATTTATCTTAGGGGCAATGGCTTTTGTTGCATCCTTAGGCATTGTGTATATTGTTTGTCTAAGGAAAAACTCTGAAACTGCGTTGCTTCACTCTTAGAGTAGAATTGCCTTGACATATGTTTTTAAAATATTGACATTAACAGGACTATTTGCCTAAATTGAGTTAGAATGAGTCAATAATTAGAAATCTTTTTGCATTATCCTTACAAAATACAAATTTGTAGATTTCAAATTAATAAAGGCAGAAAAAGAAGTTGATGTATTCTCTTTGGCATTTTGTTTGAATCACTGTTCTTTTAAGTCTCTCTTTACTGGAAGTAGATATTTTTTTTTCCCCTCCAATCTGGCAATCCTGCAGAACTTGAGTGGAAAATAGGATTATGCTGAAAATTCCTTGCAGGAAGGAATGATTAGTGGCCCTATATAACTAAAAAACAGTAAATTGGAGCCACAAAGACTTGAAAGGTCAAGTCTTTAAAAACGTCTCTATAATATGTGCAACCACACTACCTTCTTGGTTTAGACAGCAAACTAAATTCATATGTTTTCTTGGGGGAAACAGAAGCAACAACATTGTAGCAAAATTCCCCGTTGAATTGTTTTCTGAAAATCAAATAGCAAACAGCTTCCCCAATCTAGTTCGCAACACATCTCTTGGCAATTTGTTGTTTTTGGACACACAGACATGATTATTCAGCTAGGTGGTCTGGGTTGGAATTTCAGTTATTGCTATCCAAATAAAACACTTCTTTTCCAGAAATCAGAGGACTGTACTAACTGTTCTCTCAGAGCCTGGATGAAGACTACGTTGGGAACCTGAGCCTCCTTTCGAGTACTTTCTACTGTCTTTTTCTCTCAAAGAGGACACAGAAGCATCTCTAACAGAGCCCCAGGTTGTAAAACAATCCCACGTCTACCTGCTCAACTCCTCAACCATCTCTCATCAGTCTTCCACTGGTATCTCTCCCAAGATGCTTTAAAATGAAAACCACATAAAATATAGCTTTCCTCTTCTTTCTTCAAGACCAGGACAGACTAGTTTTCTCCCAAGGTATACTTACTTATAAATAAACTTCTTTCCTCAGAACAGTGGTCCTGAACCAGGGACGATTTTGTCCTCTTAGCCCACTCCCTGGTGGACATATGGCAAGGTATTGGAACACTGGTTGTCACAGCTGGGGGATGCAACTTGAATCCAGTGAATAGAGGCCAGGAGTGCAGCTAATCATTCTGCAATGCCCGGGAGAGCCCCCAAGACAAAGAATTATCCAGCACAAAATGTCAGTGGGGCTGGGTTGAGAAATCCTACCTAAATAAGATTTGAAATTGTATTTATCTCCGCAAGTAACTGGATATCATATACTCTGAATTTTACTTGGGAGCAGTATTTGGAAACAAAACTTGCCCCTTAGATTATAGTTGCTGGATTTAGCAAATGAAAATACAGGAAGCTGGGGACTTCCCGGGTGGTCCAGTAGTTAGGAATCCACCTGCCAATACAGGGGACAAGGGTTCCGTCTCTGGTCTGGGACAATTCCATATGCTGCAGAGCAACTAAGCCCGTGGGCACCACCTACGAAGCCCGCACTCTGCAGCAAGAGAAGCCGCTGCAGTGAGAAGCCCATGCATCGCAAGGAGAGAGTGGCCCCTGCTCTCTGCAGCCAGAGAAAGCCCGAGCGGCAAGGAAGACCTATCACAGCCCTAAGTAAATAAATAAAAATTCTAAAAAATACAGGAAGCTGAGTTAAATTTGAAGTTTTTACTTATATGAAAAAAATTATCCATTATTCATGTGAAATTTAACTGAGCATCTTGTATTTTATCTGGCAACCTTATCTCAGATAGAGATATTTGCCTTATTTTTCACTGGTAGATTCACTTTCATATTTTAAACCACTGATTTTAGTTAAAAGATGCTCACTGTTTTAAAAAATGTCTTTAGGTTAATATGGTATGTAAACAAAATTAATTATCTTTCCAAAAAACTACATTATGATGAATGCAGCTTAAGAGAATCTTTAGTTTTCTTTTCTGAAAATTGTGTCAATCTGATTTTTGTTAAATTGCTGTGATGTGATAATAAACTTTCTAATGTTCTTATGCTTTGCTAGGAATGGTCCACAATGATTCTGGATCTGGGCTCACTCTCTTCTAAGATACTTCCCCAAATATACAAATCAGGCTCTTTCACTTTCTTTTCCTGCCAGACCGTCTATTACATTCTTCACTCTCAAAATAAAACTAAGTGGTTATCATTTGAGAAGAATATGAATAATTAATATTGATAATCTCAGACAAAATCCAACACACCAGCCACGTCACCCAGAAGAAAAGTGACTATAAGAACTAAAACATTAACATTTTTCTTTCATAAAAATATATGTGTGTATGAACCCAGGGCTGGGGTTAGAAGGCCTGCATTCTGGCTGAGATTCTGCCACTGGCTTCTCTGGGCCTTTCATCTAGTGCTCACCCCTCTATACAAGGCTTTCTCTCTACAAAGTTTAAGATGCGTTGTGACTTAGGTATAGAAAAATATATGAGAAATGACTTAGTTTTATCATATAACTGTCACATCTACTAAATGAAATGTTAAAAAATAGTTAATTATTTAATAATAATTAGAAAACCAGAGAGGACTTCCCTGAGAAAACCAGATAATCACAAATTTACTAATTAAGTTTTAACTATACTTCTTCATATCACACATGGAATTACAAGCTGCTAAACTTTAAAAAATCCATAATCTATTACCTTTTGCCAATATAGGAAGAGCTGGGAAATATTACAGTAAAAACGAAGATATTTACAGTGTTTTCTGTGTAGTAGCACCGAAGCACTAAAATAGTCCCAAAAAGAGCTAAGAAAAAGAACAAGCAAAAACTATCTTGCTCCAATATATACTGAATGTGTAAAATAGGTAAGTAATGAGAACCTACTGTATAGCACAGGGAGCCCTCTCCTCAATTTCTGTGGTGACCTAAACGGAAAGAAAATCCAAGAAAGGGGATATACGTATACGTATAGCTGATGCACTTTGCTGTACAGTAGACACTATCATAAAGTAGAAAAATACTGTAAAGCAACTATACTCCAATAAAAATTTAAAAACCATATGTGTATTTTGAATGCAAATGTTGCACATGACCTTGGTTTAATTACTGTCATTTCTGAGCTCTCAACATTTTAATATTTAAAATTGGTTTTTATTTTTTTCATTTAGCATTCAGTTGCAGAATGCTAAAAGTTGCCACTTTGCCCCAACGGAGGTAAACGCTTCCTTCATCTTTAGTCTGTCTGTCCATCTTCAGGTTTTTCTGAATTTCTAAATCAAATCTACAAACCACAGAGAAGGGAAGACCCTAGGAGATGAGAAGCAAGAGGGGTCCAACTCGACGTCCTCGAAGGCCCAGCTTGCAGGACGGGTCTGGCAGGATCTCGGAACTATGTCTCAGGAAGGAAGGCCCAGAGATGCTGGGTCACCGGAAGGCACAGGGTCCTGGCTTCCCCAGGCCAGTCAAGTGCGGTGCTGATCCCATGTACAGAATGAACAGCGTCATTCACATGTCGTAGTCATCATTCTAAAATGGATAATCTAAATTTTTTCTATTTTCTCCTCTTTGGGAAAAAAATAAACATTGAAGGCAACCCTGAATGACACTTTTAGTTCCAGCTCAGTTATTGCAGCTCTGGTTCCTTGTGAAAGTGACCTACCATGGGGAGAAAATCAGGAAACTGAACTGGGCGGTTTTCAAAGTCCTTCTAGCTCTAAGCTGTACTTCCCTCTACCTTCATCTCTCTGGTCCTGATTCATTTATGCCACTCTAGGAGAGCCCCAAGTATGAGTGACCCACCCCCTAATTCCTATCACGTACTTACTTCCATGTGCTTGGTTGCACTTTTAACTTTTAAAGAAACAGACTTGTAGAGGAATGCTTAAAACTCACAATATAGGAAGAGCTTCTCCAGACTCTCTCCCCAATCTGTTTCTGATGATAAATACCAGATGCTTTGGAGGAAGACGAACTATACAGACAACTTGCATGTAAACTACGCAGTCATGGCAAGACAGGGTCTGGAAGGGAAATGGGGTTTCATTTTGAACTTGGCCATGGCGTCTGCTTCTGCCCCCAAAGGGGAGCAGTTTTGAGTTGCTGTAGGTTCATTCATATATGTGTGTTCATTGTTTCTCTTCTCTTCGTGAGGGAACTGCATTAACTCTTTTCTTCTTCCCTTTTCCTCTTGGAAGTTCAGCTGCTGTATCTGGTTTGTAGAGATCAGAACTGCCATGGGCAGTTGCTTGAGCCTCCTGGGTGGTGAGAAGGGGTTGGAGAGCTTACTCAGGGCAAATCACTAGTAAACAGCAGGGTGTGACCACTAACCTAACCCTTCAGCAAGCTCTCTAGGTTCAAAACCACCCCTCTTCTCTCTTTCAAGCTCCCCTTACTTACTCCTCTGCTTGGTCTAATCCCCTTGCTCCCTGATCCCTTTCTTGCTCCCTCTCCCCTTTCCCTAAATATTTCCTGAATCTCCAATTTGTTCTTTAAAAGTCTATGAAATGCTTTGACATATAAACAAATATAAGGAATAATATAACAAATATTTGTTTCTACTACTCAGCTAAGTTTGTTACTACAAATTATTACAGCCAATTCTATCTCTCTTCTGATATATCCACCCTCCATTTTCTGTCCCAGGAGTTAAACATAATGCTTAACTTGCTACTCATTTATCTGTAACAGATTATAATAGGGAACTTAAAAAAACTTGCTCTCGTTGGAAACATTCTTTGTTCTTGTGATAAGAATCAGAGCATTTAAAACTAATACATATATAGGGACTTCTCTGGCGCTCCAGTGGTTGAGAATCCACCTTCCAATGCAGAGGACACGGGTTTGACCGCTAGCTGGGGAACTAAGATCCCACATGTACTGATACTACTGAGCCTGCACGTCACAGTGAAAATCCCTGCACCACAACTAAGACCCAGTGCAGCAAGATAAACAAACAAAGTATATTTTTAAAAAACCGTATATATAGAATGGATAAACAACATCTTACTGTACAGCACAGGGAACTATATTCAACATCCTGTGATAAACCATAAGGGAAAAAATAGAAAAAAGTGTGTGTATGTATATATATACACACACATCAAACGAGTCAATCTTAAAGGAAATCAACCCTGAATATTCATTGGAAGGACTGATGCTGAAGCTCCAATACTTGGGTCAGCTGATACAAACAGCCGACTCATTGGAAAAGACCCTGATGCTGGGAAAGATTAAAGGCAGGAAGAGAAGGGGACAAAAGAGGATAAAATGGGTGGATGGCATCACTGACTCAACAGACAGGAGTCTGAGCAAGTTCCAGGAGACGGTGAAGACAGGGAAGCCTAGCGTGCTGCAGTCCATGGGGTCACAAAGAGTCGGACATGACTGAGCGACTGAACAATAACGTATACATTATATATAACATATATTTATGAATATACATACATTCTTATATGTCCATATGGACATCACCAGATGGTCGATACCAAAATCAGATTTATTATATTCTTTGCAATGGAAGATGGAGAAGTCTTACATAGTCAGCAAAAACAAGACCATGAGGTGACTGTGGCTCAGTTCATGAACTTCTTTTGCAAAATTCAGACTTAAATTGAAGAAAGTAGGGAAAACCAATAGGTCATTCAGGTATGACCTAAATCAAATCCCTTAGGATTATACAGTAGAAGTGACAAATAGATTCAAGGGATTAGATCTGATAAGAGTGCCTGAAGAACTATAGACAGAGTTTCATGACACTCTACAGGAGGCAGAGATCAAGACCATCACCAAGAAAAAGAAGTGCAAAAAGGCAAAATGTAAGGCCTCCTTACAAATAGCTGAGAAAAGAAGAGAAGCAAAAGGCAAAGGAGAAGGGGAAAGATAGACCCACCTGAATGCAGTTTCAAAGAACAGTAAGGAGAGAGAAGAAAGCCTTCATAAGTGAACAGTGCAAAGAAATAGAGGAAAACAATAGAATAGGAAAGACTAGATCTCTCTTCCAGGAAATTAGAGATATCAAAGGAACATTTCATGCAAACATGGGCTCAATAAAGGACAGAAATGGTATGGATCTAACAGAAGCAGAAGATATTAAGAAGAGGTGGCAAGAATACACAGAAGAATTGTACAAAAAAGATTTGATGATGGCATGATCACTCACCTAGAGCCAGATATCCCGCAGTGTGAAGTCAAATGGGCCTTAGGAAGCATCACTACAAACAAAGCTAGAGGAGGTGATGCAATTCTAGTTGAGCTATTTCAAATCCTAAAAGATGATGCTGTGAAAGTGCTGCACTCAATATGCCAGCACATTTGGAAAAATCAGCAGTGGCCACAGAACTGGAAAAGGTCAGTTTTCATTCCAATCCTAAAGAAAGGCAATTGCAAAGAATGTTCAAACTACCACACAATTGCACTCATCTCACATGCTAGCAAAGTAATGCTCAAAATCCTCCTAGCTAGGTTTCAACAGTACATGAACTGGGAACTTCCAGATATTCAGCTGGATTTAGAAAAAGCAGAGGAACCAGAGATCAAAATGCCAACATCTGTTGGATCATAGAAAAAGCAAGAGAATTCTAGAAAAACATCTACTTCTGCTATATTGACTATGCTAAAGCCTTTGACTGTGTGGATCACAACAAACTGGAAAATTCTTAAAGAGATGGGAATACCAGACCACTTTACCTACCTCCTGCGAAACCTGTATGCAGGTCAAGAAGAAACAACTAGAACCGGACATGGAACAACAGACTGTCAAAACTGGGAAAGGAGTGCATCAGAGCTATATATTGTCATCTTGTTTATTTAACTTATATGCAGAGTACATCATGTGAAATGTCAGGCTGGATGAATAACAAGCTGGAATCAAGACTGCCAGGAGAAATATCAATAACCACAGATACGCGGATGACACCACCCTTATGGCAGAAAGTGAAGAACTAAAGGGCCTCTTGATGAAAGTGAAAGAGGAGCGTGAAAAAGCTGGCTGAAAACTCAACAGTCAGAAAACTAAGATGAAGGCATCTGGTCCCATCACTCAATGGCATATAGATGGGGAAACAGTGGAAACAGTGACAGATCTTATTTTCTTGGGCTCCAAAATCATTGCGGACGGTGACTGCAGCCATGAAATTAAAAGATGCTTGCTCCTTGGAAGAAAAGCTCTGACAAACCTAGACAGTGTATTAGAAAGCAGAGACATTACTTTGCCGACAAAGGTCCATCTAGTCAAAGCTGTGGGTTTTCCAGTAATCATGTAGGGATGTGAGAAGAAGGCTGAGTGTTGAAGAACTGATGCTTTTGAATTGTGGTTGTTGGAGAAGACTGTTCAGAATCCTTGGATGGCAAGATCAAACCAGTCAATCCTAAAGGAAATCAGTCCTGAACATTCATTGGAAGGACTGATGCTGACGTTCAAACTCCAATACTTTGGCCACTTGATACAAAGAGCCACCTCACTGGAGAAGACTCTGATACTGGGAAATATTGAGGGCAGGAGGAGAAGGGGACAAGAGAGGATGAGATGGTTGGATGGCATCACCGACTCAATGGACACGAGTTTGAGCAGGCTAGGGAGATAGTGAAAGACAGAAAAGCCTGGCGTGCTGTCGTCCATGGGGTCTCAAAGAGTCAGACACACGACCAAGCAACTGAACAACAACACATATAGTCATCAGTATATATGTGTAACTGAATCACTTAATAGTGCAGCAGAAACCAACACAACATTGTAAATCAACATACTTCACTAAAATGAATTGAAAAAACAATCAGGGCATGTAATTAAATTTTAAAAGAGAAAAATGAAATTAAGTTTTTCAAGAGAATGTACATTGAAATAACAGTTCCTCCAGCCACCTCCTGCTGCAAGGGCATGCAGTAGTGAAAGTCCCCAGTACCATCAGCACAGCCGTGTTCAGGACTCTTTTTTTGAATCTCTGTAATTTTAATACTCTTTTGTTTAGTTCTCAGTCTTTGCTTTTTTTTTTTTCCTCTTTCGGAAATTCCCCAACTGTCCAAATGTTTCTCTCCTGTCTCGTTATGGGATTCAACCCAGTGACATTTACTGCTTAGACAATTTATTCTTGAATATAAAATTTTCTCTCTGCTTTGCCCTAAACGAATATACTTGACTTTCTTGGCACCTTTCTATTTAAGTCATTTGGTGAAAAAGAATGAAGGCCCTTCCCATTAGGATGGAGCAGGAGGTCACTGAGAGGGGTGCTTCTGGCCCTCCGTAGGCGGGGTGACTATTAAACATGGCAGAGGTCACGGTCCTTGGGCCCCTGTTCCTTTTTGGAAAATGCTAATGGTTTAGGGGCAGCAGAGTCATCCTTAGCACCTGGGCCTTCCTGACATCCACTGAGGGGATGTCCATCCCCGATGCCAGCACTGAGAGAGGCCTCTGCTCCCAGCAGGCCCAGCAGAAATGCCTGGGTAGAGGTGCCCTTGCCGTCAAGTTCTGGTCTCAGATCCAGATTCACCTCTGTCTTGGGCAGCTACTGAAGGCAGTGGCTGGATGCTCAAAGAGGAGAGTCATGGCTGTGTGGTACCCACCAAGGGTAAGCACAGAATTAGATGCTATTTTAATGCTAATTACAATTAACAAAAGAGAGTGCATGGTATAGTATAAAATCTGAGGGTAAAATATATCTAACCAATAGACTCAAAATACAAACAATATTGGAAGTAGGGTTGTATAACATGGGGTTTTCCCATGCTATTTAACTGTTTTCCATTTTTTTTCTCATTCTTACAATATGATTTATTTTCATCTTTGGCTAACGGTTAATTTCAAGAATGTCTATGAAGTAAATATGGCTTAGTATAAAAAGCTCAGGCTTTGGAGACAAACAACTGGGTAAAACCCCTCATGTAATCACTTTTCAGGACAAGATATTTACCCTTGGTTCCTCCGAGTCTGAATTCCTTAGCATGACTACATAGACCTCTGACTATGCCTGTAGTCTTAATTCTCATTATTATCTACTGCTCACTTTATCCTCCTAAAATGTCGGGTTACATGTCCCCAGATCACAGCATACTGTTTCTTTCCTCCCTGTCTTTACTGGAATCATTATCTCTGCTAGGAACTACTCCCTGGCCATGAGGGTGTCTGCCTGACCCTGCTTCATCTTCAAGTGCTTTGCAGATGGTGAGTGATTCCCTCCCATGCAATTTCATAATACCCTGAACTTATCCCTGTTAGCACGAAGCACACGAGGGTGTTACATGTTTATCTCCTCCAATATAAGCCATTCAGAAACAAGAATCACGTCTTATTTATCTTGGTATCATTGGTAACAGCCTTAAGTAAACTCAATAAATATTTGCTGGATTAGAAGGGATATATTTGCTGGATTAGAAGGGATATATCTGTGAAATGAGTATAATACCAACCCTAGGATTATTGTAAGGGGAAATATTAAAATGCTGACTGCTAATTCTGTTACTCAGCCTTCTTCCAATGTATTTCTAAAACACAGAAACAAACATATCATACATGCAAATAAAATATATATTGACAGTCACTTCTAGATGTCATTTTTATACTCACATTTTTCATAGAAAAGTATGTGCAACAGAGTTACAACTATATTTGTTAATTTTAAGATACCATTGGCTTATGAAATCCAAATAGCAGGAAGATGCTTATGGACCAGATGAACAGTTTAATTGAAAGTCAACTGGTCTCTCTTAATTTATATAAACTGTTGGTCATATCTGCAAGTAGACATTATCTTGAAGAAGAATAAATGTAAAAATACATTGGCTTTCAAACAGATCCACATACACGGTGAATGCATCTATACTTAAGAAGATCAGGGAGAAGAAAACTTTTCTTCAAAATGGAAGATCATTGGGGATATTTCTTTTGCTTGACGAGGTTTCTTCAACAAATCCTGCCATGCGATGCTTCCTTCACCCATCACACACACACACACATACACACACACACACAAGTTCTTGGTGTACCACCCTTGGATATTGATACTGAGCCACTGTTACACACTGGAAGATATACCCAAGAGAACCCCTTCTGCACTTGCCTTACTCACTCTCATTACCTGGTAGGTTTTCAATATTTAGTTAGCCTTAGAAGCGACTTAGCAGCAGCAGCAGCAGATGAGAATTCAAGGTCACTTAATTACTTCCTCCAACAAAGAGGGGGAAAGGCACAGAAATTGTGTTTATTCACACAATAGTCTTATTCTCCCATCCTTATAATGGGAATCAGAGGTACAAGGTGGAAGGCTGTGGTGGCAGTAACAGAAGACATGAAGTATTTAGAAGCCAGAGAATAGATATGCCTTGTAGAGGCAGTGCTCAGCAAAAGGAGGGAGTTTCCAGAACTGGGGATAGGATGCAATTGACAGAACACAAAAAGCAGAAGAAATCACTATAAGGACAGATAGACATTGTGACAAAAAGCCAAGTGTAAGACTGAGATGTTAGAAAAACTGAAGGGTCAGTAAAAACTCTGTTCCTTCAACAGTTGAACATATTCCGTGTCCCCCTCTCCCCTTTAAGGGAGCTCCCATCAACCGTGTGCATCTATTATCCACTTGCTGGATGCTCTGGGAGATATATTAATAAGACTTAGCTTTTGCATTTGAGGGCTTCCCTGATGGCTCAGACAGTAAGAAAATCTGCCTGCAGTACCAGAGACCCAGGTTCGATTCCTGGGTCAGGAAGATTCCCTGGAGAAGGAAATGGCTACCCACTCCAGTATTCTTGCCTGGAGAATTCCATGGGCAGAGGAGCCTGGTGGGCTACAGTCTATGGGGTCATAAAGAGTCGGACACGACTGAGCCACTAACACTTTCACACTTACATATGAGGTAGAAAACCAGGAAAGAACTTCATGTGTGGGAAACATATGGTGTGAATAGATACTGTTGTACAAAATTAATAATATTAACAAGTATTCATATACAAAGATATTTTGGCAAGGAGTCAACACATATTCCATTCTCTTATATGTGTTTTGGCTTGATTTTAGTTGCCTTATTTTACTAAGGTAACATCAACATCTAGCTTGATGTTGCCTTAGTAACCTTGATGTGTATAAGAAGCAAGTTCAAGAGCTGTGAAAAATACAAAGCGCAAAACTGTCCTGTGACACCATTTCGAACTCATTGGACCCTGTCACCACTGGAATCTTCCTAACTCACACCCATTACTTAAAATATGCACTAAGTAAAATATATGCTTAGTCTGCAAAGCATATATTAACATTAAAACACTGATGTGAGTAATGGCTGACATTTCAAGAAGAGATTTCAATAAAGTGAGGTATCAGACCAGAAAAAATATGTGTCATTTACACAACTGATATGATTGTGCACATGGATATAATTTATGGATATAGAATATTTTTAAATGCTGCTTGCTTAAGACAATTTGTGTATAAGGCAAAGAACCCCTGAGGAATGAATCCCTACTGATCCAAATGGCAGGACTTCACAAGACAGAGCTTAGTTGTTCTTCACCACGAAGGGTAGATTATTAATCTGGGAAAGTTAATACAGCTCCCCAAAATTTAACAATATCATGGAATGACTTAAGTTTTGGAAATAACTAAAATTATTTTACATATTCTTTTAAAAATATTTCATAAAATGGTACTTATTAACTTTTTAATTATTACCATTAAAAAATGAGGCAAATAAGGCATTGTGAGTCACTCAGTTTTGTCTCTTTGTGACCCCATGGATGCAACTGAAGCAACTTAGCACGCATGCATAGTATTCATAGATGTATCAGAGTTGCTAATCCCAGACAGCCCGAGTTGTCAGTTCTGGTCGGGGCTTCCCAGGTGGTGATAGCAGTAAAGGACCTGCCTGCCGATGCAGGAGACATAAGAGATGCAGGTTTGATCCCTGGGTCGGGAAGGTCCCCTGGAGGAGGGCATGGCAATCCACTCTAGTGTTCTTGCCTGGAGAATCCCATGCACAGAGGAGCCTGGTGGGCTACAGTCCTGGGTCACAAAGAGTCAGACACGACTGAAGTGGCTGAGCACAGCACAGCGTCTCTGTGGAACACAACTTCATCAGTCACAGTACAGTGCAAAGTGCAGTTCTTTTTGCCTTTAGTAGATTACACTCATTTCCAAAGCTGCTTAGATGAGGACAACCCTCCATCCCCTTCAGTTTTGTTGTTCCAAACATTCGCAAGAAAGATTCTTTTGTCAGTCTATATCTCATGGTGGGATCCTCTGACCCCCTAAATAATTTTTAAAATTTCATATATTAAGGGTCACTTTTTGTGCTGTAAAATGCTATGGATTTAAACTAATGGATCATGTTATATAGCCACCATTAAAGTATCATACAGAATGGTTTCATCTCCCTGAATAATCCCCAGTGCTTCATCTATTCAACCTTTTCTCCCTCCATCTAAACTCCTGGTGACCATCAATCTTTCTACTGTATCTTTAGTCCTGCCTATTCCAGAATGCCATGTAATTGGAATCATGTAATTTTTCAGATTCACTTTTTTCATTTAGTGGTGTGCATTGTAAGTTCATCCATGTCTTTCAGGGTTTTGACAGGTCATTTATTTCTATAGCTGAATAATATTCCAGTGTATGGATATCTCACAGTTTATTTATCTACCCAGCTATTGAAGGACATTTGTTCTTCCCAGTTTTGGGTGATTATAAATAAAGCTACTATAAACATTCCTGTGCAGATTTTTGTGTGGACTCAGGTTTTCAAATCAGCTGAATATATACTTAGGGGTACAAATGCCAGATTGTATGACATATTAATTTCCTAGGTCTGCTTAACAAATTACTATAAATTAGGTAGCTTAAAACAACATAAACTTATTCTCTCATGGTTTGGAGTTTAGAAATGAAGTGAAAATTGAGTGTCAACAGGGCCAAGTTCCCCCTGAAGACTCTATGGGAGAAAACTTTCTTGCTTCTTCCTAGATTCTTATGGCTGCCAGAAATCCTTGGCACTCCTCAGCCCGTTGATACATCACTCCAGCCTCTGCCAGTCCTTGCACAACCATCCTCCCTCTCTGTGGGTCTGTGTCTCTGTGTCTCCATCTTACAAGAACATCAGTTATTGGATTTGGGGTCCATCCTAATTCAGTCTGTGTGCATGCTAAGTTGCTCAGATGTGTCTCTTTGCAACCCTATGGCCCATAGCCCCCCGTGCTCCTCTGTCCATGGGATTCTGCAGGGAAGAATACTGGAATGTGTTGCCATTTCCTCTTCCCGATTCAGGGACTGAACCCACGTTTCTTATGTCTCCTGCATTGGCAGGCGGGTTCTTCACCACTAGAGGCACCTGCTCCTGCTGCCGCTGCTAAGTCGCTTCAGTCGTGTCCGACTCTGTGCGACCCCACAGATGGCAGCCCACCAGGCTCCCCCATTCCTGGGATTCTCCAGACAAGAAGGCACCTGGGAAGCCCCTAATTCTGTATGATCTCATCTTAACTTGTCTACATCTGCAAACCCTCTTTTCCAAATAAGGTCATATCCCAGGTACTAGGGGTTAAGACTTCAACGTAATTTGGGGGAAGTGGAAAAATCCAACCTGCAATATATGGTAAGAGTCTTTAGCAATGAATAAGCATTTCTGTTGTTCCACAGCCTTGCAAAACATTTGGGATTGTCAGCTTTAGGGTTTTAGCCATTCTAATAGGTGTATGTGATATCTCCTTGTTGTATTAATTTGCAATTTCCTAATGACAAATGATGTTAAGCATCTTTTTATATGCTTATTTTCATCTGTATATTCTCTTTGATGAGGTATCTGTTAACATCTTTTCCACATTTTTAAATTGGTTTGTTCTCTTGTTGAGTTTCAAGAGTTCTTTTATATTTTGGATACAAATCCATTAACAGATAGGTGTTTTGTAAATATTTTATCTATGCATTCACCTAACAGGATACTTTGTATTTTTATTATTAAATTTTATGTATCTTTTCCTTTGAGACTTCCTCTTTGACTCATTGATTATTTATGAGTGTGTTATATAATTGAGTTTGGAGATTTTATTGTTGTCCTTCTATTTCTTATTTCCAGCTTGATTCTAGTATGGTCAAAAAATATTTCCTGGATGAGTTCATCAATTTTTGTTGTTATTGATGTTTGCTTTATGACTTAGGATATGGTCTATCTTGCTGAGTATTCTGAATGTTCTTGGAAAGAATGTGTGTTCTGTTGTTGATTGGTGTGTTCTATAAATCTGAATTAAAGCCTGTGTTTAATTCATTGAGATGTTTGCTTATTTTCTGTCCAGTAGTTCTATCAATTGCTGAGGAGGGAGTGGTAACTATAATTCTGGGTTTGTCTATTTATTCTTTCATATCCATCAGTTTGTTCTTCATGTGTTTTGAAGCACTGCTGTTTGGTACACACACTTAGGATTGGTGTAGCTTCTTGGTGGGTTGGCCCATTTGTTGTTATACAATATCTGTCTTGTCTCTAGCAGTTTTCTTTCCTCTGGGGCCTACTTTATTTGACATTAATATGCCAACTCTTACTTTTTTGTGTGGTCAATATTTGCATGGTATCACTTTCTCCATCCTTCTCTGTCCAAGCTACCTATGCCATCATGTTTGAAGTTCGTTGTAGACATTATTTATTTGGGTTGTGTGTGTGTGTTTTTAAATTTTTATTGGCATATAGTTGATTTATATTGTTGTACTAGTTTCTGCTCTACAGCAAAGTGAATCAGTTATACACATACATATATCCACTCTTTTTTAGATTCTTTTCCTATATAGGTCATTACAGGGTATTGAGGAAGAGTTCCTTGTGCTATATGGTAGGTCCTTATTATGGGCTGTGATTTTTTTTATTCACTCTGCCAATCTGTCTTTTAATTGGTGTATCTAGACCATTTACATTTAGAATAATAATTGATTTTGTGAGTTCAAGTCTGTCATTTTATTATTTGTTTTCCATTAATTCCTTGCTAATCATTCTTCTGTTGCTCACACATGCTCTTGTTTTGTTTTATTTTATTTTATTTTTTTTTTGGTGGAGGGGGTTACTTAAACATTTCTTAGAATACTATTTTGATTTCTTTAATTTTTTGAGTATATCACTTTGTATTATTTTCTTATTGGTTGCTCTAGGTATTACAATATATATATATAACTTATCACAGTCTACTGGTATATGATGTTTTATCGCTTTGAGTGAAGAATAGAAACCTTATTTCCTTTTAGTACCCTCATTTTTTAAATATGATTCCTCTGTTTAAACATAATTGATCACTATGTCACATAATACTATTTTTGTCTCACTTAATTCTTAGTCATGTATGGATGTGAGAGTTGGACTATAAAGAAAGCTGAGCACCAAAGAATTGATGCTTTTGAACTGTGGTGTTGGAGAAGATTCTTGAGAGTCCCTTGGACTGCAAGGATATCCAACCAGTCCATCCTAAAGGAGATCAGTCCTGAGTGTTCATTGGAAGGAAGCTGATGTTGAAGCTGAAACTCCAATATTTTGGCCACCTGATGTGAAGAACTGATTCATTTGAAAAGACCCTGATGTTGGGAAAGATTGAAGGTGGGAGAAGGGGACGACAGGCTGAGATGGTGGGATGGCATCACTGAGGCAATGGACATGAGTCTGAGTAAACTCCGGGAGTTGGTGATGGACAGGGAGGCCCAGCGTGCTATAGACCATGGGGTGGCAAAAGTCGGACACAACTGAGCGACTGCACTGAACCTGTTTATTGCAATTCACAGATACTGCTTAAAAAAAACTGAAGGTGTGTGGCAATCCTGTATCGGCACTATTTTCCCAACAGCTGGTGCTTATTTTGTGTCTCTGTTCCACATTTTGGTAATTCTCAAAATACTTCAAACTTTTGCATTATTATATTTGTTAAGTGATAGTAACAGTGATCTTTACTGTCACTATTTTTAAAAGATTATGACTCACTGAAGGTTCAGATGATGGTTAGCATTTTTAGCTATAAAGTCTTTTAAATTAAGTGCTATAAAGTTTTTTTTAAGCCATAATGCTATTGTACAGACTAAACAGACTATAGTATAGTGTAAACATAACTTTTATATTCATTGGGAAGCTAAATGTGATTCACTTTATTGTGATATTTGCTTTATTGTGGTGATCTGGAAATGAACCCGCAATATCTCCAAGGCATGCCTGTACAAAATACAACAGGTTCACTGCATGGGAAGTGCAAAATGAATCTCTTTCAATACATATCACTCTCTAATAGCCTTGATATCAAATAAATAGATGAACCTGCTTCCCATTTACATTTCTAGGCAATAAAGTATCATTAGAGGAAGTCACATAATTGTACTCACTAGCTAGGCTCCAGGATGGCTGAGCCCCACTCCCGAAGGTTTAGATTCCATTTTCTTTCAATTCCAAGGGGAATTCCTAGCATCCCTTTTTCTATTATCCTCAGGACCCAGTTTTAAAAGGTACTAAAACACAGGTCTCCACATAGGATTTCTAACAGATAGAATTGGTAAAATGTAAATTGATCCTGTAACATTCTCCGGCTAACTTCATTTCTGTAAAAAGTTGGATAAATATTTAAAGAGTATCTCCTTGAAAGGGCATCTAATTATTAGCCTGCTCACGGCTTTCCCTTGATTTGTCTCCTTTATACTAATTTAAGTTTGACCTTTGCCACCGTCAGCAATGCTTCTATTCACCTCTTGCTAACTCCCTGGTATATCCTCTAAATTGCTTTCTCTCTCTCTTTAGAGCCTCAATCTCTTTCCATCATGCTCTTTTGACTTGTTTTCTAATGGAACAGGGAAATTTGAAGGTAATTGCTTTGCGCTAACTCAGCACCTCCTGCTCGCCTCAAAACCTCCTCCAGTGTCAGAAAGAAAGCATGTCTCTTCATTTTCAGTGCTAGCGCCACCGCTCAAGCTCCTGATCTCTGCCTCTCAACACTTACAGTAATCCCTAGGAGCCCATTCATCTTCTTTCTGCCATCTTCAGGCTTTTGCTCAGCAGTAGCCAGCTTTGTCTTCATCTGTATGCAGACTCACCCTGTCATCTCCTACAAGAACTGTACCTTGAGTCTTCTGCTCCCATCCGATTCCTTTCTTTCCTTTATCTAGTCATATCTTGTACATTCAGATATTTTCTATATACTTTATCTGATATATTCCTCATGATATTGTACCTGCCTCTATTCCTAATACCATTTTCTTTAGTAATCACTTGCAATTTGATTTATAACAACCTATTCAACGAGAAATGCTCAGTGCAAGGATGCAATGTGACTCTTGTCTGATAATATCCTGCAGCATCTCCTCCCTTTATTTTTTCACACCACTTAAATTTATATAATACAGTGTCTTAGTTCACAAAACCTGCCCTCCTATCACGCTCATCAAACAATAGAACTCCACTTCCCATCCATGACTGTGTGAATCCATTAATACTGTCTTAAGACTTAGTCTTCTTTTTCACTTCCTCAGAACTACATATTCCCGTACCTTCCAATATCACTAATGCTGGTTCTCAAGTTAATAAACACTCTTCCTGATCAGTCTGTAACTTATTATCAAATCCCATATCCATTAACTGTCTTAGATGCTTTGCCATTGTCATTCGCTTCTCCAAGCCTTGATTCATGCAGCATAGCCCATATGTAGTGCTGTTCTCTGCATCAATTTAAACCCAGCGTACTCATCCTTCAAGGTCATCCAAGGTCACCCAAGGCCCTATATCTTCTCTCAGGCCTTTGCCAAACACAGCAGTACATTATAGCCTTTCTCCAAAGCCACATTAGACTTGAGACAAAATTGTGGTCTGCTAGACAAAATGGTACCTCCTAACCATAGTTACCTCAAATATGTAGACCTTATTTTACCAACTATCCCTTTGAAAGCACAAACACAAGTTTCTATTTTCTTACTGCCCAGCAGGGTGCTGGGCATATAGAAGTTGCTTCATGAACTTGTTTAATGGTTTAATTCTAAACAAATACTAATAAGTATTGATAGTGATTTCACAGCACTGATAATTCCATTCTGAGTGAAACTAGGATTTTTATAGGACTACTTAGAAGGTTACAGGTAGAATGTCCATCAAAGAGTTTACAAATAGGGGCTTTCCTGGTGGTCCAGTGGTTAAGCATCCACTTTGCAACACAGAGGACGTGAGTTTAATCCCTGGTTAGGGAACTAAAATCCCACATGCTGCAGAGCAGCTAAAGTCCATGCACCACAGCTACTGGGCCCTCGAACCATAACTAGAGTCCGTGTGCCATATGAAAAGATCCTGCATGATGCAATGAAGACCCTGTGCAACTAAGACCCAACACACTAAAAAAAAAAGTTTACAATAATAAATGCTGGAGAGGGTATGGAGAAAAAGGAACCCTCCTTAAAAGAACTAAAAACAGAGTTACCACATGACTCTGTTATCCCACTCCTGGGCATATATCTGGAGAAAAACATAATTCAAAAAGATGCATGCACGTCAATGTTCACAGCAGCACTTGTCAACAGCCAAGATGTGGAAACAAGCTAAGTGTCCATCAACAGCTGAATGGATAAAGATCTGTTTTATATATATACACTCAGTGGAATATTTCCTAAAAAAAAGTGAAATAATGCCATCTGCAGCAACATGGCTGGACCTAGAGATGATCATACTAAGGGAGGTAAGCCAGAGAAAGACAAATATCATGTGATATTGCTTATATGTAGAATGTAAAAAAACGATAAAAATGAACTTCTTTACAAAACAGAAATAAAGTCACAGAGATAGAAAACAAAATTATGGTTACTAAAACAGAAAGGGAGCAAGGAATAAATTAGGAGTTTGAGATGAAAATACACACACTACTATATGTAAAACAGATAACATAACCAACAAGGACCTCTGTGTATAGCACAGAGAACTATTCTTAATACCTTACAATAAAAGAGAAAGTTAAAAAAGAACAAATATAGATATTTTGTTGTTGTACACTGTCTCACACACACATACATCTGAATCACTTTGCTGTACTACCGGAAACTAACACAACATTGTAAATCAACTATATTTCAATAAAATTTTTTTTAAAAGATTAAGGCTACAGGCAGAATGACATAGTGCTTAAGAGTATGAGCCTAGAATGCCTGGGCTCAAATCCTATCTCTATCACCTGTTGGCTGGGTGACCTTGGGAACGTTAATTAACAACTTTGGGCCTTAATTTCCCTCCCTGAAAATAGGGGAACATTATAGTATTTACCTCCTGGAGTCATTATGAAGGTCAAATGTGTTATGTTGGATACTTAAAACAATTTCCAGCATTCAGAAACTGTTCCATGAATGTCAACTATTATTAAATGCTTATCAGACACAAAATGATGTTATCTCAGAACCATTCCTTTATAAGTGAGTGAGTCGAGGAATAAAGGTAAATAATTGGCTCAAGGTCATAGGGCTATTTAGAAACAAAGTCAGGAAACCGGTTCTCCTGATCTCCATTCAGTATTTGTTATTTTCCTCCCCAAGAGTTCCATATCTGAACATGGAAATGACTTAAACAAGTTTAGAGTTAAAAGCAACATTAAAGGATTTCTAGTTCATAATGCATGATTACTTTCATCTTTGCTGACAGCACCATTTCACAGATTCTTAACAACCCAGACAAAGGATCTTAACAGAATCTGTAACATGGCTCCTAAGTTAAGGAACACATGAGGGATGGGAATGGATGCCAAGATCAAGTCCCTGGAGTCCAGATGACCATCACTAGATGAAACTATTTTTAATGTCTATATTTTGAAAAATAAGATTTCTTTTTCAGGGAAAACATTGTCTGGAATACTCATTATAAAGTTGTAATTCAGGTCATCCCACATATACATAAATGTTTTACAGATAGTATGCTTCCTGGTAGGAATCTGAAATTACGATTTTTACAAACTTTGAACAATATTCTTTAGCAGCCATAAAAATGCATGGGGGCCAATTACCCATACCATGCATAATTCCTGAAGGTTTCGGCTTTCTGCGTGGTTCTCTGGAACAATACTCAGCCTGGTTGTGCAATCAACTGTGCTAGGGTTTTAAAATTCAATCTAGCAAATATAGACTCTCCAGAGAAATTGCAGCAATAAAAAAACTGCTATTAAATAGATACAAATAAACCTGTGTGTAAAGATTCTCTCATCAAAAGCAATAGCATGCCATTCTCTGTCTCAACACAATGCTAAGAGATTAAATTTCCCTTTAATGCAAATGAAACTGTCTTTTGTAACAGTAGCAATAAGGGAGAAGGCTGAGCTGAGTAATTAATAATAATTGTGTGTCCACAAAGAATGTACATCCACTTTAACCCCCCTCCCTTCTATAAACAAGACTCAAGCAACATACATTCTCTGTGTATGATTATTTAAAATGCCTAATTGTCATATTTGGACTCTGAGATTTATGGCTTGGGAATTTAATCCTCTAAACAGGGAGTCCAATTACTTGAATCCGAAAGTTGAATTATCTTCTTTATACTGAAGACTACACAGAAGTTTCCACTGATTCCACAGAGGATGTATCATTCCTGCTCTCTGCTTCCACAGTATTTTATTTTTATCTCTAACTTTTCTCATGATAATCTGATTTGTTACACCTAATTCTTTGTCTCCTTTGTAGACTATAAACTCCTGAGAATAGAATTAATAACTTATTTATCTCTGTATCATCCCAGAATTTTACAGTGTTTTGGACATAGCAGCTGTTCAATAAATATTTTAACATTTAATTTTAGTGATATTTATGTTACACGTTTTCCAATTTTAAGTATTGTTAATGGAATCTCACCTTTGACATAACTTCTCTAACCATTTCTGAGAAGTTTCAAACTCTTGCCTTTGAAACATGAAAAAGGACTCTAGCAGATTGATACTGTAATTTAGATGGCTATGTAAACAGTAAGGGACTGTTTAGCAATTACTTGTTGAGTTGTAACTTTATGAAAATTTGCAGAGATTTCTTTTGAATTTTCAGTTAGTTTAAAGGGACCCAACCATCTCAGGGGCATGGGAAAGGAAAGAGCTCAGAGGAATGCCTGAGAGAATATCCCAGAAAGTCTACTGTGCCTTCTAGAAAGACAGCTGGTACTCAAGTCCTAATTTCAAGACCCAGAGATCAAGTCATTTCCAGGGTCCATCTTTCCTTTTTTTCCTCAGTTTTTCTAAGAAATTGTCAGTTTGATGTTTAAGAAACATGTAGTTCATGCCCACAAGGCCCACAGACATGACTGATGACATGTTACAGGGCCCAGCTGAAATAAAAAACTCAGGGCCCTCTGTTCAAAAATTATTAAGAATTTCAAAACAACACTAGAACTGTGAGCTTTCTAAGCACAGGTCCCTGTGTAATTGCTTAGGTCTCACATCTAGGAAGCCAGCCCAGTTCTGTCTTCCAAGAACTTTCAGTACACTGAAAGGTAAAAAGTTTGTATCAGGTAGAAACTACAATTCAAGTATGTACAAGAGGCTGCAGGGATCTAGAAGTTCCTGACTTCGGAAAACTGTACCAGGGAGATGACAGTTAAGCTCATCTTTGAGGGAGCAGAGCCAGGGAAGAAAGAAAGATATTCCAGACTGAAGGGCAGAATTCTTCAAACTCCAGGAAACTTGACAAACTCCAGGAAACTTGATACTTTTAGAAAAAGTGTAACAAGTAAACATGCAGGTGACTAACTGAGACTGAGAATGGCAAGAAGCAGAAGCCAAATATATGGGGGAAAGGGGTCAAACAATTAGAGTGCCTACTATGTATGTCTAGTTCTTTACCCCCATGTCATAGTTTTAAAGAGAACAATCTTGTGACTAACCTGCTATACTTAATTCTACAAATGGGTTAGTTTAGACCCAGGGTAGTCATGGTCAAAGGGCTTGGGACACATTGCTTGCTTTAGTCGCTATGTCGTGTCTGAACCCCATGGGCTGTATGGCCTGCCAGACTCCTCTGTCCATGGGATTCTCCAGGCAAGAATACTGGAGTGGGTTGCCATTTCCTTCTCCATGGGACACATTAGGGCGTGCAATAAGTATATGGGGACTTACTACTGGCATCTGACTTACTGCCCAGGACTTTCAACCCCTAAGCCAAGACGATTCTAAGCATCCGATTAACCCCTCCAGCGGTCCTTCCTGCACCTCTCCCGGCCCCCAGAGATCTCTTCTCTCCTTCTCGCCCCGCCCCCGTGATTCCACCTGCCGGAAAGTAGGTGGCAAAAGCACTTCCGGGATAACAAAGGTCGGCCCCGGCAAGATGGCGGCCCCCTTGGAACTCAGTTGCTGGGGAGGCGGCTGGGGGCTCCCGTCGGTGCACAGCGACTCCCTGGTGGTGATGGTGAGGCCTTCTCCCTGGCGCGGGCGCGGGCAAGAAGGGGCGGGGCCAGAGGCGCGAGGCTGGCTGGCCGGGTCCCGGCGGCTGAAGGTGGTTCCCGCGCGGCGCACCGGCCGGGGCCGGCCCGGACGCTGCTTGCTGCAGCAATCTGGGCTCCCTCGCGTCCGAGAAGTTACAGCCTAGACTGTGTCCCCGCCGAAGCCTCGGCGGGGAAGTCATGGCTTCACCGCTTGGCTCCGAGTGTTTTCAATCATGCAAAGCTGTCTGGGCGTTGGAATGAAAGCCCAAAGCAGGGGGCGCGCGCTCCCTGCTCTGTATCCCCTGAATGTTGGGGTGGGGGTGAAATAAACCCCCAAAGCTCTGGTAGCTGGCGTGCGCAACGGGGAGGGATGCAGCGCCAGAGTCTGATGTTTCTACCTTTCAGGGGTCCCAGATTTCAAGTCAAGCTGCTCTGCAGGTTTCCTTTAGTACTCAGTCTAAAATGTTTTATTGCAAACTCTCTTTCAGGCTTACGCCAAATTTTCTGGTGCACCCCTGAAAGTCAATGTCATAGATAACACCTGGAGAGGTTCAAGAGGTACACTGTAAACTTTTAAACGCTTCTTTCTGCCCCCTCCCCCCTCTCATTTAAAGCTAGGAGGCATGTAGCCATGGAGTATCTTGGGGTTTTAGTTCTCACCATGACCTTGATTGTATGTTGTTTATGTTTTGATCATTCTGAGTAATACTTCAAAGGACAAGCCAAATAAGTGGAAATTATGAGAAATGAAATGCTCTCCAAAACCGTGTGTGTGCGTGTAAAACTTCAAAAACCTAAAAACCTATCTTACTCATTTTTCCTCCTCCAAATGTGATTGGTATAGTTTTAAGGGTACTGGGATCTCTTCAAAGGATATCGAAATGCTTCCTTGTGTATAAAATGTTTTTTGATTATAGGAGATGTACCAGTTTTGACAACTGAAGACAATACTATTTCTCATCCGGCAAAAATACTAAACTTTTTAAGAAAACAGGTGGGTGGTCCTTTCTGAATAAGTAGATTCTCTATTCCTGCATGTTACTTAAAAAAAGAGAAAAACATTAAAAATATTTGTTTAGAATTCTTTTTTGGAGACACACGCATGCATGCATGCTTCAGTTGAGTCCAACTCTTTGTAACCCCATGGACTGTAACCCACCAGGTTCCTCTGTCCATGGGGATTCTCCAGGCAAGAATATCAGAGTGGGTTGCCATTCCCTTGTCCAGAGGATCTTCCCTGCCCCGGGATTGAACCCCTGGTCTCCTGCATTGGAGGCAGATCCTTTACCACCTAACCACCTTGGAGATACATGCTGCTGCTAAGTCACTTCAGTCGTGTCCGACTCTGTGCGACCCCATAGACGGCAGCCCGCCAGGCTCCCCTGTCCCTGGGATTCTCCAGGCAAGAACACTGGAGTGGGTTGCCATTTCCTTCTCCAGTGCATGAAAGTGAAAAGTGAAAGTGAAGTTGCTCCGTCGTTTCCAACTCTTAGGGACCCCATGGTCTGCAGCCTACCAGGCTCCTCCATCCATGGGATTTTCCAGGCAAGAGTACTGGAGTGGGGTGCCATTGCCTTCTCCGTGGAGATACATAGGGTTTGATAAAGAATAAATAAATCTGAGAGTCACTGCTCTAAATTATAAGTTGTACTGTGATTCGAAAGCCATATAGTGAGTTACAGTCAACTTGTATGATCATGTACTTTGCTTGGCTTTTATTGAAGTTTAGGTATAAGTAGATTCAATTTAGCTATCTTCACTATTACACTTATTGATATGATTGTAAATTTAGTTCCATAACTGCTACACATTTTGTTCTTGGTATGAGGTCTGAGTTCCTCAAGTACGGGTTTTTCAAGTACTTAAGCTAATAGTTGCAGTTAAATGTTTCATGAAATAATGTATCCAAAATATTTGAACATGCCAAGTTTTATATATTTAAAATGTTTAAATGTAGCAATTTAAACGTGAAAGTTATCATCGGTTTTGCCAATAGTTAAGGAAGTCCTATGTCAACAAAATTTAGAACTTTTCTAAATGGGAAAGTTTTCTCTTTTCATGAGGAACACAACTAATTACAACTTTTCCTTGTTATAAATTAACAAAAATAATAATAGCTTCTATTAAGTTTGTACTACATGCCACACACTAAACTAAGGTCATTAACAATCATTGAAATAATAGTTAATTAAAAAAAAGAACATTTATGGACCTTACTGTGTACATGAGGCTATGCTCAGAACTTTATTTGCATTAAGTAGAATTTGTTACTGAATTTGTATTTCTCTTTTCCCTTTTAATATGTTTACCATTTTTGAAGAAGAATAGGAGTCCTAGTTTATTTAGCTTCACTGTTTTGGGATGTTCTTGACTTATAAGGTTTTGGGTTTTATATTTTTTAACAGAAATACAATGCTGATTATGAACTTTCAGCAAAACAAGGGGCAGATACGCTAGCTTACATTGCTCTCCTTGAAGAGAAGCTTCTTCCTGCAGTGGTGAGCATTGGTGAATATTACAGTATTTTAGTGACTTACTGAGAATGTTCTTAGTCTGTTCAGAAGAAAAATAATGGAAGAGGCTTAAGAGAAGAAATTTCATTTATGTATTATTTTCGATTGTTTCACGTAACTGTGAAACTGGGTTGAATCTGTTAGACATTCAACTAGTATAGGAACCAACAAAGTGAAAGACAGTGTCATTTTGGAAATAAAAATTCTCTGTGAAAGACAGAGTTTGTTGTTCCATGTATAGATTTGGGCCAACTGTAATTCATTTAGAAAATATTCATACAGTTCAGTTCAGTCACTCAGTCGTGTCCAACTCTTTGCGACCCCATGAATAGCAGCACGCCAGGCCTCCCTGTCCATCACCATCTCCCGGAGTTCACTCAGACTCACGTCCATCGAGTCTGTGATGCCATCCAGCCATCTCATCCTCGGTCGTCCCCTTCTCCTCCTGCCCCCAATCCCTCCCAGCATCAGAGTCTTTTCCAGTGAGTCAACTCTTACTCATGAGGTGGCCAAAGTACTGGAGCTTCAGCTTCAGCATCATTCCTTCCAAAGAAATCCCAGGGTTGATCTCCTTCAGAATGGACTGGTTGGATCTCCTTGCAGTCCAAGGGACTCTCAAGAGTCTTCTCCAACACCACAGTTCAAAAGCATCAATTCTTCGGCGCTCAGCCTTCTTCACACTCCAGCTCTCACATCCATACATGACTACTGGAAAAACCAGTCGGCAAAGTAATGTCTCTGCTTTTGAATATACTATCTAGGTTGGTCATAACTTTTCTTCCAAAGAGTAAGCGTCTTTTAATTTCATGGCTGCAGTCACCATCTGCAGTGATTTTGGAGCCCCCAAAATAAAGTCTGACACTGTTTCCACTGTTTCCCCATCTATTTCCCATGAAGTGATGGGACCAGATGCCATGATCTTTGTTTTCTGAATGTTGAGCTTTAAGCCAACTTTTTCGCTCTCCTCTTTCACTTTCATCAAGAGGCTTTTTAGTTCCTCTTCACTTTCTGCCATAAGGGTGGTGTCATCTGCATATCTGAGGTTATTGATATTTCTCCCGACAATCTTGATTCCAGCTTGTGTTTCTTCCAGTCCAGCGTTTCTCATGATGTACTCTGCATAGAAGTTAAATAAGCAGGCGACAATATACAGCCTTGACGTACTCCTTTTCCTATTTGGAACCAGTGTGTTGTTCCATGTCCAGTTCTAACTGTTGCTTCCTGACCTGCATACAGATTTCTCAAGAGGCAGGTCAGGTGGTCTGGTATTCCCATCTCTTTCAGAATTTTCCACAGCTTATTGTGGTCCACACAGTCAAAGGCTTTGGCATAGTCAATAAAGCAGAAATAGATGTTTTTCTGGAACTCTCTTGCTTTTTCCATGATCCAGCAGATGTTGGCAATTTGATCTCTGGTTCCTCTGCCTTTTCTAAAACCAGCTTGAATGTCAGGGAGTTCATGGTTCACGTATTGCTGAAGCCTGGCTTGGAGAATTTTGAGCATTACTTTACTAGCATGTGAGATGAATGCAATTGTGCAGTAGTTTGAGCATTCTTTGGCGTTGCCTTTCTTTGGGATTGGAATGGAAATGGACCTTTTCCAGTCCTGTGGCCACTGCTGAGTTTTCCAAATTTGCTGGCATATTGAGTGAAGCACTTTCACAGCATCATCTTTCAGGATTTGAAACTGCTCAACTGGAATTCCATCACCTCCATTAGCTTTGTTTGTAGTGATGCTTTCTAAGGCCCACTTGACTTCACATTCCAAGATGTCTGGCTCTAGATTAGTGATCACATCATCATGATTATCTGGGTCATGAAAATCTTTTTTGTACAGTTCTTCTGTGTATTCTTGCCACCTCTTCTTAATATCTTCTGCTTCTGTTAGGTCTGTACCATTTCTGTCCTTTATCGAGCCTATCTTTGCATGAAATGTTCCCTTGGTATTTCTAATTTTCTTGAAGAGATCTCTAGTCTTTCCCATTCTGTTGTTTTCTTCTATTTCTTTGCATTGATCACTGAAGAAGGCTTTCTTATCTCTTCTTGCTATTCTTTGGAACTCTGCATTCAGATGCTTATATCTTTCCTTTTCTCCTTTGCTTTTTGCCTCTCTTCTTTTTATAGCTATTTGTAAGGCCTCTTCAGACAGCCATTTTGCATTTTTGCATTTCTTTTCCATGGGGATGGTCTTGATCCCTGTCTCCTGTACAGTGTCACGAACCTCATTCCATAGTTCATCAGGCACTCTGTGTATCAGATCTAGGCCCTTAAATCTATTTCTCACTTCCACTGTATAATCATAAGGGATTTGATTTAGGCCATACCTGAATGGTCTAGTGGTTTTCCCTACTTTCTTCAATTTGAGTCTGAATTTGGTAATAAGGAGTTCATGATCTGAGCCACAGTCAGCTCCTGGTCTTGTTTTTGTTGACTGTATAGAGCTTCTCCATGTTTGGCTGTAAAGAATATAATTAATCTGATTTCGGTGTTGACCATCTGGTGATGTCCATGTGTAGAGTCTTCTCTTGTGTTGTTGGAAGAGGGTGTTTGGTATGACCAGTGCATTTTCTTGGCAAAACTCTATTAGTCTTTGCCCTGCTTCATTCCGCATTCCAAGGCCAAATTCGCCTGTTACTCCAGGTATTTCTTGACTTCCTACTTTTGCATTCCAGTCCCCTATAATGAAAAGGACATCTTTTTTGGGTGTTAGTTCTAAAAGATCTTGTAGGTCTTCATAAAACCGTTCAATTTCAGCTTCTTCAGCATTACTGGTTGGGGCACACACTTGGATAACTGTGATACTGAATGGTTTGCCATGGAGACGAACAGAGATCATTCTGTCATTTTTGAGATTGCATCCAAGTACTGCATTTCGGACTCTTTTGTTGACCATGATGGCTACTCCATTTCTTCTGAGGGATTCCTGCCCGCAGTAGTAGATATAGTGGTCATCTGAGTTAAATTCACCCATTCCAGTCCATTTTAGTTTGCTGATTCCTAGAATGTCGACGTTCACCCTTGCCATCTCTTGTTTGACCACTTCCAATTTGCCTTGATTCATGGACCTGACATTCCAGGTTCCTATGCTGTATTGCTCTTTACAGCATCGGATCTTGCTTCTATCACCAGTCACATCCACAACTGGGTATTGTTTTTGCTTTGGCTTCATCCTTTCATTCTTTCTGGAGTTATTTCTCCACTGATCTCCAGTAGCATATTGGACACCTAATGACCTGGGGAGTTCCTCTTTTGGTATCCTATCATTTTGCCTCTTCCTACTGTTCATGGGGTTCTCAAGGCAAGAATACTGAAGTGGCTTGCCATTCCCTTCTCCAGTGGACCACATTCTGTCAGACCTCTCCACCTAGTATGTTCCACGCCTTATTCTGGATGCTTGAGATAGAGCAAAACAAAACTCACATGTTTAAAAATCTTGATTTATCCTTGAATCATCCTAGCTGGAAAATGGGTATGAAGTTAACTTCACTCAGAGATATTTATGAAAAAGTTTTACACCTACTGAATGATCTTCTTTTAATAAAAGAATATCCTTGTAGTGTTTTTTTCCCCCTCCTTTTGCAGCTTCACACATTCTGGGTTGAGAGTGACAATTACTTTACTGTGACAAAGCCATGGTTTGCTTCACGAATGCCTTTTCCCTTGAGTCTGATCCTGCCTGGAAGAATGTCTAAAGGAGCACTGAATAGGATTCTCCTAACCAGGGGAGAGCCTCCCCTCTACCACCTTCGAGAAGTAGAAGCTCAGGTATGGTTGGAATTACCTTCGGAGCAAGGGCTGTCTGGAGGAGGGACAAGGGAGAGCAGGGATGAAACTATTGGGTTGGTCAAAAAATTTGTTTGGGTTTTTCTGTAAGATAAGATGGTAGAGAAAAACCTGAGCAAACTTTTTGGCCTGCCTAGTACTTATCAATGCCAGCCTGAAAAGGAGTTCTCGAGCATCTTTCCTACTTTTGAGATGTAACTTCATTCTTATTAGATATACAGAGATGCGAAGGAGTGCCTAAATCTTCTGTCAAACAGATTGGGAACATCTCAGTTTTTCTTTGGAGATATGTGAGTACATTCCCTTATAAAACCATTTTAATGTCTTGTTTGCATATATCCATTGAGCAGTTACTTAAAGCAAGTTCCCTTGCCTGGTCCTTTTACCCCATCCCCAATGAGTTTGCCACTTAAAAAAATACTTAGTGGATTTTTTTACTACAGGAAACTTTCTGTTGGGGTAATCTAACATTGACGTCATATGTTGCATATGTGACTTTGAAACTTTTAAGACTTCCCACCCAGTCTCTAGTCTCTATATGATGCCTGTGAGTAAATCTTTTAATTTACAAGTTAAATTTTCTTCTAAATAAAATGGGTAAGAGTATTTTAAAAAACTATTAATGAGTAAAACCCTAGTTGCTTCATTTTTATAAGCCCAAATGGGTAGTAAACCTTTTAAAAAACTATATTGTATACTGCCAAATTGATAAATGTATTTGAGAAAAAGTTTTTAGCATAATCCCAGATTAATATTTTCTTATGTGCTTTTTAAAAATTCTTAATTTATTTTCAGGCCTTCCACTTTGGATGCCTATGTGTTTGGCTTTCTTGCACCTCTTTATAAAGTACGTTTTCCTAAAGTTCAGTTACAAGAACATTTGAAGCAGCTCTCCAACCTGTGTCGCTTTTGTGATGACATCCTAAACAGTTATTTTAGGGTTAGTCTTGGAGGTAAGTTGGTTCTTCTTCAGCTAATCTTTGTTGGCATAGAATATTTTCATATTCTCCTAAGGATGTATACACCAAGTCCATTACTTATTTAAAACGTATATATATTGTCTTTAAACCTTGGTTTGCTGCTGCTGCTGCTAAGTCGCTTCAGTCGTGTCCAACTCTGTGCAACCCCATAGACGGCAGCCCACCAGGCTCCTCCGTCCCTGGGATTCTCCAGGCAATAACCCCGGAGTGGGTTGCCATTTCCTTCTCAAAAATCCTCGTTTTTTCCAACTTTATTTTTTTTCCCCATGTGTTAGTTCTTCTTTCAGTAGAGAAATATCTATTTGCCTTTTGTCTGTTCTTCTGGATTTTATACAGTTCTCGCTTCTTGTTCTTTAAATATTGCCCCTTTGAAGTGGGTCATTTTCTTCTAAAAGTTGACCACAGGTATTTATTATGTCCCTACTGAAAGATAGCCTTTATCCTAATGCAAATGGGCAATTACTTTAAATGTTGCTTCTAGCATTTTCCTGCGTGAACAGAAATGAGCAGCAGATTGATTTTGGTGAGGTACACTCCCATGATTCCACTACTTGCAAACTGATTGCACCAGACTGGAGGTATAGTAAATAGAGGGTACCTGTCACGTAGGCGCTGCTTCTTCGGGAGCTTGGGGCCTTGTGCTTAAGTGATTGGGACACTAAGTTTGTGTGGGGAGAGTTGGCAGAAACTGTCCTTTTAAGAAACAGAAGTCATAAGGACCATTGGCTTAGGAACAGTTTACTTTTTTATATAGTGGGTTATGTGTTTTGTATATAATACACTTGTATGTAACAAGGGAGGGGTCAGTAGTTTGGAAGTCATGAAACTGAGTAATTTTCAACCTTGTTATTTGGGAGCAGTGGTTAGCAAACCTGACCACAGAACAAATACAAAATCTTAAGTCCTGTACCAGATTCACTGAATTAGAATAGAATCCATTCCTGGAATAGATCCCAGAAAACTGTATTTTTTTAAAGTCCCTTCAAGGACTTTGGAGGCGTGGATACTTGTTTGGCCCTTAGAAAGCTCTTCAAATGCAGTAGTTGTAACTAAGGGCCTATTTGAAATGGGTGGGGAAAAGGTACAAGTCAAATTTGAGAAGGCAATGAGGACTGCTGTGCTCTTATTAATGACCTTGGCTGTCTGCCTAACACTTGGCTAACTGGCTCTCCTTAAGGACACATTTAGTCCTTTGGCTTAGGGTTTGGTTTTGGAGTATTACCGTATGTCTTAAGTTTGCCTTTGAACCGAGAATGGTTTTTCACTTTGCCTTTTTGGGGAGGTGGGTGGGGGATGGAGCACTTAGCGGGTGGATAGACTCAGTATTCTTTGAATCTAAACAGCTTGTAAGGCTTTCAAAATTTCCTCTTTCTGATTTCTGTCCTGGCTTCTTAGGCATCTCTCCTGCTGGACAAGAAACGGTAGATGCAAATCTACAGAAACTGACACAACTTGTAAATAAGGAATCCAACTTGATTGAAAAGGTCAAGTTTACTTCAGTCGTTACTTTGTACTAGTTCAGCATTTTCCTTTCTGCAGTTAATATTGTAATTTGGGTTATGCATTACCTTTTCCCTTTTCTTTATTTTTTTATTTTTTTTCAGAAAGTTGTTTAAATATACATTTACTAAAGCAGTACAAAATACAGTGTTTTGAAGCCAGTAATGGACTGATTGTTTGGGGGAAAGATCTGATAATAGCATTGGGTTTACTTTTGCCACACAATTAGCAGTGCTTTTCAAGTTAGGAGACTTTGGCTTTAAAAAAAAAAAGGGTCGGGGGGAGAGAGAAAGAAACAGAAAAACACTTCTTGCTTGCTTGTCTGCTCCTTTCCGTCTCTCAGGGTTAACGTTTCTTGATCACAAGCTCCTGTGCTTATTCTTTCTTACTAATAGCACTATGGTGTTTTTCTTTCTTTCACATAAATGTTTTTATTTTTTTCTCCTTCCTATCCTCTGTTCTAAATGTTGTTTACAGTTTTTGGCTAGTGTGGAATTTGCCACTTAGGGACTATGCATTTGTTGAGAGAAATATTGAGGAATTGGGCAGGGGAGGGAACCAACAATGGAAATTTAAAGGGTGATTCTAGGTGGAAAAAAGAGAGTTATACAGTTTTTTCCTCAAGTGTTTGATAAACTTGCTTTTTTCTTATACAAATGGATAATGCTTCATTCTTTCACAAACTAAGGGGTCATTATGGCCTAATAACACTGGCTAGAGGTGTGGGGGATTGAGTAACAGGCACTGTCTCATATGAGCTGTATATGAGTTATCTCATTTAATCCCACAGCAACCCTGTGTGTGCTGGTTCTCTGTTATACCCATTTTACAGATGAGATAACTGAAGCTTCAAGGGTAGCTTATAACATCATCTGCCCGAGGTCATTCAGCGGGCAAGAAGTAGAGAGAGAATCTGAACCCTAGTGATTGGATTCCAGCACGGGCTTTGTAGTTAGCCCGCTATGTAACTCGTGATTGGAATTATGTAACCATTGCTACTGGTGGTGATAGCCAGGTTTACAACTCCTACTCTCCGGAATGACCACTTTATTTCTTTTTATGGTATATTCTTGGGCTTCCCGTGTGGCTCAGCTGGTAAAAAATCCACCTGCAATGTGGGAGACATAGGTTCAATCCCTTTGTTGGGAAGGTCCCCTGGAGAAGGGAAAGGCTCCCCACTCCAGTATTCGGGCCTGGAGAATTCCATGGACTATGTAGTCCACGGGGTTGCAAAGAGTCGGACACGACTGAGATACTTTCACTTCACTTCACTTCATGATCCCCTGGAGAAGAGAATAGCTACCCAAGGATAGCTTGGATTCTTGCCTGGAGAATCCCATGAACAGAGGAACCTGATGGGCTACAGTCCACACCATTGCAAAGAATCAGATACAACTGAGCGACTAGCACTTAACTTCTTACTTATGTACCTCTTGTTAAAGTTTGGGTAAGCTGAATGAAAACCAAGTTTGTCTTAATTCTTAGCCCAGTGCAGTAAATCTCATGAGAGGAAATACACCAAGAGTTAAGTGTGGATAATGGAAAAATTATTCAGACTGTTGTAGATACTTTTCTGCTGGATGAAGACTATCCAGTGTAGTTTTTACTTCCATCTGTGGCAAATTCATTTCAGACCTACATTTGCAGAAAATGAAACCAAGAGGCCCTGCCACCACTTCTGTACAGTTCACTTTAGCATCATCACTATATGAGTCTCCTAACCCTGTGTCAGCACCTCTCCCCACCCAACTTCCCATCTGCTCTTCAGTACAGATCACTGTGTGCTACAAGACAATAGAACAACAAATTCTCTTGACTACCACTGTTCACCATTTAGACAGAAAATCTAGAGCTTAAAACAAAGAAAGAGTTATGTTCGAGGAACTCAGTTCTTACAAGGAAAAAAAGACAACACAACTGATTCAAATAGTTCACTGGGAATACTCTTGTCCATTGGAAAATTGAATTAATCTTCTATTCTTTTCCTTTGATTATAAACCCCATGTACCTCTGCTAAAACATTTCCTCTGTGCTTTATAAAAGCGTCTTGAAAGGAGAGAGTTTTGAGCTACACATGTTAAAACTCTAAAAAAAGCCTGTCTACCAGCTAGGTGGTAAGATGCTGTATTCTGTTGGTTTGGGGTCATCGATGGCAGCTGCTTTCAAGACTTCTATGAAGTAGCTTAACACCAGGACCTTACACTCTGGTTTTGGGGTGCCCTGGTTAAAGGTAGTTTTCTAGGGTCTGACTCTGATCTAAATAACCCCTCTTCTGATGTTTTCAGGGATGCTAATGTACTCCTGAAACTCTTGGACATTTTCTAAATGTGCTCCACATTACTTTGTTTCTCTGGAGCAGACTTAGAACTGATCCATTGTTTGCAGTGCCTCTGGATGAGGTCTAAAGTATTTATCCTTCTGTCTCTTTTCCTAGCCTTCCTTGGTCTAAATACTCAGAGCCTAAAAGAGGTGATATTTTTGAGTGGAGTACAGGTCATTTTTATTGAGACATTGAGGTATAGTTGAAAGAACAATAGTGTTAGAATAAGACCAGGGTTCACATTTCAGCTCTAAAGCTAGCTTTGCTAATGCAAATCTGATAATCTTTCTGAGCTTCCTTTTGCTAATCTATAAAATAGAGAATGATTGTCTTTTTTTCTTTATAATTGTCTTGGGAAGCTCAAATGAGAACATGCTTTGTAACCTGTGGAAAGTAGTCTAACAGAAATGTTGCTTTTACACTTAATATTAGAAGGTTTCTTAAACCAAGTTGTACTGTGGTTGAATTCAATAGACTGTTCATTTTGTGGCATTACTGTAATTTTGTGAAGACATCCAGGATGAGCCATACTGCTTTTATACATATACTAAGTGAAAGTGAAAGTCACTCATTCGTGTCTGATTCTTTGCAACCCCATGGACTATACAGTCCATGGAATTCTCCAGGCCAGAATACTGGAGTGGGTAGCCTTTCCCTGCTCCAGGGATCTTCCCAACCCAGGGATTGAACCCAGGTCTCCCACATTGCAGGCGGATTCTTTACCAGCTGAGCCACAAGGGAAACTCCATACATGTACTAAGTCAGGCAGTATTTAGGTATGATGTTTAGAATTCTTTAGAGATTATTTGCAAGAAAAGATTTCTCTAGCAGTGCTAGAAACATAAGGTTCTGTCCTCTTCTAGGCTATAGTTTGGATGGGGACGCCACAGTCCATATTAGTGATACCATAGCTATTAGTCAGATGTACCTTTTGTACTTTCCACAGATGGATGACAATCTTCGCCAAAGCCCTCAGCTTCCTCCTCGGAAACTGCCAACACTTAAATTGACTCCAGCAGAAGAAGAAAGTAATTCCTTACAACGGCTATCACCCTGACAGTCATCATGCTTTGTGTCCAGAGTCATGTAATTGTTGCAGCAATCTCTTACACTCAGTGTGTGAAGGGCAAAAAGAAAATGCTAAAAATAGATAGAAGGAAGACTCTAAACCAAAAGAAACTTTCTATGACAGCAATTTTTTTTCGTTAGGAAGCTTCTGTTTTAGCTTGGCAATGCACTTTAAATAACATCAGCGTGAATGCTAAATGAACTTGGGGGGGGAGAGAAAATACATTGTACTGTGTATAAAAACCAGCCTTAACCTTGGCAGATTTTTGCCTTTGGTTCACATGTTGCTGGCCCAAAGCTCCACTTCTGTTCTGAATGTGCACACTTAATTTATTCAAGTTAATTTATTAATCTAGTATCCTTAGACCAGTCTGAATATTTAATATGTGGCTCTTTGCCTAAGGCCTTTTCTCTTCTGTTTAGAAACCTGATGCCTATTTTAGACACCAGGAAAAATAGATTATTCTAATATTCTGTTTAATAGAAAACCTGTATTTAGTGTTAAAAAACAACAAGGAATGTGTTTCTTAATTATCTCACAAGTCTAACCTTTGGGGGAGTTAGTACCATATATATAAATATTAAAGGTGGTAATATAATATTTGTCTGACTATATGCACTTCAATATAACAGTATTTGCTGATGTGTTCAGTATAGGTTAGCAAGGGCTGTTTTAATTTATTGAAGCTTTACTGCTGCTGCTGCTGCCGCTGCTAAGTCACTTCAGTCGTGTCCGACTCTGTGTGGCCCCATAGACGGCAGCCCACCAGGCTCCCCCGTCCCTGGGATTCTCCAGGCAAGAACACTGGAGTGGGTTGCCATTTCCTTCTCCAACGCATGAAAGTGAAAAGTGGAAGTGAAGTCACTCAGTCATGTCCAACTCTTAGCGACCCCAAGGACTGCAGCCCACCAGGCTCCTCCGTCCGTGGGATTTTCCAGGCAAGAGTAATTGAAACTTTAGGCCTGTGTATTTGTAGTACACCTTTAACACTAGTCATCTCTTTCTTGGATTGATTTCAGGAGAGCTGAATGTTAGCATCACTTTTATGTTAGGCTGTAAAGTCTTAAGACACTTGCTCAGTTGTTAGACACTGCTCAGGAGGAGCCCACTACCACAGAACTGGCAGCACCTACTGTGCATCTGGCCCAAGCTCACCATGCTTGGCTCAGACACGTGTTCTTTCCTGAGGAACATACCACGTAGTCAGAAGCTTTATGACAACTAATTTTTTTCCATAGAGCTTAACTACAGTTGACGGATTCTTTGGAATAACCGGAAATAGCATATTTTAAGGAACATTTTGCATTTATTGGTTGCTGAACTGTTAAAAGATTTGCTGTGTGGGTAATTTTACTTAGAATCTTGCTTATTTTAGTGGCTGAGGTGCTTCTGCCATCTTAAAACCACTTCTGGGTTTTTTTTTAAATATAGGACCATGTTTTTGATTAGTGTCTTAAAAGATTACTATGGTGCTCAGCAAATCTTATCTCATCCTGCTGAAACCCCCAAGTTAGGAAAACAGCTTTGGAGTCAGTAGACTCGTCTAATTTGAGCTGAGTGGAGCTCAGCAGTGCTTGACCTGCATCCTCTCAATTTGTTCTGTATTAGGTAGCTATTTATATAGGAGTCTTTAAGTCATCATAAAGATTTTTTCTTGAAAGTTTTAATGAGAAACAAGGTAATCTTCAAGGTCGTGGTTGTCTGTTTGGATACATTGAGAGAAAGTCACTCATCTGTTTCACATTATTTCTGCAACAGGTGGCAGAGTGGGTGGGTCAGAGTGGGGGTGTGTGTGTGTGTGTGTGTGCGCGCACGTGTTTTATGTTATTAGTCTTCTGTTAGATTCCAGCAGTTGGAAATCTGTAGAGAGAGAGAGAGAGAGTGTGTGTGTGTGTGTGTGTGTGTGTGTGTGGTGTTCTGTGTTAGTCTTCTGTTGGATTCCAGCAGTCGGAAATCTGTATGAATATTCTATGTTGGAAATCATGACTGTAGTACTTTATTATCCTCTGGGATTAATGTATACTGAAGAAGGGTGGTTAGCACACTAATCAGACATCTGTTTATGCTTTAGTGGTTAGTCATTTTCAATTATGATTTCTATTAAAGCTTTCAAAAAGCATTTGAAGTGACTTACAATTGCTAAACGCGTAAAATAAGTCAGTTAAAATTGGGTTTTGGAAAAATAAAAAATTTGTAGGAGATAGAACTATACTAACCCAACCCTAACTATACTAACTCTAAAATTGAATGGTAAATTTAACTCCCAAGTTTCCCCATGGACAAAATCAAAGAATAATACGGGGTTATGTAAAGTTTTCTGTCAATACAGTGACTAATGTCCATGAGTAAGAAAAATGTGTTTACATTTTTATAAGAATGTGGGGTATTGTGTTATGACACAAAGATGCAGCCAATAAGCATACTGTAATGTTTGATATGTTGAAAGTTGAATCAAAAGGTATCATTCTGGAATAGCAAGTTTTGTCCTTTTTTTAGTAGAAAAGATGACTGTAAATATGATTTTATTTCCTTTCAGTCATTCCTGCTTTGAACTACCTTTAGCTGTGTGCCGTATAGGCCATGATACTTCTAGACTATCTTTGCCAAGAGGCGAAGTATGAGTTAGATAAGTGAGAATTTATATGCTGGGTTACTTAGTTTTGCTTTTTTGGTAAAAGCTAATGAGATGCTAGGAAGCTATCACTGAGCACAAACCACTCCAGGCATCAGCTGCACATGTAAGGAATAACTTTGAGGACTCGACAGAGAGCTTATGATCAACCTGTCAGGATATGCTTTGGATAAAGTTTGAGTTTGCTGAGATAAATGATCCACAATCTTAAAGCACTGTGGTAGAGGATAGTATGGTAAAAAGGACTGTGTTGGTGTTTATGTTTCTTGGCACTATAGAATGAGAAAATTGGTCAGATAATTCCCATAAGATAAAAATCTTTCATCCGCAAACCGTCATCGGTTGTCCATAAGGCTGATCATTCTTATAACACCAAAGAAACAGGATAGTCATTCCTACACAATATGTTTTTCCCCTAAAAGTTTGGCACTGGCAAAGGAATCAAATTTCAACCTAGATATGTTCATTTTTTGAGTGCTAGAGATTTTACATTAAATCCAAAGAATTTTGATTTCCACTTGTGATTTCTATTCATTTAATATGGCAAGATACATTAACTTAAAAGAATGGGAAAGCTTATTTCAGTCAGAGCTAACTTACAGTTCTCAGAAGTCTACAAAAATGGAAAAAAGTAGACATCAAAAGAGGCAGAAATTGGTAACAGTGATAGCATCTCAGAAAACCAATTTTTAAAGGTAGTATCATGTGATAAAAGTGGCATTTAAAGTCAGTAGTATGTTTTCTTAGAGCCTCTTCCAGGAATAGTCATTTACCAGGTTATTAGAGTTTTTCATCAACTGTTTATTTTTTCATAAGCTGTCAAAAATTGTATCCCTCTGAAACCAAAATACAAATGCTTACATGTGAAGACAAGAAGCTGAGGGATGGCTCTCTCTGTACTATGTTTGCCACTTCTTTTTGTGAGTCTGTAATTATTTCAGAATAAAAGGGTTTTAAAAGTAAATTCAATAGAGTGAGTTTATCTTTAGATAAACTGATTTACAATTTAATGCTTCAGACATAGTATTCAGTATTCAGTTCCAGATGAATAAATGCATAATATAAATCAATTTACTTCATTCCAAGTTTAAAGACAAACTCAACTTTATAACATATGATTATCTAAAGATTTGGTTTGCCTTATCAGCAAAGAAAAAAAAGCTAAAACCAAGAACCCCTTTTCCTAAGATATAAAAAATTCTATGATCTTTATGTTTATAGTTATATCTTTTCTCCCTATGGTACCTGGGTTTACCTGGGTTTAAAATATTTTGAAAAAAGCTCCTCGATGTCTCCATGTGGTAATCCTTCTTTATTTTGTAGGTGTCCTCTCACTAACAACACTAGGACCATGCTTTGATGAACAAAGTGTAGTGTGTGTCTGTGTTTTTTTGTTTTAGGCTTACAGGGGTTTAGTGATTGACTTTGTCTTGGTTTAGTTATTTATCTAATCGAAATCCTGAGCAGAGCCACATAGCATATTTGAGTTGTAATGATGGTATTCTGTATATGTTGTTGGCACTTAAGAGTTATTTTTTGCCTTTTCTCTAGTTCAGCTCTGTGTAATTTGTATTTACTTTTCAATGTTTTCATATTTTCTAAGAAATTACTAGATTATTAAGAAATTTGTTAATTATATGAACCAAAGTTCAGTAATCCTAGTCTCAAAGGTTTAACTGAAGCATAATTAAATCTTCAAAATGTTGATTTTCTTAGAGACATAGAGTGATTTGCTTTTTTTTTTTTTAAGTGTTTGTAAAATTATTTATCCCAAAACTCATGTTGGGATATAATGTTTCTTTAAAGCCCAGATTACCTGCCCTAGACTTAAAATTATTGTGATTGAGGTGGAGAGGTATTCTCAGAATCAGAAAGCATACAAAAATTTTTTGTCCTGATAAGGAGGCCACTGATTACTGATGAGAACTAACATTCTTGAACAGTGATATAAGAAGTGGTTTTGAATTGGATGTTTATAAATAGAGAGTGAAATGTTATAATAAAAGACTGTTCAAAGCAAAACAAAATAGTTCCTTTAAAAAATGCAGGAAAATAAGTGTTTTTATATCCTCATTCTTAATTTGAAATTATATTGTAAGATTTTTTTAAAAAACTATATTTTAGTTCTTTGGAAAAGCAGTTCAAAATATATTTTGGCAGAATATATGGTTATTGTATGAATCGAGAGGTCTTTGGCCAAATAGGTTTGGGAAATTCTGGGTTAGACAAAGTGAAGTTACTGTAGGCTTGTCAGAAACTTTGATATGTTGTTGGTGGTTTCAGACTCCAATGAGGACCTGTATTTTACACACCATTTTCCTATTTTTATGTGGATTTGTTTTTTAAAGTAAGTGTCGTGTGGGACTTGTGTTCTAAGAAATACACTTAGAGAAATGCTGCCCTGCGGGTGTTTCTGCTTGTTTGTACTCATTGCAAAGGCTTCCAGCTGTTGGCTGCCCCTCTAGTGAGTGCTGGGAAAATGGGAAGAGACAGGTGAGGACTCCCTTGGACCATAGAGTTGACTGCGAAGTGGCTTTGGGTTTCAGTAGGTTGCTGTTTAGGCACCTGTGAGGCCTGTGGTCAGTCCAGTCACTTTCCCTGGAATCCCAGTTAGCTTGGAACAGCTGCATAGGGGTGTGAACTGGTGGTTTCAGAGAACCAGCCACTTCTTAGGCATCTACAAGACAGAGGGAACCAACTTGGGAATCCAGAACAAATTTCCAACCTGATTTTGGCTGTGCTTTAAAAGCACCAAAAAGGCAATGAGTATTTATAGCATTAAAGTCACATACGAGCTGGTTATTTTATGCATATATATATGCATACACGCATAGTGTCGTAGAAAGTTTACATTTGCTTCAGTGACAAAAGCAAAGAAAGTGTAATATTTTCAAGTTCTGTTACTGAAGACATTGTCTAGACAAGGATTGCATGTTTGTGTATGCTTTTTCTAGGATGAGTGTTTACAGCTTTTATTCTGAGCAGTTTCTATATCTTCCCCCTCCCCCTAGTTTAAGCCTCACTAGACCTTCTTAGAGGACCAAATATGTTTGATTTCATCTCAGAGTACTCATTGTAAGGAGTCAAATCAGTCTACTCATTGTAAGGAGGCTCTTTGTTTTCTGCAGTGTATATGGTTGCATATTTGGAACTCCATGCTTTGGATATGAATTTGATAGAAAGCCTGCCATTGGATTTGAGCTGTGGTGTAATGGTGAACATCTATTCATGTGCAAAGCAGTTGGATCTTTGTTCTGATTCTTTAGATTTCCTCATGCAAATTCAGAAAAATGCCTTTTAATCATTGAGTTTACATATCCAAGATCCTTGGAAGTCTAGAAAAAATGACTTGCCAGAGTTTGCATCAGTCCTGAGTAAGTCATGCAGAGTAGAGAAGGCTGTGTGCGGGCCATCCATTCTTTGGCCTGTTGGCTGCCTGTCTTGCAGGGCTGGCGTCTCTGTTTCTTGGAGAAGGATCGGTGTACTCAAGCTTTTATGTTAATTGCACAAAGATGAGCTTTATTCTTCTTCTGACTTGTGTTTTATTTTGTAAAATAGGAAATAATGTCTTCTCATTTTTCTGCTCACTCTGAAGTGGAAATTTGAAGTGTTTGTAATGTAACTTCAGCTTTCTGAAAGACTGATAGCAAAGATGACAAGAAATTTATGTATACTTATATTGGTTTTGTTCCACCAAGCTTATCTTTGAATGGTAAACATTTGAAACATCTGTTCTACTGTACAACTACTATAGTTTTGTTATTAACAAACTTAAGCATTGTTTGTCATAGTTTCAATATTCTAGCCTTGCCTAGTGTGAATATATTTTACTCAGAGATTATGTACAAATACGCAGAAGTGGTGATGATGATCAATGTTGTAAAGAATTTATTCTGATACACAAGAAACTGGATATTATGTCAAAATAGCTATTTTCAAAATAAAATCTCAAGTTGCTTGAATGTTTATTAACTCTTGGTTTAATCTTATTTATTCTTTGAGGTGAGTATTTCATTGGAAAGAATTTTGGGGTGGTTGAACATAGTTTTGTGCTGGGACTGAGCTACACAGAGGGTTGCTCTTTTTAAAATGCCCATTCTTTCCATGATGCATTGAGGTCATTTGTGTTTTTCCAGGCTGTGCTCAAGGAGGGTAGGTGCCTGCTCCTAGGCCATGGTATGTGTGTGGCCTCAGAGAGCTCAACATCTCAGGGCTATAGTTAGCTCATCCCTTCAGCTCCGTAAGTTGCTTTAAAAATTTCTCTTTTGCTCACCTGGGAAGTCCAGTGATATTCCACATAATTGGATGGAAGACATACACTGAGAAAAATAATTGTAGTTAAAGGGGAAGATGTTCATATTTTTTTGCTGCTTTTTGGAAAAAAAAAAAATGGGGGCAGGATATGGAGGTATAGAAAACCCTGTGAGAGCTGTTAGTCTAGTATGAGCAGGCTCCCTGAGGGGGTGAGTCTGTTAGTAGAGTTTGTTTGTTTTTTTCAATTGAGGTATAATTTATGTGTAGTAAAATGCATCAGCCTTCCAAGTAGAGCTGTTAGGTATGTATTTCTCTCACATGGAAAGCCAGCTACATCTTTGTTGATACTTCTGTCCCAAAGAACACAAGTCTTAACTGCATATGAACTTTGGGTTTCAGTTCACCCGGGGGTGGATTGAGGTGTTTAGTAACGATCACCTGCTTTCCACGAGAGAGCAGGAAAGAAGAGTTGGTATTGGTGGGATTATAGAATTCTTTTGGGGAAAGACAGCTCTGAGTCACAAAGCTGAGAACCTTTCACCAAAGACCTTCAGAAATTTTGGTTCTTAATTGCTCAGCTCGGAGCCCTGACTTGGCCTGGGATGGTTCCGGGTGATCAGATCTCCTGGATGCCTACTGCAGTGCGATGCCCCTTGGTGGACAGAAGGCTACAGTGTCAACGGTGCTCTGTTTCTCTTTGGGCACTAACAGCAGCTATTGATGTTAAGTTTTGCCACACTGGAATCTTGTCCTAAGGAGACTGAGATAAAGGGGAAATCGCTAAGGTCACTGAGTACTGCCCACATGTTTGAGACAAGTGTATATGAGAACAGGAAGGAAATGGCGGTGGAAAATGTAAGGATTTGTCTTACTAAAGATCATCGTATGTTCCTAGTTGTAAAGCAAAGGGGATACTCATCCCTTCTTAATCTGACAAGAATTTCAGGGGAAAGGATGAGAAAACAGTACATTTCTCCAGGTACATTAGTCAGCTTCCTGGAATGCTTTAGACATCTGTGATTAAGAAATGAAGACAGCTGTGCACCATCAAAGACATTTCTAATTTCTAACACAGCCAACTCAAGGCCCCAAATGCTGTGCTTTACCAAATAAGAGAGGGGCTAGGATATTTATCCTGCTTTTTGAGTAAGTGAGTGAAAATAGGGAAATCTTGACATTTATAAATAAAATTAGGGATTGGTGTTTCAGATCTGAGTTTGGGGCAGGTGGTCTTTTCAAGAATTTACATTTTGGAAAAGTTAAGAAATCTTTTGGTATAGAAGGAAGCATGACGCTTTCCAAATATCACAGTTAAGACCAAACAGATTTCAGTTTTATTTTAAATGCAAGAAGCAAGCTGACTTATTTGAGGGCTGTCAGACTGTGTCTGTTCTGATATGTGTTGTCCCAGTTCTCTCCATGAGTGGGGATTTGCCTTTTTCACCAATTAACATGATTTGCATTTTATATTACACGTAATATCCAGTTCACAGCATGACTACTGATAAAATGGCTTAGAAAAAGGTGGGAAGGGCTATAGTAGATGTAGAAAGTAAGAGGAAAAAGAACCAAAGAGAAAGAAACTCTAAATATGATGTAAGCGGCTGTAGGGAGGAAGGGGAATGCAATGTAGAAAGACAGTGGATTTTAGAGTTAGAAAGCCTGGCTTAACAGCACACCAAACTAGTGATTTTAAGCATGTCACTTAATTTTTTATTTATGCTATTCATTACAATGCAATGGAATAACTGAATCTGGATATATGAATGTTTTTATATGTTTGTTTTTTTTAATATATATATATTAAAATTTAGAAGCTACTGATAAAAAGAGCCCCATGCTGCCTCTTATGAATAACCTGTTTCCATATTGGTATCTAGTCTTTCAGTCTTGTTTTCTACACACACACACATATACACACACAATTCTGTATGCTATAATTCTATAAGACATATTTATACTATTCAGAGTGTGCTTTTTCACTTAATGTTCAGAAAATCTTGTAGGTTATTATATATTCTATGTAATTTTTAAAGGGTGTGTGCAATTTCAGTGTAAGATGTTACATTGTTTATTTCGTACCCTTGTGATGGACATGAGGGTAAACTCTTCTTGTAATGGTCCATTTGTATTTGCAGTCCATTTGTATTTCTTCTGTAAGTGGTCTATTCATTCTCTGCCTAAAAGGAAAATCACTTCACTTCTCTGAAACCCTGGCTTCTCCACTGGAAGCTGGGGTTTCCATGTGGTCTCAATGCAGTAACACACGGCAGATCCAGGATACAGCAGGTGTGCAGCAATAGTCTTTCCTTCCATGTGATTTCCTGGATTAAGAGCTCCCAGAGAATAGAGACTTCTTTCTTTATTTATCCCAGCACCTAGTACAGTGCTTGGAGCAGAGAAGGAGCTCAAAAAGTTCTTGAGGAAGGAGGAATAGCTGGGATTCGAAAACGTTTTGAGTATATCAGGAAAAAGTGAGAAAAGTCGAAGCCAAGAGCCAATGAATCAGCAGTGAGAAACCTTACTCAAAAGCTTACTATTAAAATGGAAGAATTTAGGTTTTATTCTCAAAGCTATATAAGAAATAATTGCTTATAAAGACATTAAATACCTATAAGTATGTAGTCTTGAAAAACTGAGGTGTTTTTGTGTGTGTGTGAGCTAACGGGTACATATTTTAAGTACACTAAGAAAGGTGACTAGTTAAAGAGTCACCTTAATTATAATGAATTATATCATTATAATTTATATTATAAAGATTATAAATTTTATAATTTATTATATTTACTTATAAAGATAATATAAATATGTATATAATACAAAACAATATTAGTTGTTTTATTACTCATAATTATTTACAATAATATTAAAATTTTGAAAAGTGAAAAACTTAATTTTAAAAAATGATTAATTCTGATTTTCGTGTATCAGATTTGCCTAGACTAGGAGCAGATATGCAATAACATATGCATATTGTAAAATGGTAATAAGTTACAGTGATCCTGAGCTCTGGTGCCTCAAAAGGATAGAGGTGAATTGATGTCAGGTTTTGTTTTATCCAGCTCGCCCTGGGATCAAGGGGGAGAGAGTCAGTGGTTCGCTAATGAGATCTGCAGATGGCTTTAAATTGAGAGGTATTGTAAACATCAGGAATGACTGAGAAATGATACAAAAGGAGCTGGAAAGGTTAGGAACATGGACAGGAAATCAAATGATTCAGTCTGGAGTAACGCAAGCCAATCTGACATCTGGGGCCAAATAAGAAATACAGATATGCCATGAAAGTGACAAACACGGAGAACAGTCATCTCAAAGGAGGCTGGAGGGTGGGGGCAGTGCAGAGAGGCTGGAGGAAAACAAGAGAAGTAGGAAGCAGGAACTACGCTCAGTGCTATGATGTGGCTCTTAACACGCCGATTTCTTTTTGACTAAGGTTAAGCAACTTAGTGCCAGGTAAGAAACGGGGCTTTGAAGGTTAACTCAGCACCTAATCACACAAAAGCGCAACCTCTCTTCTAGTTGGTCCTAATGACTGTTGGAGTATCATCAGTATAGAGAAGACCGTGGAAGTGGTCTGGAATCTGAAGAAAAGTCCTAATTGGAAAGACCACTTGCCATACGCCTACCTGGGCATTGCTCATTCAGTGGGTGTTGCCAAGAATTCTTGGAACAGCGCCCTCCAGGCTATCCAGTTGCCTGCAGCATGAGGGGGCCCTACAAAACCTTTGTGAGTTAGTACAGAATCCAGTTTACGCAAAAATAAGATGTGGGTCCATGAGGCAGTCTGTTCCTTCCAGCCATGCCCCACTCTCTCTTCCAGTTGCTGCTGTGTTTGCGTCTGCTTGCCTGTATCATGGCCTCAACATGTTAACCCTTAGCAGCACAGAGTCCCCTGCCTGTGTTGCCTACTATCCCTTATCCTTTTCTTTTGCTATAAACGTCTAGTGATGATTTGTATTTTCTCTAGAAGTCAATAAACTAAATCAGATATATTGGTGATATTGGCCCCCTTCAGGGACTTCCAACTTTTTTTTTTTTTTAATGGAACCACCACATTTAATTTTTTCAGTTACAAGAACTTGAGGAATTGGGCCACAATGAGAACTTCGTGGAGATGAGAAAGAAGACCAAATAATTCTAAGGAGGACAAACCCTGAGCAGGTAATGCTTAATGTATCCATTCCCCACTCTGAAGAGAAGAGCAGAACATCGGTGCAGAGAATCTCCTGAAGGAGTGAGCTGGAAAGGAGAGGTGTCAAAGGCATATTTCTTGTAGTTGCAGGTCCATCTTGTAAGGTATGTTAATGGCTCATATTGGAAGCTTGAAGCTGAATGTGTTACCTATCCCCAGTCACAGTTGCTTTGTAACAGAAGGCCCTTAGGCTAAGAAAATTCATCCACTTATTCAACAGGTATTTACTGAGTATCTCCTATGTTCCAGGCACTGTTACTAGAACCAAGGATACATCAGTGAACAAAACACAGGTCCCTGCTGTTGTGGCTCTACATTCTAGAATGGGGGACAATTAATAATGAACCTAATGAATCATACTGTTCTGTTCATGGGGTTCTCAAGGCAGGAATACTGAAGTGGTTTGCCATTCCCTTCTCCAGTGGACCACATTGTGTCAGACCTCTCCACCATGACCCGCCCGTCTTGGGTTGCCCTGCGGGCATGGCTTGGTTTCATTGAGTTAGACAAGGCTGTGGTCCTAGTGTGATTAGATTGACTAGTTTTCTGTGAGTATGGTTTCAGTGTGTCTGCCCTCTGATGCCCTCTTGCAACACCTACCATCTTACTTGGGTTTCTCTTACCTTGAGCGTGGGGTATCTCTTCACAGCTGCTCCAGCAGCCACTGCTCCTTACCTTGGATGAGGGGTATCTCCTCACCGCCGCCCTTCCTGACCTTCAACGTGGGATAGCTCCTCTCGGCTCTCCTGCGCCCACGCAGCCACCGCTCCTTGGACGCAGTTATGACCAACCTAGATAGCATATTCAAAAGCAGAGACAGTACTTTGCCGACTAAGGTCCGTCTAGTCAAGGCTATGGTTTTTCCAGTGGTCATGTATGGATGTGAGAGTTGGACTGTGAAGAAGGCTGAGCGCCGAAGAATTGATGCTTTTGAACTGTGGTGTTGGAGAAGACTCTTGAGAGTCCCTTGGACTGCAAGGAGATCCAACCAGTCCATTCTGAAGGAGATCAGCCCTGGGATTTCTTTGGAAAGAATGATGCTAAAGCTGAAGCTCCAGTACTTTGGCTACCTCATGTGAAGAGTTGACTCATTGGAAAAGACTTTCATGCTGGGAGGGATTTGGGGCAGGAGGAGAAGGGGATGACCCAGGATGAGCTGGCTGGATGGCATCACGGACTCAATGGACGTGAGTCTGAGTGAACTCTGGGAGTTGGTGATGGACAGGGAGGCCTGGCGTGCTGCGATTCATGGGGTCGCAAAGAGTCGGACACGACTGAGCGACTGAACTGAACTGAACTAAATTGAATGAATAGCAGAGTATACAATGTAGTGGAAAGTGGTAAGTGCTGTGGGAAATGAAAGTAAAGCAGGATAAGGGGGTTGGGAGTGCTGGGACTGAGAGCAAGTAACAGTAGTAAAGGGTGGCATAGGCCACTGTGAAGATGAGCAAAGCCTTGACTGAAGTGTGGGGTGGCCTGGATATCTGATGAAGGCATGCCGGGCAGAGGGCACAGGTGAAGCAGTGGTCTTAAGGGAAGTTTTGTCGAGCTTGTCTGAGAATCAGCAAGGAGGCCAGCATCTCTGGAAGAGCATGAACAAGGTAGAGAGTGACAGAGACGAAGTCAGTAAGATATGGGGTGGGGGCAGACCAGGTAAGAGCCTACGGGTATTTGTAAGCCTTTGACCTTTACTCTGAGCAGAGAAGTGATGTCGCTGATTGCTTTTGAAAAGGACTCCTTGAATTGTGGTCCTGAGGACTGACAAGAGTGTGAGCAGAAGGACCGTAGGGAACATTGTATAGTCATCTAGCCAAGAGACGGTAGTGGCTCAGATGGATTAGAATGGCAGCAGGGGAAGTGGTAAGAAGAGCTTGGATTCTGAATGTATTTTGTGGGTACCACCACCAAGATTTCTCGACTGATTAGATGTGGGTTGTAAGGAAAAGAGAAAAGTGACTTAAGGAATTTTGGCATGAGCACCAGATGGATCGAGTTGCCATCAACTGAGATGGGAAAGACTCTGAGAAGAACAGATTTTGAGAAGACTGGGGGTTTCATTTTTGACATGTTGAATTTGTGATATCTGTTACACATCCAAGTAGAGACGGTGAGTAAGCACTTTTGTAGACTTAAGTTTGGAGTTCAGGAGATACAACTGAAGAGTCATGAGGATGATGTTATTTAAAACCATGAGACTAAATGAGATCATCAAGGGCTTAAGTTGTAGAGAAGAGAAGAAGTCAAAGAACTAAGACTAGGATGCTGAACATCAAGAGACCATGGACAGAAGCAGTGAGGAAGCCTGAGACCAATAAAGCTGGAGGAAAATCAAAAGAAGGTGATGTCCTTGAAGCCACATGAAGAAGGAAGAGGGAGAGATTAAACACAATGCCTAGAGTGATAGACTGTGTAGGAGAGGGACCACGTGACTGCTGGATTTAGCAAAATGACCCCGAGGAGCAGTTTCCATGGATGGGGGGATAGGAATTAGTTCAAGAGGGACTAGGAAGAGAGGAGTGAGAAGAAACAAATGACTGTGAAATGATGACTGTGAAAACTGTAAACAGCACAACAGAGCTGGGAAAGATATCTAGAGGTAAAACTGCCTTCCTTTGGGTCCTTGAGCTACCACCAGGGAGGCAGCCACCTATTTATGTATGTATATTTATGTATAACTGCAAATCAAGTCATGCAGCCAGCAGTGTTGAGCTAGGTCATTAGGAAACCTTCCCCAGTAACAGAGATTCAGATGGGGTTTAATAGAGTTTGTCAAGGGACTTTTTATTTATTACAAAAATATTGCTACTTAAAACATGGGCTTTTTCTCAAAATGATGAGCGAAATTCTTTTGTGAATAAGATCTAGCATATGAGTATGTTTATACTTAGTTAAGCCAGAGGAAGCAGAGACCAAGTCAATCCCTGGAGTATTCTTTGTCTAGAGGATTTCAGCTTCTGTGGTTTAGGTAATAGAGTTGGTTTCCTCTGTCTAGGCCTGGGGCCCAGAGAACTGAGCCCACATGAAGTAAATCTGCATCTTTATTTTCTGTTTGAGCTACCTAATGACTGTGCATTCATCAGGGGACAGAATGAGAACACATTTGAAAATTAAAGGGTCATTGCTATAGAAAGCATTGAGAATGCCGTGTGAAGCCCAAGTATGTTTCAGGAAAAGCGTAGTGTTTTAAAGGCACAGACTAGTCTGTAAACAAACCAGAAACCCTGGTGTTAACGCTTTCCCTATCTATTCACTCACTGAGTCCTGTCTGTTTCTCACTGTGGTTATCACTGGAATCTGAACAGTGCCTACCATGGTTCACTGCCATCCTGGGTCACTGCTGCAGAAACACCGTCAGCCTCCCACCTTCTGGTTTGATCCTTTCCAAACTGTTCTCCACAGTGTTCAAGAGCGATCTTTCTAAGATGCATGAAGAACATGCTTCACCCTTGCTTAATACCTTTTAATGGTGCCTTGTGGTGTTGGAGAAGACTTGAGAGTCCCTTGGACTGCAAGGAGATCAAACCAGTCAATCCTAAAGGAAATCAGTCCTGAATATTCATTGGAAGGGCTGATGCTGAAGCTGAAGCTTCAATACTTGGCCACCTGGTGTGAAGAACTGACTCACTGGAAAAGACCTTGATGGTGGGAAAGATTGAGGGCAGGAGGAGAAAGGAATGACAAAGGATGAGATGGTTGGATGGCATCACTGACTTGATGGACGTGAGTATGAGCAAGCTCAGGGAGGTGGTGATGGACAAGGAAGCCTGGCGTGCTGCAGTGCCTGGGGTCACGAAGAGTTGGACATGACTGAGCGACTGAACTGAACTGTTATGTTTCAGCTCCTCAGCACAGCTTATAATGCATTTCATTGTCTGGTTCACGTTCAGTTGTGTCTCACCTTCTGTCCTCACCATGGAAAATCCAGCCACTGAACCACCTAAATCTCCAAATAACCCCATACTTTCTTTTAAATCTTCCGATGAAGAGGCTCCAGTGAGTCACAGAGAAGCCACAAAATCAACCTAACAAGAGTCAACAGAGAATTCTATTTTTAGGCTCCATTAAAATAGAAATGGAAGGGAGGGTGCATGGTCAGGACACTCAAAATGACTGTTCTCTCGCTTTTTGTTATCTGCTGGGCCAGACCCTGCTTCACCTACTCCCTTCTCACCCGAACCTGCTCACCCCCTGCCCCTGCTAGGGACTGTTCTAACCTTTGGGCCAGAACAGCTCCACCTGCTGGTTTATTAAGGGGGAACATCTGCCCTTGTGACCGTGGGTAACCTGAGGGCGGTGAGGGATGTGCTTAGCTGCCGGTTGCCCTGGTAACTGATGAACCAACCCGAGGACAATTCCTCCTGCAAATAGTAGCCCTTTGCTTCGCCCCCAAGGAGCTAAGATTACTGCCACATCCTGTCTGCTGGGGTAGGGTGCCTATTTTTCAGACGTGTGAGATCCCCTCTCCATTAAACCACTGGTGTCTCTGTGCTGGCTCTGGGCTCCTTCTTCAGGCTGGAGGAAGGGCAACTACAAGGCTTGCAGGCCTGTGGGGTGCAGCCCTACAGAGGTCCTTTGTTTCCATATTCCTTATATTCACAGTTTACTAGCGGCTTCTCTTTCTGCTTGGCTCGTGCACGTGTAACAGCACTGCACCTAAGTCACGTTTGACTTCTCTACTCAGCTCAGGCTTCCCTGGTGGCTCAGACGGGAAGGAATCCACCTGCAATGCGGGAGACCTGGATTCGATCCCTGGAGTGGGAAGATCCCCCGGAGGAGGGCATGGCAACCCACTCCAGTATTCTTGCTTTGGAGAATCCCTCATGGACAGAGGAGCCTGGCGGGCGATAGTCCATGGGGTCACAAAGAGTCAGACACAACTGGGCACTGCTCAGCTTTGAGAGCTCTCGTGGCTTAGTTCTTGGCTATGCTTTCACATTTCACTTCACACACCCACTTTAACACTTTCCCTTGTTTGTCTTTTCCATGTCTGGTCTTCAAATCCTGCCTATAATCTGAAGTCTCACAGACTGATGTCTCCAGCTCGGGCATCTCCTGTGAGACCAGACTCCTATTCAAAGGGGATGTAAAAGGTGTGCAGCAATCTCAAACTTGTATCTAAACCTGAACTCTGATCTTCACTCTGCCATAACCTCTTCCTCTGCTAGTCTTTCCCATCTCAATAAACATCGCCCATACTACCCCATTGCTTAAAAATCAGAGACCTGAAAATTTACCTCTTTCTTAGTTTGTAATAAAACCTAATCACATGCCAGGCGATGTCCAAAATAGTTTTATATGTAATAACTCTTTCTTTTAATGAATCTGCAAGGTAGCTGTTATTATCACTTACATCATTGATGAAGAAACTAAGGGACAGAGAGGTTAAGTGATTTTCCCAAGGCCACACAGCTTACTGAATAGTGGAGCTGCGATTTAAACTCAGATGATACGGCATCAGAGTCCATGTGCTTACATCAATTTCTACACAAACTATTATTCTTGGAATCTCTTTGTGATTCACTCCTGATCAGTTCACATCCAGCTTATCAGAAGTACAAACAGTTCAACCTCCAAAAATGCCTTGAATCCATCTTTGCATGACAGTTGCCATCACCCAGCCTTTTGCCAAGACTTTCATAATATGGCCTTGGAGATTTCTAATTCTGCTCTTGTCCTTCCCACCTCCCTCAGCTCAGCATTCCCAGCCATTCTTTCCAAAGAAGTCAGATCTTAGCTTGAATTTTTTTTTTTTCTGAGAAGCATACCTTGACTCCAATAAATGAACTAATCCTCCAGATTATTCTTTCTTTCATCACCCTACTCATTCTTTCATGGTGAATTTCATAATTGATAATTATAAATGTGTCTTTATTTTTACACACCCCCTGAAAACAAGGGCTTTGTTTTATTTTCCACTATCTCTCTAGTACTACCTAGCAGAGAGCTTGGCCCATAGTGGGCTCTTCGTAATATTTGTGAATGATTGGATGGAGGAGTGGCTAGTATTGAGTAAGATGTGACTATAATTTTTATTTTATGTGTTATCATGAAAATAACAGTTTCACTTCTTTATAGTGGACCAATGGGAGGAAGCTGTATGATTTACTGAAAAATATACAAAGTATGATTTTTAAAAATAAAATGTAGTTTTATTATTTCGATGAAAGACTTTGTATAGTTCTAGTAAGCATGCTAGAACATGCTAGTTCTTGTAAGCACTGCTTTCACCCCAACACTCCTTTCCAAGAGATTCCACCCCTGCCCTCACACCCCTAACTCAGCTCATTGGACCAGGGACAGAAACTGACCCAAGCTGAGCTAATGACGATATTCTCCTTGTTCAGACTTCAGAGTCAAAAAACTAAGGAACAGGTTTTTGAGGCAACTGCATTCATTCAGGCTTCAAATATTTGTCAAGCATCTGGAATAAATGATCACTGGGGATATAATGAACAAGACACTTCTCTCCTTGAAGGCATTTACAGTTCAGAGGGAAAAACGTGCTACTGCAATCCAGTGAGTTACACGCCATGACATGGGGATTACACAGGAGTGCCTAGGAGAGGTACCTTAAGCAGTACTGAAAAGGCAGAGAAAGCTTCCCAGCAAAGGTGATGTCTCAGCCAAAAGAAGGCGTCATAGATCCAGAAGAGAGCTGGCATGAGGGGAAAGGGGATTTATTCTAAGCAGAGGGAACAGAAAATGCCCACTTAGTACATTCAGTCTGGTGTGCAACGACAGGGGAGATTTTCCTGAGAGGGGAAAGTGGTCTCCATCATGAAGGCCCTTGTTCGCCTGTGCAAAGTCTGGACTCTATGCTGAGGGCCGTGAGTGTCTGAACAAGGGTTTTTAGCAGAGGAGTGTCACATTCAGATGTGTACTCTAGAAAAGTCCCTGTGGTCTCAGTCAGAGAGAGCATGCTGGAAGGAGATATCCCAGTTAGGACATTGCGAAAGAAATCCAGACACAAAATGATGTTGGCAAGAATAAATCGGTGACAGTGGGAAGAGACAGAGTGGATGGCTAAAGTGTGTTTAGGATGATGATAGATGGGCAGAGAGGAATTCAGGACAATGTCCAGGCTTGCAACTTGGGCTCGAAGGAGACTGTGAGGTCATGAGACAGGAGACACATGAGGGACCTCAGTGGAAAGGTCAGGGCTGGAGCCATAAATGGGAGTGTTGTCTCTGAAGAATTATTGAAGCCTTTGGATTGACTTTACCCAGTGAGTTTGTGAAGAAGAACGAAAGAGCCTATGGGTGGAATCCCATGTAACTCCAGCATTTAAGAAGGTGACTGAGGAAGAAGAGCCTATAGACGAGTTGGAGAAGATATATTCTGAGAGCCAGTTGGAAACCCAAGGAAGAGTGATACTGGGGAAATCAATGGATGAGACCCTCTCCAGAAGGGTGTGATGAATGTCAGCATTCAAACGAAAACAAGGACAGACTTCACAGTAACTAAATGCTTAGTGATCTCTAACAGACACGCTTCTCTTGATTACATAAACGTCATTCTTAACAATCAATGGCAGTATTCATCTCTTTGTCCCTAAGAAGATTCCCAATAGTACCCTTACCATCACTCTCTGCAGATTCTCTAAGAGCGGAGAATGCTCTTAAGAGAGCATTCATGAGGGTTTTCTGAATTTGGTTTTCAAATGTTATTACATGTCGGTTCATGAAGTACACTTGAATGTCAGAGTTGAGAGTGTGGAAAAAAGGAGACATAAGGAAATTTTATTTAAAAAATGTTTTTCAACTTTCAGCAAAGCATCTAACAGCCCACTACATTTAGCATTTCATGTGTGTTTATGACCTGTCAAAAACTGCCAGAACTTGACTTGGGATCAAGAAGAAAAAGATGTTGCCTGTTTGTCATCTCTCAGAGCGTCCAACTTCTGAAGGCCACTCTGCAACCAAAAAAGAACTTTCCTTCATCAGGGGACATTTGTCCAAAGAGAGGAACGTTAGTAATAGGATCCAGGCCGTGTTATGTTCATTAAACAATTAGATGCTGATGCCAGTCAGTAATCGCTTTTTTCCATTTTATTTTCAATAATGTCAGTGTTCCTAAGAGACTTGCATGAGATTGGATCTGGTATTTTAATCAGAATTTTAGTGTATTTTCAGTATTGGTAACATCTCCCTCCCTCCCACTTACACTGAGCAATAGACTCTCCTGGGCCTGGTTTGTGCTCCTTCTTCTGAATGTTTAGTCAATTTAATATACACAGTGGACGTATTCTGGGGGAAAAATGCTAGGCTTCCCAGCAGAGTATTTTAAAGATTAGGTGTTGTTTAAAAACAAAGCCATACCATTCATCACAATTATAAGGCAGGAAATATAGCACTCTGCAGTGTTTGATAAGAGAGTTCCTTTAAGGACTCTTGTTTTCCTGGCCTCACAAGCACTCCACTTCTCTGAAGGTGATTTTGTGACATCCCTCTGAAGTTTCATGTCCTGGAAAAACTCAATCCTGTTTACTGAGTGCTTTCCACTTAAAACTGTTTCACCGAATGATTGGTGGAATGGGAAAGGAAGCACAATCAGAAAGCAAGGCTACCTATCCTCAGGTCCGCGACGGAAGGTCTGAATCTCACCAAAGGCCTGGGCCAGACCATGAGCACCGTCTTTTCTCTCCTGGGTTCACACAAGAGGTGCAAACACGGATGAGAGGGCTCCAATCTCAGCCCACTGACTCTAAGTTTAAGAATAACTTGCTTCATTTTCTCTAATGGCTAAATTCCCAATGCCAAGCTCTTACTTCTCCCAGCTAGCAGGAAAAAAAAAAAAAAAAAAAAACTAAACAAACAGAAAATGCATAACTCCAGTCTTTCCTGCAGACCCCTCCCTACAACTATTCATGCCAGTCTTTCTGTTAGGCGGTGCCAAGGCCTCTAGGGTGGGGCCCACCTGCCCTCATCTACACAGTCCACCTCTGAGCCAGCCCCCTGCCCCTGCCCGCCTGCACTGGTCCTCAGGCCAAGCCCCTCTGTGCCTCTGGTTGCATGTGACTCCCTCCTCGCCTAACTCTGCCCCCAAGCACCTCTGTACCCAGCTGATGGCACTTGCCCAGGAAGCAGAGCTTACCCATCCTTCTCCCTGTCACCTCCCTCCTCACTTCCTCCTAGGCGAACAGAATATCGCCCTAGTCTGGGGAAATCGCTTCTTCTTTCCCTGTTCAGTACAATCTGCCTCCCCACTCCCACCCCTTTTCTCTTTCAATTGAGTCTTCTTCTGCCAAGGGCTTTGGCTTTTGTTCCCAAAGTTTGGAAGCAATGTCTTTTCTTTATGCCCTGCCACAAACCTCCTGTGAAGCAGGAACACAGAGTCAGCTGTTATCTGCTTAAATGGGAAGGAAGGGAAAGAGGCAAAACAGGACTACCATCTTGGTAGACAGATGGCTCAGCATCTTATCCCACCTGAACACACATATCCCCTGACCACTGCTCCAGACACCTGGACACCCAGTGTTTGTTAGAGGGCATCACTGGTGGCTCGGACGGTAAAGCATCAGCCTGCAATGCAGGAGACCCAGGTTCAATCCCTGGGTCGGGAAGATTCCCTGGAGAAGAAAATGGCTACCCACTCCAGTATTCTTGCCTGGAGAATCCCATGGACAGAGGAGCCTGGTGGGCTACAGTCCACAGGGTCGCGGAGAGTCCAAGATTGAGCGACTAACTTTCACTTTCACTGCAGCCCTGCTGGCCACATTTCCTGACATCCAACGGCCCTGGAGCCTAGGGGACTCGTATACAGACATGCGTGCTGAATAGCAGGGAAGAATAGCCTGGGAGAAACTCTTCCCTTTGGCACAGGAGGGAGCGCTGGCCCAGGCCACTGAGCACAGCACCCGCAGCGTGAACCACTCAGATCCAGCCCTGGAGGGCCACCATGCCTTAAAGGGGAGGACCATGTGGAGAGACAGAAAGAACTGTAACCCAGGTAAGGATCCAGATAAGTCTGTGACTGGTCTGCATCCTCCCGCCCCTGCCGCATAGATGCCAAATGAAACACAGAAGGGTGAGACACAGAAGGCAGAGTCCTTTCGCTGCTGACCAGAGGCCGGGGGGTAAGCAGAGACACCAAGGAGCCCAGGAGCAGCTGGAGGAGGAGGGTGGACGGCGTAAGATGTCCTAGAGGTCCCGGGTGGTTCCGCACCACTGGGCACTTTGGCAGGTGGTTGGAAGTCACGGGGTGAGCACCATGCAGCTGATCAGAGGCCAGCAGAGAGGAAGAAGAGTAATGGGACCGAAAGTCCCTGTGCCATGACTCGCATGTCCTCAGAGACACAGGAGAGATTACGAGGAGTTCTCTCACTGTGCAGGTGGGAACAGGCCCGGGAGGCGCTGCTGCTTTAGCAGAACTAAGGACAGGCTGTTAAGGAACCTTAACAAGGATCTGTAAGCTGAAAGGAGTCAGGAGTTACCCAAAGCCACCACCCCCATGTCTCTATATCAGGATTTTAATCTGAGCACCAGAGTGGAATGGCATGACCCTTTCTTCCGGGAGGGACCTGAGTTTAAATTCCAGGCTTGTTTCTTAGCTATCAAGTTCTTTGGCAAATTGCAGGATCTCTTTTCCCTCATCTGTAAGTGGGCACAATAGTCTTATAAAGTACACCTAGCATATTACCTGTTGTATAATTAGGACCAAATAAATGAGAGTTGCTACTGTTGTTGTTATTATTACTATCACTGTTTTCATCTGATCCCTTGATGTCACTAGTGAACACCCAGAGCAAGCACCTACAGGGTTTTAGACTGTCTTTGGATTTTTGCATTTAGGTCAGGTAAGAGACCAGAGCATGTAATCAAACGTCCAGTGGGTGACATCTGAGAGACCTTAGACTCACTCTATTCACTCATTAAGGTCACACACTTGGATTGTCATAATTCTCTGGGGGTTTGGGGACTGAGTCTGCAAAAAAAGATGGCATTTGCTGAACCTAAGCTGTGAACAGCTGTGCTGGGCTAGAAATAGCTTCCCAAGCAATGGCTTTCTTTGCCAAGTCAAAGGCACCGCTTACAGTGGGCTTGGAACCACAGAGCCTCTAACAGGAGTGGTCCCTTTCTCAGGGTGACACCCAGCAATCTTGCACCTTCAGGACAGGGAAATGACCAATTTCTAGAGCACATTCTTTGGCCTGATTTGGTACAAAGACACAAGAAAAGACTCAGAGGCAAGAGAAGCCTCAGTGATTTATTATAGGGAAGTAGGTTCATTAAATCAAAACCCCAGCAGGAGCTGTAAGTTAGAGAACTTCCAAAGCTTCTGACTCCCACATCTTCTGTTGCCTGTGGTCAAGCGCCTTTGTGGATGTCATAGCCAAGTCTGTGTCCCCAAAATCCAAGCCAGCTGAAGAAAGCAATGCATTTGGTGGAAAAGTCATAAAAAAATAAAGACATCCTAATAAAGCAGTTGGACTATTCCCACTGCATTTTGACCAGAAAGGGGAGCTATGGAAAGATTCTGTCACCATCTGCGCTCTACTTGCCATAAAATCATAAATCAGAGAAGGCTGGCAATGGAAGGACTTCAGAGGTATAACCCAGCCACTCATCCATGCCCAAGAGTCTTACAGCTAATGCAAGGCAGCTTCGGGACTAGAACCCAGGGCTTCAAGTCCCAGCCAGGGCCTTTTCTACCCTTCAGGCAGCTGTCCCAGAGGTGGCAAGAGCTCACGTTTTTGGAAAGTACTCCGAGCTCATTAACAAAAAGGTGCCAGTTAATCGCCAGTTCGTACTTGCATCTGGGGATCAGGGACAAGAATAACACTACATGTTGAATCCAAAGGGACCAGGAGGCCAAGAAGAACACAGGCTGCCTTCTGCTCAGACTGTGCTCCAAGTTCATTTCCAAGCCGTTTGTTTGGACAGCACAGTGTACAGTAGAAACAACTGTATAGATGGTTAACTTCCCAGGTCAGTCTAGAGAAGCTTATTTAATATATAACTTTATTGTGATACCTGACTCCTCCTGATATTCCAACTCTAACAAGCCACCAATTTATGTCTGTTTCATAAATAGAAAAGACAAATTCCAGGCTTCCGCTTGGAAGGCAGCAATAGCGTGCCCATTTTTTCCTCCAATGGGAGTGGTTTCCCTTGCGGTTGCCTGGGACTCGGGTCTGGGGGACAAGGGAAGAAGCAGAAACTCATCCCTAGGCTCTGGGAACTTGCTCTTACACTGACCCTTAGGAGATGCTGGTCACCAGCAAAGGTCTCAATGGTCTAAGGTAAAATACAAGAAATAAAGTTCCAGGGCAGAAAGTTTTTCACAAGGCAAAGTGTATTCAATTTAAAGAACCACCCTTGTATTCTTGAGATGACTCTGATCAATTCTGGGTGTTGAATTATCTTTTTGGAAATGACTGTAGTTAATGGTACTTGTGTTCTTAATATTCTTTCTTGGAAAAAATCTATGGGCAATCCTATGTTGATAGTCTCCAGAACTGCATTCCAAAATTCGGAGAACCCCAATTCTGAGAACCACTGTTCAACGTGTCCCCATTTCTCGGGTGAGCTGGGGAAGGTTTTTGCTATACTGTCCATCCCTCAGGGCTCTGGGAGAGGTGAGCCAAGCCAAAGCGAGCTGATCAAGCTGGGATATCCCTCATCTTTTACCATTAGTGCATGGAGCCATATGGCTCTCTCATGAATTTAATGTCCCCAAAGAAGGTCTGGTTGGGATTAACTTTCTCTAATGATTTAGAAGACAAATTCTGCATGGGCCAGGGGTACCTCTCTTAAACTTTTAATTGAGACTGTGGCAGGAGATAGATGGGCCTCAGACTGAGCAGCTGGAGTCTGTCCCCATGTGGACAGATACTCCAAGATAAAGACAATGGCAGGAACAAGGAGGAGCTGAGTCCTGCCTAGATAAGAGATAAAGACCACATATTTCTCATTCTTGAGGTCAAGGAGACCTTCCTGACTACACCAGCACAGAAAGGCCCCTTGGGGGTCAAAAAGAGAGGGGGTGCCACCCTATAGTAGGTGATATCAACCTACTCATAGGCCCCTTCGCTAGAACCCATCTTGGCTAAGAAATGTATGCACATACATGAGAGGACCCTGATTTAAACCAAATACAGACTCAGCATCAGGCAAAGCAAGATGGCCAGAGGAAATGTGGAAGAAATGCCCCATATGAGTGAGCAAATGACCACAAGGGCGCTGCTTTTTCTCTGGGCCTGCCTGTGTGCATCTGTTCACATGAACTCTTTTCTCCCCTAAAAAACACTTTGCTTGTTTCACTACTTTCTATCTCTTTGTGAAAATCCATTTTCTACAAAGCCATACAGGCCAGGGTCCTGTCACTGGTCTAGTGTTTAGGGTTCAGCGCTGTCACTGCCGCAGCTTGACTTCAATCCTGGCGGGGAACTGAGATCCTGTTTCAAGTTGCTGCAGGCCAAGGCCACCTGCGATCGAGACCGATTAGAAACCTGTGATATTTCAGGTGGAGACTAGTCATTCAGTTTAGGAGCTCCCACATCATGAGGAGTGCATGAGGAGATGACCAAGCAAATCAAACCACATGTTTTCAGGGAAACATTTAATGTACCCAGGAGTGGGGCCCTCAAAATAATGTTAAAACATCAATCTGATTAAAATATTAATTAAAAAACTTATTATCAGATATTTTTGAGACAGATTTGGTAGGCCTTGTTAAGTAAGCACTTTTTATTTGTGTTGTTCTGCTCTTGAAAGCAAAGCAAAACCAAATAAAAGCAAAAGCCATATTCACATCCTGTTGTTCTTCCTGTGCTCATGGAAATCATGCCTAAACAGCCCTTTACTTCTTTCCTCTCTTGGATGCTTTCTTAATTCAGGCTCTCATCACTTCCTGCCCCAAACCTGGTTTTCAGACTTCCATTTTAAAATCACAGCATACTTTCCTCAAAGTCTATATGGAAATCCAGTTCATAAACAGAAAACTGCTTTACCAGGGCTGGTTCCCAGTGGCCTCACCCCTTGTCTCTGTCATGCATTCATTCAATATATTAATTGAAAACCACTGGTCTAGTCTATCAGCTTAACTTCCTAATTGGGCCTCCTGCTTGGAGGCACTTATCTCTATCATATTGTGCCCATCCTGTTAGTAGGACTACATTTCTAAAACTCAGATCTGATCTTGTCACTGCCCTTTTCAGAAATTTTCAATTCTGTCCTTCCTGTGTGTGATGTCTTGACTCTATGGTGTCAGCCACATCGGAGCCTTTACCAAGGAAAAGGATCTAGATAGAAGCTATACGAGTTGATTTTATATTTGCAAATGATGCAACCATCAGGGCTTAATTTTCAAAATAAACAGCTCATACAACTCAATAACAAAATAACAAACAACACAATTTAAAAATGGGCAGACGACCTAGATAGACATGTCTCCGAAAAAAGACATACAGATGGCCAATGAGCACGTGAAAAGATGCTATCATCACTAATTTTAGAGAAATGCAAATCAGAACTACAGTGAGGTACCACCTCACACTGGTTAGAATGGCCATCACCAAAAAGTCTACAAACAATAAATGCTCTGGAGAGGGTGTGGAGAAAAGGGAAGCCTCCTACACTGTTGATGGGGATGGAAGTTGGTGCAGTTACTATGGAGAAGAGTGTGGAGGTTCCTTAAAAGAACTAAAAATAGAGCTCCCCTACCACCCAGCAATTCCACTCCTGGGCACACACCTAGACAAAACCATAACTAGAAAAGATACGTGCATGCCTAGGTTTACGGCAGCACTGTTCACAGTAGCCAAGATACGGAAGCAACCTAAATGTCCATCGACAGATGAGTGGATAAAGAAAACGTGGTACATACTTACCAGTAATAGAATATTACTCAGCCATAAAAAAGAATGAAATAAAGCCATGCCATTTACAGCAACACGGATAGACCTAGAGATCTTCATGCTAAGTGAAGTCAGAAAGAGAAAGACAAATGCCATGTGCTATCACTCATATGTGGAATCTAAAATAAAACACAAGTGGACTTATCCATGAAACAGACTCAGACATAGAGAGGTTTGTGGTTGCCAAAGGAGAGGGGAGAGTCAGGGAGGGAAGGACTGGGAGTTTGGGATTGGCAGATGCAAACTATGATACAGAGCATGGATAAACAGCAAGGTCCTACTGTAAGCACGGGGAACTATATTCAATATCCTGTGATAAACCATAACAGAAAAGAATATAAAAGAAGAATATATGTGTGTATATATATATATATATGAATAATTAAATCATTTTGCTGTATAGCAGAAATTAACACAACATTGTAGATCAACTCTACTGCAGGAAAATTTTTAAAAATGAGTTGATTTTATTAAAGGCTCAGTGAGACATGGGGGGACCATGGGGAATACTTCAGTGCAGGTAGTAAAGTGAGGGGGACGGCCTCCTCAGCAGCTCCAGAGAGGACCCAGCACTGCTGCGTCCTGGTTGGATGTACTGGAGTGTGTACCCCTGGTGGATTTAGCAGGGGACCACTAATGCCCGGGGTCCTGGCATCCAAGGAGGATGTGTGTGGGGTGAGGGGTGGGCCCACGGCAGAGTGGGGGCAGCTGCACCAGCAGTGGCAGGGGTCTTTTCTGGGAGCATGAGCGAGCCTCTGGGGAATGCCAGCACTGTTTGTAGGACACTCATCCGCTCCAGTGTTCTTGCCTTGAGAATCCCAGGGACAGGGGAGCCTGGTGGGCTGCTGTCTATGGGGTCACACAGAGTCAGACACGACTGAAGTGACTTAGCACCAGCAGCAGCATTTGGAGCAGGTCAGGAATGAATAAGAGCCTGTGTAATCCCGGTTAGTACCATCACTTTGCCGCCTTTATTCCTATGTTCTGATGAGAGCTGAGGTTGTCTTGGGTCATATAGGCTTTAAGAAAACAGTTCCTGAGAAAGTTAATGAGAAATAGTTGCCAGGGTTAAGACATATCCTTCCATCACCCTTTCTCAAAGAACTGAGTTCATATCATACAGAAGCTGTTCTGTAGTGGGGACTTTCTGACTGAAGTAGCTAATTATGGGCTGACACGGAGACCTGGAGTCCTGGGCCCGTCACAAATCTCCCCAAGGCCTTGGCTGTGGGGTCAGCAGATTTATGCTTTGTAGGCAGTTTGCTCCCTTACCTGGTTTGCAGCAACGGGATGGGGTGAAGGTGAACAAGACGAGTCATCTTACAGCGGTGACTTCTGAAGTGGAATATGGCTTGGGGTTCCTTGGGGGATTAGAGGTGACCTGTGTTTAAATCTCGTGTGTCTGAGTGGGGTGTAGCCCCAACTAAGAGCTATTTGACATATGAGGCAAGGATGCCTTCAAAGTGTCCTGGATGGATCAGAGCAGGACTAGCATTGTCTTAACCAAGAGACAGGCCCACATTTTAACCTGCTGTTCCTTGGGGTCCTTCCCTGACTTCAGCACCAACATGATCAGGACCTCCCGACTGCCCAGGGGGCGTGCACAGGCTTCCCACTTTAGCTGCTGGGAGGCAGAAGTTCAGTTCCTCCCAGGTCTGCTTGTTTAAACCCCGATCACGAACCATCTGTTTTCAGTGTTTTCCCAGGTTGCCTGCTGAATGCAGGGAGATTGGAGTGTTTTGCAAACTCTGCAGCTATTAGCTTCCCCGCTGATCACACTTCAGGGCAATGGGACACTTTTCTAATGGTAAACTCTCCTTAAGCTTGAGTCATTTAAAATGTTTGCAATCAGCAATGTTCAGTTCAGTTCAGTTCAGAGGAAGCATATTACAGCTGACCAAGCAGAAAGGCCTCTGTAAGTCTCTGCCTCTGCTCTGTGATCCCATGGTCCAATTCTCCTTTCTCAAAGAAAGAATTTAACCTTCAGGAAGGATGGGCTGGAAATTTTCTCTGTATCTCATCAGTGATTTTAGCAAATGTGGTCTGGCCTCCCTTGCTTGCTAAATGGCAGAGGATACATTTGTAACCCATATCTGAAGGCTCCAAGGAGGTCTTGGATACTCTCTGTGTAAATAAAGGACAGGGATTGCCCCTCGTTCTGAGTGGGCAGAGCTGCCCCAAGGTGCTCTCATCACGCGTCTCATTTGCATGGCTGGCTCCTGCCCTCTTGGGAGAGGTACCCGAAGACCTCCTGGCTGTGTCAGGAGGGAATTTGATCACTAGCTCTCTGGTGAATTGTTTGTGTATTTATCAGCTAATGGCACATTATCTTCTATATATTGCTTGTTCAGATCTTGCTTATTTTTTTTGACTCGCTTAGTGTCTGACTCTTTGAGACTCTGTGGACTGTAACCCACCAGGCTCCTCTGTCCATGGGGATTCTCCAGGCAAGAATACTGGAGTGGGTTGCCATGCCCTCCTCCAGGGGATCTTTCCAATCCAGGGATCGAACACAGGTCTCCTGCATTGCAGGCGGATCCTTACCAGCTAAGCCACCAGGGAAGCCCAAGAATACTGGAGTAGGTAGCCTATCCCTTCTCCAGTGGATCTTCTGGACCCAGGAATTGAACTGGGGTCTCCTGCATTACAGGTGGATTCTTTATCAGCTGACTGGTTTGTGTTTTCCAGAGAGTGTCTCTTGTGAAAAGGAAATACCTCCTGCCATATTAATAAACAAGACATGTCACAGCCATCAGCGATTCCTGGCCTCCAAATGTGAATGAGAGCTCCCAAAACTGTGATCCAACGGATGCTGCCCACCCCCCAGGGTGATTGCTGAGGAGCTGGGGGAATGCAAGAAGCAAGGGGAATAAGGAAACGAACAGGATTGGCCCAGATAGCTCAGGTGCAGATGAAAGGAATGAATGCAGTGAGCCCAGAGGCTTGCCTCTTCCCATACACTGAAGGCTAAATTCCTTAACTTGGCACCTGATATGTGATATTCAGACTGCCTGCTCCCTTTGTTGAAAACTTGTATATAGCCTGACTCCCCCTCCTGCCTCCTTGAAGCAGTTTTCTCAGAGCTACTGAGATGCTGTCTCCTAGGCTCCGGGTCCTAAACATTCCCACCAAATAAAATTACTTTCTACTTTCAAGTTGTGACTGTAGTTTTTGTGCAATACTCTTGAACTATCAGGCTACTGATAATATAATCAGAAAACTATAGGCTACTGGTTGGCTGCTTATTTTTGTAAATAATATTGACTCAAAAGATGTCCAATAAGAACCTTCCTACTATTGGTAGGAGTGTAAACTGGTGCAGCCGCTATGGAATACAGTGTGGAGGCTCCTCAGAAAACTAAAAAGAGAGTTCCCATATGATCCAGCAATCCCATTCCTGGGCATATATCTGCATAAAACTATAATTCAAAAAGATACATGCACTCCAATGTTCATAGTGGCGTTATTTACAACAGCCAAGACGTGGAAACAACGTAAATGTCCATTAACAGAGGGAAGAATAAGGAAGATGTAATATATATACACAATGGAATACTATTTGACCATAATAAAGAATGAAATACTGCCATTTACAGCAACACGATGGACCGAGAGATTTTCATACTAAGTGAAATAAACCAGATAAATACCCTATGAGATCACTTATATGTGGAATCTAAGCTATAACATAAATAAACTTATCTAGGAACCTGAAACAGAACCATGGACAGAGAGAATGGACTTGTGATTACCAAGGGGGAGGGGCCATGGAGAAGGGGTGGACTGGTAGTTTGGGATTAGCAGAAGCTAATATATATATAATCTATAATAGTTTATTATATACACAGTGGATAAACAAGTCCCCGTAGAGCACGGGGACTCTATTCAATAGCCTGTGAGAAAGTATGATGGGAAAAATATGGAAAAGAATGTGTGTGTGTATATGTGAGCTCAGTTGCTTCAGTCATGTCTGGCTCTTTGCAACCCTAAGAACTGTAGCCTGCCAGGCTCCTCTGTCCATGGGATTCTCCAGGCAAGAATACTGGAGTGGGTTGCCGTGTCCTCCTCCAGGGGATCTTCCCCACCCAGGGATTGAACCAGGGATTGAACCAGGGTCTCCTGCATTGCAGGTGGATTCTTTACCCCTGAGCCACCAGGGAAGCCCATGTGTGTGTGTGTGTGTGTGTGTGTGTGTGTGTGTAACTGAATCAGTTTGCTGTACAATAGAAATTAACACAACACTGTAAATCAACTATACTTCAGTTGGAATACATTTTTTAAAAAAGAGGCTTGATAACTTTTGAATGAGTGTCTGTACTTCTGGGGCAGGGTCACATAGGAAACAAGATGATTCATCTAAAATATTTACTCTCTAGCCCTTCATAGGAAAAGTTTGCCGAGCGCTGCCTCCATGGTGCATCTCCTTCTAGTAATAAAACAGTACAAATTGTAACCACAAGGAGATACCAGTTCACATACTCATCAGATTATCAGAAATCCTGAAGTGAGAAATGAAACGCACATATTAACAAAGAGACATGTGTGAATACGTTTGCTGTGGCCTGTTGGTCAGAATTCTTAAACTGGGCAATTTTTCACCAGGAAAAAAAGATTTTGCTATATGCATATAGTGGAATACATTTTTGAGTTTTTTAACTTGGCTATAAACCTTCAAAACACCAAACTGAGTGAAAAAAAAAAAAAAAACTAAAGCAATATGCAGAATGATGCAAAGCTCCAATACTTTGGTCACCTGATGCAAAGAGCCAACTCATTGGAAAAGACTTGGATGCTGGGAAAGATTGAGGGCAAGAGAAGAAGGGGGTGACAGAGGATGAGGTGGTTGGATGGCGTCACCAACTCAATGGACATGAGCTTAAGCAAAATCCAGGAGATAGTGAAGGACAGGGAAGCCTGGAGTGTTGCAGTCCATGGGGTCGGAAAGAATTGGACATGACTGAATAGCAATTTACATAAAATTTGTAGATATGCAAATGTAATTTACCCCTGTGGGTGAAGGATACATAATGAGCTAGATGAGTCTACAAAGGCTGGTCTAGGTCCATGGGTGGAGGTCTAGGCCCATGGGGGGAGGGCTAGGCTGAGATCCAGGTTGTGTGGAGGGGAGATGGGACTCTTCCCCAGGCTTGAAGCTCCAGGTTTCAACAGCTTTCATGCAGTGAAGAAACCCTGGGCGAGAGACCTCTTAACTGTGGCTTCACTAACTGTCATGCCCTGTTAGTCTGGAAGTCAATGTACTCTCATACGTTAATTTCTTGCCCAGTTATAAATGCCCACATTTTATTGGCTGAATCATCAACCTCTTCAAGGTTCTAGTTAAATGGACTGATCATATATAGGATAAATCCATATAAAACACATAAATATCAAATTCAAGAAAAGAGTTACCCCTGAGTTGAAGGTGGAGGACAGAAGAGAAGGGGTTAAGAAGACATCCCAGTGGCTATAAGGTATCTATAATGATTTGTCTCTTTATAGCACAGGAATCTATGACAAAATGTTATGATCTGATTAAGCTGGGAGAGGGCATGAGAATGGGATCTACAGGGTGAATGGAAGTCGGCGGATAGAGGATTGAGCTTCTTGGTAGAAAATGAGAAACATCTATTTTTATGAGAGGAGGATGGTCAGAACTGGTACCCAATCTAGGCCGATATGCTAACTGTTCTATACTCTACAAACATTTGTTGAATGGAGGAATTTAGCACTTTCTTAATAAGCAGCATGTGCTAGGCACAGTAGGTGGCAGGGGTCCAACGCTGCTAGGATGAGACACAGCTCCTGCCTTGAAGGCACGCACAGTCAGTGAGGGGAGTCCACCACGCGCCAGGACTGGAGCTCCCGTGGAGAGGGATGGGAACACAGCACAGCCGCCCGAGCACACGGCTGTGCGGCAGGGGGAGCACCGATGTGGGGACAGGACGGGGGCGAAGAGGGTTCTTCAAGCAGGGAGTGGGAACTCAGCCGCTGAGACACAAAAGCACCTCCTAAGGAGGAGAAAGGGCACAACATGCTGAGGGAAGGGGGGAAGCTCAGCTGGGTGTGTGCGCCAAGTGTGTGTGTGCGCACGCGTGTGTGGCATCGCTGAGTAAAAACTAAGGCCAGATAGAAGGCGTTGGGAAGGCTCTGACTGCCTTTCTAGCTTGTACTTCCTTCCCAGGCATGAGAGCTACTGAGGCTGGAAAGCTTGGAGTGTTAGAAAGGGTGGTGTGACAGACCTGTCCTCAGAAGTATTTCCCAAAACCGGAGGGAGAAGTGAGAACAGGAGGCCAGAGGTGCGGTGGAAGGTGCTGAAACATGTCCAGGCAAGAGATGACAGCAGCCTGTGTTCAAAGAGTGGCTGTGGGGATGGAGAGGCAGGGAGCGAGCGATGGCCCTGTGGAGGCGAGGCTGGGGGGTGTCATAGTCACCCTGAAGGCACTGACCCTCCAACCCTCACGGGAGCTGCGTCTCCACGGGAGATGCCCTTGGACAGAGGCAGATGGCCACGAGGTGGTCTGGGGTCTCGGGCCGGGATTGCATTTCCCCTTGGCACAGCTCCCCACTTCCCCACAGAGGCTGGTACAGAGCTATTTGCTTAGTAGGCGCTCAGTTACTCAGGAGAGCAGAAGGAAGTGATAGGCGGTGTCAGAAACACTGGAGGGTTTTCTTAGCTCTGAGCAATTCAGATAGAAGGAGGCAAGCTTCCAAAGCCTTGGGGTCACCGTCACCGAGTCATAGAGGGGCAGCACTGTGACCTTGATCGCCAAAGCTGCACAGACAGCGCAGTGGAGCAGAGGGAACCCACAGGGGGCTTGAGGGAACCAGAGCTCTCTGTCTTGCTCTGCCTCCTCCTGACAAGACCCACTCTGGCCCTCAGTTTCCTCGTGAATTGAAGGGGGCAGGGATCAGAGGGTCTTGACAAATCCTCCGTCAAGATGCTTTGGCTGCAGGCAACAAAAATTCACGTCAGCAAACTGAGGCACAAAAGGAACTCTATTACAAGGGTACGTAATAGCTCTCAGAATTGAAGGGCAGACTGTTGAACAAGGTTTGGAAGAGGACAGGATGCAGGACAGCTGCAGAGTCACGCTGGAAGGGCTGAATCCCTGGTCTGTCAGCTGGAGGAAGTGGGTAGCGCGGGCCTCTCGAACGTTGGAGCTCAGACAGCCTCCCCATCCTTATTTCACCCAGACTGATATTCATGTTTAACTGGCCTCCCCAGATTACAAGTCCATCCCTGCTTGGCAAAGATAAATGAGGGTGTATGGATTAACATGTCTTCTAAGCCACACGCTGCAAGGAAAGGATAATTCCCTAAAGAAAATGTGATTGTTGTAACCCCAAGAAAGTAAAATGGATACTGACCGCCAACAGTGCTTTACAAGTTCAGGGTTTCCATGGGGCTCTAAAATTCAATGACCCATAACATGTGGTGGGACATGGGTTGTAGATGGAACCTCAGAATTGAGAGGCCAGAGACCCCTTGCTCTCTCCAGTGGGGTGAAGGGGTGGTGGGGGGTAAAGGGTAAGTGGGGGGGAGAGGGGCCTCAAAATGAGGGGCCGCAGCTTGGGGGTTCTGGGAACTCTTTCCTCTCCTGAGGGCACTTTTCTTTAATTGAGAGCTACAGCTTCCCTGGGGGCATTGTGAAATTGCTTGCTGGATCCTTCCGGAGTCAGAGGATTAGAGGTAATTCCAAAAAGTCTCCTTGGAATCCCTGCCTCAAACAGCCCAGACTAGGCCTAAAGAGGAAAAGGGGCCAAGGAACTAATATTTTCAGAGGACTCTGGGGAGGATCCCCCAGAAAATGTTCTCAAATTCTGGGGAAAAACGTTTTTAAAAAATAACTAAAACTGGAACCTAAGACACATCAGCCAATGGGAGCCGAGTTCTCGTGAGGACAACCATGAAATCAGGAATAATTCACAGTGAAAGGAAGAGTATTTGTGGGTTTTCAGAGAGCTTCAAGCAGGACTGAAATGCAGGTTCTGGTGCCAGGCACGTCTAGGGACATGGAGAGGGTCATTTTAATCACTACATGTCACTCAATCCAGGGCTGCAGTCCCAAGGTCTGGAGGCAGGGCAGCATCATAACCTGAGTCCCACAGACTCCGTTTCTGAGGAGGTTCTGAAGGCTACAAATGGTCCAGCTCAACCCAGACCTAAAAACAGGCTCAAGTGAAGGCATGAGTTGGGAAGTGTGGGGAAGAGAGAGCCTAGGAGGTGGTGACTCCAAGCGCAGTCACTTGAAAGAGGGGGCAAGGATTGAACTGAAGAGTTCCAGGGCATCCAGCCTAGGCTACCCCTACTTGCCAAGGAGCTAAATGTGGAATTGCCTAAATGTGATGTCACCACAGCAGACGGGCTCCATTTGCACATTCTTTTCATCCGGGAAGAGGGAGATCTTCTCTGCCCTCAACTGCTAAATCTTACCCACATCTTCCTCCAACAAGCGATCCAACTTGGTCTACAGACGCTACAACTTGACCCAACACCTAAGAATGGTCTTTGGGTGCCTGAGATCAGTCAAGGACAGGTGGGGCTCGAAACCTCATTCAGAGGAGAGAAGTGGAACGAAGCTGAAAGGCTGGCTCATGTTGTGGAAGCAGGGAACACACCTTGCACACGTAAGAGCTTGGGTGGCTGAGAGCAAGAACTCTGGGCTGCTCATGGTACTCCTCCAGGAACTCTAAGTCAGTATATGCCTGGGAGAGCATTTCACAAAGTGGTAGGCTCCCTGGAAGCCTTTTTGCTTGATTTTTTCTGTTTGTGTGTGTGCAGTTATTGTTTACTTATGTCATTCCCTCTGTATTAGAGTCTGTTTCACATCTGTCTGACAGTTCTTTGAGGTCAAGAATGGTGTCTCAGTGATCTTGGCATACCAGAATCTGGCACCATCCTTCACATGTCATCAGACCTGTCACTGTGGTTGTGTTGAATGGAAAGCACCATGGACACAGGGTTGCTTGCAAAAGACACTATGTTATCCACTTGTGCTGATTTAGACTCTAAAAAAAAAAAAATCCATAATGACCACCTGGTGTTAATTACAGCCAGCTCCTAACTGGAGAAGGCAATGGCACCCCACTCCAGTACTCTTGCCTGGAAAATCCCATGGACAGAGGAGCCTGGTGGGCTGCAGTCCATGGGATCGCTAGGAGTCGGACACGACTGAGCGACTTCACTCTCACTTTTCACTTTTATGTATTGGAGAAGGAAATGGCGACCCACTCCAGTGTTCTTGCCTGGAGGATCCCAGGGACGGAGGAGCCTGATGGGCTGCCATCTATGGGGTCGCACAGGGTTGGACGCGACTGAAGCGACTTAGCAGTAGCAGCAGCAGAAGAGAAGCAGCAGCAGCAGCTCCTTACTGCGTTTCCCCATCCTATAGCCTCAGAAATGCAGCTCTATCTGCACACACTGACTCCGAGTTGTGACCATTTGGGTGGCCCTCTGTTTTTCTGAAGAGGAGGGAGAGGCACCTGCCCTAAGTGGAGACTACTTGGGCAGCCCCAGTGCCTACCTCTGAACATTCCAGGTCCTCCCATCCTCCTCGTATGCTATTGCACACATTTATCTCTTGTTGACAAGCATCTGGCCCAAAAAAAAAAAAAAAGGATAGGAATTATTAATGAGAATGAAGAAAAGTGCTTTCCCATCCAAGCATTTCAAACTCAGCTGCCTTTGCTCTATTGGTCCAGGACTTTAGGGATGATTTGGAGGATAAGGAGCCCGGGACTCTTACCCTCCTGGGAAACAGTGCCAACAGAGGATTTTTTGGGTAGTCTCTTGCTGACTGGCAATATGAACTGGACATTGTAATGGGGGGTAAACTATAGTTCTGAGGAATAGACATTTTTTCTACTTTTCAAAAAAAAACTAATAACATTTATCTTTATCTAGAAGGTTGTTGTTTTTCAGTAGCTCAGCATGTCCAACTCTTTGCGACCCTATGGACTGTAGCATGCCAGGCTTCCCTGTCCTTCACCATCCCCCACAGCCTGCTCAGACTCATGTCCATTGAGTCAGTGATGCCATCCAACCATCTCACCCTCTGTCGCCCCCTTCACCTCCTCCCTTCAATCTTTCCCAGCCTCAGGATCTTTTCTAATGAGTCAGCTCTTGACATCAGGTGGCCAGAGAAGATATTTGTACCATCTCACTTTCCTCACTAGGCCTGTGAATATTCAGTTAAGCCCTTTATCAATGGGGCTAATCAGGGATGTGGACGAAGACACACTTAGCTGGGTGAGCCTGGGGTGAGTTCCTAGGGCTATGGATGGTGAGAGGCATCGGCTGACAGGCACTGTCTGTGCGTGGGAACCAAGGAGCAGTCAAGAGAAATGTGCACACCTACGTATTTCTGGTGCATATCTCTGGAAGGGGAAATAGCTGGTGATATTTATTTATTGTTTGGTTTTTCCAGTAGTCATGTATGGATGTGAGAGTTGGACTATAAAGAAAGCTGAGCGCTGAAGAATTGATGCTTTTGAACTGTGGTGTTGGAGAAGACCCTTGAGAGTCCCTTGGACTGCAAGGAGATCCAACCAGTCCATTCTAAAGGAGACCAGTCCTGGGTGTTCATTGGAAGGACTGATGTTGAAGCTGAAACTCCAATACTTCGGCCACCTGATGTGAAGAGCTGACTCATTTGAAAAAAACCCTGATGCTGGGAAAGACTGAAGGAGGAGAAGGGGACGACAGAGGATGAGACGGTTGGATGGCATCACCGACTCAACGGACATGGGTTTGGGTGGACTGTGGGAGTTGGTGATGGACAGGGAGGCCTGGCATGCTGCGGATCATGGGGTCGCAAAGGGTTGGACATGACTGAGCGACTGAACTGAACTGAATGTTTTTCTGTATCAGTTGGATTTGGGAGTAATAAGCATGGAATACTTAACAATCACAAAAATTAAACAATCATTTTTGAAAGGGATATTGTGTGTTCTCCAAACACATCCTGCTCAAGGCAGCCCCCTCCCCAACCTGTTCCTTCTTGCTCTGCTGGGGCTACTCGTGTGTACGCTTGTTCTCAGGGGCTCCCCAGCCCCATATCTCAAGACTTGTTCCTTTGCAGAGCACTCCTGACAAGACCCCAAAGATATCCCTCCCTCACACGAAGCTCAGCAATGCCTTCAGGCTGAGACTTTCTCATATCTTGTATCTATCTCTTCCCAATTTTTATAATTGATTTCAGTATATTTATATTGGTTTTTAAATTACAAGTAACGTGGACTAATTCTCCTTGTAAAAATAAAATTACCCCTGGTTTCCTCCCTCCAGAGCATTTAAAAGGGTTAAATAACTGTTATCAATTCATGTGTTTCCTTCCAGTTTTCTCTGTTATGTACTTACTTAAATGCACTCATAGATACTATATCGTCTGTTTTTGTTTTCTATTTTCATAAATAGTATAATTTCAGATATTCTAATTTCCCTTTTTTGCTCAACAATATGTCTTGAATATTTACCCATTCAATATTTCTTTCAGTGCTACATAGTATTCTAAGGTATATTTAGTAATTCTTCTTTGTTGCATATTTAGATTGTTTCCAGATTTTCATTGTTAAAAGCACTGAATGTCTAGGAATGCCTCTTTGTGCATAAGGATAAGTGTTGCTTGAGGAAAGTTACTGAGAAATTTTCACTTCTGAGTAAGATGATATGCGATTAAAAAAAAATTTTGTTGCTGTTGTTCAGCCACTCAATAGTGTCCAACTCTTTGCAGCCTCACAAACTGCAGCACCCCAGGCTTCCCTGTCCTTTACCATCTCCCTGAACTTGCTCAAAATCACGTCCATTGAGTCAGTGACACCATCCTGTCTTCTTGTCTTCTGTCGTCCTCTTCTCTTGCTGCCTTCAGTCTTTCCCAGCATCTGAGGCTTTTCTAAGGAGTCAGCTCTTCGCATCAGGTGGCCAAAGTACTGGAGCTTCAGCTTCAGCATCAGTCCTCCCAATGAATATTCAGGACTGATTTCCTTTAGGATGGACTGGTTGGATCTCCTTGCAGTCCAAGGGACTCTCAAGAGTCTTCACCAACACCACAGTTCAAAAGCATCAATTCTTCAGCACTCAGCTCTCTTTATGGTCCAACTCTCACATCAATACATGGCTACTTTAAAAACCATAGCTTAGACTATACAGACCTTTGTTGGCAAAGTAATGTCTCTGCTTTTTAAACACTGTCTAGGTTGGTCATAGCTTTTCTTACAAGGAGCAAGCATCTTTTAATTTCATGGCTGCAGTCACCATCTGCAGTGATTTTGGAGCCCAAGAAAACAAAGTCTGTCACTGTTTCCACTATTTCCCCATCTATTTCCCATGAAGTGATGGGACTGGATGCCATGATCTTCATTTTCTGAATGTTGAGCTTTAAGCCAACTTTTTCACTCTCCTCTTTCACTTTTATCAAGAGGCTTTTTAGTTCCTCTTCACTTTCTGCCATAAGGGTAGTGTCATCTGCATATCTGAGGTTATTGATATTTCTCCCAGTAATCTTGATTCTGGCTTGTGCTTCTTCCAGCCCAGCGTTTCTCATGATGTACTCTGCATATAAGTTAAATGAGCAGGGTGACAATATACAGCCTTGACGTACTCCTTTCCCAATTTGGAACCAGTGTTTTGCTCCACATCTGGTTCTAACTGTTGCTTCCTGACCTGCATACAGGTTTCTCAGGAGGCAAGTAAGGTGGTCTGGTATTCCCATCTCTTTAAGAGTTTTCCAGTTTGTTGCGATCCACACAGTCAAAGGCTTGAGCATAGTCGATGAGGCAGAAGTAGATGTTTTTCTGAATTCTCTTGCTTTTTCGATGATCCAACAGATGTTGGCAATTTGACCTCTGGTTCCTCTGCCTTTTCCAAAGCCAGTTTGAACATCTGGAAGTTCCCAGTTCACGTACTGTTGAAGCCTGGCTTGGAGAATTTTGAGCATTACTTTGCTAGTGTGTGAAATGAGTACAACAGTGTGGTAGTTTGAACATTCTTTGCTATTGCCTTTCTTTGGGATTGGACTGTTATTAATAGTTCGCTTTCCGAAGTGTTGTGCTAATTTTATTTCCACTAGAATCGTGTGAGTATAGCTGCGGCCCCACACCCTTGCCAAGTCTGAACAGAATCAAATATTTTAATTATTGCCAATCTGATAGTTATAGTGTATGATTGTCCCAAAATTTCCCTAATTATCAGAGAGACTGAGCATATTTTCTTCAGTTTATTTGTACTTTATTTTATATAAACTGCTTGATCATATTGTTTCATTTTCCTTCTCTTAGGTGGAGGAAAATCTTTTTGGAAGAAGAAATTTGTGTGGGCTGTTTCTATGTTCTAGATAATAATCCTTTGTCATTTATATGCATTGCAGACATTTCCCTCAGACTTCATCTTTTTTCTTTTTTTTTTTTAAACTCTGTGAATGGTGCCTTTTGGACAGAAGGTTTTTATGTTTTTTTTCTTTTTTGTAATAGGGTCATGTTTATCCATCGTTTCTCTATGTTTTACTTTCTATTGGTTCAAAAGCATTCCTGGGTTTGCATTATATATTTTATTTTTCTTTTTTTCAACTTCCTGTGCCTGCTCCACCTTGCTAATCTTGGCACTCATGTGCAGGGAAGACTCTGTGAGCCCATCACTGCCACAATACATACCGCTGATGTATTCTGAAACCAGCTCCAGTGACATGCACCAATTCGTCCCTTGCTAGAGTATTATGAAAAATCAACTTGTTGGAAAGACATAAGCCTTTGGCTGCAGTTTGGAATTATTCATGGCTGTAGACATTTGTCTGTGTGAGGTCTTAGTTATCTTTAACTCCCCACTCCAGAAAAATAAATATTATTATTAGACAATCAAGTACACATGGGGTCCAGAAGGTAGAGGGAACATAAAAGGAAAATAAAAAGTTTTAATCCTGCTGGCGCTTGGCTTCACTTACTTGAAACCAAGGAGTCCCAGACCCTGAGTCAGCAAGTCACAGAAGTGACAGAACCAGAGATCAAACCCAAATCACCTCCAGGTAAGTCAGCCACTCCCCACTAGGTCCTGTGCTCTCCACCGCTGCAGCAATATCTCCCTTTACAGATGCTGTCACTAAATCTCAAGGATTCTCCTGAGGGTGGTGTGGAAACAGGAGAGGAAACCTGTTTTGCTACAATAACACAGCTGCGGAAGATGGGTGACAGATGTGCTGCCTGAATCAGATTCATTTGCCTGTAAACACTTCACAACTTTGTGTGTCTGGGTATGGGAAATACACCTTCATTTCAACAAACAGTAACACCAGGCTGCATCCCCTTCTCCATAGCTTGAGGGATTCTAGAGAGGTATTGGATTACAACAAACTGGAAAATTCTTAAACAAGACAGGAATACCAGACCACGCTACCTGTCTCCTGAGAAACCTGATGTCAAGAAGCAACAATTAGAACTGGACATGGAACAACAGACTGGTTCAAAATTGGGAAAGGAGTACGTCAAGGTGACATATTTTGTCACCCTGTTTATTTAACTTCTATGCAGAGTACATCACACGAAATGCCAGGCTGGATGATTCACAAGCTGGAATCAAGACTGCTGGAAGAAATATCAACAACCTCAGATATGCAGATGGTACCACCCTTATGGCAGAAATCGAAGAGGAACTAAAGAGCCTCTTGATGAAAGTGAAAGGAGAGTGAAAAAGCTGGCTTGAAACTCAACATTAAAAAAACTAAGATCATGGCATCCAAACCCATCACTTCCTGGCAAACAGAAGGGGTAAAAGTGGAAACAGTGACAGATTTTATTTTCTTGGGCTCCAATATCACTATGGATGGTGACTGCAGCCATGAAATTAAATGATGCTTGCTCCTTGAAAGAAAAGCTATGTCAAACCTAGACAGCGTATTAAAAAGCAGAGACATCACTCTGCTGACAAAGGTCTGTATAATCAAAGCTATGGCTTTTCCAGTAGTCATGTACGGATGTGAGAGTTGGACCATAAAGAAGACTGAGCATCGAAGAACTGATGCTTTTGAACTGTGGTACTGGAGAATTCTTTTGAGAGTCCCTTTAATTGCAAGGAGATCAAGCCTGTCATTCCTAAAGGAAATCAACCCTGAATATTCACTGGAAGGACTGATGCTGAAGCTGAAGCTCCAATACTTCGGCCACTTGATGCAAACAGCTGACTCATTTGAAAAGACCCCGAAGCCAAGAGAGAAGACAGAAGGAGAAGGGGACAACAGAGAATGAGATGGTTGGATGGCATCACCGACCCAATGAATATGAGTTTGAGTAAACTCCAGGAGAGAGTTAAGGACAGGGAAGCCTGGTGTGACTTAGCGACAACAAATTAATAATTATCTGCAAGCATTTTGCAAGTTTCATGGGCATGTCTTTTGGGGGTCATAGGTGTGTGGTTGGGAAATGAAAGAAAGAAAAGGTGTTGGTTTTAAGACACATCTACCTTCCCTTCTCTACTTTCTCCAAATTCAGATTCACCCTTAAGAGAAAGCTAAAAGCATGGTAGACTGGCTGCTTTAAGAGTCCCCAAACCCTTCACACCTCCCTGTGTCCAGATCTTTCACCAGGTAATTTTGCAAAACTGTCCCCACCCCACAAACACACACACACACTCTGAGTCTGAGCCAGGCTGTATATTTTGATTTAGCTAATGGAATGTTGGCAAATGAAATGCGAGGTCAGCTGAGGCTTGAAAAAACGTTTTGCCTTTCCACCCTCTTGCTTCTCTGCAGTCACCATGAGACCATGGCTACACTAGCCTAGTGGGGAGATGATTAAGGGCTGCAGAGCTGAGTGAACTCAGAAAAAGCCATCCTGGACCAGCCAGCATCCGTCTCCACCCCAGACAGGTGCACAAGCTCAGCAAAGACCACAGTAGTCGACAGTTGTTGTTTAGTCCTTTAGTCATACCCAACTCTGTGCGAAGCCACTGGCTACCAGGCTCCTCTGTCCATGGGATTTCCCAGGCAAGAATCCTGGAGCGGGTTGCCATTTCCTTCTTCAGGGGATCTTCCTGACCGAGGGATCAAACTGTGTCTCTTGCATTAGCAGGCACATTCTTTACCACTGAGCCATCTGGGAAGGCCATAGTTGTCAGAGCCCAGGCTAAATCAGCTACCTGCAGACTTCAAGCTAAATAAATGTTTACTAGTACATGCTCATCAAAGTTTTGTGGTTTTTTTTTTTTTTTTTTTGGCAGTATTATTGCAGCAATTGATAATGGAATCATTTGACAAAAGACGTATCTGCACAGGCCACCGTGGTGCAGTCCTTGGGCCCTCATCTGGTTAAATTTTCAAACATTTTAGATCATCCCAAAGCAACTCACTATAAACATGTCCTCATCATCTTTGCTTAAGAAAGAGAAATTGCTGTATCTCCACTTTCCTCTGCTATTGTGTGTGAAGCAGAAGCGTTTAACTGTGGCTTTGTGGGTGAAGTCTGTCCACTTCCCTAGAGCTCAATTAGTCTTTCCATAAACTCCAGTTTCAAAGGAGGTCAAACGGCTCCCCTCTCGCAGAAGAAAGATAAAGCCCGCTTGGTCTCCTGAGGAGTGCGTTTACAGCCGTGCGGTGGGAACAGCAGCAGGCACTGGGGCTGACAAGGGCGCTCCTGAGGGAGGAGCACTGGGGGCAGTTCTCAGGGCCGCCCCACAGTGAGGCCAGGCCAGGCCCACCAGGTGTGCAGAGTGGACAGGAGTGCTTCCTGCGGGAGGGGGAGCTATGGAGAAAAAGGAGGAGACGAGGGGGTCCAGAAGAACTGCTCTCCCAATAGGCACACCACCAGGTCCCTAGAGCAGGGATGCCTCACCCTGACCAGACACCATGTCAGTCCTGAGGCGGGAGGTCTGGTGTCTGGACCGTGGAAACTGATCTCCCCGACTCTGCAATGCTCTGTTCAACTCGGGAGGGGCCCCGGAAGAGTTAGAGAGGCCCGAGAAGAAGAGGCTGATAGAAAATGAGACAAGCAAAGAGGAGGTGCCTCAGATTCCGTCCAACACTAGCCTGACCCTACTCTTGAATTCAAGGACCAAGGACGGAGGCTGTGGAACACTTAGAGAGATGTCAACTTTTAATTTTGCCAAATGACAGATTTGTTGTAGGAAAGGGGACCCCTTCCAGGACCCGAAACTGGGCTCCTGTCTAACACTCGGAAATGAATTGTCTGAGGAGACACCATCTGCTGACAGAAGAAGAGATTTTATTGGGAAAGGGCACCCGGGTGGAGAGCAGTAGGGTAAGGGAAACCAGGAGAACAGCTCTGCCACATGGCTTGCAGTCTTGGGTTTTATGGTGATGGGATTAGTTTCCGGGCTGTCCTTAGCCAATCATTCTGACTCAGAATCCTTCCTGGTGGTACGTGCCTTGTTCAGCCAAGATGGATGCCAAAGAGAAGGATTCTGGGAGGTGGTCGGACATGTGGTGTCTCCTTTTGACCTTTCCTAAATTCTTCCGGTTGGTGGTGGCTTATTAGTTCCGTGTTCCTTAGCAGGACCTCCTGTCGTAAAACAACTCATGCAAATGGTTACTATGGTGCCTAGCCAGGGTGGGCAGTTTCAATCAGTATGCTTCCCCTAACAGATTAATCAAAAACACACCTCCAAATCTACCATCTTTTGTCAGACCTGTATTAGAACAGGACTTCTTGACCCCGAATAAATGATAAACGCATAATCTCAGTATAGAAGAATGGCCTTTACCCCAAAATGAGTTACTAATCTTTCACCATCTCATATATAGATATGATAGTATGTGTATATATGATAATATTATGACAATATAGTGAGTGAGTGAATCACTCAGTCGTGTCCGACTCTTTGCAACCCCAAGGACTGTAGCCCACCAGGCTCCTCCCTCCATGGGATTCTCCAGGCAAGAGTACTGGAGTGGGGTGCCATTTCCTCCTCCAGGGGATCTTCCCGACCCAGGGATCAAACCTGGGTCTCCCACATTGCAGGCAGACACTTTAACCTCTGACCCACCAGGGGAGCCCATTATGATAATATAAATGACTATAATTGTATATTTAATTATTCTTGTTTTTCTCATTTCATGTTAGACTTGTGAAGATTTCATCACCGCTCCTGGAATGTCTGTTTGCTGGGTGCTCGTTCCTGCAGGACTAATGGCAAAAGGCAAATTATTTCATGGGCCTTTGGAAGATCCAGAAGGTGGAAGACCCCCCCTTCCCAAAGGAAGACTGAACTCTGGTGGGTAAGGTGGTGAGGGGCGTGGTCAGAGGCACAGGCTGTAAACAGCACTCACTGTGCCAAACAATCAGGCTGGATGGAGAGGCTCCACCCCCGGTGCTTGCCTGAAACAGTCTAAAACCACCCACATCTTCCTCTTTTTCTCCCACCTACTTCCCAGTTTCCTCCTATCCATCTCCCCACTTCTTCCTGCTCCCACCAGCAGAGTGATTCATAGTGCGGTACTTGCACTTAATGTGTTAAAGTGAAAGTGAAAGTCCCTCAGTTGTGTCTGACTCTTTGTGACCCCATTGACTACACATTTCATGGAATTCTCCAGGCCAGAATACTGCAATGGGTAGCCTTTCCTTTCTCCAGGGGATCTTCCCGATCCAGGAATTGAACCAGGGTCTCCCACACTGCAGGTGGATTCTCTACCAGCTGAGCCACAAGGGAAGCCCAAGAATACTGGAGTGGTTACCCTATCTCTTCTCCTGTGGATATTCCCAACCCAGAAACTGAATCGGGGTTTCCTGCACTGCAGGCAGATTCTTTACCAACTGAGCTATCAGGGAAGACCACTTAATGTATTAAGTCATTAAAAAAAAATCCTCTACCATCTCGGTTTTTGCTTTTAAAAATTCAAAGCTTAAGGAATGTATGACCTGCTTAGAGAGAAGGATAAGCTGAAATCATTTTCAGCACAGCAGGCAACTTCTATTCATGGGCTTTATGCTCCTGGTGTGTCTGTGGAGGGGGCCCTCATTCCAGGATGGCAACTGTGAGCACAAAACCATTTAGCATTACCTCGACCCAGGGCTCTGATTAGCAGATGGGAGAAGCTGAAAATGCTAATAATGAGATAATTGGAATAGATAGGGACTCTCTCTCCGGGGCTTTGCAGGTGTTGAGACACGAACAATATAACCATTTAAATGGAAAGAAACCACGAAATAACTTCCACCCCAAATTAATGAGAAAAGATGGATAAGGCTGGGGAAGGCAGCTGGAAGGGAAGGGGGAACAGAAGGAAGTCTGCAGTCCCTGCCCCTTCGGTGTGCCTATGGAAAGTGATGAACCAACCTGAGCTTGGCAGCCAGGGAGCAGCTTGGAGTCCGACTCGAATCAGAAAACATCCTCCCATCCCAGTACCTTTGAGGGCTTGATTTAACACAAGGCTTGGGATGGAAATCATCGTAGGAAAACATCACTTTTCTCTCTTTCCCTTTTTCCCTTTTTTTTTTTTTTTGTTTTTTAGAGACCATAATTAACATTAAAGATTCAGTTTGTTTAAAAATAGAAACAGATTAAGTCTTTTTACTAGCGACTTTGCGTTAAGGCTGCTTGAATTGGCAGCCTTCCTACTGCTACTCAAGCCTAGTTTGTCTTATTTTACAGCCCTCATTTGCTTCTTTGGAGGTCAAGAGGCATGCGATGCTGGAGACTTGCTGATGTGCAGCCTCCTGTCTGTATCTCAAGTTAGCACATGCTGCGAGGCCGGCAAGGGCACGCGCAGGCCTGGTGCTCAGAATGCCTGAGACAGAGGTCTGTGGCTGGGCTGGGCTGGTAGGAGGGGCCGCATCTCCAGGCAGCATGAGCTGAGCTGAGCTGAGAACTGAGTGGAGGGTGGAGGTAGCTAACCCATAAGGAATGGTAGCACATTAATCGGAATGGAACAGGATGGAAGAAGTGTGTGGACTGGAGCTATTTTCAGGAAGAGGATTAGAAAGACTCGTTTGATAAGCTGCTTTAGGGTAAAGGGGAGATGTGGGGACTGCGAAGCAAATAAAAGTTATGCGGGGCTTTGTTTGCCTGGGCAGAGGATGCAGGCTGGGGTCAGAGCTGAACTGCCTAACCCAACAGAAGCAAGCAGAGTGATGCCACCAGGATACCCGCATATTAATCCTCGGCATTAATTTCTGAATTATGAGGAAGCTGACAATTCAGCCTGTTCTCTAAGTAGTTGCTAAATAAACCTTTCACAGTCTTGAAGAGATTTCAGACTACTCAGGATGCCCACAGGCCTGAGGTTCTGCGGTGGGGGAGGGAACACAGAGGCTGCTGAATGCCTAGAATGGCTGCCAGGAACTCCAGGACACGCTGTTCCAGGGGACAGACTAGGAGATCAGTCACACACCAGGGGCCAGACCACATGGGCCTGAGAACTGCCCCCTTTCTGAAGGAGATGAAACAGGAGGGAAGAGGGCAGGGCACAACCTCTAAAAGAATGACATGGTCATAGGACTTGACAGAAACTGGTTAGAACCAGTCAGGTCCAAGATGGCAGAAGATTCGACTTCCAGTAGACTTTGAGCCTCATTATACGCTCTTTGTAACACATCAGCAAGCTAAATATCACACCTGCCAGCACCACGACAGTTCCAAGGCCAACCATAAAAGGTCAAAAAGTGGGTAGTGGCGCAATTCCCAGAAATCTTCACCCATTCCCTGAAATAGTTGGAATAATCTTCCCACTCATTAGCCTATGAAATGATCCAGCCCATAAAAACTAACCAAGCCATATTTTGAAGCTCTCTCATCTTCTAAGATGGCCCACCCTCTGCCTGTGGAGTGTTTCTCTCTAAATATACCCACTTCTTACCTATCACTTCATCTTCAAATTCTTTCGGCACCAAGCAAGGACCTCAAATTAACCAGCCAGAGGGAGCAGCTTTCCTATGGATGGGCAGCCCAGCAGCTTCTTTGAGGTTGTGGTATGTATGGTAGCTCAATCAGATTATGATCGTATCAGACAGGGTTCTTCAGAGAAACAAAACCAACAGGACGTTACCTATCGATAGCTATGGCTATGAAAAGTGAAAGCGTTAGTCACTCAGTCATGTCCGACTCTTTGTGACCCCATGGACTGTAGCCTGCCAGGCTCCTCTGTCCATGGGATTTTCCAGGCAAGAATACTGGAGTGGGCTCCCCTTCCATTCTCCAAGCTATGGCTATAGACATATAGGTATAGATGAGGAGATTTATTCTAGGAATTGACTGCAAGCTGGAGAACTAGGAAAGCCAGCGGTGTATTCAGTCTGAGTCTGAAGCCTGAGAACCAAGAGCACTCGTGTCCAAGGGCAAGAGAAGACGGATGTCCCAGCTCAAGCAAGGGAAGAAAAGTTGCCCTTCACCTGCCTTTTTGTTTGATTCAGGCCCTCAGTGAATTGGATGACACTCATGCATTGGTAAAGGTGATCTTTTTAGCTCAGTCTGCTGATTCAAATGCTGATCTTCTCCAAAAGCATCCTTATAGACAGACCCAGAAATAATGTTTTACCAGCTATCTGGACCTCTCTTAGGCCAGTCAAGTTGGCACATAAAATTAACCATTGTAGTGATAATGTGAACTGAAAACTCTCTTAGTTATTCCTCCAATGTTCTTGCCTGGATTCTCAGAAGCAACCCTGAGTTTAGGAGGGCCAGGGAAGGGAGTCTATGTCTGATGGACGAGGGGAGCTTTCCACAGATGATGAGTCCTAAGGAATAAGGGCTGTGACTCAGTCGGCTTGGTTCAACCCAAACTCTGTGTGCTGGGGCCTGGTTGGGTGCTGAGGATACGCGACAGAGAAGACAGATTGGTCCCCGATGGAATTCACAAGTGAGCAACAGAGCAAAGTGAAGGACGACACAGCGGAGACAGTGCCATGGGGGGAAGACACTCTGGCAACAGTGGGTGGCTGGGCCCTGCTCTCCCACGCCTTCCCCAGGACTCAGGGACATGACTTCAAAACTCTTTAAACAATTTGATGGAGTAAATGTTTAAAGGGACTTGTTTGAATCCTGAAGTGATTCCTATGGCAGAGCATGGCATAGCTCCATTTGGCAGAAGCAAGGGAAGGAAGGAACGGGGGATTTTTTTTTTTTGGCAAATGAAGTAAGAGCCAGAGTATGGCGGGTCTTAAACGCCTGGCTAGAAGATCCATCTTTACTCTCTACATTATCGGTTAACCTTGCAGATGCAAGCTGTGTAATACTGGCTCCCTTAATACCCAGCATGCTGTGGTGAGACTGTCTGTCATCCTCTGATGCCCATTTCTCCCAATCTACAGGTGCTAGATGCCTGCAGAGACTCCATCTCCCAGCCTCCTTCACAGCTCAGTGTGGCCATGTGGCTAAGCTCTGGCCAGTTAAGATAAAGTGACATGTACAACTTTCACACCAGATCCTTGAAAGCTTGAAAGGGAGGCTTTCCCTTCTTCCTGTGATAAGGACACAGACAGGACACAGTTGAGCCAGCTTGTTCCCGGAACACCTCAGGGGACAGAAGAGCAACAAAGAATAGGGAGTCTGGGTCCCTGTGTGGTCTCAAGGAACAGAGATTCCTGCCCATTCTCAACCACCCCTACTACAGGCAGGTACTGCTAAATCATGTCTGACTCTCTGCAACTCCATAACTGCAGCATGTCAGGCTTCCCTGACCTTCACTGTCTCCCGGAGTTTGCTCAAGCTTATGTCCATCGAGTGAGTGATGCCATCCAACCATCTCATCCTCTGCCCCTTCTCTTCCTACCTTCGATCTTTCCCAGCATCAGGGTCTTTTCCAGTGAATCAGCTCTTCACATCAGGTGGCCAAAGTATTGGAGCTTCAGCTTTAGCATCAGTCCTTCCAATGAATATTCAGGGTTGATTTCCTTTTGGATTGACTGGTTTGATCTCCTTGCTGTCCAAGGGGCTCTCAAGAGTCTTCTCCAGCACCACAATTTGAAAGCATTATTTCTTCAGCACTCAGCCTTCCTTATGGTCCACCTCTCACATCCATACATGACTACTGGAAAAATCATAGCTTTGAGTATATGGACCCTTGTCAGCAAAGTGACGTCTCTGCTTTTTAATATGAGAAATGAACATCTGTTACATTTGGACCCTAGTATTTTGGGGGTCTCTTGGTTATAACAAGTTAATATGTACCCTAACTATTACACTGGGCTCAGTATGGTTGAGCTCTATTAAATTATTTTTGGAAATTCATAAAGAAAAAGTCAATAAATGGCTATGGAAATAAACTAAGACCAACCGAATGGAAAAGCAAAAATTATCTATCCAAAGCTTGCTCTACAGCAGGGAGTCAGCCACTGTCTTTGTATCTGGCAGAGACCCAAAGGCAGGCAGGGAAGTGGGAAAGCTTTACAATGGGGAAAAAGGGAAGGCTCCAGATATGCTCTGATTAGAGGCTGGTGGCCGGGGGAAGCTGGAGGCAGGCTAACTAGAAGCCAGCATCCTATGTGATGGTTAGGGGGACATATTTGGTTTTTTTTCCGACAAAAATTAGGGAGGCTGGAAGTTATTATTTAAGTCCTGGCCATTTGGGGCTGACTGTGAGAGAAGTTACTGTATGGCTTCCTTGTTGTCACCAGAGACAGCGATCTGGCTTGCTACAGGTCTGACTTAGAGCAGGCTGGCTTCCTGGGCTGTTTATTGTAGATGAAGAGGTTGGTTTTCTGGGCGGGCTGCTCCAGGTTGTGGGTTAGCGCTGTCTTTGTATGTAGGTTTGGTCCTTGTCTGTTTGCATATTCCGTTTCTCGTGGCTGATGAGAAGAGCCCTATCACAGAGGAGAAATGGTGTTGACAGGGTAGTGTTTTCAAATAATCTCCCTGGCACAGAACAGTGGAAGGAAGGAGATTTCATTTATTCCTGATGGACAGACAGAGGGCTGCGCTGGGAACTGGCCAAATCACAGAGACAAAAAGAGAGGCCTCAGGGCTGAGGAACGGGAGTGCTACGACCCAGCAAGGCAATGGGATTTCACTGGTGCACACAGCCAAAGGGCGTTAGGACTTGAGTTGCTCCTGACACTTGCCTGGGGAAAAAAAAAAGTGGCCTGTGGGCTCAGTGCTGTTGCATTCCCCTGAGGCTTGGGCTGGAGGACAAGGCTCCGGGCCACCCTCCTCATCCATTATGACCCCCAGAAGCCCAGCGGGTCCCAAAGCACGCTTGGCAGATGTGACAGACCAGTGGTCACAGGAGAGGTTTGCTTTTCTTAGCGTGAAGCCAGGCGTGAGCGGGCCCGGCACCGAGGAGGCCCCTGATTGCCCGCAGATGTCTGAGCGACGCCCAGCTGGCAGGCCTGCTCGCTTTCAAGTCTGGTTTCCATTCCAGTGGCGAGTGGGACGAGGGGACCCGTCTCATGGAACTGAAGGCAGCATGGTGGGAGCCCGCCGCAGGCTGGTCCCTGACTGGGGACACCTCTCCTTCTCGTCACGAGCTGCACACATTCAAATCAGTGCACTTTGGGGTCCAAGAACACTGAGTGTTGATGTTTGCTGGAGACAAACGTTGCTTTATGCTTTGTTCTCTCCATGGTTACTCAGCCTCAGCCTCGCAGGCTGCTTCTTCTGCAGGCTCTTCAGGAACCCCAGGCACCTCAGGCAATCCCCAGGGAGGAGGCTGGGCTCTGTCCTCGTATGGAGCAGGCCTAGAGAGGGCGCTGGCCATCCCGAGGCAGGCTCCGGAGTTTCCAAACTTAGCATTTGTTAAAGGAAACTCTTGGTTCTCTCCTACAATCCTGCCCTCTCCTCATGTCTGTAACTGGCATCACCATCTGCTCAGTGGATCAAGCCCCAAACTTAAGAACCACGCCTGACGCTTTTCTGTCCCTCACCTCCCATTCTGGTCAGTCCCAGCACGGTCCCCTTCAAAGGGCATCTGGAAGAGCCTGTTTCCCTTTCCTCCTACCATCCATTCTCTTGCCAACAAGAACGATTCTCCCACTCGTGGAAAGGCATCTGGACAAACCACAATTCAGAAAGACACACGCACCGCGGTGCTCGTAGCGGCACTGGATTCACAGCAGCCAAGACATGGAGACAACGTGAACATCAGCAGAGAGCAGACGCAGGGGAGGTGGTGCACACATTCAGTGGAATGCTGCCCAGCCTGAACAAGAAAGGGGCAATGCCGTCTGCAGCAACGTGGATGGGCCTAGAGATGATCAGTAAGTCAGACCAAGAAAGACAATACCATATGCACAATTGAAAAAACAATACAAATAAATCTCTGTATGAAACAGAAAGAGACTCACACACATAGAAACAAGTTTATGGTTACCAAAGGGGAAAGGAAAGGGGAGGGATAAATTAGGAGTTTGGGATTAACAAACTCCTAGAATTTATATAGACAACCAACAAAGGTTTATTGTATAGCACAAAATACTATATTCAACATCTTGGAATAACCTACACTGGAAAAATTTTTTAAAAGATTGTATATGTGTGTAGAATGGAGTCACTTTGCTGTATAACAGAAATTAAACACAACATTGTCAATCAACTATACATCAATAAAATTTAAAATGAATACATAAAAAATAAAAACAAAAAGATTCTCTCAAACTGGGCAGTGCTCTGCAGGAACTGCTTCCATCCTCTTCGCTCTGCTCTCTTCACAGTGGTTTTCTTTCCTTTCTTCTGCATATTGAACTCTTTCCCCCTTTTAGGACCTTTCTTGGTCTGAAATATTCCCACCATTCCCACAACTGACATCTGCTGCTGCTGCAGCTGCTGCTAAGTCACTTCAGTCGTGTCCACCCCTGTGTGACCCCAGAGACAGCAGCCCAGCAGGTTCCGCCATCCCTGGGATTCTCCAGGCAAGAACACTGGAGTGGGTTGCCATTTCCTTCTCCACAACTGACATCTACTCATTAATCATTTTTGAGTTAAGCCATACGACCCAGCAGTCCCACTGCTGGGCATACACACCGAGGAAACCAGAATTGAAAGAGACACGTGTACCCCAATGTTCATCGCAGCACTGTTTACAATAGCCAGGACATGGAAGCAACCTAGATGTCCATCGGCAGATGAATGGATAAGAAAGCTGTGGTACATATACACCATGGAGTATTACTCAGCCATTAAAAAGAATACATTTGAATCAGTTCTAAAGAGGTGGATGAAACTGGAGCCTACTATACAGAGTGAAGTAAGTCAGAAAGAAAAACACCAATACAGTATACTAACACATATATATGGAATTTAGAAAGATGATAATGATGACCCTATATGCAAGACAGCAAAAGAGACACAGATGTGTAGAACAGTCTTTTGGACTCTGTGGGAGAAGGTGAGGGTGGGATGATTTGGGAGAATGGCATTGAAACATGTATATTATCATACATGAAACAGAGCGCCAGTCCAGGTTTGATGCACGAGACAGGGCACTTAGGGCCGGTGCACTGGGATGACCCTGAGGGAAGGGATGGGATGGGGAGGTCGGCGGGGAGGGTTCAGGATGGGGGGACACATGTACACCTATGGCTGATTCATGTGATTGTATGGCAAAAACCACTACAATATTGTAAAGTAATTAGCCTCCAATTAAAATAAATTAATTTACAAAAAAATTTTTTTGAGTTAATGGTGGATGGATGACTGGATTGGTAGCTGGATAGTCTTTTTGGGGAAGCATAGGACCAAAGCAAATTCCTTATAAAGGTCACTTGCCTCTGTAATTCCCAAAACTGAGCCAAACTGTGCCTGGCCTTAGTCCATAAGTTCAGACAGGTGTCGATTCAACTGAATAAATATTTACGGAGCACTTACAATGTGCTAGTCCCTGGAGATACAATCAGGAACAAGACACAGAGCTTACAGGGAAGAGGGGTGGGAGAAAATGAAATATGCAATTATAAAGTAGAATGGTGCCATCTATAATTATGATGTGAGAAGGGGGGTGCTGTCAGAGCATACAAAAGAAGCGAGTGAATGTCGTCTGAGGAGTTCAGGGAGAAGACAAGACCGCCTTTCTGAGCACTATGATGGCTCATCGTTCTAGGCACTTCACAAATGATGTTTCTTCTCCCTGCAGCTGTCCTGCCAGGGAGGTATAATTATCACCATACTACAAACGTGGAAACAGCAGAAGCAAGGCCTATGCCCAGAGTCACGGTGTTAGAACAGATGCCCTGGGACACTGACTGAGGCGGACACATTTGCACACGGGGGTGCTCTTAGAAATGCCATCTTGAGGGGACACAGCCAGTAGGGTCAGGCAGAAGGGCAGCTGAGCAGAGAAGCAGATCCCACAGCAGCTGCTGTTGATACTGTGGGGGTTCTGCAGCTGGGAGGATTGTTTCTGAATTAAGGCAACAGGGTGGGCTTTGAGCTCTGAACTGACCAGTCACTGAACCCAGTGTGTTCCTGAGAGAAGGGTGTAGGCTTGGGTATGGTGGCCCCCTCCCTCGGATGGCAATTCCTGGAATGGCGGGGGTGGGGGGAGTTAACTGCCAGCCCTTGGGAGAATGAGAACTTGGTTCGAACCTTGGTGCCCCCACAGCCCCGCAGCCCCTGCGTGGGTACCTGGCACTTTCAAGGTTGATGTCATGTTGATGTGATATCTTAATATGATGTAACATTGACAGGCTTGGTCCCATCTCTTTCCTGTCTACCATCACTCTTAATGACATCACAGATTTGCACAATTTTAAACACCATTTATAAGAGTCCACACTTATATCCTTAGTTTAGGCCTCTCTCATGTGCTTCATGCACACACCACTCTTTACTTATCATCTTCACCTCACATTTCCAAAAGCAACTTCTGAATTGTTTTTTTTTTTTGGCCATGGCTTTTGTGTCGGGAAGATCCCCTGGAGAAGGAAACGGCAACCCACTCCAGTATTCTGGCCTGGAGAATCCCATGGACGGAGGAGGTTGGTAGGCTACAGTCCACGGGGTCACAAAGAGTCGGACACGACTGAGTGACTTCACTTTCACTTTCACTTTGGGATCTTGGTTCACCAACCAGGGAGCAAACCCAGGCCCAAGTCAATGAAAGCGTGGAGTCCTAACCACTGGACTGCCAGGTAATTCCCCCACCTCTGAATTCTTACCATCCCTGCTGTCAGCTCCCCCCACCCTTCCTATCTCATTTAACAGCACCTCCACTCTTGCGAGCTGCTCAAGCCAAAAGCCTTGGATCACTGTTTTCCTCTGAGCCCTGAATTCGATCCATTCTTCAAAATACATCCTACAGCGTCAGCCCATTTCACTCAAGGTAAGTGCTCACAGAGGCTTGGTCTCCCGCGCTCACGCATGTCTACCCCTGCCATTCCACCCCATCCATCCAGACAGGAATGGGGTGGATGGAGCCCCACCCCCATACATCTTTCTAGTTCACTCCTTTATCCCCTTCAAGTCTTACATCCACCTGTTCAGCAAGGCCTCCCTGAGCACATTATTTAAAGTACACTCTCCATTCTCATCCCAGTTTAATTTCTTCCTGAGCACCCATCACCTTTTAACATATAATTATGTATTTCCTGGAGAAGGCAATGGCAATCCACTCCAGTACTCTTGCCTGGAGAATCCCATGGACGGAGGAGCCTGGTGGGCTACAGTCCTTGGGGTGCTAAGAGTCAGACACGACTGAGTGACTTCACTTTCACTTTTCACTTTCATGCATTGGAGAAGGAAATGGCAACCCACTCCAGTGTTCTTGCCTGGAGAATCACAGGGACAGAGGAGCCTGGTGGGCTGCCGTCTATGGGGTCGCACAGAGTTGGATACAACTGAAGCGACTTAGCAGCAGCAGCATGTATTTCCTGCCAATCCTCCCCACCCCCCACACTCCAACTACACTGTAAACTTCATGAAGGCAGGGACTTTCTTGTTTGTTCACCATGGTCTCCTGCAGGGCTAGAACAGAGCCTGATACACAGGGGCATTCAGGAAGTGTTTGTTGACTGACTGATTGACTGAAGCAGGGGAGAAGGTATTCAAGTGGTTCTGCCTGGTTCCAAATGCATGATACTACGCACACACCACACCGTAAGTCTCCTACACAATACAACTCCCTCAAGATAGATGTAATGCCATTGAGAGGCCAAAAGCAAATCTTGGCCTTGCACGAAGTGACATAACATAGTGGGCCGGGGTCTACATGTCAAAAGTGATTCCAGCTGGGCTATAGTTGCTGAGCCAAAAGAATTTCTCAGAGTGCTTCAGAGGTGAAAACCTGGCCCTCGGGGTCCCTGTGACTGGAAAGAGAAGGTAGCAGGACTTCTGGAGTCCTCTGTGAGTGAAGCAGGTACAGATTCTGATCTGTTCAGTGACCTGCAGGGCTTCCTTTGGCCATCCACAGAAATGGATGGTTCACTGCTGACACGGGGAAGCCTGAGCTGTACACTCCAGCCTTTCCTTTCAAACAGGCTGGGCCCGCCTGTCTGCTCAGGCTTTGACCCACTGTCCATATTCTGATGTCATTCAGAATTTGTTGTCAAAGGAAATCTGAGGACAATGGGTTTGGCCACGTTACTTTAATCAGACCAACATGTAAGTGGGTCATCTTTATTTTCAAAAGAACCAGAGGCAGCATGGGGTAGGGGGGAAAGGCTCTGGTTTTAGGATTAGAAGTCTGAGGTCAAGTTTATATTATTATCAACAGTATAGGAGGGTTTCCTTTTCTCCACAGTCTCTCTAGCATTTGCTATTTCTAAATTTTTTTTTTAATGATGGCCATTCTAACTGGCGGGAGGTGGTACCTCATTGTAGTTTTGATTTGCATTTCTCTAATAATTAGTGATGCTGAGCATCTTTTAACGTGCCTGTTAATCATCTATATGTCTTTTTCAGAGAAATGTTTATGTAAGCGTGATGTCCCTCTTTTAATTTTCTTTTTACATTAATTATATGAACTATTTATAGTTTGGATATTAACCCCTTGTCAATGGCTTCATTGAAAATATTTTCTCCCATTCCATAGGTTGCCTCTTTGTTTTCTTGGTGGTTTCCTTTGCTGTGCAAAAGCTTTTAAGCTTCATTAGGTCCTATTTGTTTATTTTTGCTTTTATTTCTTTTGTCTTGGGTAACTGATCTAAGAAAACATTGATATGATTTATGTCAGAGAATATTTTGCTTATGTTCTCTTCTAGGAGTTTTATGGTATCATGTCGAATATTTCCATCTTTAAACTATTTTGTCCATGGTGTGAGGGAGGTTCTAGCATTATTGATTTCATATAGCCTGGATGTTGGCAAATTTTAAAAATGGAATCTGACTGCCTCTAGGTGGGGTCTGAGGTCTCCATTTTACTGCAGTCTGTACCACTCCCTGTTGTCTTTCACCAGAGTCACTCATCTGTGTTACCTGCCTGGACTTGAAGGCAGCTGAATTCTCTTTCCAGTGATAAAACTCCAGTGCTTCTAAGAAAGATAATTAGTCAGACCCAATGAGTGATGACTGTGTGGGGAAAATTCTTCAAGAGATGGGCATACCAGACCACCTGACCTGCCTCCTGAGAAATCTGTATGCAGGTCAGGAAGCAACAGTTAGAACTGGACATGGAACAACAGACTGGATCCAAATAGGAAAAGGTGTACATCAAGGCTGTATAGTGTCACCCTGCTTATTTAACTTCTATGCAGAGTACATCATGAGAAATGCTGGGTTGGATGAAGCACAAGCTAAAATCAAGATTGCCGGGAGAAATATCAATAACCTCAGATACGCAGATGACACCCCTCTTATGGCAGAAAGCAAAGAGGAACTAAAGAACCTCTTGATGAAAGTGAAAGAGGAGAGTGAAAAAGTTGGCTTAAAACTCAACATTCAAAAAACTAAGATCATGGCATCTGGTCCTACACTTCATGGCAAATAGATGGGGAAACAATGGAAACAGTGACAGAGTTTATTTTCTTAGGCTCCAAAACCACTGCAGATGGTGACTGCAACCTTGAAATTAAAAGACACTTGCTCCTTGGAAGAAAAGCTATGACAAACCTAGACAGCATATTAAAAAGCAGAGACATTACTTTGCCATGAGGTCCATATAGTCAAAGGTATGGTTTATCCAGTAGTCATGTATGGATGTGAGAGTTGGACCATAAAGAAAGCTGAGCACTGAAGAACTGACACTTTTGGAACTGTGGTGTTGAAGAAGACTCTTCAGAGTCCCCTGGACTCCAAGGAGATCAAACCAGTCCATCCTAAAGGAAATCAGTCCTGGGTGTTCATTGGAAGGACTGATGTTGAAGCTGAAATTCCAATACTTTCACCATCTGATGCAAACAGCTGATTCATTAGAAAAGACCCTGATGCTGGGAAAGACTGAGGGCAGGAGGAGAAGGGGACAACAGAGGATGAGATGGCTGGACGGCATCACTGACTCAATGGACATGGGTTTGGGTGGACTCCGGGAGTTGGTGATGGACAGGGAGGCCTGGCGTGCTGTGATTCATGGGGTCGCAAAGAGTTGGACACGACTGAGCGACTGAACTGAACTGACTGAAAAGTCTCTAAACATAAGCGAGTGTATTTCCACCATGTAGAGGAAATGGAAGGAAATTTCTGCAATAAGGGACCTTAGCTGATAGAGATATGCCCCTTTCCTCAACACACGTATAGAAGCACTAGAGTATAAGCATGAAGGAAAATGAGTTTCAAGGGAAAAATGTATAACTCTTTGGGTGTCAGAGACAGAGAAATAAAAGGCAGTGCCACATGCCTGAGCTGGTGTGGAGGTAGCCCAGGGAAGCTCTCTACCCAGACATGGATTTAGGGGTGAGAGACATGGTCTGGCAAAGCAAAAGATGCAAAGCCAGGATGCTAAATGGAGCCTTCTAGGTAAGCCTCAAAGAGGACTCCTGTTCAAACGATTAAGGCATTGCAAGGATAAATAGAGCCATTAAAAAAAAAAAGAACAGTATGTTTGAAACAGGCATGTTTGAAAAAGAACAGAGCTTTGCTTGCCTTAAACAACCTCCTCTGCTACAAGAATACTCCAGCTCTCACACTCCTCTGAGCCAGTGCATGAAGGGACGGGTCAGATCTTAGAGCCAGTAAAGTGCAATTTGATCCTTCAGATCTTGAGATTTCAGACCCTAAGATACTTATTGGAACATCTAACACTGATTGACGACCTTCCTCATGGCAGGCACTGGTGGTCTCTGTGCTCGAAATCTTTCATGACTGCCTGGGCTTGGGATCAAGACTCACATGGTCAGGCTTCTCTGGGGGTCCCTAATACCAGCCAGATGCCCACACTGTGCTGCCAGGACTGGGCCGTGAGAATCTGCCCCACCGTGCGAAAGACTGACTGCTCTTTCTGCTCCCAGCTCCCAGCCCAGTGTGCCAGTGGCAAAGCCCAAATAGAAACATTATTTTTTTATTTGATGGGAGAAGTTGTTTTTTAAGATTCTCAGTATCAAAAGCTATTTTGTTGGTGGCAGAGGAAGGGATTTCAGGAAGCATTCTTGGTATAACCACACCACTTGAGTCTGTTGGATTAAATGGTAACTCAGTGTTGGTGCTGCCCTGTCAAGATCATCTAAGACATTTGGGCTAAGAAGAGACTTGGCAGGAACCAAGGCACGTATAATGGGAAAAACAGAATATTTTCTTTCATGAAAGATAAAATTTCATCACATAGTCTCCAAATCAGATTTCCTGACACACGTGCTTTAATCATATTCCAGCTCTTTTTTAATTTTTTTAAAGAGGCGATGCTTGGGGTAGGATTTAAAGATGAGGGAGGTCTACCTCCTTGTTCTAGTCTTAGCAAAGACGAGTCCCCTTAGAACCAACAACTTTGGTACTTCGAACCCTGACAAGACCATTATCCCTCACAAGGTATAATACCTTTAACAGGACAATCATGGCAGTTCACCTCTCCAAGGGTTTTTACTTCGTGAAATCCAGGCAGCCCCTGGATTCCTCCTTTTTCCTGGAGAAAAGGAAGTGGGAAAGGGTGGGCCCTACAACTCGGAAAACCCAGAGTCTTCTGGGAATGCCTTGCACAGGTATCCAGGAATCCAGGATGAAGTTGTTTTGTTCATTGCAACTGCCTCTGTGACCAACGCCAACTGTCCCAGTCTACAGGACCTGTGTGGGGAAGGCTAGGGGCAGGAGGGGACAGTCAGAGGGTGGAAGTCTGTTTCTCTGGCTGGCCCAAGGCTTTTTATTTCAAGCAGGGGATAGAGCTGTCTTATTTTTCAGTCTTTCAATTTTCTGCTGTCCACAAGTTACGTATATTATCGCATATTTGTTTCTGCAGGCAGTGTTGTTTTTCTGACCCAGTTAAGACAACTGGACTTCACATCACTCATTCCAGCCTTTGACATGTGGAAAATACATCATCACCATCTTTTATGAAGCCGATGAGTGCTAACCTCTGATCCCCAAACCCACAACTTGGTCCCCACTCCATTCTCTCATCAGTTCCTCTTCATCCCATTACTGTTTGAAATGATATCTAGGCCTTATGACATGCATTCCTCTCATCAATTCACAAAGCATTAATATACAAGTTTCCCTGGGCCATTTTCAAAGGAAAAACTTTTAAAATAGTCTTTCTGCAGAAGTCACCAAAAAAAGATACAAAACAGGAAATTAAATGAGTTACCAAGGAAGTCTGCATATGAATCTAATCTTGTCCTTGCAACTAATGAAGATTACATGCCCTGAATATAACACAGCATTATTAAAACAATAAAGTAACAGGGAACAGTCATGTTTTTGCCTGTAATTGATTTAGTCTCCAGACTCAGATTGTAAATATTATTTTTCTCTCTCTCAACACATGGGGGAAAATGTCTTCTTTTCTCTTATAAGAAGAAATTAGGAATTTGTATTTTGTTTCTATCATAGGGACAAGCTTTAAAAATTTTGTTATGACCTTACTGAATAGAATAGATTCTAAGTGTCTTTGATGTTCAGGGAAAAAATGCACAAACTAGCAAAATCAAATAGAAATCTGTGTTGACCAAATTTATATTGACCCAAATGCTGCTGTTTGATCCACACACACTGTGCTTTTCAAAGCTACAGGACCCACCCCCCCATCCACCACACAAATGCATTAATAATAAAATCCCAATCCCAACTAGTTCTCAACTGGAGAAGCTTTGATTTATGGCAAATATAAGCTCCCCAAATAAAAAGGAAATGATTAAAATCAGCATCCCAGGGAAAGATAACTGATAAACTCTGAGACTCCCTACTCCCAGATGTGATTTCAGGGGTTACTGAGAACACTGCAGGTACCACCATGGGGTCAGGTATCTCTGTCTCCAGAAGCCCACAGCAGTCCCCGCGATGCCTTTCTGAGCAGACCCATTTATTACTTTCTGTTTATAGGCTGAAGGAAGCCCAGAATCTCCCTGCAGCCAGACGGCACATCCCTGCCTCATGGTCAAGGGCTCCAGGAACACAGAGCTGGGGTGGGGGTGGGTGGGGGAGGGTGGAGGCTTGCTCTCACTTGAGACACACAGCAGGGAGGCTCCCTGAATCCAGCACCCTCTGTTCCTAAAGCTCTCCTTGTAAGGAGATAAATCAGTGCTGCCCCTGAATGGCCCGCAGAATTAAAGACAACTGGTCACATTAGCGGGTTTTCAGAAAGAGCAGTTAACTTGGTTGTGCCAACTCTCATCACTAGATCTTGATTACAATTGTTTGTTGGGGTCCACGCAGTTTAGGACTCTTTCCAATAAGGAGATGTCACTTTAATGCAAGACTTAAAAACTAAAGTAACTGTGACTGACTGTGCCTACCAGTTGGAAGGAGAAATGGGCAGAGCTTCTCTAAGTCATTAAGCTAGCTCACATGGTAGTGTGCTATTATCAATCCCAAAAAAATCGTATTTTAGGACAATTAGTTTTTGACCTGTAAAGATGCTCACCCCATATTGCTGAGTACAATGTATAGCAGCAAGTACAGTATGATCCACATTTTATAAAAAGCAAATTGCTTACATTCTGGACTTCCCCTGGTGGCCCAGTGGTTAAGAATCCACTTGCCAATGCAGAGGAGAGGGTTGATCCCTGGTGTGGGAAGATTCCACGTGTTGAGGGACAACTGCAGCTGTGCACCACAGCTACTGAGCCTGTGCTCTGGAGCCTATGCTTGGCAACCAGAGAAACACGGCAGCAAGAGAACTCCATGCACTGCAACTAGAGAGTAGCTCCTGCTCATTGCAACTAGAGAAAGCATAGCAACGAAGATGCAGTGTGGACAAAAATTTAAAAAAATAATTTTAAAAAAAGCAAATTACTTACATTCTGCAGCTCGGACCTCTTCTTAGCACCTGCCAGTTTCCAAGCTTTTTGGCTTCCGTCTGACTCTCCCCACCTCTCCCAGTTCAGAATACCTTCACCTCATCTGGGGAGGAAGGCCAAGAGGAACAACTTTGTTACTAAGCACTTTTCTTCCAGACTTTTCATTAATGGTGAAAAAGCACAATTCTCCAACTATCAAAGAAAACATAAATTCCATACGTACAGATGGCAAACTCATGCCAAAGTTTTATTAATTAGTTAATGAAGAAACCAGCAGTAAGAAGAGAGCCGGTTTGGAGAAACTTTGAGAAACAGGGATTATAGAGTTAGTGGGGAAAGGAATACTGAAGATTAGTTTAGCTAAATAGATGCTAAACAAGTTAATGGTCTGTAGAGAAGTGTGTGGGTAACTTTTCCACCAGAGAGCCCCCCCAATATATCATGAACCTTATTATTTTTCTAAAAGTTAATCTCTTAATATACCAGGGTTGTAAAATGTTTGGGCCACAACCAAAGGGTCATTTCCTGGGTCAGTCAGATGACTCTCCACAGACTTTTTAGAAAGGTCACAAAGCTTTTATTTTTGCCTTATTTTCAAGTTTTAGATAGCTTTTCTTCCACAATGACATAAAGTTTTATGTCCTAGGTGCTTTGGAGTTTATACTTTGGAACTGTCAAAGCTAAAGATATAGTACTTGATCTCAGCTTTCCTGCCATAAAGAGCTTTCCACCCTAGAATGAGGAAAGAACAATCTTAAACCAGTATCAGTCAGGTCAGTTCAGTTCATTTCAGTCTCTCAGTAGTGTCCGACTCTGCGACCCCATGAATCGCAGCACGCCAGGCCTCCCTGTCCATCACCAACTCCTGGAGTTCACTCAGACTCGCGTCCATCGAGTCAGTGATGCCATCCAGCCATCTCATCCTCGGTCATCCCCTTCTCCTCCTGCCCCCAATCCCTCCCAGCATCAGTCTTTTCCAATGAATCAACTCTTCGCATGAGGTGGCCAAAGTACTGGAGTTTCAGCTTCAGCATCATTCCTTCCAATGAAATCCCAGGGTTGATTTGATCTCCTTCAGAATGGACTGGTTGGATCTCCTTGCAGTCCAAGGGACTCCCAAGAGTCTTCTCCAACACCACAGTTCAAAAGCATCAATTCTTCAGCGCTCAGCCTTCTTCACAGTACAACTCTCACATTCATACATGACCACTGGAAAAACCATAGGGTAAGCTAAAAACCAGACCCAAAGTCTCAGGGTGAGCTTCCTCTGGAACTGGAGCTGTTAGCTGATTGACAGGCACAGTGAATACCTCACTCAGTTCCAGAACAATGACACCTAGTCTTTCACCCTCTTGGAAGGAGACAGGAATAAAATTCTCTGGTTTATTTGGCCAGTTCAAAGAAAAGACCTTAGCAAATGTCTTTGCCAGTAAATGGGAATCACCCTTCAGTACAGCTCCTCAGTAATGGGGATCACCCTTCAGTACAGGCCCTCAGTAATGGGCTCACCCTTCAGTACAGGCCCTCAGTAATGGGGATCACCCTTCAGTACAGGCCCTCAGTAATGGGGATTACCCTTCAGTACAGCTCCTCAGTAATGGAGATCACCCTTCAGTAGAGCTCAGTAATGGGGATTACCCTTCAGTACAGCTCCCTCCGTAAATGGGGATCATCCTACAGTGAAGCTCAGTAAATGAGGATTACCTACAGTACAGCTCAGTAAAGCCGGACCTACATATTCAGAGCTCATGAGCAGCCTATTAGCCCCATATCTTAATCACGAGCAGTCGTCGAAGAAAACCAGACTGAACAAAATTTCTAATTTGGAAGACAGAGATGTAAACAAAGTAAAAGCAACTTCGAGGATATAAGGAGAAGCATATAAAAAAAAATAAACCAATTATGAGTAATATATTGGAGAGCTAAGAGAAGGTACTGCATCCATGAAATAAGAACAGGACATCATATACTCATCCCTCCCTCATGTATGAAGGAGTACGAAGTGAGTAAAGTGCTCCTGATATTAAAAACATGATAGCAAAATGAACAAGGTATGGAAGATAAGGTTGAATCATTTCCCTTAAAAAGTAAAGCAAAAATACAGAGAAACAGAAGAAAAGCAGGATTATGCTAAGAAGTTCAAAAGCCAAATAACAGAAATTCCAGAAAGAGAAAATGGAGGGAAGAAATTACAAATGAAATGACTTTAAAATGTTTCCCAGAGTGAAGATTGGAGAGAGAGGTGAATGTACAGAGTCATGTGTTACTGGAACAGTTTTATGAGAGGAAGCCACTGTGGGAATTGACGCCAGGGCAGGAGAGCCTGCATTATAATTGACAAATTGCTGGGAGCTCATAGTGGACAAGTCTGAGAGTTTAAAACTCCAGGGGGACCCAGGTATAGGGTGGTCTTCACAATTCTGTGAAATTTACCACCAGGAGCTTGACCAGATTCTCACACTGAATATCAGAGATAAATCTTCTTGTGCTTCCATCAGGGGGAGAAAGGAAAAATAAAAAATTTTTAATACAACAGAGCACTAATTAAGTCTTACCTCATGGGGGTATTATCAGAGCCTAACTTACCTGGAGAAAGGGAAATACCCAACTCCAGCCCACTCTAGCCATTGTCTCTCATCTAAGGGAGGAGAAAAATTTCCCTGAGTTGCACTTAAAGTTCCCGTAGGCTCACTAAAAGACTAAGACCTAATCCTAGGACTACAGAATGCTTCCCCTTGTCCCATACCTTCTTACAACAATACTAAAGTCCTGTTTATAGCAGTTGGTTTTACCTTGTACATTATGTCCAGCTATCAAAAAAAAATTTACAAGGCATATTGAAAGACAAAAACCACAGAGCAAGCATCAAAACCAGACAGCAATGATGCTGGAATTATCAGACCAGGAATTCAAAAACAACTATGATTAATATGCTAAGGTCTCCAATGGATGAAGTAGACAGCACACGAGAACAGATGGAGAATACAAGTAGAGAGATGCAAATCCTAAGATCGAACCAAAAAGAAATGCTAGAGATCAAAAACACTGAAACAAAAATGAAGAATGCTTTTGACAGGCCTGTTAGTAGACTAACAGATGACATGGCTAAGGAAAGAATCTCTGAGCTTGAGGATATCTCAAAGGAAACCTTCCAAACTGAAAAGCAGAGAGAACAACATTTTGTAGTTTTGGGCAACTACAAGAAGTGTAATATACACATAATGGAAATACCAGAAGGAGATGAAAGGGAGAAAGCAAGAGAAGAAATAGCTGAAATAATAATGATTGACCATTTCACCAATTGATGTCAGACACCAAACCCCTGGCTGAGGAAGCTCCAAAAACACCAAGTAGCATAAATGAAGAAAAATACACTGAGGCATATGATTTGCAAACTGCAGAAAAAAAAAAATCCCGAAAGAAGCTAGAGCAGAAAAATATGTCTATGGAAAAACAAACAAACAAAAAAAGGTACATCTAACTTCTCAGAAACCATGTAAATAAGAAGAGAGTGACGTGAAATATTTAAGTTATTGACAGCAAAAAAAAAAAACAAACAAAAAAACCCCCACCTATCTAGAATTCTATACCAGAGAAATTATCCTTCAAAAATGAAGGAGAAATAAAGATTTACTTAGACAAACAAAAATTGAGGGACTAAGTTGCCAGTATACATGTCTTGCAAGAAATTTAAAAGAAATTCTTTAGACAGAAGGAAAATGATATAAATAAGAAGCTCAGATTTACATAAAGAAAAGAAGAGATATGAAGAAGAAATAAGTGAAGGTAAAATAAAAACATATTTCCTTATTCTTAATTGATCTAACAGGAAACAGTTTGTTCCAAATAATAATAGCAATAATGTATTCAATTATGTATGCTTATATATATCTTATGTGCACATACATAATGTATATATAAATGAAATGAATGACAGCAGGGAAAGGAGAAAGGAATCAGAATTGTTTTGCTATTAAAAGGTTTTTACACTACGTATGGTGGCTCAGACGGTAAAGCGTCCGCCTGCAATGCGGGAGACCCAGGTTCGATTCCTGGGTCGGGAAGATCCCCTGGAGAAGGAAATGGCAATCCACTCCAACACTCTTGCCTGGAAAATCCCATGGACAGAGGACCCTGATAGGCTACAGTCTATGGGGCCGCAAAGAGTCAGACACGACTGAGCAACTTCACTACTGTCACTATGAGGCAGTATAGGGTTTTTTTTAAAGTGGACTTGGATTAGTTGTAAATGTATATCATAATAAGACCACCACTAAAACAAGTAAAAAAAAAAAAAGAGAAAAAGAATTATAGCTGATATGTTAAGAAAGGAGAGAACATGGAATCATATAAAATGCCCAATTAAGATTACAAAAGGCAGTTGAAAAAGTAGAAGACAAAAATGGGGGGGAAAAAAAAAACAAGAGCAACAAGTAGAAAACAGTACACATACTGTAGATTTTAATACAACTATATTGATAATCACTATGAATGTCAATGGTCTAAATGTAACAATGAAAAGATAGGGACTGTCAGAGTGTATGAAAGAAAAAGACCCAGCTACATGTTGTATACAAGAAACTCACTTAACACATAAAGACACACACAGTTCAAAAGTAAATAGATAGAGAAGATATACCATGCTAACATTTCAAAACTTCAAAAGAGGGCAGGAGTAGCTATATTAATTTCAGACAAGGTAGACTTCAAAGCAAGAAAAGTTATCAGGGATAAATAAGGGCATTACATAATGATAAAGGGGCCAATTCTCCAAGAAAATATAACAATCTTTAACATGTGTGGGCTGGATGAAGCAAAAACTGGAATCAAGATTGCCGGGAGCAATATCAATAACCTCAGATATGCAGATGACACCACCCTTATGGCAGAAAGTGAAGAACTAAAGAGCCTCTTGATGAAAGTCAAAGAGGAGAGTGAAAAAGTTGGCTTAATAAGTTCAACATTCAGAAAACTAAGATCATGGCATCTGGTCCCATCACTTCATGACAAATAGATGGGGAAACAGTGGAAACAGTGGCAGACTTTATTTTTGGGGGCTCCAAAATCACTGCAGATGATGACTGCAGCCATGAAATTAAAAGACATTTGCTCCTTGGAAGAAAAGCTATGACCAACCTAGACGGCATATTAAAAAGCAGAGACATTACTTTCCCAACAAAGGTCCATCTAGTCAAGGCTATGGTTTTTCCAGTGGTCATGTATGGATGTGAGAGTTGGACCATAAAGAAAGCTGAGCACTGAAGAATTGATGCTTTTGAACTGTGGTGTTGGAGAAGACTCTTGAGAGTCCCCTGGATGCAAGGAGATCCAACCAGTACATCCTAAAGGAAATCAGTCCTGAATATTCATTGGAAGGACTGATGTTGAAGCTGAAACTCCAATATTTTGGCCACCTGATGGGAAGAGCAGATTCATTTGAAAAGACCCTGATGCTGGGAAAGATTGAAGGCAGGAGGAGAAGGGGACGACAGAGGATGAGATTGTTGGATGGCATCACCGACTCAAGGGGCATGAGTTTGAGTAAACTCCAGGAGTTGGTGATGAACAAGGAGGCCTGGTGTGCTGCAGTCCATGGGTTGCACAGAGTCGGACACGACTGAGTGACTGAACTGAACTGAACATGTGTGTGTCTAACAGTCATGTGTCAAACTACATGGGGCAAAAACTGATGGAAATGCAAGGAGAATAGGCAAATCCACTATCATAATTGGAGACTTCAACCTCCTCTAGTTGAAATGGACAAATTCAGCAGACAGAAATTTAGGAAGGACATATTGAACTCAGCAACACCATCAATCAATTAGATCTAATTTATATCCACAGTCTACTTCATCCAACAATAGCAGAATAGTATTCTTTCAAGTTAACATGAAATATCCATCAAAACTGACTATATTCTGGGCCCTGAAATATACTTTAAATAAATTTAAATGAATAGAAATTATATAGTGTCTGCTTCCAGACCCCAATAGAATTAAACTAGATATCAATAACGGAAAGACAATTGGAAAATGCCCAAATGAGTGGAGAGTAAACAACACACTTCCTAATAATGCATAAGTCAAAGAAAACATTTCAAGAAAAATTTTAAAATATTGTAAATGAAATGAAAATAAAGATACAACTTTAAAAATTTTGTAGGAAGCAGTAAAAGAACTGCTTAGAGGGAAATTTATAGCACTGGATATGAGAGTCTTTTGGACAGCAAGGAGATCAAACCAGGCAATCATAAAGGAAATCATCAACCCTGAATATTCATTGGAAGGGCTGATGCTAAAGCTGAAGCTCCAATACTTTGGCCACCTGATACAAAGAGCTGACCCACTGGAAAAGATCCCGATTCTGGGAAAGAGTGAAGGCAGGAGGAGAAGATGGTGAGAGAGGATGAGATGGTTGAATGGCATCATCAACACAATGGACATGACTTTGAGCAAACTCTGGGAGATAGTAAATGACAGGGACATCCAGAATGCTGCAGTCCATGGGATTGCAGAGTTGGACAAAAGGGACAGAGCAACAACATATATTAGAAAGGAAGAAATATCTAAAATAAATAATCTGTTTACACTTTCAGTTCAGTTCAGTTCATCTCTCAGTCATGTCCAACTCTTTGCGACCCCATGAATCACAGCATGCCAGCCCTCCCTGTCTATCACCAACTCCTGGAGTTCACTCAGACTCACGTCCATTGAGTCAGTGATGCCATTCAGCCATTTCATCCTCTGTCGTCCCCTTCTCCTCCTGCCCCCAATCCCTCCCAGCATCAGAGTCTTTTCCAATGAGTCAACTCTTTGCATGAGGTGGCCAAAGTACTGGAGTTTCAGCTTTAGCATCAGTCCTTCCAATGAACACCCAGGGCTGATCTCCTTCAGAATGGACTGGTTGGATCTCCTTGCAGTCCAAGGGACTCTCAAGAGTCTTCTTCAAAACCACAGTTCAAAAGCATCAATTCTTCAGTGCTCAGCTTTCTTCACAGTCCAACTCTCACATCCATACATGACCACAGGAAAAACCATAGCCTTGACTAGACGGACCTTAGTCGGCAAAGTAATGTCTCTGCTTTTTAATATGCTATCTAGGTTGGTCATAACTTTCCTTCCAAGGAGTAAACGTCTTTTAATTTCATGGCTGCAGTCACCATCTGCAGTGATTTTGGAGCCCCCCAAAATAAAGTCTGACACTGTTTCCACTGTTTCCCCATCTATTTCCCATGAAGCGATGGGACTGGATGCCATGATCTTCGTTTTCTAAATCTTGAGTTTTAAGCCAACTTTTTAATCTCCACTTCCACTTTCATCAAGAGGTGTTTTAGTTCCTCTTCACTTTCTGCCATAAGGGTGGTGTCATCTGCATATCTGAGGTTACTGATATTTCTCCTGGCAATATTGATTCCAGCTTGTGCTTCGTCCAGCCCAGCGTTTCTCATGATGTACTCTGCATATAAGTTAAATAAGCAGGGTGATAATATACAGCCTTGACGTGCTCCTTTTCCTATTTGGAACCAGTCTGTTGTTCCATGTCCAGTTCTAACTGTTGCTTCCTCACCTGCATATAGGTTTCTTAAGAGGCCAGTCAGGTGGTCTGGTATTTCCATCTCTTTCACAATTTTCCACAGTTTATTGTGATCCACACAGTCAAAGCCTTTGGCATAGTCAACAAAGCAGAAATAAATGTTTTTCTGGAACTCTCTTGCTTTTTCCATGATCCAGCAGATGTTGGCAATTTGATCTCTGGTTCCTATGCCTTTTCTAAAACCAGCTTGAACATCTGGAAGTTCGCAGTTCACGTATTGCTGAAGCCTGGCTTGGAGAATTTTGAGCATTACTTTACTAGCATGTGAGATGAGTACACTTGTGTGGTAGTTTGATCATTCTTTGGCATTGCCTTTCTTTGGGATTGGAATGAAAACGGACCTTTTCCAGTCCTGTGGCCACTGCTGAGTTTTCCAAATTTGCTGCCATATTGAGTGCAGCACTTTCACAGCATCATCTTTCAGGATTTGAAATAGCTCCACTGGAATTCCATCACTTCCACTAGCTTTGTTTATAGTGATGCTTTCTAAGGCCCACTTGACTTCCCATTCCAGGATGTCTCGCTCTAGGTGAGTGGTCACACCATTGTGATTATCTTGGTCGTGAATATCTTTTTTGTACAGTTCTTTTGTGTATTCTTGCCACCTCTTCTTAATATCTTTTGCTTCTGTTAGGTCCGTAACATTTTTGTCCTTTATCAAGCCCTTCTTTGCATGACATGTTCCCTTGGTATCTCTAATTTTCTCGAACAGATCTCTAGTCTTTCCTATTCTATTGTTTTCCTCTATTTCTTTGCATTGATTGCTGAAGAAGGCTTTCTTATCTCTTCTTGCTATTCTTTGGAACTCTGCATTCAGATGCTTATATCTTTCTTTTTCTCCTTTGCGTTTCACTTCTCTTCTTTTCACAGCTATTTGTAAGGCCTCCCCAGACAGCCATTTTGCTTTTTTGCATTTCTTTTCCATGGGGATGGTCTTGATCCCTGTCTCCTGTACAGTGTCACAAACCTCATTCCATAGTTCATCAGGAACTCTATCTATCAGATCTAGTCCCTTAAATCTATTTCTCACTTCTACTGAATAATTATAAGGGATTTGATATAGGTCATATCTGAATGGTCTAGTGGTTTTCCCTACTGTCTTCAATTTAAGTCTGAATTTGGCAATAAAGAATTCATGATCTGAGCCACAGTCAGCTCCTGGTCTTGTTTTTGCTGACTGTACAGAGTTTCTTCATCTTTGGCTGCAAAGAATATAATCAGTCTGATTTTGCTGTTCACCATCTCATGATGTCCATGTGTAGTCTCCTCCTGTGTTGTTGGAAGAGGGTGTTTGCTATGACCAGTGCATTTTCTTGGCAAAACTCTATTAGCCTTTGCGCTGCTTCATTCCGTATTCCAAGGCCAAATTTGCCTGTTACTCCAGGTGTTTCTTAACTTCCTACTTTTGCATTCCAGTCCCCTATATTGAAAAGGACATCTTTTGGGGGTGTTAGTTCTAAATGGTCTTGTAGATCTTCATAGAATCGTTCAACTTCAGCTTCTTCAGCATTACTGGTTGGGGCATAGACTTGGATTACTGTGATATTGAATGGTTTGCCTTGGAAACGAACAGAGATCATTCTGTCGTTTTTGAGATTGCATCCAAGTACTGCCTTCGGACTCTTTTGTTGACCATGATGGCTACTCCATTTCTTCTAAGGGATTCCTGCCCACAGTAGTAGATATAATGGTCATCTGAGTTAAATTCACCCATTCCAGTCCATTTTAGTTCACTGATTCCTAGAATGTCGACATTTACTCTTGCCATCTCCTGTCTGACCACTTCTAATTTGCCTTGATTCATGGACCTGACATTCCAGGTTCCTATGCAATATTGCTCTTCACAGCCTCAGACCTTTCTTCTATCACCAGTCACATCCACAACTGAGTATTGTTTTTTCTTTGGCTCTATCCCTTCATTCTTTCTGGAGTTATTTCTCCACTGATCTCCAGTAGCATATTGGGCACCTACTGATCTGGGGAGTTGCTCTTTCAGTATCCTATCACTTTGCCTTTTCATACTGTTCATGGGGTTCTCAAGGCAAGAAGATTGAAGTTGTTTGTCATTCCCTTCTCCAGTGGACCACATTCTGTCAGACCTCTCCACCATGACCCGCCCGTCTTGGATGGCCCCACATGGCATGGCTTAGTTTCATTGAGTTAGACAAGGCTGTGGTCCTAGTGTGATTAGATTGACTAGTTTTCTGTAATTATTGTTTCAGTGTGTCTGCCCTCTGATGCCCTGTTGCAACACCTACCATCTTACTTGCGTTTCTCTTACCTTGGAAGTGGGGTATCTCTTCATGGCTGCTCCAGCAAAGCGCAGCCACTGCTCCTTACCTTGGATGAGGGGTATCTCCTCACTGCTGCCCCTCCTGACCTTGAATGTGGAATAGCTCCTCTAGGCCCTCCTGCGCCCACTTTAGGAAACTAGAAAATGAAGAGCAAATTAAATCCAAAGTAAGTGGAAAAAAAGAAAAGAAATAGGATTAGAACAGAAATCAATGAAATTGAAAACAGGAGAAAATCAACAAAACCAAAAGCTAGTTCTTTGGACAAAAATAAAAAGCAATAGATTTAAGGGCCTAGATCTGATAGATAGAGTGCCTGATAAACTATGGAATGAGGTTCGTGACATTGTACAGGAGACAGGGAACAAGACCATCCCCATGGAAAAGAAATGCAAAAAAGCAAAATGGCTGTCTGGGGAGGCCTTACAAATAGCTATGAAAAGAAGAGAGGTGAAACGCAAAGGAGAAAAAGAAAGATATAAGCATCTGAATGCAGAGTTCCAAAGAATAGCAAGAAGAGATAAGAAAGCCTTCTTCAGCAATCAATGCAAAGAAATAGAGGAAAACAATAGAATGGGAAAGACTAGAGATCTCTTCAAGAAAATTAGAGATACCAAGGGAACATTTCATGTAAAGACGGGCTCGATAAAGGACAGAAATGGTATGGACCTAACAGAAGCAGAAGATATTAAGAAGAGGTGGCAAGAATACACAGAAGAACTGTACAAAAAAGATCTTCATGACCCAGATAATCATGATGATGTGATCACTAGAGCCAGACATCTTGGAATGTGAAGTCAAGTGGGCCTTAGAAAGCATCACTGTGAACAAAGCTAGTGGAGGTGATGGAATTCCAGTTGAGCTGTTTCAAATCCTGAAAGATGATGTCGTGAAAGTGCTTCACTCAATATGGCAGCAAATTTGGAAAACTCAGCAGTGGCCACAGGACTGGAAAAGGTCAGTTTTCATTCCAATTCCAAAGAAAGGCAATGCCAAAGAATGCTCAAACTACCGCACAAGTGTACTCATCTCACATGCTAGTAAAGTAATGCTCAAAATTCTCCAAGCCAGGCTTCAGCCATATGTGAACCGTGAACTCCCTGACGTTCAAGATGGTTTTAGAAAAGGCAGAGGAACCAGAGATCAAATTGCCAACATCCACTGGATCATGGAAAAAGCAAGAGAATTCCAGAAAAACATCTATTTCTGCTTTATTGACTATGCCAAAGCCTTTGACTGTGTGGATCACAAGAAACTGTGGAAAATTCTGAAAGAGATGGGAATACCAGACCACCTGACCTGCCTCTTGAGAAATCTGTATGCAGGTCAGGAAGCAACAGTTAGAATTGGACATGGAACAACAGACTGGTTCCAAATAGGAAAAGAAGTCCATCAAGGCTGTATATTGTCACTCTGCTCATTTAACTTATATGCAGAGTACACCATGAGAAACGCTGGGCTGGAAGAAACACAAGTTGGAATCAAGATTGCCAGGAGAAATATCAATAACCTCAGATATGCAGATGACACCACCCTTATGGCAGAAAGTGAAGAGGAACTAAAAAGCCTCTTAATGAAAGTGAAAGAGGAAAGCGAAAAAGTTGGCTTAAAGCTCAACATTCAGAAAACGAAGATCATGGCATGCGGTCCCATCATTTCATGGGAAATAGATGGGGAAACATGGAAACAGTGTCAGACTTTATTTTGGGGGGGCTCCAAAATCACTGCAGATGGTGACTGCAGCCATGAAATTAAAAGACGCTTACTCCTTGGAAGGAAAGTTATGAGTAACCTAGATAGTACATTCAAAAGCAGAGACATTACTTTGCCGACTAAGGTCCATCTAGTCAAGGCTATGGTTTTTCCTGTGGTTATGTATGGATGTGAGAGCTGGACTGTGAAGAAGGCTGAGTGCCGAAGAATTGATGCTTTTGAACTGTGGTGTTGAAGAAGACTCTTGAGAGTCCCTTGGACTGCAAGGAGATCCAACCAGTCCATTCTGAAGCAGATCAACGCCGGGATTTCTTTGGAAGGAATGATGCTAAAGCTGAAACTCCAGTACTTTGGCCACCTCATGCAAAGAGTTGACTCATTGGAAAAGACTCTGATGCTGGGAGGGATTGGGTGTGGGAGAAGGGGACGACCGAGGATGAGATGGCTGGATGGCATCACGGACTCGATGGACATGAGTCTGAGTGAACTCCGGGAGATGGTGATGGACAGGGAGGCCTGGCGTGCTGTGATTCATGGGGTCGCAAAGAGTCAGACACGACTGAGGGACTGAACTGAACTGAAGCTCTAGCCAGTCTAACTGAGGAAAAAAAGAGAATACAAATTACTAGTACGTGAAATGAAAGAGGGAAGATCATTACACATCCCACCAACACTGAAAGAATAATAATGGAATATTTTAACTACTCTATGCCCCTAAATTTGATAGCTTAGATGAACTGAATCAATTCCTTGAAAGATACAATCTACCAAAACTCACAGAAGACAAAATAGCCAAACTGAATAAGCCTAAAGAAATTGCATAATAATTAATGACTTCTACACCAGAAAGCACCAGGCCCCAGAAGGCTCACTGGTGAATTCTACCAAACATTTAAGGAAGAAATTGTACCAATTCTCTACAACCTCTTTCAGAGAACAGAAGCTGGGGAATACTTCCTAATTCAGTCAAAGAGGATGGCATTACCCTAATAATAAAACCAGACAAACACATTATAAGAAAACTACAGAACAATATCTCTCACAAACTTAGATGCAAAAGTCCTCAATGAAACATTAACGAATCAAATTGAAAAACAGATAAGATACACCACAACCAAGTGGGATTTAACCCAGGTATGCAAATCTGGTTTGACTGTCAAAAATCAATCACATCAATAGGCTAAGGAAGAAAAATTATATGATTATATCAATAGACGTAGAAAAAGCATTTAACAAAATCCAACGCCCACTCACAATAAAAACTCCTCAAAAATCAGGTATACAGAGGAACCTATTCAACAACTTAATTAAAAAGTGGACCAAAAACTTTAACAGACACCTCACCAGTGAAGATATACAAATGGCAAGCAGCATATGGAAAAGAGGCTCCACATCCTATATCAGCAGAAAAATACAAATTAAGACAGCAATGAAATATAACCACACACCTATTAGAATAACCTAAAATCTGGAATACTGACAATTAAACACTGGCGACAAATGAGAACTCCCATTGCCCACCACGGGATATGTTGCTCCACACCTTTGTGGAACAACGGGAGCGCTGATTCATTGCAAAATTGTACAATAACTTTGGAGGACAGTTTAGCAGTTTCTTGTAAAACTAAACATACTCCTACTATATGATTCAGCAATAACACTCCTTGCAACCATTTGGACTGTAGCCCCAGGCTAGCTCAGCTTCTCTGTCCATGGGATTTCCCAGGCAAGAATACTGGAGTGGGTTGCCATTTCCTCCTCCAGGGGATCTTCCTAACGCAGGGATCAGACCCAGGTCTCCTGCATCGCAGGTGGATTCTCTACTATTTGAGCCACATGGAAAGTCAAACAGATGTTTATAGAAACTAAATTCATTCATAACTGCCCAAACTTGGAAGCATCTAAGATGTCCTTAGGCAGGTGAATGGATAAACACACTGTAATATATCCAGACAGTGGAATATTATTTAGCACTAAAAAGAAATGAGTTATCATGTCATGAAAAGAGATGGAGGAAAAGTAAGTGCATATTAACAAGGGAAAGAAGTCAATCTGGAAGTGCTATATACTCTGTGATTCTAACTACATGACATCCTGGAAAGGGCAAAATCTTAGAAACAGTAAAAGATCAGTGGTTGCCTGTGGCTGGTGAGGGTGGTGGAGAGGGATAAGCAGAGGGCTTTGTTCGTCTCTGTGAGGACCACGGAGGACTTTTAAGACAGTGAGAATACTCTGTACACCACAATGGTAGGTACGTCATTATACATTTGTCTAAATGCATAGAACGTACAACATCAAGAGTAAACCCTAAGATAAACTATGGACTTTGGGTGATTAAGATAAATCAATATAGGTTTACCAATTATAACAAATGTTCTGCTTTGGTGGGGGATGCTGATAATGGGGGAGGCTATGAATGTTCTGAGGGAAGAAGTATATAAGAAATCTCTGCACCTTTCCTCTCAATTTTTCTGTGAACCTAAAACTGCTGTAGGAAAAAAACTAAAACACATTCAGACAATAAGAAAGTGAAAATGACCTGTAATTCCCCCTCATGAATAGAATAATTGCTAGTATTTGCGCATTCACACAATTAAAATGGGAATATGCTATGAATGTTTTTTTTTAACTCCTGCACTTGTTTTCTTATTCAACAATGTGTTGTAGCCACAAATAATATGGATCAACATCTTGATTTTTAATGGTTGTATATTATTCTGCATGTGGGGAATATACCATAATCTGTTTAAACTCTCTACTAATAGATATATCGCATCCATGTATATATATGTGTGTGTAAGTGTGTGTATGTGTGTATCTATATACTTGTCTGATTATCAACATATTATAAATTTCTGGAAATGGAATTAGTAAAAAGAAATGCCCATGTGCCATTTTGATACATAATGCCATATTTCCCACAAGAAAGGTTGTGTCATTTATACATCTAACATGTTAATAAGAGATTTCACTTTTCCAGTACTAGGTGCTGAAAGTCTTTTTGATCTTTGCCAATCTTTTAGGCAAAGAAATGATATCTCATTATTTTTAAGTGGCATTTTTTCATTTCCAGAAATGTTGTACATATTTCCAGGTATACTGGCCATTTTGTGCTGCCTCTTAAAATTTGCTTCCCTATGTGCCCTGCCATTTTTTGTAGGGATGTTGAGTCTTTTCTTACTGATTTATTAGAACTCCTTACAGATTGGGAATACTGATTCTTTGACCTGAATAATGCACAATGATCTCATTTAAATATGGTTTTCAGGAAGTTGGTTTATAACTTTACTTGTTCTCTCTCCACTAGACTGTTTCAATCCTGGAATATTCCTATGCAAGTTCTGTAAAATGCCTGTTACCCTGGGCATAATTTCTATCTGTATATAGCATTGTGTTCTTAATTTTAAGTTTGCTTACATCCTGGGGTGCTCCTCAATGATGAGAAGGAATTTATGGAGTTAGACTCTTTGGTGAAAAGAGAACATCTTACAGGTTTATAACTACCTGGAAAAACATTGTATTCTCTACCTGTGCTCAAAGCCCTACTCTCTAATCACATCATTAGTCTTCCTGGCATCGCCAGCCTCCATCCTGAGCTACCTTGTTAGTGTAAATTTAATGGTCTGAGGAATTCACCATGAGTAACAGAAATACTTCTATTCTTAGGGAAATTCCAAAAAATTTAGAGATTATGTCCCAGGAACTAAGGAGAAAGGCCATTTTTCAAAATACATATACAACAATGGTCACAATGATGATATAATTTCTAGCATACCTTATTCCTCCCACTTCAGAAACAAAATGTCCTAAAACTGCTCTCTTTTAAGAGAATGAATTAAGTCTCATGGGGAAGCTGAGGTATAACCGCGGACCTACGTTTCAGTTCCTCCCTTGGCATAGAAGAGATTCACGGCTTCAGGTAAGAGGCTTCTGTTGGTTGAGCCTCCCTAGCACACACTCTGAAATCTCATCAAACTGTTAATTTCCTTTCCTGTGAACATTCCTCTTGTTAACCAGCTCCTGGGCATTTTCCAATGGAAAATGGAGTTGTTGGCTTTCCCTGGCTCCTGTTTATAGTCTGGTGAATTGAAAGATGAACCAAGTAATTACTGTATTCCAGACTGATAGAATACAGGTGGAGGATGGAAAGCAGGAGAATGTCAAGTAGACTGTTTAGGGTCCATGGGGACCTGTGGAGAGAAAGAAAACTGAGAAGAAGAAATACACAGAATCAAAACAGCGGAAGACACAACACTGAAATAGGAACCGTCTTCATGAGACTGTCACCTCAGAGCCAACGGATGTCAGCAGATGGGATGCACCTGTCCCTGGAGAACTTCCTAAAGCAAAATCAAGTACCAGAGCCCAGAATGGAGACAGGAAAACCAAGTCACACTCCCAGCTACATGTTAGCAAATAAAGTCTCATCTCCCCAAACAGCAGGTGAGCTCAGAGGGGGTGCCTCTAACAACCCCCCACTCCTCTGCAGCTTCTGAGAGCCTGCTTCTGTGGCCATTCTTGGAGTGAGTGATTTTCACCACCAACATTCACTCACCTGTGAAAATTAAGTCAGGTTGCTTTGCAATAAATAGCAGCTGAAGTGAGACCAGCACAAGTCTCTGGGGTCTGTTTTGCAAGAGGACAATTTGAACTCAGGTAATGAATTCGCTAGGATTTTGGAGGCTGGCAGGAGGAAACCTGGTAGAGATTTTTTTTTTTTCCTAGCTATTGTTCAAGGAGGGATGATAGAGCTCTTGGAACAAAGGACAATCAGGAGATGGGCTGGCTGGTATTCCATGGCTACCTTGTCAGCTAAACTTAACCCTCAGTGTGCAGTGCAAATACTTACTGAGTTTTTGTTAACTGAGGAAGGCAGGTGGCTGAGGACAAGTCTCTACAAGAGGCTAACCTGACATCCAGGCCTCCCCCTTCCTCCCCAGTATGTTTGTGTTAATTCTCTACTTGTTTCAGGGAGGAGCATTTTGGAAGGCTCCATAATATAGGTTGTAGCCCCAGTTTCCATTCCCCTCTTGCAGAATTTCTGCTTCTGGGGCTGTGTACAGACATGCAGAGAAAGGTTATTCCAGAAATATTCCATTTCAGCCTCTAAAGGATGACGTTCCAGGGACAGGTTTATGCTTTCTGAGTTGCTGCTCACCAAGACAGAAGCCAAAAGTGACTTAAGGAGAGAAGAAGCTGAACCATAATAAGCAGAGGCCAAAATGAGAGTGAAGGGTTGGGGCAGGCTTCCCACCCAAGTTTCTAACTCCTTTCCCTCCAACTGGGTGAGGGCCTTGCCTTTGTTAATATCTTTGTGGCTGAAACAAAGGCTCTTCTTTCCCCACCACTGCTGCTTCTCCACTTGCCCCTCCCTGCAGAGATGCGGTACCTCTTACAAACCCCAGCACTGCAACTTTAGTCTCCCAAGAGGGCTCAGAATTACTGTTGGGGGAGACACATTGTTCCTTGGCTTTTCAAGTTGCTGCTGCTGCTGCTAAGTCACTTCAGTCAAGTTGCTATTTAGTGGCAAAGATCAATGCTGTGAAGATTAGTGGAGGGGCGAGGTGGGCCTTCAGACTCTGTTGATATTCCTGGGGGTAGGTGGAGGTGCGGTAGCACATTTGAAAACAAGTAATGAAAGGATGGAAGGAAGGACATGTTGGTACCTTTAAGAGTGTCCTGGGTGGAGGGCCTCAGGCCTCCAGACCAGATCAGCCCCCGGAAAAGACGAGAAGGAAGCAGCCTGACCCCCATGATTCCCTTCTCCTTCCAATCCCTCCCACTTTCCCCACCCTTGTTCCTTTTTCCAAAAATTATTCCGATGGGGAATTGTATGACCCATGGTTGTTGCTGATTGCCCCTCCCAGAAGTATGTGGGATGATCCTTTCATTAAAATAGAAGCATTTCTAGCCTTTGCACTTCCAGTTTCATTGGATGATAACGACATATTTGAGGACAGGTTATGGTGAATGGGGATATTTAACCATTTGTTTATTCAACAAATAATTACTGAGTACCTGTTATGTTCTGGACCCCGACGAGGGCAAGATGGAAGGCCTGTCATGCCCAACATCAATGCCATGGCTGGTTTTATCCTAAATTACTCAAAGGCAGTATTCACCACAGTGGATACTGATTTTCTTTCAAAATCAATCTTTTCTGTTCTCAATGAGGAAAGCATTAAGTTAGTAAGAACTATTTGACCTTTCCTGGGTCAAATTACAAGGGTCCCACACTTAGCTGTGAATGGCTCTGTATGAGTCAGGGGCACTTGGCTTCAAATTAAAATTTCTAGATCTCTACCTTGAGTTCCAGACACATACCTCCATTTGCCTGTTACTCAGCTCTGGTAGTTTCTCCTACAGGCATCTCCATTTCCATGACCAGAGTCAAACACCCTGTCTTCCTGAAAAATTTGCTCTCCTCCTCCTGTGACCCCTATGTCACCAAACATCTTCTTCCCCTACTGGTTATCCAAGGGCTCTACCCTTATGACCTTGGCATCATTCCTGAAGATTCTTTTGTGTCCAGTCTATCAAACCAATCACCAAGTGCTGACTATCCTACCACTTACAGAAGAACAAAGCTTTATTGTGTATTTAGATCAGAATTGGCTGAGGCATACTTTAATTTCAAGCACCTTTCAGAGAGAAAATTAGACTAAGCAGTCAGGTGTTTTCGGTCTAATATAATACATTGAGTGGTAAATTAATAAATACAGTTACTGAGAACACTTACAAATTAAGTATATTGACTTTCCCATAACAAACACATTTGTGACTTAAGCAAATAACTTCTTAAAAGAATGCATTTTCCTCTGAGGTTTTCAGAGGACCTTAAATGGTTATTCTGAAAAAATAAATAAGAGCTTTCTGAATAGTTGTGAATCTTCACAAAATCCTTCCTCTTGCTTACTTAAAATCTTAACTGTACAGAGGAGCCAGAATCTTGATTCAAGATGTAGAAAAGTTCAGTTCAGTTCAGTTCAGTTGCTCAGTCATGTCTGACTCTTTGCAACCTCATGATCCGCAGCATGCCAGGCCTCCCTGTCCATCATCAACTCACGGAGTTCACCCAGACTCATGTGTATCGAGTCGATGATGCCATCCAGCCATCTCATCCTCTGTTGTCCCCTTCTCCTCCTGCCCCCAATCCCTCCCAGCATCAGGGTCTTTCCAATGAGTCAACACTTCACATGAGGTGGCCACAGTATTGGAGTTTCAGCTTGAGCATCAGTCCTTCCAAAGAATACCCAAGACTGATCTCCTTTAGAATGGACTGGTTGGATCTCCTTGCAGTCCAAGGGACTCTCAAGAGTCTTCTCCAACACCACAGTTCAAAAAGCATCAATTCTTCGGCACTCAGCCTTCTTCACAGTCCAACTCCATACATGACCACTGGAAAAACCATAGCCTTGACTAGACGGACCTTTGTTGGCAAAGTAATGTCTCTGCTTTTGAATATGCTATCTAGGTTGGTCATATCTTTCCTTCCAAGGAGTAAGCGTCCTTTAATTTCATGGCTGTAGTCAACATCTGCAGTTATTTTGGAGCCCCCCCAAAAAAGTCTGACACTGTTTCCATTGTTTCCCCATCTATTTCCCATGAAGTGATGGGACCAGATGCTATGATCTTAGATTGCTGAATGTTGAGCTGTAAGCCAACTTTTCACTCTCCTCTTTCACTTTCATCAAGAGGGTTTTTAGTTCCTCTTCACTTTCTGCCATAAGGGTGGTATCATCTGCATATCTGAGGTTATTGATATTTCTCCCGGCAATCTCGATTCCAGCTTTTTCTTCTTCCAGCTCAGTGTTTCTCATGATGTACTCTGCAAAGAAGTTAAATAAGCAGGGTGACAATATACAGCCTTGACATACTCCTTTTCCTATTTGGAACCACTGTGTTGTTCCATGTGCAGTTCTAACTGGTGCTTCCTGGCCTGCATATAGGTTTCTCAAGAGGCTGATCAGGTGGTCTGATATGCTCATCTCTTTCAGAATTGTCCACAGTTTATTGTGATCCACACAGTCAAAGGCTTTGGCATAGTCAATAAAGCAGAAATAGATGTTTTTCTGGAACTCTCTTGCTTTTTCCATGATCCAGCAGATGTTGGCAATTTGATCTCTGGTTCCTACCTTTTCTAAAACCAGCTTGAACATCTGGAATTTCACGGTTCGCGTATTGCTGAAGCCTGGCTTGGAGAATTTTGAGCATTCCTTTACTAGCATGTGAGATGAGTGCCATTGTGTGGTAGTTCGATCATTCTTTGGCACTGCCTTTCTTTGGGATTGGAATGAAAATTGACCTTTTCCAGTCCTGTGGCCACTGCTGAGTTTTCCAAATTTGCTGGCATATTGAGTGCAGCACTTTCACAGCATCATCTTCCAGGATTTGAAATAGCTCAACTGGAATGCCATCACCTCCACTAGCTTTGTTCGTAGTGATGCTTCCTAAAGCCCACTTGACTTCCCATTCCAGGATGTCTGGCTCTAGGTGAGTGATCCCACCATCGTGATTATCTTGGTCGTGAAGATCTTTTCTGTACAGTTCTTCTATGTATTCTTGCCATCTGTTCTTAATATCTTCTGCTTCTGTTAGGTCCATACCATTTCTGTCCTTTATCGAGCCCCTCTTTGCATGAAATGTTCCCTTGGTATCTCTAATTTTCTTGAAGAGATCTCTAGTCTTTCCCATTCTATTGTTTTTCTCTATTTCTTTGCATTGATCGCTGAGGAAGGCTTTCTTATCTCTCCTTGCTATTCTTTGGAACTCTGCATTCAAATGCTTATATCTTTCCTTTTTTCCTTTGCTTTTCGCCTCTCTTCTTTTCATAGCTATTTGTAAGGCCTCCCCAGACGGCCATTTTGCTTTTTTGCATTTCTTTTCCATGGGGATGGTCTTGATCCCTGTCTCCTGTATAGTGTCATGAACGTCCATCTACAGTTCATCAGGTATTCTGTCTATCAGATCTAGTCCCTTAAATCTATTTCTCACTTCCACTGTATAATCATAAAGGATTTGATTTAGGTCATACCTGAATGGTCGAGTGGTTTTCCCTACTGTGTTCAATTTGAGCCTGAATTTGGCAATAAGAAGTTCATGATGAGCCACAGTCAGCTCTCAGTCTTGTTTTTGCTGACTGTATGGAGCTCCTCTATCTTTGGCTGCAAAGAATATAATCAATCTGATTTCAGTGTTGACCGTCTGGTAATGTCCATGTGTAGAGTCTTCTCTTGTGTTGTTGGAAGAGGGTGTTTGCTATGACCAGTGCGTTCTCTTGGCAAAACTCTATTAGCCTTTGCCCTGCTTCATTCTGTATTCCAAGGCCAAATTTGCCTGTTACTCCAGGTGTTTCTTGACTTCCTACTTTTGCATTCCAGTCCCCTATAATGAAAAGGACATTTTTGGCCGGTGTTAGTTCTAAAAGGTCTTGTAGGTCTTCATAGAACCGTTCAACTTCAGCTTCTTCAGTGTTACTGACTGAGGCATTGACTAGGATTACTGTGATATTGAATGGTTTGCCTTGGAAACGAACAGAGATCATTCTGTCGTTTTTGAGATTGCATCCAAGTACTGCCTTCAGACTCTTTTGTTGACCATGATGGCTACTCCATTTCTTCTAAGGGATTCCTGCCCACAGTAGTAGATATAATGGTCATCTGAGTTAAATTCACCCATTCCAGTCCATTTTAGTTCACTGATTCCTAGAATGTCGACATTTACTCTTGTTGTCTCCTGTTTGACCACTTCCAATGTGCCTTAATTCATGGACCTGACATTCCAGGTTCCTATGCAATATTGCTCTTCACAGCCTCAGACCTTTCTTCTATCACTAGTCACATCCACAACTAAGTATTGTTTTTTCTTTGGCTCTATCCCTTCATTCTTTCTGGAGTTATTTCTCCACTGATCTCCAGTAGCATATTGGGCACCTTCTAATCTGGGGAGTTCCTTTTTCAGTATCCTATCATTTTGCCTTTTCATACTGTTCATGGGGTTCTCAAGGCAAGAATACTGAAGTGGTTTGCCATTCCCTTCTCCAGTGGACCACATTCTGTCAGACCTCTCCACCATGACCCGCCCGTCTTAGATGGCCCCACATGGCATGGCTTAGTTTCATTGAGTCAGACAAGGCTGTGGTCTGTGTGATCAGATTGGCTATGTACACTTTAGTCCTATTTAAGACTTTCCCCATGTGGATTGTTTTTTAATTATGCTCTGTTGTCAGCTCAGTTCAGTCGCTCAGTCGTGTCCGACTCTTTGCAACCCCATGAATCGCAGCACGCCAGGCCTCCCTGTCCATCATCTACTCCCGGAGTTCACTCAAATTTATGTTCATCGAGTCGGTGATGCCATCCAGCATCTCATCCTCTGTTGTCCCCTTTTCCTCCCGCCCCCAATCCCTCCCAGCATCAGGGTCTTTTCCAATGAGTCAACTCTTCACATGAGGTGGCCAAAGTACTAGAGTTTCAGCTTTAGCATCATTCCTTCCAAAGAACACCCAGGACTGATCTCCCCCAGAATGGACTGGTTGGGTCTCCTTGCAGTCCAAGGGACTCTCAAGAATCTTCTCCAACACCACAGTTCAAAAGCATCAATTCTTCGGTGCTCAGCCTTCTTCACAGTCCAACTCTCACATCCATACATGACCACTGGGAAAACCATAGCCTTGACTAGACAGACCTTTGTTGGCAAAGTAATGTCTCTGCTTTTGAATATGCTATCTAGGTTGGTCATAACTTTCCTTCCAAGGAGTAAGCATCTTTTAATTTCATGGGTGCAGTATGGAATATTCTCCAAATTTTTCCTTATTTTGTGGAGAAGGGCAATAAACAGCATAGCACTTAATTTCTTAAAGTACATATGTCAACAATATGATAGTTTCTCTTGTCTTGTCAGTCTGTTTGGGCTGTTATAACAGAATACCCTAGACTTGGTGGCTTAAATGACAAACATTTGCTCCTTACAGTTCTGAGAAGTTCAGGATCAAAGTATGGAGATTCAGTGTCTGATGAGAGCCCACTTCCTGGTTCATAGATGGTCACCTTCTCACTATTTCCTCACTTGGTGGAAGTGGGGAGGAAGCTTTCTGGGGTCTCTTATAAGGGCGCTGATCCCATGCATGAGGGCCCTACCCTCATGACCCAATCATCTCCCAATGGCCCCCTTCCAAATATCGTCACATTGAGGAATAGCTTTCAACATGTGAATATTAGGGGGACACAAACGCTTAGTCTATAGCACTTTTCTTTACAGAACTTCTCAGAAAATATCACGGTGACCCAAGTCTTCAATTTTTAACTGTGGCTAACCAATGTTTGCATACATCCCTGGTGACTCCGTGGTAAAGAACCCACCTGCCCATGCAGAAGATGTGGGTTTGATCCTGGGGTTTGGATATTCCTTGGGGAAGAAAATGGCAGCAGATCCCAGTACTCTTGCCTGGGAAATCCCATGGACAGATGAGCATGGTGGGCTACAGTCCATGGAATTGCAAAAGAATTGGACGTGACTTAGCAACTAAACAACAACAACAAATCAATGTTTGAGGCATAATTCTTCATTGCATATTCTTAAAATTCTCTTGTACCCATCCTCTTCCTCACCATCTCTACTGCCATCACCCTAGTTTAGGCCGCATCATGGTTTGCCTGTAATACCAACCAACAATCCCTAGTGGATACCCTCTTTCTAGCCCTGATATCTTCCCACTCAATCCCTAGACTGAATGATGTTTCCAAACTGTGCAGGTATGCTCTTGTAAATCTTTTGTTAAAACTATTCATGGGCTTCCCTTTGCTCATGGATTAAATAAAAACTCGAGGGGCTTAACAGATCTTTTATAGAAAATAAATGAAGATCTGTGATATTGTGATTTATAATAAGAAATATATATATTTGGTCTTTGTCCCTGTTTCTGGCACAGAGCTCCTAAAACCCCTGGAATTTTCTAAGTGATAAGAGCAATAAAGGTGTCTTGATAGTTACAACAAACTCCTTTCATTCAAATCTGAGTTTATGGTAATGAGGTAATTTTGGAGAGCAGGAAGGATGGGAACCAACCATGTTACTGCAGGTTGGAAATTTCAGTCCCACCCTGGGTCTCCAAGGGAAGTTAAGAGGCTGAATCAATCTCCAGTGGCCAATGGCCATGATTTGATCAATCGTGTCTGGGTAATGAAACCTCCATTAAGACCTCAAAGAACCATTTCTGACAGCTCCTGGTTGGTGAACACTTGGAGATTTCACATGTGGGGATTTGGGGCCTGTGGTACGCTCAGAGAGGGTATGGAAGTTCTGCACTCCTTCTCACTTAATTTGCCTTTGCATCTCCTCCATCTGGTTGTTCCTAAGTCATATTCTCTTATAACAACCTTATAAACCTAAGTAAAATATTTTTCTGAGTTCTGTGAGCCACCCCAACAAATTAATTAAACCCGAGACAAGGATCATGGGATCCTGCAATTTACAGAAGTATTCAGAAGCCCAGGTGAAATACTGGACTTGAGACTGATCTCTGAAGGGGAGACAGTCTCATAGCACTGAGCCCTTAGCCTATGAGATTAATAATATTATCATCATGTGAATGGTGTCAGAATTGAATTGAGTTTATTACTTGGTGATGTGGGAAAAAACAAACACACAGGATTCTTCCCAGAAATAGTCCTTTCATGCTGCAAAGGTTCAAAAAGAATAAAAGAAACCAGTCTAGAGATGTTAAGCAAAAAAGGATTCAGTTCATTCCAGTCATTCAGTTGTGTCTGACTCTTTGCAATCCCATAGACTGAAGCACGCCAGGCTTCCCTGTCCAACTCCCGGAGCTTGCTCAAATTCATGCCCATTGAGTCAGTTACACCATCCAACCATCTCATCCTCTGTCGTCCCCTTCTCCTGCTGCCTTCAATCTTTCCCAACATCAGAAAAGGATTAGTATAGAAATTAGGTGTTTAATAAAATGTTGGAAGAGCTTTGGGTATGCTCAGACCTCCAAGAATGCCATCACAACTGGCCTGCCAGGGGAGACGGTACCTTTGCCAAAATTAGGAAGGTAGAGAATCAGCACACACTACACTTCTGTGGCTACAGTCCAGGTGTTAGGAAGCAGCTACCACCACCAAGACAACTGACTAAGCACGAAGCGAGCAACTAGACACTGGAACACTGCTGCAGAAAATTTCCACAACTTCACCAGAAATCAGTCAAGAGCATCAGGACTGCACAGCCTCTGTCTCAGTTCTAAATCTTCTAGAATAAATCTACTGCTGGAAACTAATTTGCACCCAGACCTCTGGTTGCAAGAGAATCTTGGAAAAGTAGTCTTTAACCATCCAGAAAGACAAACAACAGAAGGTAGGAAAGGGCGCTAAGTGCCCATTGACCACACCCAACACACCTTTCTCTTGCCTTCTGTTTTGACACAATATTCTGGCTTTCTTCATAACTTTGTAGTGCTTCATCTTCTTCCTGTATCTTTTTTTTTTTTTCTGAAGCTGCAATGCCTTTTATTACCTGACATAGGAAGTCACATAACACTATTTCTACCATATTCTCTCTCTTAAAAAAAAAATTGTTGGAGGCATAGTTGATTTATAATGTGTTCATTTCAGGTGTACAGCAAAGTGAACTGGTTATACACATACCTATATGTACTCTTTTTACAGATTCTTTTCCCATATAGGCCATTACAGAGTACTGAGTAGAGTTCCCTCTGCTATACAGTAGGTTCTTATTAATTATTGGCTTTATAGTAGTGTGTGTATGTCAATCCCAATCTTTCTATTTATCCCTCTCCTCTCTTATCCCCTGGTAACTGTAAGTTTGTTTTCTACATCTTTGATTCTACTTCTGTTTTGTAAATAAGTTCCCTTTTACCATGTTTTTTTTAAGATTCTACATATAAGTGATATCATATGATATTCATCTTTCTGTGTCAGACTTACTTCACTCAATATGACAATCTCTAGGTTCACCCACGTTTGCAAATGTCATTGCTGAGTAATATTCCAGTGTATATATGTACCACATCTTTATCCATTCCTATGTTGATGAACATTTAGGTTGAGTCCATGTCCTGGTGATTATAAATAGTGTTGCAATGAACAGCTGGGTGCATATATCTTTTTGAATTATGGTTTTGTCTGGGGATATGCCTAGGAGTGGGATTGCTGGGTCATATGGTGGTTCTAGCTTTACTTTT